>NC_090935.1:452732564-453385646 GCF_040938575.1 Ambystoma mexicanum
ACCCACTTCTGAGCCGTGTTACACCGTTTTACATGCCTAGTCCCTGATGCTATGTCAAAGTGACCTTGCATGCATGCCAGGTTCACATTTGTGTGTGACATGTGTGCTTCATGTGTTGGCAGTCTGTGTGATGTCTATGTGTGTGTGTGTTATGTGCTTCTGACATGTGTACTAATGTAAATTTTCCCCACTTTCCAGATGATGACGCAATGGAGTCAGAGGATGGTGTTGTCATGTCAGACACAGGTTTGCTTTCACACCAGCAACCTGGCACAAGTGCGGGTCGTGTGGTGGTAGATCACGAGAACCCACATGTGTTACAGACCATCTTGTCTGTGGCTGGCAATGAGTCAGGCCGGATGATCACTCTGATGACAATGTCGAGTTGGATGTGCATCGGGTCCATTCGTCTGGGGTGAGTGATTCTGATGTGGACACTCCTCTGTCCGCGGCACCTGCACTGAGGGGCCAGACGGTGGTGGGTCCTCTGCCTTGCTGATGTGCCTGGGGCATCACGTCGACGGGGGAATGTAGTCCTGTAGCCGCGGATGGTGCCAACCCAACAAGGACGTCAGCGCCTTGGGCCCTGCAGGTGTCAAGCCCAGCAACGCGGTGGCCGCGTGCCATTGATGTATACTGAGTGGGAGCAAGACATGACTGCCAATTCAGAACGCCAGGGGGCAGCAATTGAAAACATTGCTGTGATCTTGGAGCGTGTGGCCCAATACATGCTACCCCCCTGCTAGGCAGGCACTTCTCCAGCAGTGGGCAACACAGTACAAGGCCCGCTCGCTCAGGCTGGGCATGGCGGCCTCAGACAGGGCACGCCAGGCTGAAATGTTGTCTTTGCGTCAAGAAATTGCTGCTCACGTAGAGTCACACATGGAGGCCCTGAGGGTTGAGTATGATTCCCTCAGATCCACTCTGGGTGTGCTCTTGATGTCCCAGAGGGAGCAGTCAGACGAGAAGTTTGCACAGCTTGAGCGTACCATCTCGGCTGAGCTATGTGCTTGCCGGGAGGTGCATCAGTTGTCCAGCCAGGCCATGCAGGAAGAACTCTGTGTTACACATGCTAACTTGCAAGAGGAAGCATGCGTATCACGAGAGGTTCTGCATGCTGACCTAAGTGTCATCGCGCACAGAACCAGGCCCACCAATCCAGACTTGCTGCCGACGAGGGGCAAGCTGTGCCTAGGCATGGTCAGGCTCCTGTACCACATCTACCTTTTCAGGAAGAGGCTGACTCGGACGACGAGATATCTCCCACACAGTTCGGGATGTGCAGGCGTTGAGCCCATGGAGGTTTTTTTTTTACTCAACATCATCACATGTTGGTGTTGAGCTGCACCCTGTACCTCCCCCCTCTGGGGTGCCCCCCTCCCGGGTCGTATGTGGCTATTTTTGATTTTAGTTTAGTTAGTTAACATTGTTTTTGATAGTTAGTTTAATTAGGTAATGTCGTTTTTTTATAGTTAGTTTAATTAGTTAATAAAGTTTAAAATTGCTTGTCTATTCTGCATTCATGTGATGGTGTGGTGCTTTGTGGCTTTTGAAAGCATATGTTCCAGCTGGGCCCTTCAAGCTTATCTCATGTATGTGTTTGCAGCTTGGGGTGCTGACTCACATAGGCCACTCCTGCTTTCCTTATCCATGGGGTTGCAAGGATGGTTCCGTGGTACAGTCATTTACACAAGGCCTTTGGACTGTCATATCTGTGGCCTGTCTGCTGCTGTACTATTTGTGTTAACACCCCTAGTGGGGATTGTGGGGGTTTTATCCACGGCATGTCTGCATTAGGTTTGGGTGGATTCATGATTGATGTGTCCATTAATTGATATACATTGTGCTGTATGTTTATTTTCTTTCCTGTACATGTGCTTGATGCACTTCATGCTGTAGACAGTGGCCGGCACCCTTTGCCTGTCAAAGTCACACTGATGGTGGGGGGAATTCTGATGTAGGTCTCTGACATGGCCCAGTCACAACCAGCATGAAGAGACACACACAGGGAACTTTCCAGAGTTAATTATATGTTTTATGCCCATTCTGCAGGAGAATGAGCCTCCAGACCACCTTTGCCAGCAGACCTGGGCCATTGTACGACAGACAGCTGGACACGTTTGGTGGGGCAGACATGCGCATGTGTGCGCAAGCAGTGCCACATGGCTTGTGCTCAGACGTCCAACGAAAGCAGACGTGTTTCCAAGAGCTCCAGGTAAGGTGAGCAGAATAAGGGGGCCACACCGCAGCCAATCTTCCACCAGGCCACTTGCACATGCATGCTAAGTAGCGCCACTGATGGGGAGCTTGGACAGATATTGTTGTTGAAGTGCACAGTACAGCTAAGATGCGTTGGGGGACAAATGGCAAGTTGCTTACCAAGTTGTCAGGGGCACACGCAGGGGCTGTCACACATATCCTCCGGTCCACCCTGCTCCATAGAAGCAAAGTTATTAGCGCAGTAGTGTTCCTAGCCAGAAACTGAAGCAGTGCACAGGGACACCTAGCGAGGCACAGACTCGTGTGCAGTGCATATCATTTACATGTGCAAATTGACACGTGCACTACCTTTTTTAATCTGCGGATGCCAGAACACAACTGGTACTGAAGTTGCACCTCGCTATACCCGTCTAGCTGCTCACCCAGGGACCATTGTATGATGTGTGATTCTTGACTTATTGGTCTTCCATTTACCGCGCGACCACATGCGCCTGCTTTACTGCATTGACAGTGTATGAAACATCACAGGGGCAAGCTAACATATGTGTACAAAGCAGCAGACAAGAGTGTTTGTTTGTGGAGGAGTCACTTACTTTGGGGCATTTATGGTGTTGTGTGTGTGTGTGTTATAAACACACACAGATTAGTAACTCACACTCTCTTTGCAGCATTGAACTGCTCCTTTACCGGACCTGAGAGTGCGTAGGCAGGAGGCCAGCACTCACCCCAGAGATAAGTCTCTCTTTGGATTGCATTTGACTCATTTGGTACAATGTGCATGATGTACATGTTTTGTCTGATTGAGTATGTGTTATTGTTAATAGTTGTTTTTTTGTATTTTCCCTACTTTCCCTTGACAATCCTACTCCCCTCTTCTGCCCCTCTTTCCGGTTATCCTGAATACCAATGCCTGTACAAAACAACATATCCCTGACCCTCCTTCTCCACCGGGGTCTCAGAGGTCTGTGTAAGTTTGACCTTGCACGCACCTAGACCACGGAGGGGGTGGTTGGTTCGTACCACTCCTGTGCCTGGACACCGCAGCTGTGACACTACCCATCAGTTGGTGCATCATCATTGTATATTATGTACCGTACATGGTACCCATCCTGTTGTGGCATTGTTGAACTGTGCTACCTTGGTTGTTCTAACATTGTGCTTGGACATGTACTTGGACATTTTCTGCTACTTCAAGTCATCTACTGGAGACTCTTCCAGGGTTTTTGGTTGCCTACAGGCTTTTTCCATGGTTTGTGGGTTTGGCTCCTTGGAGTTCCCTGTGATTTGGTATTTTTTGCTAGTCAAGGTGGCCTCTGAGGGGACTGGACCCTATTTACACACAAGGTGGAACATGAAGACCAAGGGGTAGGGTGATCCTGTGGCCAGGTATAATTGAAGGAAGAAGGCTACATACCCCAGATACAGTTGTTTAGTAGGTAATGGTGATGTGTGAATGAGGGCGGGCCTTTTGTTGTTGGACAGTTGGCTTCAGCAACATTGTTTTGGGCACTCTGACATTGTAATTGCAGTATCCTATGTACATGATGTATTCTGCTGGTCAATGCCTGTTCCTGTGTTGTCTTTAATTTTCAGGTGTGAGGGGATTGGTGTGTTTTGACATGCTGGGGTGTACACATGGGCAATGTTCACATGTGATGTGTACAGGACACTGCGGGTCACTTGATTTCATATACATGTATTGAGTGCATGTCCCTACTGACACACACAGTTGCACAATGATCTACCACATGTACAACCACCCTTCCATGGCCACAGGTGCACACAGATTGTCTTCTGGGGCCCGCTGTATCACTGCAGCACCTGATCTATGACCATTTGGGGATCCTGTACATGTGTCAATTGGGTATTTTTTAAATTAGTCCTTTTCATGTGATGCTCAAGGTGTATCTCCAACACAATGGCTGCTCACTGTGCTGTGTGCTGAGCAGTGTGGTGCAGGAGACACGAACAGCACACGGGTTAGGGAGTAGGGATTTTGCCTTTACCAATGTGCATGTGAACAGGCATTCAGTGTTATGTTCATGCCATGACTAGTGGAATGCATTTGTGTATGACTTGGTATGTGTGGGAGGTTGTTGGTCAGTCATTTCATGTGATTCCATGTCAGGCATCATTGTCTGGAGCCACTTTCCATTTATAACATGTCACTTCGGATCTTATTGCTCATGTGTTGGCCTTTTGCTATTGCTTGCCATGTCATGGTGTGGCAGACAAGGGTGATGGGGGTTGGGAGGGTTTGGGTGACATACCAGGGATTGTCATGGCCTGTTTTGCGGGGGTGTGTGATACACACCTTGCACGTGTTCCTTTTGGTCACACAGGATTGGTTAGGTTTAAGTAGCTGGGGAGGCACACAATGTAGCACTTCCATGGCAACATTCTGAGGGTGGTAAGGTTGTGACAGTTGACTGACTCTTTGTCATCATCGATTGTCACCTGGTATGTGCCAGGCCTGTGTGCACTCCTCAGGGGTGGGAGTTTAGGTGAAAAATGTGGCCACAAGCTGGGTCAGGGCTGCCTCGCCACGTGCCCTATCCCCTCCCATGGGCAGCGCCTGTGCCTGTGGTTGGGGATTTGGGGGCACAACCATGTCCACCGGTACACCCTGCTGTGTTGCAACATTGTGCAGGACACATGCTGCCACAATGATCCTGCACACTACTGGGGTTGCATATAGTAGCTGCCCGCCAGAGCGGTCAAGGGAGCGGAAGCGTGACTTGAGCACTCTGAATGTGTGCTCCACTATGCCCCTGGTTGCAATATGGGCAGCTTTGTATCTTACCTGGGTTGGTGTGGTGGGTTCCGGATTGGCATCATCATGTGGTTGCTCATAGGGTAGGCACTGTCCCCTGGGGAGGTGATAATGGTTGTGATTATTAGGGTTTGTGAATTTGTCTGTGTGTGACATGCATGCACGTGCACGGGCATTTGTTCTCACCTAGGAGCCATGTGATGCCATGCTGCCCAGCTTCCAGTGCCCGGCTCAGGGCGGATATTCTGTATATGAAACTGTCATGGGTGGAGCCAGGGTTGTTTGCATAGACAGAGGTGATTCCCTTTGCATCACATATGACCTGCACATTGATGATATGCCAGTGCTTGCGGTTTCGATAGATATGCTCAGTGGACTTAGGTGGACGTAGAGCCACATGGGTGCAATCTATGGCACCGAGCACTTTGGGGAAGTGTGCCACCCTGTAAAAGTCCTGGACCACGGCCTGCATTTCTGCGGGTGTTCTGGGCATGTATATATGCCTGCGGACTGAGGGGCGCGCAGTCATGACTGCCAACACCTGGTGTAGGCAGCGTGACTGCGTGACCTGTGAGATCCCCCCACTATGGCAGTAGTCCGCTGAAATGACCCAGTGGCCAAAAAATGCAGGACATTGAGCACCTTCTCTAAGGAGCTCAATGCTTGGGAGCACAGGGTGGGGGATGTAAGGTCATCTTCCCACTCCCTGACCAGGTCTAGGATGATACGAGGTGGAAACCTATACCTGCCATGGACCTGGTCATCAGGCATCCCAAAAAGGCTAGTCCGGGGGGAAAAAATGCAGGCCCTGGCTATTCTCCTCCTCCTGCGGTGTCCCACGATCAGTGCTGCGACAAATGGGGCATTCATCATAGCTGTATATACGTGTTTGTTGTTTTGTGCGCACTTTTATACTGTGCGCGGGGATGCTTAAGCCTGCCTTCCTGTGGTGGACGTGTTGACGCCTGCGCACGTATTTTAGCGTGCGCGTGTTACCCGTATTCGATTCCATGAATACCTGTTGTTTACGTGCGTGTAGGCTTTCCGTCTATTTCCCTGCAGTACTTCCCCATTTACACCTTCTTTGTCACATCTTGTTCCCTATTCCGCGTGTTACGCCCTGTGTCCCGCCACCTTTTTGGTGTGTGCACCAACGGTGTGCGCTTTCCCTGTGCATGTCGCGCACAGCGTTCAGGATGTTGCAATGATGTGTGCGCACGTGTGCGCCACGCACGGATTGGGCCACATCCAGGGGAAAACACACACAGGCCTTTCCTTGAATCGCACATGTGCGCATGCACTTGCTTTTTCACGCTTGCGCCAGCTTGCCCTGAGATTTTCGGCACACATTTGTTTCATGAATCGGCCCCTAAATATTTTATTGCATGGTAGCTTCCTCATACACAGCACATTTGACACAAACAAAATCCTACGCCTTATATTTGAAGTCAAGAACTTGACCTACATCACCTACAATACATTCTCTTCCAAAAAAAAACACCCTCAAAGATGTTAAAGGTTGCATGACCAAGAACGTATAATTATAAAGTTCAGTCGTGCCCATTCATTTATATTATTTGTAAACCTGATTGTCCCACAGTGCAGCAAGAGATAAAATCAAAGATACTTGCGTACCATGCAATACTCTTAACCAAGAACTCTACTTTGATAGCATAAAAGGCGCTATAAATATACTCTTAACCCTTCTGTTCTCTTTCAATATATAAATAAACGTGTTATCATGTCTATGCTACCAGGAGATGTACATATAACCTGCATGCTCTATTCTCCCTCATTTGCCTTTGCCTAGCACACATCATCATTGAGCAGAAGTGCATGAAAAAAGTTAGTTTTTCACTGAGAAGCGACATAAATGTTGTTGAACTCTGCTCTTTTAAGAGAATCATTTGCGTGTAAAATCAGGGATTTGCGTGGCAATCTTTGTATAAAGCCCTGTTCTTCGATTCGACTGCGCAGCACTTTTTCGTAACTTGCGGGGACTTCACACAGACTCGGCATGTCTCTGCAAGCGGTCGAGTGCCTTCCACGAGAAATAACGCAGAGCATGGGCGAGGCTTGCCCCGAGGGCAGAGTAGGGGCCGGAACTTGGAAAATTAGGACTAACAAGGGACAAAGAGGGCGTTACGGGAGATGGGCTGCAGGCAGTCCATAGCACACCCACAAATGCACACGACAAAGCATATTCATGGATGTGACTGCGCAATCTCTCGCCTGAAAAATACCCATGCAAATCCCTCCATCTCTCTGCCACCCGAATGCAGGCATCAGTACACATGTGCATAGGAATCGGAGCACAGAGTTGGGTTTTCAGGTCAGATTTACAGGTGTGCGTACGCAGCCGGGATCTGATTGGATTTAGGGGTTATGATGCATTGTACGCTTGTTGTCGGGGTGCCCGTAACAGTTACGGGGGACCATGTGCAGGGTCCCCGAGATGCAGGCTCGCTTGCGGGGGACCTCAGGCACTGTTTGCAGGGTGTGTGTATTTGCACCCGGGGAAGCGCACAAGCTGTTTTTGCCTTGCGTGGGGGCGTGTCAGGGGCACTTAAAGTGCAAAAAGCAGGCGTTAAACTCACCATGGCGCAAAGGGACCTCGGAATCAGGCGTTAAGGGTCGCGCCGTTTACGGCGCCGTTAACCCCTTAACGCCTGATTCGTAATGAGGCCCATTAACTTGGAATTCCTCACATTCTATTTCCCTAAACCCCAAAACAGATAGTGTCCAGATATCAGAGATTGACTCCTATCTAGATACCCTCCCTCTTTCTGCCCTTTCCACTGACTCCAGCATTTCCCTTCGAGAGGCCATTCACGCCTGAAGAACTCTCAGAGGCCATAGACTTGCTAGCATCTGGCAAAGCTCCTGGGCCAGATGGCCTCCCCATAGAACTCTATAAACGATATAAATCCTTTCTGGTCCCACACCTACTGGCCCTATGGGAGGAGGCTTGTGAAGAGGGCATACTTCCTCCCACGCTCCGGGAGGCAATGATAACGGTATTACTCAAACCTGGCAAGCCTCCCACCCAATGTGGCTCGTACCGACCCCTTTCACTAATTAACTGTGATGTCAAAATGTATGCCAAACTACTACCCATGCGACTGGCCTCACTGATCCCCCACATCATCCATCCGGATCAAGCGGGGTTTGTCCCGGCCCGATCGACTTCCCTTAATCTGAGACGCCTATTTAATGTGATCAGTAGGATAGGCCCGAAAGTGCAGGCAGTGGCAGCCACTCTAGATATGCAGAAAGCTTTCGACTCTGTATCATGGGACTACCTATGGCGAGTCCTATAGAAATGCAAATTTGGCCCCAACTTCCGGTCCTGGGTTAAACTACTCTACACAAACCCATTGGCTAGAGTCCGTACAGAGGACAGGTGCTCCTCCCCCTTCCAGATAGCCAGAGGAACGCGGCAGGGCTGCCCCTTCTCCCCACTAATATTCGCTATAGCCATGCAACCATTTGCAGACATGATGCCTCAGTCACACACTCATAGAGGTTTGTGAACTGCGGGCCAATCCGATATAGTTTCCCTATACGCCGATGATGCCCTCCTTTATATCCATTCCCCAGATCTCAACCTTGCCCCGATTCTGGAGGATGTGGTTCGTTTCGGTCACATATCCGGACTGAAAGTGAACTGCTCTAAATCTGTCCTGTTCCCGCTCACTGATTGCACGCAACCCCCCTCTGACCTAATGGGCTTCACATGGTCCCAGTCCAGGTTCACTTAACTCGCAGTGGTAGTCTCCCGAGCCACTGAGATGCTGCATGATGACAACTACCTAAACTATCTCACAAACCCAGCCACTAAAACCATGAGCTATCTCCTTATCAGGCTGAATAGGAATACTTAAAATAGCTGTTCTACCCCAGCTCCTTTATCACTTTATCAATCTTCCCCTATGGCCGGGAGATGACTTCTTCCGGACGCTACGCCATACAATCAACATCTTTCTGTGGCACTCCGGGGCAGTCCGACTCAAACTAACAACATTAACCACCCCTATGGAATGCAGAGGTTTCGGCGCTCCAGACTTCCTCAGATACTGGTTGGTTGCACAATCCCAATTCACGTCCCACTGGTTTAACACCCAGACCCCCCCTTGTTCGACTGGAGTAGCTGTCCGTTAGTGACCGTGAAATTTGCACCCTCATTCTCAAGCCTGCCCCGGCGGACCCTGGTTCCGCAGATCCAGTAGCTAGCACATACCTAGCCCTCACTAAACTCTGGAAGCCGTTAGACACACCCCAACCCTTTCATGGGGACCTTCCGCTCTGGAATTTCCTCCCAGAGGTTCCACGCGTCTCATAATCCATCATATCCCGATGGGCCGACGTGGGCTTCTTGGCACTCCGAGATGTTTATGCAAAGGGTAACTTCCTTGAATGGTCAGATCTCCCTCCCTCCATTAAACGGAAACCATCGGCTTGGTTGCAGTACTCCTCTCTCCGGAATAATCTTAAAACTAAATATCCTAATTTCCCTACGGTGCCGCCTGACGAACCAATAATAGCTGAGCTATGCTTCTTCGACTCCTCAAAAGGGAAGATATCTAGGCTTTATACTTTGCTACAAACCAGAGCTGCTCCCTCATTCACTAAGCTGAAGCACAGGTGAGAGGAAGATCTTGGGGTGGAGATAACAGATGCGCGCTGGTCTCGGATGTGTGCACGCAACCACCCACAATGTATCACACTTGTGTATAGGCGCGTTACAAATGCCATATCATTTCATATCATATCATATCCTTCAATTCTAGATTTAAATTAATACAATTCAAGGAGTTGCACAGATATCATCATACTCCGAGCAGGCTGCATCATATGTTCAATGACCTTCCCTCCAACTGCCCTAGATGTGGCTTCGAGCAGGCGGCATACATTCATATGATCTGGTCTTGTTCCCACCTATCACAATTCTGGTCTGAAATATGTTCCACATTATCTACTATACTGGACCATACAATAGATCCATCTCCATCAAGATGCCTGTTCCACGACTTCCCCCAATTGGGGTGAGATTCTAGAAAGTTTGCTGGGCTTTGCATGCTGCTAGCTGTGCGCTGCATTTTGATGAACTGGCTCCAGCCTAGAGCACCCACGTATACACAGTGGCTCAGGGCGGTTACTTGGGTGTCAGACACTGATGAGGCTTGGGGAGCAATGCAACATCCACACTCGAGGTCAATGGATATTTGGTAGAAATGTTGCAGCTACAAGTCCTCTATGAACTCAGACTCGGACTCTGATTCCTCCATCCCCGTGCTCCCCGCTCCTGTCACCGCTCCATGTGCAGCAACTCTTTAATCCTTTTTTTGTGATGTCATCTTATCCCTGACCACTTAATTTGTATGAAATATACATTATGCATTGGTATTGTTATTCTTTATGTAGGATTGTATCTCACTGACATACCGTGTGCATCTCTTCCTGTTGTTGTGTGTTGTCAAGTCAAATAAAGAAAGTTTAAAAAAAAAATGGCATCTGATGTGTCGTCTTGATGATGTGAGTCTTCATGTATCGTCCCATGGCTTCTTCCCACTGTCGTCAATGAAAGACAAGGGGGACATCTCCCCACAATGGGATGAGCAAATAGACTTATTTCATGTGGAATGTATAGGGGGGCATACTGACCCTTCCTCCCTTACAGTTGCCAATGTTCATGATATAGTTCATTATAATAGATGTATTTTTATAAAATACAGCTGAGCATTGTTTTGGCTCTAGTACTACAGTTTGCAAACGTGACTTTTTCAGATGCATTTCTTTCCATACATTATTGCACCACAATGTATTGAAAGACATGCATCTGAAAAAGTGTTCTCCACTTTCTTTAGTGCAAGCCAAATTCAAGTGGAAAAAACGACTGCATTCTTCACTTAGTGTAAACATGGTCTAGTGCAGTGCAGAATGAAGACAAGAACAGCTGTGTGTCTCTTTTCCCTGCCTCTGGTCTGATTTGTTTGTCAGGCGCACGGTGCAGGGGAAAGTACAATGGTTTCCTCTTGCCTGAAAATAACTTGGGAAGAATTGAACTGTCCACAATATAAATGCTTGTGCTTAACATGGGTATTTCGATATTTATCTTGGACTTTCCAACTCCTTGGCCTAGGTGAAAGCGTAAATAAATGCATTTCCAATGACACATCGTTTATGCTTTCACTGCAAATGCATTCACTAACACAAGCCTGGGCCCACAAGGTTTCAGTGAATTTGGCATGGCATGTTCAGATGTTCGGAATGGGTACAGCACTTGAATTTGCCTCGTGGGGCTGGCTGCAGGGCCCTTACGTCTTCAGCTAGTCCCAGTTCCATTCATAAGTCCCGGTGCATGGAAAGATCTGAAGGTGTAGAGGTGTGAGTGAAAAGTCCATTTGCAACTCCGTACTGACATCTCTATATGAGTTTGGACCATTGTGTTATAGTTGTATGTGCATTCCTTAGAGCTAGCTAGTTGGGGGTAGACAGTGTTCAGGCACTTTTTTCGTACTTTGCATGGTTTCCGGTTTCTGCATTAAACCCCCCCTTTCTGACCTCATCCATCCTATCTTTAGCCTACCCTCAGTACTATTAATCAACAATGTGTGCAATAAAGTACAGAACACAACAAAAATAAAGTCAAACCATTACGTGGCTGATACTGCATGAAGGCAATTTTGTTGTTGAATTGTCTAAATCTATAATGTTGCTGTTTGGGTGAACTAAGCATTCCAGTTAATTATTAGTTGCCTCCATGGAGGATTCAAGTTCCAATTCGGGAAACGCTTGTTGGTTACTCTTCAGATGTTTACTATGTTCCCCCCTGGTGCCATCCTGCATGCAGCAAGCAGGCTACTGCCAAAAGCCAGGAGTAGGACCACGTGATGCAATTGCCATCACGCAAGAGTTTTGACTGAGCTTATTCTGAGTGCAAATTTTGGATTTGTCAATTAGTATTAACTTTAAAGCCCTAGGGCCATCAAAGTACAAAGTATACATCAGACATGTCTCAAATGCATTTACAAAAACTGAAATTGCCAACCACCTTTCAGACTATTAAGGAAGCATGACTTTACTAATAACAGCCCTGAATCAAATCCAGTAACTGCAGCCCATTCCTCCATAAAAGTCCATGCAGTTGGCCAGGTGAGCTACCCCCACCCCCCATCCATTGCTAGCCCCCTAAGCTTTTGCCCTAACGGGACTGCTTTGGCTCCAGTGGAGAGAGAGTGCAGAAGCTTTTTTTACAACGAAGGAAGCATTATTAACATAAGGGGAGGACTAATTACAATCATGCTGTGTGATGACGAACATCGTCTCATGGCCATTCCCAGTAATCAAGTATCCACCCTCTGTTCCCTTAATTTAATACAAATAGAGGATCATTCCCTGTTATAATAGATTCTGCTGCTGGCAAGAGGATGTCCTTCACCGGAAAGTCAAACAAGAGTCAAACAAGAATCTCTGTTCCCTTTCTTTTACACCTGTGCATCCTCAAATAACTCCGGCACTGCAGCGCCTGTCTTATCAGTCAAGGGATGTGTCCAGTAGGTCAGGCTTAAGCTCATACACAAGTGATAGCTGTTCAATGTTGCTGGAACTGTATGGCTCTCAACACTGACAGTACATGGTTAACGTGGACCTAAAGAAGCGCAGGTCTTATGGCAGTCTAGCAGTCTACCATTTATCTGGCGACTAGATAAAAAGAAAGCATGTTTTCTGATCTGTCGAGTCTTGCTGTATTGTAAGATGGCTATCCTCCTGTTTCAATTTAGATGTCACTGGAATTATTTTAACTTGTGTTGCATAATTTCAAACAAACGAATTAAATCAGAGATTCATCCAGAATTAGAGGGAACAGGTGATTCCTGCAGGGGATTTTACAGATTGAGTGGCATAGCACCCAGTTTAATGGCCACAGAACATGAAGGATTAATTGATTTATATTTATTTGTAAAGTACTTGTCACAGGCCCAGAGGCATAATAGCGCTGACAAAGACAGACCAAGAACATCAAATAAAGATATGTTGATTATTCTGAAAATGGTAAGAGTAAAAATAGTGATGTGGTGCTTGAAGAGGCATGCAGGTACCAGTTGATCTGGAGGGTGCTAGTGGTTTGAGGTTAGCTCAAAGATACAAGCTTGCATCAGAATGTCTTTGTGGGAAATAGGGCATTTCCTCTGAGACAAGTATTTGCTATCTCCAAACATTTAGTCATTGGGTCTAGACTTATTTTTCATGGTTATTATTATTATTATTATTATTATTATTATTGTTATTATGTGTAATATTAGCGATTAGTAAAGTGTTTCCTGCTGGTCTCCTCAAGCTTCTAAATGCTTGCCTGGGAATTAAAACCATGCTTTAAGGAATCATCCAGTGTCCAAGACTAGTGCATTGCCCCTGAACTATTGTCCTGGCTTATATTATTTATTTAAGAAATAAATGGAGACCTTCATATAGGACTGCATAGATATTTTGTCAAAGTTTGTCTCAGCCTTCTCTCACCACTACAGTTTGCTGGCATATAGTGCCAATGATTGAATATAGATTTTGTTTGTTCTCAGGTATGAAGGAACTCCATACTTTGGATTGCCCGGTTGGGCAAAGACACAGTTCATGTGCACGTTTGAACCGATAGGTACTTGTACTTTGTGTGTAAAGACTCTGGGGATGGTGGTATGAATGCCCCATTCTACTGTCTTACACCTTCAGATGTGAGATGGTATTTATGAAACTGTATATAGGTAGGCAATGGCTAGATCTCTTTACTCCAGAGCACTGCATTTGAGTATTCTCTGCCATTGCTCCCACCAACCCTTACTAGTTTATGCTGTGGCTGGTGCATTGTCCTCCTTGGTCTCAAAACGTCCATGTGTTGTTATGTTTCATCTTAGAAGTGAATAAACTATGGGTCTAATTTACAAAAAAAGCAATAAGTCCATGCAATGTAGTTAGTGTGAGAAAGAACATTGAACAGACAAAAATAATAGTGCTGGGAGACGATTCATGGAATTAAATGTGTGCAGAAATATGCAGGCTAAAAAAAATAACGATAAGTGTAAAGAGAAACTGCAACCCAAAACATGTTGCAAGAGATTTACATTTCCAATGCTGCCGATGGTATGGCGGCATTGTTTCTGTCGTAATATTTGAAAATAGGATGATCTTTCCCTGGTGTTAACTATAGGAGGTCTCTGAAAACATAACATGTTTTCCTCCAAACAGTTCTTCATAATTGGTGTTTAAGACTTTTTGCATTCTGAGATGAATTAAAGCCAACACGAGTTTGGAAACCATGCTTACTTCGTCTATCAGGAGCACTATCATTTGTTTTAGATTTTTGCGTACTTCCGTACCAGCTTCTGCTGATAATTTGTAGGATTCCAATTTATTTTGGTGTTATACGGGGAGGAGGAGTAGTCGGTGTAAAGTTACACCTCCTATTTTGTAAGCAGCTAAACTTTTGTGGGATGTTGCTACAGCCAAAAGGTTGTTGTGTGTTAAGTTTTGTAGAAATGTGCTGATTATTTTAATTAATAATGTTTTACCCTAACCAGCTTCACTACTTACATACAGGAGCAAAGGTTTATAATTTGTATAGCTACAGGTTTTAGTTTCATGTTCAATTTCTTGAGTCATGGTGTGTTGTTCATCATTTAGCTGTGATTTGAGCACTGACAAGGCTTCCTCAGATTGTTCATATTGATACATGGTATTTTTAACCACAGTCATGGGTATTACTGCTTCATTTGAAATGAGTGGTTCGCCAAGTGGTTCTTGGCTTCCTGTACGGGAAGGTTGACTGCCCTCAGGAGTGTCTTTGTCTAGTGGAGCTTCAATTTCTTCCTCTTGTTGGCGTTCATTGTCGAACATGTTTTTGCATTGTTTGAAATTGTCATTTGTTATACAGCTTTCAATTACTTTGAATGCAGCTTCAAATGAGTCATAGCCACTTAATAATGTTGTTCTTTTCTCCAAGGTTTAAAAAGTTGGAGTAGGGCCATGTAATACAGGTTGCTATGTTGTGGAGATTTAAATGATAACTTTGTAGTATTAATTAGACTGGGTTTGGTGAGTTTCACTACGCTTCTTTCACAAGTTGAGACTGAATACATGCCAGTTGTCTCATTTGGTGAGGCATTGGGCCTCATTACGAGTCCGGCGTTAACCGAGGCGGTAAAACCGCCTGGTTAACGCCGGACTCGTATTACCATTCCGCCTCCGTGATTCCCGGAATTACCGGGGCATCACAACCCCGGTTTTCCGGGAATCACGGAGGCGGAATGGTGTAAATCCCCATTCCCATTGAGTCCTATGGGACTCAATGGGAATCGGGATCATGGAAACACCGGCAGCATCTTGTAATGCTGCCGGTGTTTCCTCGTCCGCCTGCAGGCGGGCGGTGTTAAACCTGCCAGGTCAGACCTGGCGGGAACATCACCTCCCGCCTGCAGGGGTCGGGATCAGGCGGTCCGGAAACAACGGTGGCGGCGGGTTTACCGCCACCGTTATTTCCGGACCGCCACGGTCGTAATGAGGCCCATTGTTTCTGTAGGTGTAGTTTTCAGCAATGTCATACACACACACATGTTTTCTAAAGCAGTACTTCTGTTTGGGTGGTATGTGTCAATTAAATAGTTTTTGAAAAATGTCCTGGCTGTTGGGATCATTTATGGTTATGTTTTCTATCTCTTTGTAGGATTTTAGTACTGTTTTTCCAAGGTTCAGCCAGATAATAGGTTCAGATTTGCCATATAAAGCTGTACCTCTTAAATGGTCCGCAGCTTCGTAGAACCAGCATTCTCTATGGGAGAGCATTTTTACATCGAAGCCGCACAATTTTTGTGATAGTGTTTTGTCAGATGATATGTCATCCCAGAGGTCTTTATGCTCTGTTTACTCAGCTTTTGTCACATAGACTGTGACATATCTTGCAACTGTAATGGAATTGTCTGCAATGTATTGTATGTCTAAGAAGGCAATGATTGCATTGTAATCCTTGATGTACTTGGATGCTTCATCACATTTAATGTTGTATGTATGTTTAGGGGATTTATCTTTTACGCTGTGTCTAACAGAAGACATCAAGCTATTTACTTGTCCTTTTTTTCAAACTGGTGTAGAGAAACCAAAGTGATATTTGGTACAGTATTTGCCTTTGTTTTTAAATCTACATTGGCAGTATTTGCCACACTTATGTTTTTGGAAGCATAAGACTTGTGTATTTAGATCACTTTCTGTGGTTTCTGAAGGGATTTCGCAGGTGATGTATTTTTGAATAAACTGTAAAACAGTAGTGTCAATATCATGGTCCAATTTAGGAGCATCTTTTGACCACAAATGCATGTGGATATGTGGTGCTTCTCTGGATTGATATTCTTTTCTCCAAATGAAGCGTTGCACTTCTCTGAGTGGATGGGTAGTTTTATTGCAGCTAAAGTTCAGCATGCAAAGAAACAATTGTGAAAGTACCTTGATACATTGACAGGGTTAATAGAACAGCATTCTCCTGGTATTTTTAGATATATTCTGTCTTTATTTTGGTTTGCAATGCCCAAGAAGTTATGCAAGACATCCCATGTAGCGTCTGCACAACTTAGAGTAACAAACAATGGGAGTGGGTCTAGGTTCCTTAGCATACAACGTATATCTGTGTGATGTCAGAACTAGTATTCCTTTGTACCATGTATGTTTGCCAAGAGATTTGTGATGCTTGACTGCAAAAGTTAATGTTTGTCTTTAATATTTTGAAGCAGTTGGGTAGCGGATATGTTTAAAAAGTTATAGCCTGTTTTTGTTGTGTTTGCAACTCCATAACAGAGTTGCTAGTTAACCTTCAAGAGGAGGTGGAAAGTGTATTCAACATTTTGTCTGAATCTGGGTTCTTCAGAATACATTCTTAAAGAGCGATATTCTAATGCACCAATTTGCTTGGACCTTTCATCATATCTTGCTCCATTTCCTGTAGGAAAGAGTAGAGGAAAAGAATGTGCTTCTCCACTTTTTTCCCATATGCTCATTGGGGATCCTTTGGCTTGATGCATTTGATATGTTTCTAATGCATCGTCAATGGTGTATTTGGAATGTAGTGGGTGAATTGAATACTGGTCTAAAATGTTGGCTGCAGTAGCAGGATCTACCGTTCAAATTGGCCAGTTTGTAGTAAGACTTGAATAATTCGGGTGGTTTCTCTTAAGTTTTTCTCTTCGTTCTTTTCTTTGTAGTATTCATTGTTTTCTTTTAGCAAATGTAGGGCTTGTATAACTTTGTTTAAGTTCACTAGTTGTTGCCAAATGGTTTTATCTTTGTTGGCACATAATTAACTAATACAATCAAAGATTGATCTATTGGTCATTGTATTGAATAGAAATGATATTTTATTCATATGAAACTCGTACCCAAGTGTTTCAGAGCGCGAAAACACTTGTGTACTCCTAGAGTTTGTACATTTTTCTTTCAGATCTAATGGCAAATAAACTATTTTGCCAAAGATGCCCTTTAGTAACTCGGATGGAGGTAATTTGGCTGATTTCAGTTGAAGGCATATTACAGCTCAAACAGGGTGCACTGTTTGGATTATAATGCTCTCTTACAAGTTAAGTTGTTGGAGAGCTTTAGGAAGTGGGAATATTTTTAAGTTATTAGTTATAGCATGTGACGGCATTTGGTTATTGTCAGGATTTGTTTTGCAAACTGTTGAGGGGTCAGTTATTTTGTATTTCGTTTCTGCTGTTAGATATATAGCTAATTGGAACCATTGGGATTCTTCATTGGCTATATTTACTACGTTTGTCCTCTTTTTATAAAACCTTCTGTGACAACAGACACATACTTGGCCTGGTATTTCAGCAGATGTGTTTTGAAACTTAGCTATTTCTTTTTTGTATGTCTTTGTTTGGACAATGATTTTTATGAGGTTTTTGGTAATGTTTTCTGAAGGTACAGAATTTTCTAAGTCAACTTCAGTTCCTAAGTATTTACATTGGATGTGCTCTATTTCTTGAAGCAGTTCTTTCGCTGTTCCATGTAGGACAATGTTATTTAACTTTTGCAGTTTGAGAGCAGGACATTTTGCATAGTATAGTCGATGCACAAAATTCTGTATGGTAGAATGGTATGTTGCTAACATTTTTATGTGGTGGAAAGTGCTTTTGCAAGCAGTTCCTAAAATACAGGCTTTTAAATGTCCTCACAGAACTGTGTGGCTGCCCACTAGACAGGAGTCTATGGATTGTAAAGTTTTCATTCTACTTTTGTCTTTTAGTTGCACATAGTGATTGAGGAATTTTCTTTAAGTTTTAAAGGATTATTGGCGTACATTACAAATTGAGATGCATGTCCATTTGTACACTGGACGGATTGTTTGGGTGAAAAGAGCATTTGGTTCAAAGTTTGCTGGGGACTTTTATTCTATAAGGGTTTCTTTTACCATGATAGTGTTTTTGACCATTTCATACCCTCAACCATTATTTTCCATGGCAATTGTTTTGTGTTTTTATTGTTCATAAACTTCTTCATTGACATATGGTTCTCTGCTGCTGGTGTGAATCCATTCACCATTACAGGAGTAGTGTTAGTAATGTATTGATTAATTTAGTTAGTGGTTTCCTTCTGTTTAAAATCAATAGAAACAATGTTCTCTTTAGTAGAAAAGTACTGTCAATTAGAGCTTGCAGGATTAGTCTCCTAAGGTCGTTTTTAAGGGTAGATTGTGACTTTTCTGCTGTTCTTATAAGATTGTGAAAACTCTATGGTGGAACATTTTCTGTATCATAAGTTTGGTGTGTGGCTTTACCGTGACTACGTTAACACTGGTATATAGAGGGTTAGGGTTGTTAGTAAGTCTGCTTTTCTTTGTACATAATTTTATACTTTTAGTTTTGACTGGTTTAGTTTTGTTGAGTGAGTTTATTAGCTCATTTGTTTTCATGTTTTCTATCAATTGTTTTAGAGGTGGATGACTATATGGATGACTATATGGTGTAGTTGTATTCTTATTTGCTCCTTTTTTTCTTTCTTTTCTATAGAGTTGCTTTTTAGTAGGCCTAGGCATTTTGTTGTGTCTGTTGGGAAGTTGTGTAATGTATATGCATGTATTCTGGATGGGTTTGTGGGTGTGATTGCAGAGATGAGTAGAGTGCTGTTTGATTGTGAGGTGGTATATTAGGTGTGGTTGGGAAGGTTCTGAGAGTAAGAGTCTGCAGAGGTGTGATGGTATTGAGTTAGTGAGTAAGGCAGAGGTCGTGTAATGGAATCTGTAGGGTCATTGTGCTGTTTTGAGCAACAGAGTGGGTGTTGCAATGGTGGGATGTACATGGGAAAAAAAGTGTGTGAATGGTGGAATATAATGAGCTAAAATGAAAGGATTGTTGGTTTGAAAAAAGTACTATGGGGTAGTATAGAGTGGAACTGTGCTGCTGTAATTACATACATATACATGGTACAGTAATGCAATTCATGTGTTGGATGAGAAGGGTATTCTTGTTTCGGTTGTTGTCTTCGGTAATGTGCTTTTTTTCTGTAATTGTAAAAGAAAGTTAGTGGGGATATGTGGTGATGGTGAATTACTTTTAGTAAGCAAGGGTGTTATTTATGAATGAAGGAGGAGTGGTGGGGAAATACAGTTAATCGTGCATTCTTTTCATGAAAGTTAAGAAATGCATATGTACATTTATAGAAGCTCTGTAACATTTTGTAAAAGAGAAGAAAAGTTGCTGGAAAAGATTTGTTGTACAATTTAAAATGGCAGCTGGTGTGTGGAAATTTAACATATTAGGAATATATACATACTTGCCAAAATGATGCAGTATAATCTGTAGGTGTTTATGTAGTCCTGGATTTATTTTTGAATTCTATGACTTGTAGTTGCACCGTTCCCATTACGAAAGTTTGAGTACAAGTCACAGATTGTAGAGAAAAAAGTAGGACTGCATAAGCAGCTGGACATTGGAATGGGTTATGTTATGAAGCATACATGTACTGTCAATATATTAAACTGGCACACATAGAGTGCCAATTACAAATAGGGTTCAGATCTTTTTTTATCCACTTTTACTTTCTTTTATGAACAAGTTTCACAGTGCTACTATAAGTGCAGATATGCATTTTCTAACTTTCTTCAAAATGCTTAAAAATATTTTGAAAAGCATTGCATTTGATATGTTTATTTGATGTACAGGTCACAGTTTTGAATCTTGAAGTTCAGTCATGTTTTTTTCTATGCATTCTCGGACTTGTAGTTTGAGTTTTATAATGTGTGAAGTCAATTGGAGAAGACAGAATGCAAAGGAAAAAATAAAGACTTAACAAGCACCTATTTATTGAAATGGGTGATGTTAGGATGTATGCATGCGCTGACAACATAATAAACTGTCAGACACTAAGTGCCACTTACAAATGGTCTAAAGATCCATTTGATCTGCTTTACCTTTATTTTATGAAACAGTGATATAGTTCTGCTACACATGCATATATGCATTTTTTTAATCAAAATACATTTTTTGAAGTGCAGAGCATTCTAATTGTTTGCTGCTTCATGTGAGCAGGTGATGAATGCTGCAATGCATGGAATTTGCTAGAGTGGTTAAACAAGATAATATGCTTATTGAGAAGCTTATTACAGGTTAAGTAGCAGGAACCCTATAAATATATATATATACATATATATATATATATATATATATATATATATATATATATATATATATATATATATATATATATATATATATATATTCAGTAAAAAAAACTTTGTTAAAGGGACGTTATGGTTCCAAGTAAAACCGAAAACCCCCTGAAATTTGCTAGTTATGGTAAGCTAAGCAACCATAACTCGTGCCACCACCGTCCATTGCTAAGACTAACACCCAGGAAATCAAAGATGGCATCACTGATGACATCACATGTGCATTTACTTTTCATGAAAAGTCTGTACAAGGGATTCTTATAGTAATGTTAAAAAGCAGCACATGAAACATTATATGTAATAATAAATAAGAAGTGGAACCTATATATGTAACACATCAACCATCCATTTAAAAAGCATATGTACTAAAATGGAATATACCAAAACAAAAAAGATATGCCTCCAACATAATTATCTCACAGAAACTGCACAGCAAGAAGCAACAGAAGACCTGCACAACAATAACAACAAAACTTACCAGAACGTAGTAAGTACATTTTATTTTTCTTATATATTTCTAAACTTTCTGTATTAGGTACACTAAAAGTAGTATATTTTTTTTACACAGAAATGTCCAATACTTTTGAATGGCTTGAAGAAAATTTCCCACATGATGAAATGAGTGAAGACAGTGATACTAATGGTAGACACTTCTCTATATAAGCAAATTAATAATCATTACTTTATGTGTATAGCAAAAGAGGCATTAGAAAATGCTCTACAGCGCATAGAACAAAAAATGGATATGCTAATGGAAAATTTCAGTCTTTTAAAACATTTTGTGGAGGACCACATAAAAGAAAAAAATCAATATCATTGTCCCACATGTACCTGTTCCCCCTCTCCTTGTCCCAGTCAACTATCCCCAAACCCTCACAACCAAGAAAAACGTTATGATGAGACTTCCATCCCTTCATCCCCTCCATCCATCCACTCCAAACCCCTAAATCCCCTGTATTTATGTCAGTTTCTGCTTTCCCCTCTCTTTCATAAATTTTATATTTGTATATAATACAAAAATTATTATGTGTGTTTTAATTCAGTCCTGTGTTTTTCTTTTTTTTTAAAGGCAGTTTGTTTGTTCGTGGACAGTGTGGGTGTCTGGAACGTCCGCAATTAACCAAAATGGAGGTGTCCTAAGGACACTATACCTGTCTGTGCTGTCCGCAATCAAAATGGAACTGTTCTTAGAACACACTCGGTGACTGGAATGTTTGAAATTAACCAAAATGGAGGTGCCCTAAGGACACTATAACTGTCCGAACTGTCTGCAATCAAAATGGAACTGGTCTTAGAACACACTTGATGTCTGGGATGTCTGCAATGAAACAAAATAGAGGTGTCCTAAGGACACTATACCTGTCCGTAATGTCCACAATCAAGATGGAACTGTTCTCAGAACATACTCAGTGTACGGAATGTCCGCAATTAACCAAAATGGAGGTGTTCTTGTTGAACGGGAAATCATATTGTGCCTTCTTTATTGTAAATATCGGCCAAAGCCCAGTCGCTCTGCGATGAAAATCCAAGCTTCAAGGTTCTGACCTTAGATCGACTAAGCCGCCATTTTAGGTTCATCCACCATTTTGATTCTCGCTCCAAAGTCACCCTGTGTTCTAAAATGGTGGACAGTGTTCTTCTGTCAGTAACATGGCCGTCTTGACCTCTGTATGCATGTTAATGCCTAAACTGCCCAATGTTAGGGTCATGTAATGAGACCTTGTCCTTCGTTGACCTGTGGATAGAGGATTACCTGTGCCAACGATACTATCCCATGAACATATATCAAGTACAATGTTGTGTAAATTCTAAACGTGAACACTTGTTGAACTGTATTGTATTAAAATATGTACTCAGGCTTATGTTAGATCCGATAATATACTGTTGCTATTGTGATTTGTTGAACATGTAAACTAAAGGTGATCCATATGCATATAGCTGGGTGAGTCAGAGGTGAACTCGGCACAAACACTAGATGGGGAAGTATTAACGTACAGAGGGGCTGAACATCATGTTACAAAACTGTATAAAAGGCACGATTATTCTGATGTACAGTCCCACTCACTTCACACACCAAACAGGGCTTGTATTCGCTGTGTTGTACTGAGGGGCTGATAGCTATCTGTTACTTTGTCTTTTGAAAACTGTTCAGTTACTTTAAACAAAGATTTGTGTATCTTTATAGCCCGCGTTTGGTGCATTTCCTTTTGAGGGTACTCAGCCTCAATATTCTCTTTTGCTTTCACATTCTAAGGACACTATACCTGTCCGTACTGTCCGCAATCAAGATGGAACTGTTCTTAGAACATACTCGGTGTCCGAAATGTCCGCAATTAACCAAAATGGAGGTGTCCTAAGGACACTATACCTGTCCGTACTGTCTGCAGAAAATCTATGCGCATGCACACCACACCCATAGGTCAAACGAACATCGTGCCATGTCCGTAACTGTCTGTTGCACCTGTATCGCACTTTTATTTGTTTGAAGACCGGAACACTGTCCGCGCATAACCATCCCTGCACATTCAAGTGTTTGCGATGTCATCATGTGACCGACCCACGCTGAGCATGTCCCCAAACATGTTAAAAGTACTTTTTTGGACAATCCAAAGTAATTTACTGTAAAAGTCCACCTTGCACATATCCCAGACAATGTCCCTGGCGATCTACATACTTTTTGGAACTTTTTTAGGCTTTTTTGGGTGTTTGAAGTGTCCGCAGACAGTGCAGAGCTCTCACCAGCACCCATATACAAGGCCACACCCCAGAGCTGATCCTCATTGTGCTTCTGGCTGCCTGACAGAGCATCGTCTTTCCAGCACTGTAGATTAACCTGGCAGATTGACCTGTTTTTGCTGATTTTGCTGCTTTGCTTCCTGGTTCCTGGTTCCTGATGGCATCCCAAATAGCTTCAGTTACTCCTGCATCAGCATCAGCACCCCCACACCCTCTACCACCACCACCATGTCCACAAGGGCCTGCAGAGGGGTACAGGCGTGAGGATGTAGAGGAGACAGATGAAGAGGATGAAGAGGATGAGGTAGTGGAAGTCCCTACTTCCATCACTCGCCGTGAGTCTTGGGTGTGGCGGTTGTTTACCACTCTTGATGAAGTGCCAAAAGCGCGTGCTAATAAGGTCATCTGCAAGTAGTGCAAAATGGTGCTGAGTCGTGGGAGGCCTGGTTCGTACAGCTTTGGTACGACATTAATGAAGCGACACCTAAGGTGGTTCCACGGTGGGGTTATTTGCAAGGTTGTACCTTGTGATAAATGTAGTAGGTTGAGTTCCTCTACAACATCCTCCGTTTCCGCTCCTGTCACCACAAGAGACACTCCCGTGGGACAGCGCATCCCTCCAGCTGCCTGACAGGCCATTCTTGATGCTGTTGACCCTTACCTTTCGAGGGTCACAATATTGTGTATGTACTGCGATGTAATACTCTGCAGGGGGGAGAATCTTTGGAGTGCTTTTGAGACTGCGATCAAGGAGCACAAGAAGATTTGCCCACCACCAAAAGAAATATAAAGCAACAAAAACCGCCTTTCACAGTTTAAAAATAGAAGTGATAAATAAATAGTGCAGGGCCCTGTGCATTTTTTTTAGAAGTCCACAGACCGTCCACTGACATTTTATTTTTGGAGGGTGCTGCCCTATCAGAACCATTGCACTTTTCTATGGGAAGAAGTGGTGGCTCTGAAAAGAGCCTTTTGGTGGTGTTTTTTTGTGTTTCAAAAACTTCAAATGATTAACACCTACTGCAAAATTGTTAATGTAATTACAAAAAAGGTTGCAGTGCATTTTGTATATTTCCCATAAATAAGATGTACTCCATCTCTGTAAAAAAATGTATGAGCTACATAATATGTTCATTGTGAAAAGAGGACATGCCAACATCTCTTAAAAAGGTACAAACAGCTTTATTGACATTGTGCTTCGCTTTCTCCATTTGTGGACCAAATGAAGAAGAACGCGGCCACATTTGTCTCTGTGTAATATGAGAAAAAAATACTTGGGAACTTGGAAACATGTCCATGACGTTCCCAAGTCCTTCTTTCATTGCAAATTGCAAAGAAATTCTAGACACATATCCTAAACTGTTCCCTCCACAATGAATTATAATTATGTCTGGATGATGTTGTGTTTCAAAAGTAGCACAGAGAGGTAGCAAATCCAGCCACTTCATTCCACGCACTCCATGCCAGTGCACTTTCACATGAGGGAATCCAAGATGTGCAGCCACTCCATAGCGTTCTGCATGCACCTCCAACCAATGTATCCATGAGTCTCCCAAAATCCAGATAATCGGTTTTCTGAAACACACAGGCATAGCTATCTGTTCTTCTCTCAGGAAAAATACCTTCTGACAAACTCTCTCCTTACACAATACAGTTAGTCAACTTTATTGATCAATCCCTGGCTCTACTCATTCTCATTTGCTTGCCTCTCCTCCCCAAAATCCCTGTATTAAATACGCGCTGTCCACGGACAACCGCCCTCTCCACGGACATATAAAAAAAATCTGAGCATGAGGAATTTCAATTTAAGCCAGAGGGTGGCTCTGAAAAGAGCCGTTTTCTTTTGTTTTTTTTTGCAGATGCTTGAGAGACGCCTGTTATTTTGTATTTTTTTCTTTTTTTTCTTACTTTACTCCTAAGATCTTCACATAAGCTTCTCCAAAGCAACCCTTATATTGCAAAACAGCATGCCAGTTCCTATAAAAGATAAAGAAATGCCTGTTTTTTAAAATAAACAGCATTACTAGATTCAATGTTCTCATTATTACAAAAGAAAATACCAGCTCTAAGCATGAAAGCAAACATGCCTCGGTTGATTGCACACCTAGCAATGTTTTGCTGAGGACAAATAACAGAACTATTGTTCCATATTGCCTTAGGTACTAAACCAGAAAAAATCATTTTGGCATTTGGAAGGACATTCATTACTGCTTGCACCAAGTGTTCCAAATCTGCCAGCAAAGTAGGGGCACTGACATAGCCCAAATGCAAAGCACCACAGTGCAAAACTACCACATGGGGACTGTTCATCCTACCCATATCTTCACAAACTTGTAAAATTCCCTGTACATTGCAATCAGGCACAGTGATACACACCACCTCCACTCCTTTAACATCAAAATTGTTTGCCACATTGCTGCATTTAGAATACTGCTCTAAACCATGCACAAACATATCTCCAACCACCAACACACTGACTTTCTCCACCTCTGCCATCTTCACTACACACAGCCTCTTTCAACACAAACCACAACCTCAACACCTGGTTGGGTAATCCCTACAGTCCCCTTTCCATGCTGGATTTGCTGGAAATCCCCAGATGAGGCACGCCCTGTCCACAGATATCTGCGGTGTCCGCGGAGCGCGTAACTCTTGGACAGCCCTTCTACCCTTTCCACTTCACTCTCTGTGCCATTCCCTCATTGGATACAGCTGAGCAGTCACACAACCATCCACCAATCACATCCAAGACCTCTATATCTAACTCCACCATAATAGTTCAGCACTTCAAATGTACTGTTGATCACTCTGAGAACAAGTCTCATGTCATTGGAAAGAACCTACTATGAAAACTACTGTACAAGTCTCCAAGATGTCTACTTGCAGCTGCATGCATATCCACATGCATGAATACAAACTACAGGTATGCATATTTTCTGCACAGTACATGTACAACTCTTATACATGCATATGACAGGGTAACTCCCACTTAACCTGTATAACCTATAAAATGAAGTTACTGTCATGTTTCCCATCTGCTATAATCAACTGTCACTTCCAAACCTCTCTGCTATCTAAATTATTTTTTTACACACGCGGCTATCTAAAAAAGTGTAATTTAATATTAAAAGATAGGAGAAATAATAGTATAATTGTAGAAAAACACTCAGTAGTTTATTATAAAATTACACACAGCCAGGATGAGTTCATGCATCTTTATACACTCACACAGATAGACACTATCATTAGAAAAGCTCCCAGCTGAAAAAACACCGCTGCCTCTACATCACATCCTTCTGCTTTATTACCCACACCTTCACAAATGCATACATTCCATGCTTTTCCATACCGTTTCTGCCATTTACCCTATAAAAATAGTAAAATAAGTATATGATTATTTCTCCTAACATCCAATAACACACCCTTAAGAAACCAAATGAGTTTCATACGCTTAGTATTATACTCATTTGCAAAGCATGTTCAACTAACAGATTGTAAGTAAAATATAAAGGCTGCACATAGTCAAAGGAAACTGCATTCACACAATATGTTCAGTTATCAAACAACAAAACTACAACAAAAGCATAAAAATCAATGTCTAAATTAACAGCAGTGCTATAAACACACAAAATGACTAACTTCTTCCTTTTAGAATTGCAGTGAAGACTACTCTCCTGAAAAGCAGCAGCATCTGAAGTACAAACAAAAACTCAGAAGCAACCTGTTCATTCCAAACAAAAAAGTAAGTACAATACTACCATAATGTTCTAACTATAACTCAAACACACTGTGGGGTTGATTCATGAAATTTGTGCGCTGAAAAACGGGGATTTGTGCGCCATTCTGCCTACAAATCCCCATTTGTTAAACCGGGGTTTGCCGGCAGAATGGCACTCAAATCCCCATTTTTCTGCACACAAATTCCATGAATCAGCCCCTAGAATGTTAGTATTGAAGAACAAAGAACTGTTTTAGTTCTTTACCATTAGATTTAGTATTAGTTCTTCTCCATACCACTAGCTTACTTTGTATTGTCACCTGAAACCCAGTATAGTAACACACAAATACAAGAATAGCCTTCTCAACAAGTTGTAGCTGCCCATTGCAGAATCGCACACCTCCACATACATCCTTACCATCATACTCAGACACTCATGCACACAGCACACATACATTGCAGAACAGCACAACCCATACCTTCTTTTTTTCAACAGACCCCAAAGAATGCCTACCAAAAAGCAAGTCCGTAGAAAGCAACACAGAGGTATAGCAAATCAAAATAAAAGTGTCCAAAATAAGCATCCATCTCTAGCAGAAGGTGTAAGAAAAGTTCAAACAAAAAGTCTAATACAGTCCTTACGTGAAACAAAACAAGTTTCTAGTACAGAATCTTTGCCTCCACTTTCAAAATGTAAAATGAAACAGAAAGTGATTAACAAGAATTCAGCTACCACTACTGCTAACACTGATCCTATAAATCATGATGTAGTGGCAATTAACCATATCAAAAAAAGTATTTTACAAAAAAAATTCTGCCACAGAGTCCTTCAGAATCTTATGAAAACAGGAGAGAAATCAAGCACAAACCTTAAAACCTACCATAGAAAATTAATATTAGAAGCTCTCATAGACAGTGCAATCCTTCTCAAAAGGTAGTTATTTATGTTAAACAGAATGAAACCACTGACAAAACTAACTACTAAACTACAAAAAAGACTTCTCAATAAATGGAATGTCTTAAACATCTGTGGAGGTGAATGGAGTCACACCACGAGAACAGAACCATATTTCAATGAAGAAGCATACAAGCAAAAGCAAACAAACACAATTGCCACACATAGTAGTGGACGAGGGTATGAAAAAACATAATAAAACCATAATGGAACAAGAAATGCTGCTTCCAAAAATATCCCCAGAAAACTCTGTATCACCTCTCCATCCGACTGAACCAAAATGTCCAGTATACAAATAGCCGTGCACGTCAACGTGTATTGACAACAAATCTTTCAAATCTTTATGCCAGCTCCTCAATCAGAATGTGAAAGGCAAAGACAAATTCATAATGAAAATACAAAATATGGATACCTGTCCAGTATGCAAATACACAGAACTACAAGGACATTCATTAGCCTGCATTTCAGGACCTATTTGCAAAAGCACCTTCCATCATATCAAAATGATATGAACACATCATTCAACTATACGAAATCTAGTCCATAAACTGTGATATTCTAAAAGTCCTGCTTTAGCATTAGGCAATTTAAATAACAATCTTCTACATGGTACAGCCAAAGACCTATTCCAAGAAATAGAGCATATCCAATGAAAATATTTTGGAAGTGAAAGCCACTTACAAAATGCAATAGCTTTACAATAGACTAGGAACAATTGTACAAATGGCAATCTTCAACTACACACATACAAAGAAGAAATACTAACATTTAAAAGTACATCCACTGAAGTACCAAAACATGTGTGTGTGTGTGTTGCCACAGAACCTTTTATAAAAGTAGCACTAAAACTGTACACATAACTTACAAAATAGAAGACAATGAAGATTCCAAATGGTTTGAATTAGCTCTCTACCTTATAGCAGAAAACAAATACGAAATAACGGACCCCTTAATACTTTGCAGTTACTGCAATGCAAAACTTGACAACAACCAAACCCCTTTGCGTGCTATCACAAATAACTTGGAATTATTTCCACTACCAAAACCCCTTCAACAACTCAATTTATATGAGAGCATCATAATTCAAACAGTGCACCCATTTCAAGCAATAATATGCCATAAAAAACAAAAACTGCAAAATTACCTCCCTCTGAATTAGTGAAAGGCATTTGTGGCAAAGTAGTTTATTTACGATTAGATCTGAAAGAAAATGTACACACTCTGGGAGTGCAACATCCAATAGATCAATCTTTAATTGTCTTAGTAAATGGCGTACCTACAAAAGACAAAATAAAATAGCAACAACTCGTGGATTTACACAAAGTTAAAGAAGCCTTGCGATGTCTAAAAAGAAAATAATGAATACCACAAAGAAATGAATACTGAAGAAAACCTGAGGGAAACCACTCAAATAATTCAAGAGTCCCCAGAAACTGGTCAATTTCAACTTCTAGATCCTGCTACAGTATCCAATATTTTGGACCATTATACAATTCATCTATTACACTTTAAAGACACCATAGATGATGCACTAGAAACGTTCCAAATGCGACAAACCAAAGGATCACCAGTCAGCATATGGGAAAAAGTATAGAAGCATGTGCCTTTCCTCTACTCTTTCCTACTGGGAAAGGAGGAAGGTACGATGATAGACCCACTCAGATAACAGCATCAGAATACCGCTCATTAGGAATGTATTCTGAAGATCCCAGATTTAGACACAATGTGGAAAACATATTCCACATACTCTTTGAAAGTGAACTAGCAACTCTATGCTACATAGTTGCACACACATTGAAATCAGGTACCCATTTTCAAAATATGTCAGCTACACAATTACTACAAAAATGCAAGAAAAAAGATGAGGTTCTACAATCAAGAATTACAAATCTGTTAGTAAACATGCGTGGTACAAAAGAATCCTGGTTCCGACGTCACGGAGACATACGTTGTATGATAAGAAACCTTGGCCCACCCACTTGGTTTGTTACATTAAGTTGCGCAGAATATGCATAGGAAGATTTACATGATTTCCAACGCATATCAAACAAAAACAAAACAAACATAGTTATACTAACACCTGGAGAACTCTGCTCTCTAGATCCTGTTAATGTTTCAAGATATTTCCATAATCGCTTCATTGCTATGCTACATTTTATTTGTAATAAAACTGTTTTTACCCTCGTAGAAGTGCAACACTTCTTTTGGAGAAAAGAATACCAATCCAGAGGAGCACCACATATCCACATGCTTATATGGATTAAAGATGCCCCTAAATTTGGTGAAGACAGTGATGCCACCCTTTTACAGTTTGTCGATAAATATGTCATTTGTGAAATTCCTTCACAAACAATAAATAGTGACCTTAATGCACACATTTTACAATTTCAAAGACACAAATGTGGGAAATATTGTCGTTGCAAATACAAAAACAAAAGGAAATATTACTCAAAATACTGCTTTGGTTTCCCTAGACCAGTTCAGCAACAGGTCAACAACTACATGTCTTCAGTTAGATATAGTGTTGAAGGTAAATCACCTAAGAACACATCCTACATAAAAAGAACAGAAGAAGCAAAATATATCAATGATTACAATGCAATCATTACCCTCTTATGGAATGCAAACATAGATGTGCAGTACATTGCAGACAATTCCGCTGCAGTTTCACGATATGTACAGCCTACTTAACTGAAGCAGAAAAACAGAGCTTCAAGGCCTCTGGGATGACCTATCATCAGACAAAACACTGTCTCAGAAATTGAACCGCTTAGGCATAACAATGTTCTCTCATAGAGAATGTGGCTGCTATGAAGTTGCAGACTGTTTAGCTGGTACTGCTTTGTTTGGAAAATCTGAAAATATAGTATGGATAAGTCTTGGTCCTGCTAAATCTAGAAAAAGAGTTTTCAAATCATATGAGGACATAGAAATAATAGCCAAAAATGATCCCAACAGCTAAGACATTTTGAAAAACAATTTACTAGACACATACTACCCAAACAGGAGTACCTCTTTCGAAACCATGTGTCTATACCACATAGCCCAAAACTTCACATACAAAAATAATATAAAAATAGATTAAAACAAAGGTAGATACAGAGTGACAAATGGTGAAGGCAGCTTAGTGAAACTTACCAAATGAAGCTTAATTACTCATATCAAATTGTCATTAAAAACTCCTCAACATAAAGAAGTATATTGCATGTCCCTGCTACAACTTTTTAAACCATGGAGAAAAGAAGAAGAGTTACTAGATATCTATGACTCCTATGAAGATGCTTTCAAAGCAAATGAAAGCACTGTAACAGACGCAAACTTTACACAGTACAAAACAATGTTGCACAATGAACAGCAACACGAAGATAAACTCCAGGCCCAACTAGATAAGGACACTCCTAACAGTAGTCAACCTTCTGTAACAGGAAGCCAAGAACCACTGGGACAGCCAGTAATAGCAATTGAGGCAGAATTAGCTATGACAGAAGTAGAAAACACCATGGGGGTAATTACAAGTTGGGCGGTAAGGGATACCGAGCATCGGTAAGGAGACCGGTGCCAGTAATCCCTTACCGCCCAATTCCGAGGTCCCTTAGCGGGAACTGCAAGGGACGTGTGGTCGGACCACACGTCCCTTACGGGTCCCGTTAGTAGACCAGGGCGCTAATTACAGCCCTTCCCATTGAACCCTATGGGGGCTCATATGGGAATGGGGAATGGTTGGTTCAATGTGGACTTACTGGTCCCTCCAAAGTCAGAATGCACCGGTAAGTCCCCATTGAACCAGAACGGTGCCGGACCCTGTATTGGAGGCAGCAATGGCGCAAATAGCGCCATGGCTACCTCCAATCTCGGAATGAGGCTGCATGTCTCACTATGAAGAAGATACAGAAGACTACACTGTACTGAAATCAAAACTGAATAATGAGCAGCGTAGCATTTTCCAAGTAACAAAAGAAATTGAAAATGGTGTACAACATGAAAATAAAAAGTGTACCTGCCAAAACTACAAACCTATACTGCTATACGTCAGTGGTCAAGCTAGTTCAGGAAAAACATTCTTAATCAAAATCATCAGCAAGTTCCTTCAACAATTCACAAACAACAAACTGTCAGCTATTGTAACTGCCCCCACAGGTTTAGCTGCCTACAACATAGGTTGTGCCACTTTACACCGATTACTACTCCTTCCAGTAGAACACCAACACAATATAGATATTATAAACCTTCTACAGAAGCTGCAATGGAACTACGCAGAGTTTTGAAACAAATGAAAATGCTACTAATAGATGAAGTCAGCATGGTCTCCAACCTAATGTTGGCTTTGATTCACCTCAGATTACCAAGAAGTACTCAAAACAGACTATGAAGAGCTCTTTGGAGGAAAACACATTATTGTTTTTGAAGATCTGCTTCAAATGACCAGAGAAAGGTGAACCTATTTTTAAAAGCTTAGGGCACAAACTCTGCCGTAAAACTGTTGGCAGCATAGGAAATGTCAACCTTTGGCAACATTTTCAATACAGAGAATTAACAGAAAACATGCGCCAGTCAGCAGACGTCACATACGCTAACATTTTAAAAAGTATTAGAGTTGGTGTACTATCTCACGAAGCACAATCAATATTAAAAAAGCAACACATTCATGCAGTCTATGGCCATAACTCATGTGCTACTGATGTCATGGAAAACTTAGCACACAAAAATGTCAATTGTATTTCCTTGATGCCAACTCTTGCAATCTGTTCAAAATTCAATGAAACAATGTTAAAAAAAGAAATGCAACCAATGATTGAAATTTGCTCCACTGACAAACTGGACATTCATGGTATGACACTACCCATGTGTCAACTAGCCACAACAAGACTACATACCCTAGAAAACTCTGTCTCCAACACAGCTGGTTTGGAGAAAATATTTAAATGATCTTTAAACTGTAGAATAATGCTTAAATGTAACCTTGACGTGGAGCAAGAACTAGTTAATGGAGCACTTGGTACAGTTTTTGGCTTTCAAACTTACCCACATGACAACAACATTCAGTTTGTCAATATTCTCTTTGACAAACTATCAGAAGTTAAAAGGATAGGCCGCTCAACAGCCCGATTCCTTCTATTCAAAGACATGTATGTACGCAGAGAACAATTTTCTCTAACTCTAGCATACGCAGTCACCATTCACAAATCACAAGGTCTTACTCTAGATGAAGCATTGATAGATTTTGGTAGCACAGTCTTTAAAGATGGCATGAGCTATAGCACTTTCACGCTTATGTACACTTGACAGGCTATTTCTAATCAACTTTAATGCAAGTAAAGTAAATGCTAATATTCCTTGCATTCTAGAATACAATACACTACGCTCACAGTACACCCCCATCTAAAAACCTATCCTGTTCGACAAAAAGCAAAACGTTGTAAAAGAAAACTACTTCAAACAGAAACGAAACAGGATCTTACTGAAAATCCTCCAAAGAGAGTAAAAGAAGCTAATAATTCATCAATTACTACAACCAAAGAAGAATCTAATGCTCAAACTAACTCAGGTACTTCATCAAAGATGAAGCAAACACTCCAAAAAAATGACTTGGACACAGAACTATCAGGTCTATTAAAATTTTCAAATATAACTGGTGTAAATTGCTACGCAAATATAGCAATAAATATTCTATTCCAATTGCCACCAATTATTAACAACATTTACTTACACAATACAGACCAATTGTGTTTGCAAATGTAAGTCCTTCAAAGAAATGCAACCAACAATCCTGACAATACCTACAGTGTTCATAGAATAAGACAATAATTGGACTACTGTGCTGGAATGGTGAAATTCACTATAAACTCACAAGAAGAGCCACAAGAATGTCTAATGTACTTACTATAAGTACTGGAAAACAAAAACATACCTAAAGATTAAATCTTTCAAATTTCATACATGTGGAAATATACATGCACTCTCTGCAACTACGTGGCACAGGGACACATCCCTAATGAACACTGTGTGTATGTATCAATACCTAACTGTGAATCCATTTCATTTCAGCAACTTCTACAAAATGCAAAGCATGGCAGATTATGTACTACCTGCAATTAAGATAATCACTCCACCTTACAAATACAAACACATAGTAAATATGTAATACTAATGCTTTTATGTTACAATGCAGATGGTACCAAAAACAACTGCAAGCTGACTGGATTCACACATGGTCAAGTATCACTCGGTAAGAAAACCTTCACAACAATAGGTATAATCTACCATGCAGGAGCCACAACCAATGCAGGTCACTACACTGCATATATAAAAAAAAAATTGTGGATGGTTTGAATGTAATGATAGTACCATTACTCTAAAGCAGAGTGTAAGAGGATTCAATTCAGCACTACAGCCAAGTCAACGCCTAGTCTAGAATACTGAATGAAAACCCTTATTGATATAACTTTATGTCCAGTTCATGCGTTCTGGATGACTACCCCTATATAACACCCCTCTCTTGGAATCCTCCTGACCCCACTGAGCCAAGAAGTAGTTCTGTTTTGCAAGTTAAAAGGTTTAATTGATAATTTAAACAATATATATATATATATATATCACGCTTTATAATAAATTAATAATTGAATATCACACTTAATCTGATATGATAAAGATTAACAACGGAGAATCTGGCACTAGCACACTTCTTGATAATCACTAAGGAGTTGACATGAAATGGATAAGATAGCAACAATACTTTTATGGTTTCAAATGGATGCAACGTTGAATGAAATGCAGTACAGAAAATCACTTGATAGGATTTCAGCAAAAGACAATGTAATCACTTTCTTGGACAATTTACCCCCCCCTTTTATGCAATGCAAGGAAATGGAAGGAAGGCACACAATTCTCAGAAATGCAATTCAAATGTAATTCAGTTCACCCAGCAACTTAGACTACAGAAGTTGAAAACACAGGCAAAATGCTTTTATATGTGCTGGCAATAAAGTGAAAAATATGCTAAAATGCTTTTAATTCCCTCTAGAGGTTCAGGGTGAGTGGTATCTAGTTAATATTAGTCCAAGCTCACACTTGCAGTGATCTAGGAGTAATTGGTAGGTTAAACGAATTTTTGGCAAATGAAAGCAAGAAGCTTCTGTTTTCACATGTGGAGAAATTTGCAAATCGCGGCAAAATTCGCGAATGCGTCTGGTGCGATTACAGAGGAAGTACAAGGGCTAGCAATATCATTTTGGGGTCCTAGGAAAGCCTAGGATCTCAGCTTCCAGATGAAAGTTACTGCAAGTCTCTACGACAAACGGTCGCGGAGATATGAGCAATTTTGTGAAGGTCGTTTTTCAGATTTGAAATTTTAAAGTTCAAAAAGACAAGTGCAGCTTGCAACTAGCAAATCACAGGTGACAGCTTTACAAATGACAGGTGACAGTTAGGAGACAGTTCTACTTAGATTAAAATAGGATTGAATTATATTATTTTAACTAAGAGATTGGTTCTGCACAGTTTTGCTAGGTACTCACACTATATTCTTGAATTAAATGGGCCTTGCCACGGATCTGGTCAGGTTTTAGACTGGACTCTGGTCTCTGCACTTCACAGTGATCTGGGTCAGCTCTCTCTGGTCCTGCTAACAGTGGTCTGGGTCAGCTCTGCTCTCTCTCTGGTTCTGGAAATTTGATAGATTTGAAGTCTCTATGTCTGCTCTCTGAAGGTTGATGGAGGTAAAGTATGGATTTTCCCGGCAGAGCTTCCAGCTGCAAATGGATTTGAAGGTCCCTATCTGTCCTGTCTCTCTGCTTTTATGTGTTTTTAAAATGGGTGTGTGTGAGCAGCATCACTAGCCAGCCCCTCTCCACTTATCATTGGCCAAGCTTTCATTTCTCCCCTGATTGGGGGAGCTAAGTTGTGTCAGAGTGATGTCATTTTACAGCCTGCAGAAAGTACACTCCTCCTGTCAACTTGCACACAAATCTAGATTTGAACCAAATACATATTTCATAGCTACACAGTGGTTTGAAATTACATGCACCCATCAAATATCACAGGAGGTATACCCTGTTCAAACTCTGCTCTTCCTGGGGGCTTGCATTCAGAAATAGCGATATTTTGCACTTTTTAACTGGTTTGCAATCCCGGACATTACCCCAAATTTACACACATGTGCGCAAGGAGTATGGACATTAGTTGATGAAGTGTCAGATTTTTCACATGCACACATTTTGAGTAATATCCTCTTTTCCGCTAAAACCCCCCTGAACATGCCACTGGTTCTAAAAACCTCTTAAAATGTGGGCAGAAAAATCACAAGAATTATGGTGTCATTTATAAAATTTTCACAAGTCCGCTCTATGAGTTATTCATCTTTTTCTAAAACCATATTCTGGCCATAGAGGTGTGTCTTTTCATGTCACATGGTACAGAAACCAGTCTTTCCAGTTTCTGCCAAGCTCAGAGACCCTGCCCCTCCCAGCTTCTGCCAAGAGGAAGCTCCATTTACGACTCCCGCCAATAAAACATTTGCCTGAGTCAGGACAGGGCTTTGTTCAGAGCTCCTGTATTCTGTGGGGGCTCCCCTTAATTCAATTATCAGAGAGATGGCATATCCTTAGTGTGGCCAGCAAAAGGCAGATAGGCCTGGGAACACAGCTGTGACTCAAGTTTCACTCCTGATGGGGGGTAGTTGCCAGGCAGAATTCAGTTCCTTAAGCCAGGTTTCAGATAAAATGTCACTTCTGTTCCCCAGTTTAAGTCAAGACATTTTTTTACATATGCAGCTAGGATGCTGATTCTAAGTTTAAAACTATGACATTTAAACAATTGCAACCTATGTGACACTCAAAGTAGGTCACTCAGTCAATTTAAACATTTAGATTTTTTTAGTGTCTTTCAGTCCAAATTTACTTAAACTGCTGAAATCCACAGCTCAGCCAGTCTTGTTATAAACCTTCAAGTCACTTCAGAATATAACTTTACATTGGATCCACCTCTTAAAATGTCTTTCTTTGGCATGTTTTGGGTTCATTTATTCAGTTTTCTACAAAATCTGGTGGTTTTAAAACGCCGGCTTTTGGATAGTGGTGAGTACTGGTACTGCACCCCTTTTTGGGATTTAAGAAAAAAAAATGAATTCCCAACAGTTATGGGTTTGCTTTTGGCAATCAGCATTGCCATTCCCAATGGTTTCAGACTACTGTGTGGGTAGTCCAATGGTGGTTTTAGGCAGTGTCCTTCTGTGCCCATAACATCGGCAAAAATGAGTGGCAGCCTATTCTTCATGCATTTCCCTGTGCATTTTCTGGGAAGCTCTGGCCATCATGATGTTTTCCATGTCAATACTGCACAGTTTTGAGGTAGGGCTCGGATGCATGGGTAAATACATCCCACAAGCCCCCCTCTTGCGATGGCCATTCAGTTTCACTGATGGGACTCGCAAGACCTGGGATGTTTCCTCATCTTCTTCCAATAGATGGCACAGTTCAGCATCTTTTCCTCCATCCGGTACTGATCGATCGGTTCTCCTCGCCGGTCCTGATGGGAGTATTGGGCGGTACACTGGGCCCCCTTGCGTCATCCTCCCAGTCTCCGGATCATCCTCCTTGGCCCATCTCCAGGTTTTCTTTCTCCTAGGACGACAAAGGAAGAGCGGCAATACCTATTCATGGACATTTCCACCACTGTTGAGATAGTGGGGCAGCATATGCATTTCATCATAACAAAACATTACATTCTTATTTTGAAAAAAAAACAGTATAACTAAGAGACAGTTTCATGCAAATCACAATATTTTAGAGACTAGATGTGGTATGTTTTATGGTTGGAACTGAATTAGTCTGAGACAGTACCGGCTAGGATTCCAGAGGATTCCTCCAGTTGTTGCAGAGTGTGCCTGGGATGGCAACATTTCAACTGGTTTATGTGGACCCACTTGTCTTCCCCCGCTGCCAAAGGACCTTTGGGGATGTGGATTTTGTAGGCCACAGGGGAGATCTTGTCGATGATCTCAAAGGGTCCCTTCCACGTAGGCAAAAATTTCCGCTGTTTTGCCTGGTTTCTTTGGAAGTTGTATAGATAGACCCGGTCCCCCACCTGATATTCCTTCCTGGAAGTTTTCAGGTCATAGTGGGTCTTCATGCTATCAGCCGATCTTTCTAGATTCCGCTGAGAGTAAGCAAAAGCATGTTGGAGGTGTTTCCTTAAATTCTCCACATACTCATGAGTAGTGGAGGCATTTATCAGTGTCTGCTCTTGGGTCCTGTAGAGCAAATGCTGCGGAAGCACCATCTTGCGTCCAGTCATCAATTCAAATGGTGACATTTTGGTTGCAGATGAAGGGGTAGATCTGATGGCCATTAGGACCAGAGGTAATCGGATATCCCAACTTGGCCTAGAATCTGCCACAAACTTCTTTAATATGCTCACAATGGTTCGGTTATATCTCTCTACTGCCCCAGAAGAAGCTGGTCTATAAGCAATATGCAACTTTCTTTTGACCCCCAGTATCTCCCACATCTTTGTCATTACTTCACTGGTGAAGTGGCTACCTCTGTCTGACTCAATCCTTTGAGGTAGACCAAAACGGGAAAAGATGTGGTTAATCATCAGGGCAGCTGCCGTTTCTGCCTTGCAATTTGGGACTGGGAGACATTCCACCCACTTGGTAAACAAGCATGTCACAGTCAACATGTACTTATTCCCCCTAGCAGAGCGAATCACGGGGCCTACAAAGTCGATTTGTAAATCTGACCATGGCAGTGTCATCCCCCTCTTTTGGAGAGGCGCACGGTGCATGAGGGATGATGGCTGAAATTGTGCACACACAAGACACCCCTTCAAGTATTGGTCGAGGTCCTGCCCCATGTGTGGCCAGTATGCAACCTCTCTTAAGATTTCCAATGTTGTGTGGAACCCCCTATGACCGGCAGTAGCCGCATCATGGGCGTGACTTAACATCAGGCTTCGGAATGAGGTAGGAACCACCCACTGGTCATGGCCAGCTTTGGATTTCCTTACCAACAAACCGTCTTGGATTCGGAACATTTTTGGACATTTCATCAACACTCTTAGGTCCTCTTTCCCAATGTAATCGGTATCCGTCAGGGGAAAGTTCTCAGGGTCCTCAAGGTGTTGGTAAAACTTACCAATAACTGGATCCCCCTTCTGAGCGGTAATCAAATCCGCATCAGGGGTCTCCTTGCTCCATTGTGCAATTGAAAGATCATTGTGAGCATTTGTCTGGGACCTAGTGATAGCAGTGACCTGGATTTCCCCCAACAGGGACTCAATCTCAATTAGATCCCCTTGGATGGCCCCGGTTTTGGCCAGCTGATCAGCCAAGTCATTTCCAGTTTTGTCTGGTCCCTCTACTTTGGAATGACCCTTGATCTTTTTCCAATAGATGGTCATCTCATTCGAGGTGACCAGATCATCAATGTTTTGGATCAACTTCCCATGTTTCAAGGGTTTGTTGTTAGCACATAACATGCCTCTGGTTTTCCAATTAACCAGGTGCTCCACGAACCCGTTCCGTACATAATCCGAATCTGTGATTACGACCAGTTCGTGGAGTTGATGCTGGACAGCAGTGAGGATGGCCTGATGCACAGCCATCAATTCTGCCACCTGACTTCTTCGGGGACCAATTTTGTATCCAGCGGAGGGTTCTGGGGACTCATTCACCCATGCATTCCCTACGCCGGCCACCAGTTCTTTCTCCCCGTTGTTGTCAACATGGTAAGAGCATCCATCCACATAGACAGTGGGCATTCCCTCACACTTGTCCTCTTCAAAGACTTTGTGTGGGGAATTAAGGTATGCCTCCGTGTTGTCCTTGATTTTTAGACTTTTGTCCTCGAGACAGTTTTCTCTGGCACAATCATGCAAGTCAGCCAGACCTTGCGCGAGGGGACTCTTCTTGTTTTGGCCATATCTGACCTCCACAGGAAAGCCTTGCATTGATAGAATCCAGGAAGTAATTCGGGAATTACTCACATTTCCGGGCCGGATTCTGTCACTTTGGAGATATTGCAGAGGCTGGTGTGGAGTCTCCACTATGATGTGTTCCACCTGGATAAACGGGCGGTAGTTCTTCAATGCCCACACCGTTGCCAGGAGTGCCTTCTCACAATCGTTGAATTTTTCCTCCACAGAGGATAAAGTTTTGCTCGCATAGGAGATTACCTTATTGACCTTGTCATGCTTTTGGTATAATACTGCCGTCAAGCACATATTAGAGAACCCCGTCTCCAGGAAGAACTCCTTGTTTCTGACAGGGTAAGCTAGGCAAGGCGCTTGTGAGAGGCTTCTCTTGAGTTGTCTTACTGCCTCGGCTTGTTCTGGACCCCATTCCCACTTGACCCCCCCTTCAGGAGATGAATCAGGGGTCTGGTGATCTCTGCGTAGCCCTCAATGAACTTTCTGCTGTAATTAGTCAGTCCAAGGAGGCTCCTTAGTTCCCGCAGAGTTGTGGGGTCTTTCAGTTTCTGAAGTGCTTCCACTTTCTTTTCCTGGGGACAGAGACCCTGAGGAGTAATCTCATGCCCCAAGAAATTAACACGGGTTCTACACCACTGTGCTTTCTGAAAGGAAAGTTTTGCTCCGGCGGCCCTCAACTGTGTCAGAACATAACGGATCTCCGCTATGTGTTCCTCTACAGATGAACTTTTAATGAGGACATCATCTACATAAGCCAGGTTACCCCTTGCACCCAATTCGGGCATGGCCTTGTGTAGAAAAATGTTGAATTCATTGCCGGAGTTGAGGTATCCGAAGGGAGACCGGGTCCAGGTGTACTGCTGGCCCCCAAAGGTAAAAGCCAGTTTGTATTGGTCCTCCCTACTGACAGGCACGGTCCAGTACCCATTGGTCAGGTCTATTGCAGTGAATACCTGTGACCCCTGGATCTGGGCCAGCCCTTGGTCAATGTAGGGCAGAGGCCATCGGGAAGTATGGACCCGTTTGTTGAGCTCCCTAAGGTCGGCGCAGAGTCTCCACTGGCCGTTTGGCTTCAATATTCCCAGCACCGGATTATTGAAATTGCTGTGGACTGGACGGATTATTCCCCGGGACTCAAGGTTCTTAATTATTTCAGTAAGGGACTCCATTGATGCGAGAGGCAAGCGATATTGCTTCACAAACACTGGAGTCATGCCAGGGTCCGTGGGGATTGTTGTTGTGTGCATGTCGGTGCGGCCACAGTCATATGAGTCTACCGCAAAGAGATCTTGGAAATCCAAGAAAACTTGTTTCAACTTTTGCTTTTGTTCCAGAGTCACACAGGCATCAGCTAGGTTGACTCTCTCTTCCACCATCTGCCTGAAGCCTGGAAAGACTTCTGGTTTGGCTATCTCAGCGGCCTCCTCCAGCTGGGTGGAGAAGTCCCTGGTCAGAGTGCTGATTTGGACCGGAGGCTTCAGGTGGGAAAGGCAGCCCTCATGGACCTGGAAAATCACCTCATCCCTCCTGAAGTCACAAGTCACATCTTCCTTACCATAGGGGCAGGAAGTGTACACCAGGAAGTTGCCCCCATGCCGGGTAAAAATCCTGTCTGGTGTTGTATTGTCATCCCTGTCACTGTCAAAACAGTCCTTGGGGATTGGTCCTAACAGTTCATTTCCAAGATCTATAGAAAAATGTCGGTCATCAACCGCCATTCCAATAATGGTGCCTGCGGCTAGAGTAATACTCTTTAAGTCACTGTTATCCACCTCTATTGGAATGGTGTCATGTTCTATGTTGACTAATGGAGTTGGGTTTACCCCCAACCCTTGCTGTTGGAGAGAAGCATTTAGATGTATATAAGCATCAGGGTTTTTCAAATGTTGTCCTCTTTTAACTTTCACTTCCAGGGAGAATTGTCGGGTCCTTTCTGGGATGGCGACTTCCTCTTTGATCTGAATCTCAACTGCATAAGGTAGCAATTGAGCTGACCTAAATGCTTTTTCTGGATCATCAAAGCCCATGGGATTCTCCGCTAATCGGGACCAAGCTTTGAAGTTTATTAGGTCCAAACTAATGGCAAAGCGATTGAGAATGTCACTGCCTAAGTAAAAGGCGGCAGTGACGTCTCGCACGACCCAACAGTTATGGACTATGCTCTTGTTGCCAATGGAGATTTTGAGCATACACCTGCTTGGCAAGAGATGTTTGGAATTGGGTGCTTCCAGGTCCATTTCCCATTTGTCTATCAGTTTGAATGTGGGAATGGCCGGATCTTTTGGGAGTTGGCGGAACATGGCTTCGCTGATGAAGCTCTTACCGTTGTTCACACACACTCGAGCGAGAACAGAGTCCTTCCCATCATTTAACTGGACAGGGATGAACAACTGCTCTCCAATTTGCTGAATATCAGCCAGGCTCTGAGCTGATTTCACATCTTTCTGGACTATAGGAGTGGGAGTTTCTGATTGTGGATTAGTATAGAATCTCAGAGTGTTTCCTTCCAGCGTGGAGTACCACTTTAGACCGGAAGGAAGGTTGATTTTCAGAAATAGAGAGGACCCTCCATCACCAGTCTGTTGTCCTACTGCTATTACTGTCACGTCTGGAATCTGGTTGTTCTGGAAGTGAAATTCTACTTGGTCAGATTTTTGTTCAACCATGTGGCAGGTGCCGTTTAAACTAACATGGTTGACACTCTGTTTTAATTTTATGGGTCGGCTAGTCTGGGTCCAGAGGACCTTGTTTACGCAATCTATTAAGGGTGACAACCTCCTCAGGAGGTCATTCCCCAGTAAACAAGGGGTGCCCTCTGGAGACAGTACTATGACCGGGTGTTTCACCTTGTGTCGCCCGATCTTAATGTCCAAGTCTGCAGTCCCCTCAACGGGAATTTCCTTCCCGTCAAAGTTCTGCAGTTGTCCAGGAAGAGAGGTGAGAGGAATTTGGTAATTCTCTCCCCTTCCTGCATTCAGTTCATCAAAGGCCCTTCTGGACAGAAGGGTGGCTTGAGATCCAGTGTCCACCAGTGCCAAAATTGTACCCTGCCCCTGTACTTGTACCGGGGCATAGTATCTTCCCTCCTTCTCCTCAAGGGGGCACAGATAATGTACATTTTTGGACAACTGGTGGGCTAATTTTCTGGTTTTGGACATTGCAAGAGAAGAAATTTGGGCAGAATTCTGTGGAGAGCCTTGGGAATCTGAAAGAAAAAGTTGGCAACTGGAGATCAGAGCCATTGTGGGTTCCCCTGGCTCCGGTTCTGGGCCGCCCCCCCTTTTTGGAGGCAGTCACCAGGATGGGTTTGAACCAGGGGATTTTCTTGCTGTTGGTTCTGGGATGAGATGGTGGGCGGCGGTAGCTCAGTCTCCACATCTCCCCAGTCTGGACTTGCATCCCTAGGGACCCATTTTTCTTTAGGAGGAGTTCCCCCCTCTCTGAAGGAGAAGATCCTTTTCCCAGGATCCTCTGAGGATCCCTCTCCCTCAAATTGGAATATCTGTACCTCCTCCTCAAACTGTGTCTGTTTGGGTCTTTTGTTTCTCCTACCCCCCCTCTGCTCCTTAGGAGGCAGACTTTCAGGGGCAAGAGATTTTGTTTCCGGTTCCTGGGTTTCCAGGGGCTGTTTACAAGTGAGGAAGGAAGCTTCCTCCAAGGCTTTACACCCCCCTTCCCCTTGTGCCTCCTCCCTGGGAACCGGTGAGTTATCGGGGTGCTGCCCCCGTCATTGTTCTGGAGCACCAGGTCCAGAGTTGGGTGCGTTCTGCGCCGACACGCCCATCTGAGGGTTCTGCTGAGCCCTCAGTATGTGACCCAGATCCCGCGCCATGTTTTGAACCTGATGCTCTAACTGGGAAACCCGCTCAGGCTGATACGGGGCCCTGTTTTCTCCCCTGGGCTGATCCCGGGAAGGGTAGCTGTCCCTTCTCTGGTAATACCCCGGATTGGGAAGATTTGGGTACCCCTCCACCCTTGGCCTCCCCTCTCCCGGATTAGGTTGTCTGGGCTCAGGGAATTGGGGAAAGAAGGATGGATGATTTTGGGGTTGGAAATTGGGTGGATACCTGGGGAAAATGTTCTGCCCAGGATTTAGAGAATTTCTGCCCTCCTGTGGGAAGTTGGGAGGGAAGTTCCCTGGGTTAGGTGCTTGGCTGGATCCCCCCCCCTTGGGCTGGAGGAGTCCACACATAACCCAGGATGGGTCGATTTCCCTTGTAACGGGGACTTACATAATCAGGAGAGCGAGGGACCCCATTTGTGGGGCTGCCTCCTTGGCTCCCTGTCTGTGACTGACCCGAGGACCTCCTGGGCCTAGCATTATTAGGTGCAGGTAGGTTTTTAGGCCCCCCCATCTCCAAATCCAAAACGGGGGTGACCTTTACCTCTGCCACCTTGGCAGCAGCAGGGGTGCTGTTGGCTTTGGGGTTTTTCTGGGCATTACTTTTGCTATCTACCGGTTTCTGCACCTCATAGATCCGGGTAGCCTGTTCAATGACCCAGTCTAAAGATCTTTTCTCATGAAAATCCCTCACGAGCTGGGTCATTATATATTTGGGCAAGGCATGGAAAAATGTATTAATGAATTCTCTACTGTCTGTGCGCACCCTTTTGGTGGTCTGCGCAAAAGCACGTTTCAGTTCTTGCACAAATTCTTGTGGGGCCTGATCCTCCCCACATTGCAAATTGTAGGCTGCCTTGCGAGCCTCTTGAGGATTTCTATGAATGGAAAAATGTTTCAAGATGGCCGCCTTATAGGTGGACCATCTTAAATGATTTTGGTCCTCCAGCCCCGCAAAGAAACTGGAGTATTCCGGGGAGAAGGTCCACTTTACATATTGAATACAGCTTTGGCTGTCCTTCAAATGGAAAGTCTCCATCATTTGCTCAAACAACTCTAAGTGCTCCCAAACAGAATACTTAGCGTTCTTATGGTAAGGCGTGATGACGCTCCTGATCGCCTTAATCTGCTTTAAGGGGTCCTTAAGCAAGGCCCTTTTTGCCTTATTGGCCTTTTTGGTTCGGGTAACCCTTGTCCATTCATCCTCTGACTCAGAGGCACTGCTCCCAGAGGTTCCTGTCTGTTCTTCCAGGTTTTTCCGGATTCTGCGAGCCTGGGAATGGCTGGCAGAATGTGGGGACCTGGTCTCCTGTTTCCTGTGGTGCTCAGAGGAGTCCTCAGATCCCTCCTTGCTGCCAGGATTTGCTGGGTACCCCCCCCCCACTGACCTAACTGGGCAGAGGTTTTCAGGATGCCCTTAAGGGACCTACTCTCCTGGGGTTCCCCATTAAATTGCACTGTGCTGGGGTGCCCATACCCGGATGCCCGCCCCTCCATACCTGGGTGGTACTGGCCTATGAGCCCCATACTTTTGTCTGGATAGTAGTCTGCCATCCCTGTGGCCCGGTGCTCATGTGCGCCAGGGAATATGGGGGTGGCAGAGTCCAGTGACTGAGAGGTATGAGGGCCTCTGGTACTAGGGCTCCTGAGGTTATGCTCCGGAGCTTCCCTTTCCCAGCGAACCTCATCTCTATCCGCCCCTGCTCCCTGTTGCAATGCAAGAGCCTGCATTTGTGCCTTCAGTTCCTCAGTTAAGGCCTTACTAGACTCTATCAGTCTCTCCTGCATCGCTACCTGTTGCTGGAGCCTATCATTGTGCTGGCAGAGAGCCTCATTCTCTCTCTGTGTTTCCTGATTGGTCCTGGAGCACTGGGCCAGTCTTTGCTGCAGGAGGGTACCTCCTGAGCTGTGTCCCTATTGGCCTGCTCCTTTCTTGCTAGAGCATCCTCCACCCTCCTGGTGTGCTCTAACAAGTTCTGGTGTTCTTTTTGGAGGTCACCCAGTCCCTGGTGGGCCAGGTGATTTTCTTCCATTTTTCTTTTTAAATGGCAGACTTCCTGGCCTAAGGCGTCTCTTTCCTGACTAAGAGCCTGCATTTGTGCCGCCAGGTCGTCCCTCTGCCTTTGAAAGGCACCAGCTTTCTGGCGTTCTTCATCAAACTCTGCCTGGGTATCCAGGTCTTTCGAAATCAGCTTGTTGCTCTCTACCTTCACTCTATCTAGATGACTTTGCAGGGTGGCTACCTGCTCCGTGCATGCCCTGTTAAAGTCTAATTGTTGCTCCATCTTTTTCTGGCTCTGCAGTAAGGAGTCCAAACTATCTTGGTGCTCCTTCTGCAGGGCCAGAAATCTAGTATCCTGGTCAGCCTTTTCCTGTTGCAGTATATCCATGTCCTCTTTTATTTTAATGATATACTGCCTACTATCATTTTCTGACTCCTGGCTCCTCTGCAGCCTCTGCACAGAAGAGTCCAGATCAGATTGGGCCTTCTGTAATGCCAGCAGTTGCCTACTCACCAAATCTTGGCCTTCAGCACATTTGTCCTGCATGGCTCCCATATGTAAATATAAATATGCCGCTACCCTGGCAATCTTGTTGTGCTCATCCTTGGCCTTAGAGGACATATATAGTTCACTCAGGGCCACATGTATGGGACCCTGATCTCTATATATATCTGACCCTGTTTCAGTGACCTGTTGTGTGATTGCCTGCAACCACGCCTCCTGGCCCTGTTCGGTCCATTCACCTCTCACAAATAACTTATGTAAGAAGTGCTCTCTGGCTATTTTCATGTCTACTAAGGTTGTCATTCTAGAGATTGGTCTCTGTCCTGACTTACAGAAGTTTGTATTTTATTTTTGCAAAACAGACCTTTTTCTTAGAGCGTTCCTTTGAGAAGTGCTTTACAGCGTAACACAGCGTGTGCTCCGACCGGATATGTGTATCTGGTCAGCTGGCACGCTGTATTAATCTGCACAAGTGATAGATCTAATCCAAACGTCCGGCACGAGCCCCCAATTTGTAAGAGGATTCAATTCAGCACTACAGCCAAGTCAACGCCTAGTCTAGAATACTGAATGAAAACCCTTATTGATATAACTTTATGTCCAGTTCATGCGTTCTGGATGACTACCCCTATATAACACCCCTCTCTTGGAATCCTCCTGACCCCACTGAGCCAAGAAGTAGTTCTGTTTTGAAAGTTAAAAGGTTTAATTGATAATTTAAACAATATATATATATATATATATATATATATATATATATATATATATATATCACGCTTTATAATAAATTAATAATTGAATATCACACTTAATCTGATATGATAAAGATTAACAACGGAGAATCTGGCACTAGCACACTTCTTGATAATCACTAAGGAGTTGACATGAAATGGATAAGATAGCAACAATACTTTTATGGTTTCAAATGGATGCAATGTTGAATGAAATGCAGTACAGAAAATCACTTGATAGGATTTCAGCAAAAGACAATGTAATCACTTTCTTGGACAATTTACCCCCCCCCCTTTTATGCAATGCAAGGAAATGGAAGGAAGGCACACAATTCTCAGAAATGCAATTCAAATGTAATTCAGTTCACCCAGCAACTTAGACTACAGAAGTTGAAAACACAGGCAAAATGCTTTTATATGTGCTGGCAATAAAGTGAAAAATATGCTAAAATGCTTTTAATTCCCTCTAGAGGTTCAGGGTGAGTGGTATCTAGTTAATATTAGTCCAGGCTCACACTTGCAGTGATCTAGGAGTAATTGGTAGGTTAAACGAATTTTTGGCAAATGAAAGCAAGAAGCTTCTGTTTTCACACGTGGAGAAATTTGCAAATCGCGGCAAAATTCGCGAATGCGTCTGGTGCGATTACAGAGGAACTACAAGGGCTAGCAATATCGTTTTGGGGTCCTAGGAAAGCCTAGGATCTCAGCTTCCAGATGAAAGTTACTGCAAGTCTCTACGACAAACGGTCGCGGAGATATGAGCAATTTTGAGAAGGTCATTTTTCAGATTTGAAATTTTAAAGTTCAAAAAGACAAGTGCAGCTTGCAACTAGCAAATCACAGGTGACAGCTTTACAAATGACAGGTGACAGTTAGGAGACAGTTCTACTTAGATTAAAATAGGATTGAATTATATTATTTTAACTAAGAGATTGGTTCTGCACAGTTTTGCTAGGTACTCACACTATATTCTTGAATTAAATGGGCCTTGCCACGGATCTGGTCAGGTTTTAGACTGGACTCTGGTCTCTGCACTTCACAGTGATCTGGGTCAGCTCTCTCTGGTCCTGCTAACAGTGGTCTGGGTCAGCTCTGCTCTCTCTCTGGTTCTGGAAATTTGATAGATTTGAAGTCTCTATGTCTGCTCTCTGAAGGTTGATGGAGGTAAAGTATGGATTTTCCCGGCAGAGCTTCCAGCTGCAAATGGATTTGAAGGTCCCTATCTGTCCTGTCTCTCTGCTTTTATGTGTTTTTAAAATGGGTGTGTGTGAGCAGCATCACTAGCCAGCCCCTCTCCACTTATCATTGGCCAAGCTTTCATTTCTCCCCTGATTGGGGGAGCTAAGTTGTGTCAGAGTGATGTCATTTTACAGCCTGCAGAAAGTACACTCCTCCTGTCAACTTGCACACAAATCTAGATTTGAACCAAATACATATTTCATAGCTACACAGTGGTTTGAAATTACATGCACCCATCAAATATCACAGGAGGTATACCCTGTTCAAACTCTGCTCTTCCTGGGGGCTTGCATTCAGAAATAGCGATATTTTGCACTTTTTAACTGGTTTGCAATCCCGGACATTACCCCAAATTTACACACATGTGCGCAAGGAGTATGGACATTAGTTGATGAAGTGTCAGATTTTTCACATGCACACATTTTGAGTAATATCCTCTTTTCCGCTAAAACCCCCCTGAACATGCCACCGGTTCTAAAAACCTCTTAAAATGTGGGCAGAAAAATCACAAGAATTATGGTGTCATTTATAACATTTTCACAAGTCCGCTCTATGAGTTATTCATCTTTTTCTAAAACCATATTCTGGCCATAGAGGTGTGTCTTTTCATGTCACATGGTACAGAAACCAGTCTTTCCAGTTTCTGCCAAGCTCAGAGACCCTGCCCCTCCCAGCTTCTGCCAAGAGGAAGCTCCATCTACGACTCCCGCCAATAAAACATTTGCCTGAGTCAGGACAGGGCTTTGTTCAGAGCTCCTGTATTCTGTGGGGGCTCCCCTTAATTCAATTATCAGAGAGATGGCATATCCTTAGTGTGGCCAGCAAAAGGCAGATAGGCCTGGGAGCACAGCTGTGACTCAAGTTTCACTCCTGATGGGGGGTAGTTGCCAGGCAGAATTCAGTTCCTTAAGCCAGGTTTCAGATAAAATGTCACTTCTGTTCCCCAGTTTAAGTCAAGACATTTTTTTACATATGCAGCTAGGATGCTGATTCTAAGTTTAAAACTATGACATTTAAACAATTGCAACCTATGTGACACTCAAAGTAGGTCACTCAGTCAATTTAAACATTTAGATTTCTTTAGTGTCTTTCAGTCCAAATTTACTTAAACTGCTGAAATCCACAGCTCAGCCAGTCTTGTTATAAACCTTCAAGTCACTTCAGAATATAACTTTACATTGGATCCACCTCTTAAAATGTCTTTCTTTGGCATGTTTTGGGTTCATTTATTCAGTTTTCTACAAAATCTGGTGGTTTTAAAACGCCGGCTTTTGGATAGTGGTGAGTACTGGTACTGCACCCCTTTTTGGGATTTAAGAAAAAAAATGAATTCCCAACAGTTATGGGTTTGCTTTTGGCAATCAGCATTGCCATTCCCAATGGTTTCAGACTACTGTGTGGGTAGTCCAATGGTGGTTTTAGGCAGTGTCCTTCTGTGCCCATAACATCAGCAAAAATGAGTGGCAGCCTATTCTTCATGCATTTCCCTGTGCATTTTCTGGGAAGCTCTGGCCATCATGATGTTTTCCATGTCAATACTGCACAGTTTTGAGGTAGGGCTCGGATGCATGGGTAAATACATCCCACAAGCGATTACCAGCAAATCTTATAAAAGCTTATTTAATATTCTTTAAACCAAAATTGAATAACTAATCTGTGCATAAACTTTAACAAAACTTCAATTAGAAAAATATAAACCGTTAGAACACGCCAACAGGTATCTAACTACCCCGTGATTATGCAACAACCAAACAGATAAATCAATATCACTAACTTATAAGAAGAAATAAACAGTTAAAATATGCCAACAGGCATCTAACTGCCCCAAAAATCTGCAACAACCGAACAGACAGATGAGTAACTTGAAAATATAAATAAAAAATTATAACCAGTTAGAATACACCAACAGGTATCTAACTGCCCCAAAAAATCTGCAACAAGCCAAGAGATAGAAACATTAGCCAGAAACAACAAATAAACACTGAAAACAAAGAAAGAAATATATTGTACTATAACAAAAAGTTTTTTTTTTAATCCAGCATGGAATTTTTTTTTCCCCACAGACCTAATGATTTAAAAAACAAACACAGAAACTGAGCAAATTGCATAGTACACTGGTTTGTATACTACTAAATATGAGGGTCAAAATAATACAGAAATGTCTATTATGCAATGCAATAACTCATTATGAACTACCTACACTAACATGATCTTTTCTTTTATCACAGAAATTGAAAAAGAATATCTGCTCCAGTTACCCAAGTCATAAAAAAATATATCCAATCACAAAAAATCAAACAGTAAGTATATAATAATTCAATTTACAAATACTGCTCCACTACACAACCATTGAAGCAAACATCTAACCGTACACCACAATCCAAAATGTTTTCATCCAGGGACATGTTATACTGCCGTGCTTGCTACCAAACTCTACAATCTGAATTGCATGACTTAGTCAAAACTTCACATACAAACTCTACAAATCAAACAATACACAAACTTTTGATTTGTAGATATTTGATGGATGTTTGATTGTACGGGTGTGTTATGCTACGGTGGTTGTGACCAGGGACTAGCGTCTTGGGTGCATGGCCTACGGCCTACAGCCTTCGGGTATGCACCCAAGACTCTAGGCCCTGGCCACAACCACCGCAGCATTACATACCTATAGAATCAAACATTTTAACTGTGCTACATTGGCTACTTATACAGGATATAAAATACAATCAAGACTGTACTAACAACCCAAAACCAATATCATAGTAAAGTAAAATAGCCAGAAGTGCATTTTTTATGTCTGGGACAGCAGCGGTGACCGCAGACATGATGAACACATCAGGGGCAACTGCCACCTAAACCAATACAGCATTTGACCCATCTCTTACTCCCCCACTGTCCCCAAGCACTCTTACTCACCAACACACTCCCCAAAATTGTATTTTACACCGTTCATTGCTGTGCTGTTCGTGGATGTCCGTAGTTCCAAGATGGCAGGCACATCAAAACAATACGACGCACCTTACGCTTCAACCCAGTTAATCAGCGAACACATCGTATGTCCATGGACATGAGGCAATCCGATTAGCCAATTGGTGTCTTGTCCACGGCATGAACAGGGAAATGTGTCTGTGGAGCAGACATAGATATCACTAATTTTTTTAGACCTACTTTTTGGTCATTTAAAAAAAACGAATGGGCAGATTTACACCAAACTTTCAAAAGCATGCTGGACCAAGCCGCTGCTCCTGCCACACATTTTGTGCAAATCCGTCCCCATTCACTCAATGGGAAAAAAAGAAATTTTGAGACCCCCCCTTAAAACTTTGCCCCCCTGCACCAAACCTCACAAAGGTTTGCAAAAAAAATGTACAGTGGGCCATATACTTTTTTTGCAAACTTTGATGAGAATTCGTCCAAGGGGAGCGAAGTTATAAGCCACCAAAAAAGTGCTCTTCCTGTGGGATTAGCAACTTAACCATAACTACACGGCCACTACCGTGCGTGGGCCTTGTAATATGTCTATATATATATATATATATATATATATATATATATATATATATATATATATATATATATATATATATATATATATATATTTGTAAAAAAACACATGTAAATGGAAGGTTGTAGCACTACAAAAAACCCACCACAAAACATGCCAAAAGTATCCCCAGCACTCAAGACCAAAACACCTTCTTACAAAAATACTTCGTTTTTATTCATTATAAAAACAAGCAACCAACTGTGCAAATATGCAATAAAGGGCAGGTATACATCAAAAACCTCCCCATGGCATACAGGTTCCGCCTGGATATACCAAGCTTCCTCAGGCTGATCAAACTCCACATCCGTGTAAACACAACCCATTTAAAACATAAGGAAAGCAACTCGAGCGAGCAGCTCCTCCCCCTTCTCATCATCTCCGATCACGTGATCGCTTAGTGCCGCATTGAAAACCACATAAAGCGGGCTGCCATGATAGAATGACTATGTAATCATTGTGTACACTGTGAACACAGTGCGCTGGCCATAAATTAAATGCCAGCATGATATGTGAGTGTTGGGGCAGTGAGCTCTTCACTCCACGTTGCGTTTCCTTAATTAAAATCTTTAATTTCTTTACACTTTTTCTTGTGTTTAGTTGCGCCAGTATGCCTCTCTATAACATGGGTAAACCTTATCAACCTTGAAAAGATTCTACCCATTACGTCCCTGGGTTTGTAGTGTGTTGCTCTAAAAGCTAAGCACGCCACGGCAACAAACTCATTAAACACCATACCTCTCCTTTGTATATGTAGGACATTTTGCCCTCTAGTGGAGAAAAGCTATATCTGTTTTAGTTCAATCTTCAACATAATGCTTTTGCATGCTTGGAATAATTTCCACTATGATAGCATTTGCCTATAAAGTGCATTTCCATTTGGATGTTCAATCCTATTTGTATAAAAGACATGTATTCACCACAGCAGACATGTTTTCTAGACGTGACTAATGCATACTAATAGAGACAACATTCAGTTAATGATCTAATGCAGCGAACCGCAGTCCATCTACAAAAACTTATCAAAGTGCAAGTGCTTTAAGTTTTCAAGTTTCAAGTTTCAACATCAAATACTGCCGCAAGTGGTGTGACCTGGAATTGATCAGTGATGAGGAGTACTGGTTTCTAAAAAATCCTTTTCCTGTTACTCCATTAATCTATTTTAATCCGAAGATCCATAACAGTTTAACTGACCCACCGGGTCGCCCTATAGTTTCATCTATAGGAAGTCTTCTAGAAAATACTTCTAAATTCCTAGATCACTTCCTACAACCATTTGTTATCAGTCTTAGTTCACATATACGAGATACCTCTGACCTGTTGACTAAAGTAGACAACGTCAATTGGGAACCACAATACATCTTATTCTCCCTGGATGTTTTCTCGTTATGTACATCTATCATACACAACGCGGGCATTGAAGCATGTAAATTCTACTTAGAATTTAGATCTATCAGTCATCGACAGCACAACAAAATGTTATTGGAAATGCTTCCGTTTTTTTTGGAGCACAATTATTTCTTACATGGTACTTCTATTCACAAACAAACTCAGGGTACGGCTATGGGGTCATGAATGGCCCCCACTTACGCCAATCTCTATATGGGGTGGTGGGAGACACAGATAGCTTGGAGAGAAGAGATGGAAGAATTCACTAAACATATAGTTGTCTGGTACCGATTCATAGATGACTTGTTCATCATGTGGGACTGTACCGAGATTCAGCTACATAACTATGTCCACATTCTTAATATTAACAATCTGAATTTGGAATTAACTTGTGTACACAGCAAAAAAGAATTGATCTTTCTGGATGTGTTATTTATTGTGGAGAATAATAGTTTAACATCTAAGTATATTTAGGAAAGAAACAAGTTCGAATTCCACTCTGCATGCTGAGTCACCACCCTACCCCATTAATAAATTCAATTCCCTTTGGAGAGTTCCTGAGAGTAAAAAGAGCATGTAGTAAAGAACTAGATTACCAGGCAGAAGCCAGCAGATTGGTAAAAGGTTTGGCAAACAAGGCTACAATAAAAATGTAGTCACAGACTGCTTTAAGAAAGCAGAAGTTCCGAAAATATCAGAACTGTTTGGGGCTCAAGCTAGTAAAAACAGGAGAAGATAAGATTCATAACAGGGTACAATCATCAAGCCGAAAAGGTTAAATTAAATATGAAAAAACATTGGAATGTGCTCCTGACAGATCCTGATCTTAAGAAGGTACTAGATGGAGTTCCCAATGTGACATACCGTAAAGCGCCCACCCTTAAGAATATACTGTCACCAAGTATGGTGGTCACAGAAGCCACCAAGTCAGGCCACTTTTTGAAACAAGATCGGGGAGGTTTTCGCAAATGCGCGAATTGCAAAATGTGTAGCTTTGTATCGAAAACTCCATTTGTAAGTTCTAATGGTTTATCATGGAGATATAAACATAGAATAACATGCTTGACTATATTTATAGTATATGCCATTACCTGTACCTGTGGTCTTCATTATATTGGATCGACCATAGGAATGCTGAAGCTCAGGATCCTCCAACATTATAGAGCCATTAAGAATGGAGATATAACCAACCCTTTGACAGGACAGTTTATAGAGAAACATGGTGGCAATGTGGAGATAATGTCATTTGTTGGTCTTTCCCATGTCCCCCAACACAAGAGATTGGGAAACGAGAACTAAAACTCAGGCAATTAGAGGCATCTCTAATTTGTAAATTTGATACCTTAAGACTTAATGGACTCAACATTGATCCAGAGATGTTTGTATTTCTCCAATAGATTGGATCAATGTCTATGTAATTACATGCAACAACAGGATCCCGGTTGGTAATTTTGTCACAACCCCTTAGTGTTGTCTTTGTTGACAAGAGGGAATGACTTATTTCAATGGGCAGCAAAAACTACAGTTGTGGAGTATTGTATTACAACTCAGGGTTGATTGCACTAGCACTAGCATCCGGCAGGGCCCGCGACGATAAGGCCCTGCTCTATGCCTGTTATGCGCCGGATTGCGCTCTACTGACTCGATCGAAATCTTCATAAGGTACGATTCTCCTGCATCTGAGCCTGCCCCTGCCAGGGACCCCTATTCACGCCAGAACTCGAGGTGATCTCACCACCCCCTCATTTGATTTGCTATCCACTGGAGGGGCAAAGCAATCCACACCCAGCCATCCACCCAAACCCACCTATCCACTTCGGGACAACCCTTTCTCACGACGCTGCGAGCCCCGCATACTGCCGCCCAGAAAGATCCCGTCGCCCACACTGCATTTTGTTCCCATATTGCCATGATCTTGCTGCCCATATTGCCTTTGAACCTATTGTGCCGTGATCTTGCTGCCCCCATTGTATGAGCCCATTGCCTAACCTGGGAACCCTGCACTTGGGTGACCCTTTGGTCTTCTGTACCTGTTTGCACATGCCTCTTTAGCCTTACCTGTGAATTCCGCATTTAAGTGAACCCTCTTGGTCTACTGTACCTGTTTGTATATGCCATGTTAGCCTCACTTGTGAATCCTGCATTCAGGTGAACCCTTCTGGTCTACTGTACCTGTCTGCACATGCCTCTTTGGCCTTACCTGTGAATCCCGCATTTAAGTGAACCCTCTTGGTCTACTGTACCTGTTTGTATATGCCATGTTAGCCTCACTTGTGAATCCTGCATTTAGGTGAACCCTCTTGGTCTACTGTACCTGTCTGCACATGCCACGTTAGCCTTATCTGTACACACTTTTGCTTCTAGCCTTAGTGTCTTTACTGCCTCATTGCATTTTAGTCAGTGCACTATTCTGAATTTAGGCCCATTGCATTTCAGTTAATGTACTATTCTGATTTTAGGCGCTGCCCCATTTTAGTCAATGTTAGGAATTGTCACATCTAGGTGCCCTCTGATGTATGCACTTTAGTCAATGTTAGGAACTGTCACATCTAGGTGCCCTCTGATGTATGCACTTTAGTCAATGTTAGGAACTGTCACATCTAGGTGCCCTCTGATGTATGCACTTTAGTCAATGTTAGGAATTGTCACATCTAGGTGCCCCTGATGTATGCCAACTAGCCACCGACTATCATAGTCTGGCCTGCTCCCCACCAGTGCCAATAGAATCCACCTCTATCTACAGACCATGATCTTCTAGCTCGCCCTAATCATGTTCCCATTCTGCTTAATACAAGACAACGTACCCTGTAGCAACAATAGCTACATAGCCCACCAGGACGGCCTGGCTAAACTAGGGTGCCCCAGACACCACCCCATCCCATGCCCCACTCCGTTCCTACCCTCCGCATCCCCCTTCCCCTCCACTAACCACCCTCCCACCTCCATTGCCATCCACGGCCCACCTACCAACAGCCACCCCAGCCCCATTGCTAAGTCTAACCAAATTAAACCGACCACCAAACCTCCCGTCCGCTTTTCTAGACCCAGCTCCAAACCTTACACCAAAACTAATACAAAGCACATTGCCTCGAACAAGCCCACACCTCCCCCACTAAAAGGCGCCCTACTCAACGTCAGATCCCTGGCTGCCCACCCCACAGAAATTGCACACATTATCCTTACCAACGACCTTGACTTTCTAGCCCTAACAGAAACCTGGCTTCATGAGGCGTCCGGACCCCATTTATCGCTAGCCATCGCAGACAAATACTCTATCCTCAGAGCGGACAGACCAAACGCCAGAGGTGGAGGTGTAGCGATCATTTCCAAATCCACCCTAGGCCTTTGACCAACTGACACAGTCGCACTCACATCCTGTGAGTTACTCACAGCCAAGCTACAAACATCCCCCACAAACACGATCACCATCTACCTCATATATAGACCCCCAGGCCTCCCTGGGACCTTTGAAGAAGACATCACATCCCTCATCACCGAAAACTCCAAACCATCAGCACAAATCATGATCCTCGGAGACTTCAATCTCGGCTACCAAGACCCGAACGATGCACATGCTGCATCCCTAGCCAATGTCCTAACCGATCATGGTCTTACTCAACTCATTGTACTACCTACCCACCAAAAAGGCAGAACCCTTAATTGGGTAGCAACTCACAATTGCAATACAACCTGCAAAGACCCCCAACCTCTGGCATGGACCGATCACCACATGATCCCTCTTGAGGTCAACACCAATCAGGCACTGCCCAATAAGCACCCCATGGCACCAGCATGTCCCACCAGGAATAAACGCAACATTACTGCTGAAGCCCTACTACCACTGATCTTACCTACCCTCAATGCTCTCCCAGCCAACGCTGACTTAAACCTGCTGATCGACACCTTCAATAATTCCATGGCTAGAGCAATGGGCACCGTTGCCCCTTTAAAAATACGCAAAGTTAAACCCAAAGCTCATCTGAACTCGTGGTACACCCCTGAGCTCAAAATACTCAGGAAAGAGAAAGCTAAGGCTCATCGCACCTGGAAGACTAACCCCACCGCGGAAAACAAATCCAACCTCAATAACTTATCCTCACTTTACAAAAGCGAGATAATCCGGACCAAAAAAGATGCTTACAACACCAGGATCACTCAGGCAGGATCCTCCACTAAAGAATTATTTAAAATTCTGAAGGAACTAGAAAACCCTATTTCACCTCCAGAAACCTGCCTGAAAGACAAATCCTGGTGCACCAACATCCAGAACGCCCTCAAAAAATAAAATTTTAGGACTCCAAACTAAAATTGAAGACAAACGGCAACAACTCTTCAACAATAAGGTCACCAACCTTAGCCTACCCACACCCAACAACACTAGCGCAGGCTTCTCGTTTAAGAAAGTCACCATCCCGGAAGTTCAAAAAATCATCACCTCCCTAAAACCCTCTAACTGTAAGGGAGACAGCTGTCCGGCACAGATCATAAAAGATGCAGCCAGAGAGCTCTCCCCCTTCATTACCAAACTCATCAACCTATCCTTCACCAATATCTCTATCCCCAGCAACTTAAAACAATCATGGGTTCTCCCACTCCTGAAAAAACAATCCCACGACCCGGCCATACCCACCAACTACAGGCCCATCACCACAGTCCCCTTCCTACTGAAAATCCTGGACAGAGTTGCCTACATCCAAATTGAGGAATAACTGGAATCCAACCAACTGCTAGGAATACGTCAATCTGGCTTCAGACCTCAACACGGAACTAAAACCGCCCTTGTTGATCTCAAAAGCCAGATTGATGAAATTAAAGACAAAGGCAATGCCGCAATCCTACTCCTACTAGACCTCTCAGCGGCCTTTGACCTGGTCAGCCACTAAGTCCTCTGTAATCACCTTGCCACCGCAGCCCACTTCTCCTCCTCTGCCATCACATGGATACAATCCTTCCTGGCAAACAGAACCATGCAAGTCTTTTCCACTACAGCTGCAGCAGACCCCATCCCCATCACATGCGGGGTCCCACAAAGATCCTGTGTATCCCCCACTTTGTACAACATATTTATTTGACCAATTTAACCATCTGGGTGTCACCTACACAAACTACGCAGATGACACCCAGATACTCCTCACCATCTCTGGTAATTACCAAGAAGACTCCGCCCGGATAAACAAAATATTCTCCATCATTCAGGCATGGATGGCCACCCATGGCCTCTGCCTGAATGATGAGAAGACAGAGCTCCTAATCGTCGGCTCCCCCAACACTCTAACTAAACTCGAACCTAGCTATAATAACATCACCATAGATGGCCATGCCATCCCCATAGCCAAAAGTGTAAAAACCCTTGGTTTCTATATAGATGCCAACACCAACCTTAGCAAACACACCAACATGACCGCTTCAGCCGCTGCCTATACCGGCAAACTCATTAGGGCCAGCAGACCTTTCCTATCACCCAATAGCTGCCTCACCCTTGCCAGGGCCCTAATACAATCCAAACTCGATTACTGTAACAGCCTGTACCTAGGTGCTAATCAATCCATACTCAACAAGCAGCAGGTAACACAAAAACTGCCCCAACACTCACATATCATGCTGGCATTTAATTTATGGCCAGCGCACTGTGTTCACAGTGAACACAATGATTACATAGTCATTCTATCATGGCGGCCCGCTTTATGTCGTTTTCAATGCGGCACTAAGCGATCACGTGATCGGAGATGATGAGAAGGGGGAGGAGCTGCTCGCTCGAGTTGCTTTCCTTATGTTTGAAATGGGTTGTGTTTACATGGATGTGGAGTTGGATCAGCCTGAGGAAGCTTGGTATATCCAGGCGGAACGCATGGCGATTTTCCACCCTGGGGGGTGAGTGTTGTTTAACCTGTATGCCATGGGGAGGTTTTTGATTTATACCTGCCCTTTATTGCATATTTGCACAGTTGGTTGCTTGTTTTTATAATGAAAAAACACAGAAGTATTTTTGTAAGAAGGTGTTTTGGTCTTGAGTGCTGGGAATACTTTTGGCATGTTTTGTGGTGGGTTTTTTGTGGTGCTACAACCTTCCATTTACATGTGTTTTTTTTTACACATTAAGGAGCTCAGTCAAAGCTTCCTTTCCCTAGCACCAGCTACGAGTTAGGCAGTGCACTAATTTTGGCTACTTTGTTTTGAAAGTGTTGAAGAAAACATTGCTTTAAATATAAGCATACCTGTACTATGTTTTGCTAGATGCAGATCTTTTTGATTCTGGAAATATAACTCTTGGACAGTTGCACAGTTGTTTTTGATGCAGATGCCTCCCATTAACGAGATATATGTACTCTGAGAGTTCAAGTGTACATATGAAGTGTTGAAGTGAGATGACAGGCTTAGATGTAGAGGTTTTGGATGTGATTGATGGATGGATGTGTGACTCTTTGAAAGCAGCTAATAAGGGAGTATTGAGAACATAGAAGTGGAAAGGATAGAAGGGCTGCCCCTGTGCTACAGGGTCCGTGGACATGGCGTTAGTCTGAAGATGGTATATGCCAAATTTGTGTCTTTTGTAGATGTCTGGCATGGAAAGGGGACTGTGCTTAAATGAAGATGGAAACAGTTTTTGAGATAATTGTTAAAAGTTTGTAATAAACTGTAAACCTTAATAAAAAATAAAAAATAAATTTTAGAACACTACCAGAACTTGACAGTGGGCATGACCTTTGGCCACGCTCACTGTCCATTTTAGAACACTACCAGTCCACTAGCGGCCAAGGCCAGTGAAATTACACCCTCAACCTCACTGTAGCTTCTTAAAATTACTAAAAACTTTTATTACTTTTTTGCTATAGTTGTGGGTATTGTTATAATTAGGGTTTCCAGTTTTCAGTGTTTTTTTTTTATTTCTGGGGGTGTTTTGTCAGCATTTGAAAAAAAAATCTGAATCTGAATGTATCAGTGTTTTCTCATGTGCTACCTTCAAACAATCACAGATGAAGTGTTTTTCCAGTGAACACCAAAAATATGCTTATATAGTTTTATTGTGTGAATCATTAAGGTAATATCTCTCATGACCGGCGGAAAGAAAATATAGACCCAGGTTTGAGAGGTAAATCTTGAAATCAACCCTAATGCAACCATCACTCAAAGATCTACATCAATCATAGACTGATTTTGACCTGTTTTAGCAGTGGTATTGTTCGTATAAAAGTTGGCAGGCTTTGAGATCTCACATTGTTTTAAGCAATGCACAAAGATGACATTATTTGTCAAGGATCACACACTTTGGTTAAGCAATGTGCTATAAGCTCCTTGTTTTATGGTTGGTCTTTTGGTGACTTTTGTGATACATCTCACAACCTCAACTAACCACATTTAAGCAGCATGGAAAAGGGAAAGAAAATGACCGGCTGCAAGAATAACATATGCCGAGGTACTTTTGCCCCCAAACCGAAAATCAAAAGCTGGCATCCATGAATATATGCACAGTGTGAACATATATCTTGAAATGAAATATACAAATGCAATTCTCAATCCCCTTGGAAGAATGTGTACAAGACAAAATAGCATTGGACTTTTAAACAAAGTAATGAACACGCAAAAAATACCCTGAGACAGGAAATGTTCCAGTAGTTATGCTGGCAAAGTATAAAAGGTGCTCACCCTTTAAATCCAGTTATTTGTAGTAAAATATTTCCTTGAAAACAAAATCCCAATATGTAACACATGCTTGTGGTTTTATGGGTAAGCGTCTGCACTGGGATCATGAAAGCATCCACCCTTTGAAAAATGTTATGCTGTCCACCCACGTGTATGCTTTACTAGTGCCTGAAAAGCAGCCAAAATCAGAGGAAAATAACTGCACCAGTGCCCAGGATTGCAACCTCTCTTGCCACATCCAGGGGAAAATACTCATGACTTTCTTGTACTCTCATTATTTCCCCTCCTCACCCCCATGGCTGGCTTTCAAGAATACACTCATTTATAAAGTATAACTTGAAAAGTACACCTACCATGGTGTCACTCAAACATACAAATCCTCATAGAACTATATTAGGGAAATCATGGCATTATTGCTCCCATCTTGACTGGGAGATTTCTAATATCAGAATGCAATTCTGCAAAAGGCAAAACAATAGTCTCTCAGAGCTCTCAGAGAGCACTGGGAACATAATGTCATGCCCCCTGTTGCACATCATATGACCACAATTATGACATTACATATCACATCCCTCATGACATCATTAATTATATGTTGTAGGAGACCACTGATGACATCACACATTGCATCACTGATGACATCATTGGTGATAACACTAATTAATTGTATATAACTGATTACATCAATAATGGCCATCTCCAAAGGGCATAGATGGTGGTCAGTTTGTATTCCAAAATACCAATGTGCGTGGTTAAAAGCCATGCCTAGTAGCCCATCGCTGTTTTAAAATATACAGTGAGCACCGTAGAAGGGGTAGTCAGTGTCTATGCCTAAAGGCCATAGCTAGTGCCCATTAATATGTAGGAATAAACAGTTGTCACAGTCAAAGGTCATTACCACTTGCTAGTGTTTTGCTGAAGACCATAGCTACTGGCTGGTTAGTACACATAATATACAGTGGGCATGACCAAAGTCCAAAGCTAGTAGCATGTTATTATTTTCAAATATGCAGTGGACATGGCCAAAAGATGTATAAACTGTTTAAGGTCAAATGCCATGGCTAGTGGCCCATTTCTTTCTTAGAATATATAGTAGGCACAGCCACAGGTTGTGGCAACTGGCCAGTATTGTGCTAAAGCCCATGGCTAGTGGATGATTAGTTTATATAATATACAGTGGACACAACCGAAAGCTGGAGCCACTGGTGAATGGCAAAATCTATGGTTGGTGGTGTGTTAGTGTTTTAAAATATACACGGCACATGGATGAAGGTTGTGACCACTGCCCATAACTGAAGGCCATGACTAGTACATGTGTTAAAATATATTTGTCCATGCATACTAACAATAGCTGAAGACCATGCATAATGATGATTAACGCTTTAATGTAATTAGTGTTTCATCAGTGATGTGATCTCGCAGATGTGTAGATAGGGTAGGGTCTGAGTGGGCAAGGCCCACCTAAAATCTGGTAACAATGATTAAAGAAATGCTAGAAGCAACCCTAGACTTCAATTTGTTTATGTCTGATGACAACTACTACCGCCAATGCCAGGGAATGGTGATGGGGACAAAGTATGCTCCAGCTTTAGCAAATCTCTTTATGGGGATGCTTGAGGTCAAAGTGGTATACATGGACAAGTCATTTATAGACCAGGTAGTCCTATGGGCTTCTTACATCAAATATGCAACAATGATCTGGAAGGGAAGTGCACAAGAATTACAAGAACTTACAGAGAGATTGAATTGAAATGATGCAGGAATTTAGTTTACTATACATACAATCCAAAGTAACATTAACTTCTTGGGCCTCAACAATATGTAGTGGAAAAACAACTGTTCACTAAAACATACTGCAAAGAAACTGAGGTGAATGCCACCTTATATGCGACAAGTTGTCACTACCAGCATGTCAAACTTAATATGCCCACTGGGGAATTCATACGGGCACACAGAAACTGTCATGAGGATTCCATATTTGAGAAGGAATGTGAACTTCTATCCAACCAGTTCAGACAAAGAGGATATCGATGGAAACATATCCAAAAAGCACAGAAAAAAGCAAGCAATTTAACACAAGAATAAACTTTGCATTCAAAGGATAGACCCGAAACACATTGGGCTTCATTACCACCCTGGCGTTAACCATGGCGCTATTAGCACCATGGTTGATGCAGGTATTTTACCAGCTCCACCATGGTGAATGGCGGAATTACAGCCCCATTCCAAGGTTGGCGGGGCGGTAATTCCCCATTCACCATTGGCCCTTCCCCATTCCCATTTTAGCCCCCATAGGGGTCAATTGGAATGGGGTAGGCAGTAATTATGGTACCGCAAATTGTGGTACTGTAATTTCCTCGAAAGTCCCTTTGCGGGTTCCTTCCTTAACGCCTGGTAAAACCAGCCGTTAAGGTCACGACCCGCAAAGGGACCTCGTAATTAATTGGTATGGGTTTAACGGCGCTGATACCTTTTACGGCGCCGTTAACCCCTTACCACCTGGGTCGTAATGAGGCCCATGATCTGGATAAAGCCTCCTTTGTGACCAAGTTTTGTCAGGACAACCATAATATAAGGAGGATCCTGACTCAAAACTGACATCTGTTGCAACTAGAGCCGCATATTTTGAAATATGTGGACACGGGTCCCAACATAATTTACACAGGGACGAAAACTTTAAGGAACTATTTGTGCCCATCACTACTCCCTCAATACACAGCAAGCTCAACACAGACTTTGGTTAAGACCGGAAGTCTCAGGCTTCAGAAAATGTGGGATCTGCACAATGTACAGGTATGCTTATGAGAACTCTAATATGTTTCAAGATAAACATGGCATCACAATGTGGATCAGAGAGAACATCAATTGCATTTGTAGTTTATGCTATAATTTGCATGTGTGACTGTATATACATAGGAAGTACAAAAGGGAACTGCGTACACAAATAAGGGGGCATCTATCTGCACTTGATATCCAAAACCCCATTTTGCCACTTGCAAACCATTGGCAAAAAGAACACCAGATGGATCGGAAACAAGACATCAAATTTATAGGATCACGTAAGGTCACCCTTGTTAGAAGGGGTGGCAATGAAGAACTTGTACTTTGACAAACAGAGGCACAACTAATTTGTAAATTTAGAACCCTCGAGTACAGCCTCAATAAAGACAATGACATGCATTCTTTCTTGTAGAAGATTTTGGACACAAACGGCAGATATTATTAAAATTAAGGTAGCACTCTTTGCATAAAAACTGTGCACATGTGTTAAAATGAACATTCCATATGTAATGGAGATGTAACTTGGGCATACAAAGTAACATGCAATTATACGTATCAATAAGAAATTAGCCCTGTTAAGCACCATTGTGACAGATGGCAATTAAAAATACATAGTGACTCTTAAGTTAAGAAAGCAATACAACAAATGTTAGTATCAGAACACACCTCAACACATAACTATATGTGTACAGAAACAAACACGTTAAAACACCTTTTCCTGATAGTGAGACAGGACGGTTCTCCTTTAAGCATATATTGTTCACCAACAGTGAGCTCTAGTATCATTAGAAATGTAAAAAATAAAAGAAAAAAGTATTTGTCCATTTATACACATTATGATAATTGACTTCCAAAATAGATCCATGAGCCTTGATTCAGTCATGCTTTTCTTTCTCTTTTTTTTTGTTGTGGACTCAACATGTAACCTTGGCAACGCCTAAAAACTAAAGCATATAGCACTTCATTCCCACACACAGGGAAACGTTGTTAAGAGTAGATCATATAAAATGGAAAGTACAACGCACACAGTAATTATGATAAGCTTTAATTACACTCGCAGAGGAACGCTATTTAATCTATAGTATTCTATAATTTCAACAATATAACCTTAGGAGCAATACCAGAGTGGTAAATTTAACCCGGTAACATATGATCGAAGCTCATTATTATCCCAAAGTATGGCGGCTGGAGTCGGCATAGGATGGCAAGCGAAGACGGCCATTTGTGTAACCATGGTAACCTTTAATAACAAGTTCAGTGAGACGTGGCACTCCATCTGTAGCCCGGAGAGCTGACGCCACGCATAGTTATACAGACAATAAAGTAACAGAATTATGGAATGTGGCCCGGTTATGTGGAAATGAAATAATTGCGGACATTTGTAGTTACCATATTTTGAGTGATAGATGTCATTGATCACCTAATACCCTGATGCCTCCTGAATCCGCTTTAGAAGAGGAGCGTTTGTTCCACATCTGGTTAACAGATTCAAAGTGGCAATGGCTATACAAAGCCATGCTTGGATTGAGATGTATCCTTTTTAATAAAACAGATAACCAAAGTATACAGTTGCTATTATCTTGCGAAGGCGGCCATATTTACAATGTTGGGACACCAAAATCGCCATAGTAAGAAAATAATAAAATTAAGAATAAAGATTAGAAGTGCACTCGCTATTGCGAGTTAGATAAATAATGTATATAAACTACATTCTATTACAGATGGGATTTAAACCGTAACATTACCCTTTTTCAAATTTCGTTAGACTGCTGACGAAACAAACAAATGGTAAGATATTGAATAAGTTACTTTTTATGTAAATACAAAAGGGATGGTGATGTTTTTAGTGCCTTAGCAGAGCTGTGAACCTAGAAGGACACAGGCTTTCATTATCCTGGCAGCTCATGGAACCCAAAAGTGATGTGTAATTGTTGAATTAGCTGTGCTTACACATATGTTTTTGTCCAGACATGCAGTTTCAAGCTGCATAGCTCTAAAGATTGATAGAAGATGCAAAATGCCAGAAATAAAATGTTTAGAAACCATTCATGTGATACTCAAACTGTATTGAACTTATGATATATACATGAATATTGAAACTTGGTATAATGCTTGTTTTATTATTCTTTCTCTTTTGTGGATTTGTGACCATGTATCAAATGTACTTAAATTTGGTGTACTACTACTACTATGTTATTGTTTGTATTACAATTAGCCATGATTTGAAGAAGGCACCTGGCATGCCGAAACACGTGTAATCAAAAGGCTCGCTCAATAAGATTTTGCATGATTAAATTGTGCACTATTACAGGCTTTGAGTGTGGCGCAGTTCATTGTTGTAGGCACAAGCATTGATCAATTTTGGGAGGTGGGATCCTGACCTCCTATTCCCTCACAATTGCGACACCAACCCTTTCATAATTAAAAGGGACATTAATAGAAATTTGGTCGCTGAGCATAAGAAATTGATGTAACAAACTCCACTTTGAACTTTACTAAAATCTGTAAATGCCCACTCAGCAGCACTGTGTGGGCATTTAGAGGTGTAAATCCCACTGTAGTGGGCCCAATTACATTAGCTTCAGACCCCACTTGTGAGACAAACCTAGCTATGAATATGGTTATCTGTGAGGTCATCATGCTGGTCATAGGTTGTGCTGCAGTGGGCACAATATTAAGGTGGATTTAGCTGAATTTCCAGGGGTTTGTTGCTTTAAGTTCTCACTTTAACTTCCCTGCAACAAGTTTTTTCCTTGAATTTCAAGTTCTTTTTTTTACAATGTATTACCCACCTTAACATCCCTGCAACGAAAGTTTTTTCATTGAATTTCAAGGGTTTTGTTATTCCATAGATCTGTCATATTAGACATAGAGACTCATTACAAGTCTGCTCGTCTGGAAATAAGGGTGCCGGTAGCACCGTATCAGCACCCTCTCCGGACCGGCAGACAATAACTGGGCCTTGCAAGGCCTCTGTGCACAGCAGGTCTTACCTGCCGGGCGCAACGGCCCCGGAAGGCAGCGTTGTCACAGAAACACTGGCATGGTAAGCAACAGTGCCGGTGCTTCCGAGTCCCCATTCGCGTGGACTCATTTGGGACTCCACGGAAATGGGGAATTACCAAATCCGCTGCATAACTTCCTGCTCTGCTGGGACTTGTAATGTCCCGGTGGCACCGGGAAGTCTGACGGCGGATTTAGTTTTACGAAGACGGCAGCAACACACTGGTAGCACTGGAGGCTTACCGCCGTCCTCATAAGGAGGCCCATTGTAGCCATGGGCAATACGCACGACCTTCATCCATCCGGATTATACTTTTTAGAGCACTGCCACTATACTACTAAACCACTACTGAAATAATCCAATACATTCAAAAAATATACATATCATGTCTTAAGTTATATCTTCTTTTCATGTGTCATCTTCTGTGTTCAATTACTGCAACATTTGTGAAACAGAATGAAATCTATTGAGAATGTTCATGTTTTTTTTTCTTCAGAATGGTACTATGTGAATAGTGAATGTATTATAGTACTCAACCAATTAAGGTTGTATGCATTAATCATTTTATAGAGGAGAACAATATCATTGGAGAGACAAAACCTCCACACAATTATCTAAAATAAAATTTAAATAACTGTATATACAAATTGTATTCTTCTCACTTTCTGCAAATATCTCTATATGACAGTTTTACTAAGAATCTTAACATTCCTATAAATGACCATTATGTTAAAAGAAACATTAAAAGAATAACACATTTGAAGGGAAGGAGTGTCTAGAGTGTACTTTAGATAGAACAAACACTGCATGGGTACCTCAACTACACTAAGCATTTAGGTAACTACAGAATTGATATTGCATCAGCAAATTCTAAATATAATTGCCTACAATGTCAATAGTTTGTGCGCCTCTAAAGCCATTTCAGTAAATTATCTTTTGAAAAATAAACTGAAATAATAATTTTAGAAAAAATGTATAACTATATACAATGAAGCTGTGTTTCAATTCTCTACAAACATTGTTTAATAGTAAATATATGCAACTTTAACTAGGAAGCCAAGACATAAAACCTAACTCAGTCTTTAGTTTTACAAATAATAGTATGAAGACATGCCAACATTGTAACATTATTTTGAGTTTAAAGCTTTTGAAATTCTAGTCATGACATTGTTTCAAAAAATAGGTAGACAACAAAAACGTCTCTGTGTGTAAATGCATCAACACTTACTACAAATTACACTAAGAAACTTACACATGTCATTTCAATACTTCTTGTGAAATCTGTTTGTGTCCTTGGTTTGGCCACATACATACATGAGAAGTCAATAATGACATTTCATAATCTACACATCATCGTTGACATCTTATAAAAATGGAAATTGTTATTTACAACAAATTTTTGCACAGAAAGTTGTGTACAGAGTGGAATCCCTTTTTCTATGAAATCACAGTTAATTTTGAAATATAGTAATTATCTCTTAATTGTCTTTAAAATACTGTGTGTCCTTTTTTGCCACCTACACACATAAGAAGCTAATGATAATTTTCTGTAAACTACTGTAAAAAACAAAAAAAGTCCAGAGAACAATGACAGAAGACATTCCAGTACTTTTGTGAAAACCTCAACACTTGAAATGAAGAACAAACTGATACTTAAAGTAGGTTATTTCTCTATTTGAATTGGAATACTTCTTGAAAACATTGTGTGTGTGCTTATTTTCGTCACCTACACACATGAGAATCTGCATAAAGCCTACATCCAAGTGCAACACCTGGCATGATTCCAAGTGCAGAGTTGCTGAGTGGAAGTGGCAGGCTTCAGGCACATCCTCTGACAGACTGGCCTGCCACCAGATCCAAAGGCAGTGCAGCTTCTTCATCTGCTCAAAGAAGAGGGCCCATATCCAAGCCTGCATCTGTGGGGCTGACAACAACACAGGCAAACTGTTTACATTCTGCAAGGAACTTGCCAATTCTACTGGACTCTCCACTTCTCCCCTGCCTTCCCTTTCCCTTTGTACTTTACTGCTCTCCCACTTCTTAACCAAAACTCAGGACATCCTGTCCTCACTATCCTCTTCACCCTCACAGCTCCCCCCAGCACTCAGGCCACCCTTGGCCCCCCTTCACCCTTCCATCTTACTCTCCTCTTTCTCACCAATAGCACCGGATGAGGTTTCTAGAGAAGTCCTTGCTATGAAAGTCTCCTCCGAACAGGGGCACCTTTGCCCCTCCAGAACTCTGAAGGACAACATTGCCCACCTTACCCCAGTCTTGCCCAATTTCTACAATCACTCACATGCCATTGACACCTTCCTGCTACCCATCAAGTACTCCCTCATGCATCCTCTCCTCAAACAGCCCCCTGCTGACCGCTCCTGCGCAGCTAACTACTGCCCTGTCTCGATTGCCCTCTACCTGGGAAAACTCCTGGAGTAGTTGGCCATCTCCCAATTTATCTAACAGACTTAATCTGTTGGGTGTCTCCACAACCATCAGTCTGGCTTCAAAGCAGCCAGAGGCATGGAAACTACTCTCCTGAACACCCCAAGAAGACTTTCTCTCAAATCTCGATTCCAACTCTCCATCCTTTCTTATTCTTCAGAATCTTTCCTCTGCCTTCGACACAGTCAATTATGCCACCTTGACAAATTGGCTCTGTGACACCCTTGGCATCATGGGCCTGGCACTGGACTGGTTGTCCTCATTCCTCTCTGACTGACCTTCCCAAGTTCAACTGGGCTATTTTTTCTCCCCTATCACACTCTCCATCTGCATTTCCCTCAAGGCTCTATCCTCTCGCTGTGTCTATACAACATCTACCTTGCCCCTACGGCCCACCGGATCTGCTCCATCTCTCCTCACTTCCAATACTATGCAGATGATTCGCAGCTCTCCTTCAAGGTGCCCTCCACTGTTTCCTCTTCCTCCTCTCTCATCCCTGACTGTCTGACTGCTATTCAGGCATGTTGTGCCACCAACGATCTGTGCCTTAATGTCAGTAAGTGTGAGATGCTTCTTATTGAGACCCCAGCTCCCCACCCTGACTCTCTTGTGAGGCTAAAAAACATGGTGTCATCTTTGACTCCTCTCATTCTCTTCTCACAATGCAGACCTTGCCAAGAAGGCTCACTATCAGCTGCACTTCCGCAGAGGAATTCTCCCTTTCCTCACCTACCCCCTGAAACCCAATGTCTCTAGAGCTCAGGTCTTCTCTATGATGGACTACTGAAACAGCCTCTTCCTCAGTCATCCTTTATCCTCCCTTCACACCCTTTAACTAACCCAGAATGGGACTGTGAGACATAAACCTCAAGACCAGGGACCACATCTCTCAAGCCCTAACATTTCTCCACTGGCTCCTGGTTGCTGCTAGGATCAAGTTCTAGACCATCTGCATCATCCACAAGGCTCTCTGAGGTCTGGGACCACGCTACATTCAATGCTCTCTACATAAATAGTTGCCTGCTAGAGCTTTTGGGCTTCTAGCTCCAACTCTCTGCAGATCTGATGCTTTTCTAAGCAGATAGTGGGGAGAAGATCTCTATCATCTGCCTGAGCCTCCTTCTGGAATGGCCTCCCTGCCTCTCTCAGGCTTGAGTCTAATCTCCTTAAGTTCTGGAAGCTCCTCAAGACCCTCCTTTTCTCTTCTTCCTTCCCTCTCCCTCTCCCCTGATAATGTCCCGGGCTGCCGTGTTGACTGGCTGCCTGGTTTGTCTGAGTTCTACAGGGCACAGGGCCCCCCCATCCAGTCCACGATCTTCCTCTCACTTAGCATGTGGTCCCTCATCCCCTACACCCCATGCAATCCTTGGCTGTTGCCCAGCTGGCTTCTCCATAGCACCCGCCCAGTCACTTTGGCCCCCTTCCTCCCTCCTCCACCCCACCTTCACTTGCACTCTTTCCTCCTTGCCCTGCACTTCCCATCCTATCCTAGCACATCACATTCATGCAGACTTGCACTTCCCCCTCACTCTCACACATATTGTTACTGCACTTGCACAATCCGAATGTCACAAGGCCCCTCTTTTTTGTCTTGTGGCATCTTGAAACACCATTTGTTGTATAGGTGCCTTTTAAATATCCAAGAAATAAATAAATAAACTAAATGAATAAGGAGTAAGACACAATGAGCCTCATTACGTGCTTGGTGGTAGCCGTGCCCTTATTAAGGGCACGGCACTGCCAAACTCGCTGACGGCACTGACACCCGCGAATGGGCCCTAACCGGCCCACTACAAGTTGAATGGGCTGGTAATGGCCCATTTGCGGTTGCCGGTATTGTCCGGGCTCTTGATTCCCATTCCGCCCCATAGGGCTGAATGGGGGTGGGGACCATGGTTGCACCGGCACCGTTTATAGCGGTGCCGGTGCAATCACTGCAGGTGCTGCTCTACACTCCTGGTCTGACCAGGCGTGCAGAGCGGCACCCCCAATCAGAACTTGTAATGTGGTGGTATGGTAACAACGGCGTCGGTAGCACTACCGGAGCCAATGTTTTGCAATACCGCCACATTCGTAATGAGGTCCAATATATCTAAATTCTTGCATACTTATTTGTAGTTAGATGTCATTTATTTTAGAAACATGTTTTTGCATCTTTATCCTACTATTTACTTGTTTCAGATGTAAACAGTTATTAACTTCTACACTCCCTAACACTCAAAATAATGTACATGGAACAATTTATGTAACATAGTACCTATAGGGAACATGTGTATATATTAAAATATACAGTGTTTTATACAAAAACACAGAAGTAAAAATTGCAGAATGCAGTTTTGTTCTTCTAATTGATGCAATCTTGAGAATTGTATCTATACATTTATTTCATAGTGATTTTATATTGCACACTAATAACTATCTATTCTATACTTTGTATAAAACACTTATTAGCCTATTCTTCTTTTTCAATCATTCATTTTGCATGTGTATATTCACAACATTAAGTAAGCATTCTTTAAACCCTTTGCCAATCTAGATTGGTGTGTGACTATAGAGTCATTACTATAGAGTCATTACAAACAAGCCAATCTACTTCTGCACGCACCCATGTTGTGAAATGTCCACAGTGAATGGAGGATCCCTCATGAAAATAATTGCAAACATCTTAAAGGTGTTCTTACTAATAGAAACTTAACTATTTACAAAGTTCAATGGTGATGTGTTAATTTTGCTACCATCTACACTGTATCTTTGAAATAAAATTAAGAGCTACTTTCTTGAAAAATAGATTTTCCGGTGTAGACTATACAACCACAGTCACTGCATCGTATGCCATGGAAAGCTTTAGTTAGAAGATCATAAAAATTCACACTTTTCTGATCAGGGATAGGAACGTATACAAATCTTTCAGACATATCCTGATAAGTGTGATCTTTTCTTACATTGTGGACACACATGGTTCCACACGTAGCTAATTCCTACATATCTATCTACACTAACAGTTTCCTGCAGTAATAAATCAAAGATAGTCATTAAGAATTCTTGACTATCTTCCTGTGTATTTTGGGAACAGTTTTGATTTCCACTTGCAAAAGCTACTACATTTCAGATTGACATTGCCGAATGTGTATTATGTGGTCTTTCATCCACAGATATTTTAAGAAATTAAAGTTCTGGACATAGCTGCTTGTCTGCTGTTGAAGCTATTTCTTGCATTGGTGGTGTCATTTGAAACAACCAACCCAAAGCTGCATTAAAAGAGCATTCAACTCCTGTTTCATTGCTAAATCTACAATGGGAGTATGTCATATTTGAATGACATTCCAACTCCTGTAGTTTTTATTGTTTTTTAGTCTTAAGAGTAATCACTTTGTTTGAATGTAGTTTCACTGGTTCCTTATGTTTCCTTGCTAAGTGCTTAGCAAGTACCGGTATAAGGTCAAGGTGATGAGCACACAGTACACGTAACCTATTATATACTTCAATACAAGAAATGTCCACTGTCACAATACTTTTCCCACGTGACAGTTACATATGATATTCCTTCTTTGAACACTGTAGGACCAATTTCAAAAAGTGCTGCTTCTAAAGTAAACCCTTGTGATTTATTAATAGTGATTGCATGTGCATAGAGCAATGGAAATTGAGGTATTTTCACAAAGGCATCCTTAATAAGTATGAAACGTGCAGTAGTACGAGAAATCAAATGAGTTTCTTCTACACGTTCAAACTTTATTCCAATATGTTCAATATTTATACTGTGAGGAAAAGCGTGAAATGCAATCACTCTTCCCATTGTTCTATTGACTAGACCGATTTCTACATTCAAGTACCTCTTTAACTTAACTCGCACATTGATAAAACTGATAAAACTGCTTCTAGACCTGCTATTTTAGAAATTGAATTTTCTGGTTGAACTAATCAAGCATTTGCTCTTTTATCTAACTCTAATGGCATAACATGGCCATCTAATACATCACACAATTTTATCTCCACAGTATTCTGCTTCTCAGAGAGCAGCATTGTAGAGTTAAACTTGTTGCACTGTGCAAGTGTACACATCAAAGCAACACAAGAATGATGTGTTCCTTAAAAAGTCAATATGACATCAGACGCAGTGCAATCTGCATGAAACATGGCATAAATCAGCCTTCCTTTCAAGACTGCCCTCAGATTCTCCTGAAGAATACCTATGCAATCTTATTATGCATTTCTGCATACTCTAAGTCTGCAGATTGCCTAATATTAATGGTAAGTTCCTGGAATTTAAAACAAATCCAAAGATTAAAATGATCAATGCTACCTATAGTTTTTTTACTATCCTTAGATAGCAGAATCTTGAAAATTGGTTGGCCTTTTACTGGAGTTAATTGTAATAAGTCTCCAAAAACAAGTACATGTTTAACTCCAAGCAAAATATCGTAGCCAGTCTTCTAAACTTTTTGCATTCACAAGTGAATGAAAGGTAGCATCAAGTTAGACACCATGCTTACATCATCTACAATCAAGATATTTAATTTTTTTAGAACTTTTCCTACTTCGATATTCTAGTTTATTGTCATGCTCCACAGACAGCATCAACAATTGATGCATAGTAACACCTCCTACACTGAATGCTGCTAATCCTGTTGGAGCAGTTACAGTACATGACAGAGAGCAATCAGTTACATTTTGTATCATAGATCTTAAAGCATGAATTTAAAAAAAATTCCCAGTTCCTGCTTGTCCACTAACATGCATCAATAGAGGTTTGTATTGGATACAAGAACATTCATGCCTGTCATGTTGTAAACTGTGTAAGAGCCTATCTTTGATTTAATAATAAACCTCTGTCTGCTCTATATTACGTTTACTGCCTATTGTATCATAACTTTTCATCTGCATCTCTAGTTCATTGTATTGCACTTTCTACTTCTTCCATGGTGAGCTCAACATCATTCTTTACATAATTGGCTCACCTAGCATATTTTGACTTCCTGGTGCAGAGTCTTGACAGTCCTCAGGAGACTTGCCTTTTCAGCTTCCAAAATATCTTCTTGACATAGTTATTTTTCCAGTCATTCCAAGTACTCTAATTTTGGATATTAAATAAAGCTATTTTAGGAAAAAATGATTGTTCAAAAGTTTGAAAACGTCCAAGCAAATTACTCTCTGCACGCCATGGGAAGAACAACTGCAAAAGGCAAACATGAAATCATTCATTTTTTCTGTGCACTTTGGCTAGACAGTTCCATGTGGTTGATGAGATTTGGCTTCTCATGTCTAACTAGACAACCAGTACATCCATGTACTTTAAACTGTTCGCTGTCACTATTTGCTTCAATATTTTGATATGAGTAGCATTCTGCTACTTCATATCAACAAGGATCTCCAACTCTACAGATCGATTTTGATAATATGTATCAATCAAGTTGATTTTCAGAATCTCTGTGCTCTCAGGTATACTTACTGCTAACTGCTGAATTGCACTCAAAGGGTTCAGTACCTGATTTCTAGTAGTAGCTGGACCAAGACTTAATCAAAGTACTTTAATGCTACATACACACAGAGGCAAACTAATTAGCCGATATACAGCTTTATAGCTTCCACACTCTCTGTGGAGAGCATCTTCAGACCAAAGCTTAGACATTTCTAAGACTTTTATCTGCTGATAAGTCTGCCCATATTTAAGCTGCTTTCCTCTCTTCAGCTTTTGACATGTATGATGTAACATAATGAGCAACAGTTGTAGTATCATCAGCAATGTACTGTACATCAGTATTTGCAATCCAACGCTGAGCAATGGCAGGATTGTAATCATTAATGAATTAGCATTCCTTATCTCTTTTTAAATGATATTTACTCCTCAGGGACTTACCAGTAACATGCTGTTAAACAGATAAAATTAAACTATTTGTTCGATAAACTTGTGTCATAGGCCTTGGAAAGCCACATCTACAGTGTAGTACTTGTCTTTACTTTTATATTTGCTCTGACAGTACTCACCAGATGAGTGCCTTTGAAATCTTTCCACCCTGTTACGTAGATCAGGATGATACTTAAGTGTTTTTTGCTATCCTGCACCGTTTACCGGTTGAGTACAATCAATTGTAGTTTAATCAATCAGAAGAGGAGGTGGCATCACAACCGGATGGTGATTGTGGTGATGGTGATTGGGTCCCTTCAATTTGAAAAACATAACATTTTTAAATAATGTTTCATCAAGTAGATTCAGAACATATTGAAGGTTGGTGTTAGATTGATGATGAATTTGTCATATGTGTGTGTGTACATTAGGAACTTTTGTTTTAAATTATATGGATGTATTTGTGTTGGAAGCCAGCTCTATTTTTGTATCATTTTCTAATTGTGTATAGTTTGTGTAGTCTGGTGACTTTGTACTGTTGTTGCTGACTGGAAAAAACATTTGTTATAACTATCAGATAAATACACAGAGCACATTTATGAATTTCTCCTATGTAAAACATTTTACTGTGAATGCTTTATAAGCTGAATGTCAACATGTTGGCCTATGCCTAGGCAACCCCTGGAAATGGTGGACATACCTTAGATTGAATTAATCCTTTGAAGTAATCTCCCTCTAAAGTCTCTAAAAGATACTGGGCCTCATTCCGAGTACGGCGCTAACCAATGGCGCTATTAACGCCTTGGTTGACGCCGTACCCGGACCGGCAGCGCCTTGGTGGATGGCGGAATTACCGCCCCATTCCAAGGTTGGCGGGGCTGTAATTCCCCATTCACCAAGGCTCTTCCCCATTCCCAAATGAGCCCCCATAGGGCTCAATGGGAATGGGGAAGATGCAAATAACGGTGACCGTTCATTTCGGTCACCGTTATTGGCTTGGAGGCCCCTTTGCGCCCTCGACTTTAACACCTGCTCAAAGCAGGCGTTAAGGGCGAGGGCGCAAAGGGAACTCGGAGTATGGCGGTAAGGGATCACTGCCACCGGTCTCGTTACCGGTGGCCGCTATCCCTTACCGCCATAATCGGAATGAGGCCCACTCTATTTATTGTTGGACGACTGCCTAATTCTCATGGAAATCACCAGGATTCCTGAAACAGACTCTGTTTTACCAAGTAAATATAAACAAAATATCCTTGTTAGTCTGATGGGAAGGGTTCCACTCAATGATTGTAATGAATTTCATAGTCCAACCACCTCAGTGAATAAATGACCTGAAGGAGTCCTAAAGTACCTCCAGGATAACATTAAAAAAAAATCTCTGGGCACACTATCAGAAGAAAATCTAAATCTGGTATGAATAGTGGAACTGACCTTCCTTAAATGATATTATATAAATGATGACAAGCTTTAGAACATATTCTTCATAGCACAACCCTCAACAAACCTGGACAACTCTCAATCATCCTAGCATTGAACTCAGTCAGGAAAATCTGTAAGTGTTGTACACCTGCCTGCCTCCCACTCCCATTGAACTTATTTATATTTCTTATTTCTGTTTGGTTGTATCTCTTCTCCCTCTTCCCCCTGCTTCGACTCATATGATTCCGAATGTTTCCATGATTGAATGACACTTCTGCTTTTTATCCCACTTCCCTTGTAGATGTCTCAACTCTTCTCTCCTTGGGGTGCCATGAAACAATGTGTGAATTGAAGGTGTAACCTTACAACTGAATACATCAATACCTTTCTTTCTTTCTTTCTTTCTTTCTTTCTTTCTTTCTTTCTTTCTTTCTTTCTTTCTTTCTTTCTTTCTTTCTTTCTTTCTTTCTTTCTTTCTTTCTTTCTTTCTTTCTTTCTTTCTTTCTCTCTTTCTTTCTCCCCTTCTTTCTTTCTCTCTTTCTTTCGTTCTTTCTGTCCTTCTTTCCTTCTGTAACTTATCTCATGCCATCCATTCAACTTGAACATAAGTGGTTTTCTGTAGCATGATTGAGTGGAGTGATTACTGCCTTTTGGTGAAAACGGATATACCTTAGATTCTTGTATGTTGGGCTATCTCCACATCAACAATCTCCTTACAGACAAATATATTGCTATTTGTAGTAAAACATTGGCATTTAACATCACTATGTATTTAGTTTGTGATTGAAGATGTTTTTTGATTCATACAGTTCCATGGCATATAGGTACTAGGTGTCCCTCCGGTATGTAAAGAAAAATATGCTCACTTTCTTAATACCTTCTGCAGCTTAAAATACAGCCATGTGAAGAGGGCATGACTGCCATTCCACTTAAGAGTATTTCACTGTATGTCTGTGTATTTAATTATTGTAGCGTATTTGTGTTCCTTGCTTTTTAGGATTCAAAGGAAATATCCAATTGTTTATGCTTGGTTCTACTGGCTTTCCATTGGCATATTCTATTTCATGCATATCTAATTGCAATGATCTTCCATGTTCGTGGGTGCATTTGAAAGGGCATACCAAGACTTTATTAACATATTCATGAGCCAAGCAGTAGAGGATTGTAGATTAACATCCATCACTTGGGTGTTAATAATACATGTTGCTATCTAACGTGTACCTTTGTGAGATGAAGACACTTCATGAGTACCAAGTCGCAAACTAAGCAACATAAAACTTCAGAAAAAGATAAAGAAACCTTTTTTTAATTATTATTTTATTAGTTCATTACAAACTTTTAAAATATTTCAAAACAATGTCACTATTTCTTCAAATATAGTCGTTTCTAAAATAAAATATTATACTACCTCTGCATCTTAATGTATCTATTGTTTTTAGCGGATATCATGCTGATTAAGCACTCAGACCCTGTCAATTAGTCGCTTTCCTAATTCTTCAAGATACAATAATAAAGCAAATGTTAGTTGCTTATCGTTTCCTTCATTCCTCAGACTCCACAATTCTTCTTCACTTATCAATGTTCTTACTATCTTCACGTTCCCCAAGTGGGCAGTTCTTAATTCTCTTAGTTTGGGACAATATAAGATGAGATGTTTCACTGTTTCATTTGTCATTCCACAGAATCTACATAGCTCATCCTCTACGAGTCCTCTCTTTCTGGGGTTTACCACTTCTTTTGTTTGAAATAGGTTCAATCAGAATTTCATAAATATTTTCCTTTTGTTATTACAATGAAATAAATCAAGGTATTTATGTAAGGTATTTAGAGCTCCTGCTTCCGGCAATGCTTAGATCTTTGTTCTGATGTTTCAAACCAGTCCAATTCCCACCATTTTTTCTTCACTCTATTTGGAAAAAGAAACCTTACATGTACCTTCACATGGACTCAAATGGAAACAAGGATATCACTACTGGGACTTCCCCAATATCTTTTTTGGCATCTGAAAATTCTTCAGAAATGGATGTGTCAAAAGAAAAGAATTTGCTCTTTGTCTATCTTGCTGTTCTTGTGGAGAGTGCCTGAGGACTCTGCCCTTGGATTTGGGTTGGCATCACATTCCTGGTTCATCGGAACTTTATTCCTGGACTAAACTGTGGTATTACTGCTTTTCATGTACTGTTATATTTGGAGATGTGTATCTAGATCAGGATCTGAGTCATGGGCATGATGTTGATCTTTCGTACTACGATCGCTGAAGAGAAGATGGGCACACACTTTATGCTCTCTTTTCTGTGTCTGAGATAGAAGACTCACTCAGTAAGCACATACAGTCAGCAGAGGCATTTGTGTACATCTGTACATCTGATGATCTGGAAGCTATTTCGATACCCAAGAGCCTTCTGCAATGCTACCGATAGGCCTAGGCAATTCCTTTCCTAAGAACTAGATGAGTGCTAATGTCTATGTGAGCAGCTCCAAGCTGGATTCAACATCGTTGTCAATTGGTGGTTGATAACTCCCATGTTCTTCATAATCAAGGTTAAAGGAAATATTGGGCAGCTCCCCATCACCATTGAGAATCCTGAGGAGACACCAAGAAGAAAGAGAAGACAGAGCTCTAGGAGACAATGTGTGCACCAACAACCTTAAAGCTATCTCTAGGCCCATAAAACATAGAGGGGCCACTTTGGGATCCACAAAATGTATGATTTGTTTAGCCAAGAAAAGAGCAATCAATAATATTAGTGAGGTGATTTTAGAAGAATGCTTTTAGCAATACTGAACACAAGTTGTCGTGCACACCCAGTGAATGGTAGGAAAGCACTGGAACATAGTGAATTGTGGTGATAGCTAGATCGAATAAAAACTACACATGTATAAGAAAAAACAACCCCATTATCAAAAGTGATCTTCGCTAAAATGGCCCATACAAACTGAGAACCTTGCACAATATTCCAAAAGGTGGAGTTAACCGTCTGGTACTGTAAGCATGTGTTTGTGTGTGAATGTGTGTGTAAGAGTGTGTGTGTGTGCGCGCGTGTTTGCACCTGTGTAACAAATTGAGTGTAACAGATATCAGACTGCAGAAGTAAGGCAATAGCAGATTTTACCAACTATAGTTATGCAATGGTGATCAAATGAACTATATACCATTGTGGAAAAAGATACAAAATGTTAACAAAGTCCCAGCCACTTCTTGAAGTTAGTGGATAATGAGGTCACGAACGTTGGGTGCTGTCACCTGCAGTGTTTTGCTGGATCTGGGGAATGTCGATGGGGGAACCTCCACTCCACACCACTCCATCTTATCCCAGGACGATGTCAAAGGGCTATCACCAGCAGAACACTCTTAATACCCCATCCCCTTTAAGTTGTTTAAAATTAGCATATATACTAATGATCCATTACAGTATGGTTACCCTTTGTGGCAGCGTAGGATGAGGAAAACATCTGAAAGTCTTTGAAACAGTGGTGGTATGTTTACAGAATCGGTGGTAGAGCAAGTGCAGTTGTTGACAGTGAGGGAGAAACAGCGTGTGAATTTGATCGCTCATTGGTGCATGGAACGCATGCATGAGATCCAAGATCGTGGCTGAGCATGATATATGGTTGCTCAGCAGCACTTTGTACTGTGGTGGGTACTCGTTACAATCAGGTGAATTTAATCTAGTGAATCTACAATGACACTAAACAGACACAAGAGAAGTATGGCTCAGTTTTTGAAGCTGGGCCCCTAGAAGGAAGGCAGTTGTTTTGGCTTGTGTGAGGTGTTAAGAAGCTAACACACGAGTTACAGAAGTTGCTGTACATGGCGATAAGAGGAGTAGGCAAGAAAACAACGGAGTGCATAGTAGAAAAGAAGTGGAAAAATGAGCCTGAAGAGAACATTAGAGAAGTGGCTAAGGCAAGAAGGGGTAGAGAGCAAAACGAGCTAGTTAGGATACAAGGGGTTGAAAAGAGGTGGGAAAAGAGGAGAGGGGGCATGGAGGAGTGAGAAAGCAAGTGGGGAGAACATCAAGGATGAGGGAAGGTGAGATGAGTAGAAGTTGGTGGAGCTATTCAGGAGGCAGTGAGAGAGAGGAGTCATGAAGATAATGTTGGAAGGAGAATAAGGGGAAGGATGTAGAAGATAGCGCAGCATAAGGGAGAGAGACAAGAAACAGAGAGAGAGAACACAGAATAGAAGTGAAGGAGACATGAGGTGGTGTGTGGGGATTTTCAAGAGGAATATAGAGACCATATCAAGGAGGAGGGATTGATAAATGAAGATGGACACTTATAAAAAAATTAAATATAAAAAACAAAATTAAATTCCATAATCCTATACCTCTTACACTAAACAGTCCTATTATTTTCGCGTTTCAGACCTGTAATATGTGCAAAAGTATTATTTTTGCTGAAAAAAAATCTATATTTTCAATCCAACCTTTTCACTAATCGCCACTGTTTAGACAGGTATGCAGAATGTTCACACAGTCCAACCACAACACACAGATTCTGTGCCATACCCCTCCCATTTAATAGAGCCGTACTTTTATGATACTGCCTGTTCAGATGGGGTTTCTATGGTCTGTGTCTCTAGTTCATAAAAGCTGAATGTCTTCATGATCTGTTTGTATGCTCCTGCTCTAACATACTTTCCATTCACCCAAGAGAGCATGCAGCTCTATCTGTTCAACATCAGCTCTTTCTTCTAACTAAACTGGATAGGTTATGCTACTGACCTATGTATCATTTATGGCTCCTTATTCCAAATGATCTGTGCCCCATGCCTGAATTCAATTATGGGACTTTCCGACACGGCAGTCGTTCCCAGATATGCTTGGGGCCACCTGCCTCTACGGATTGTACCCATGTACGTATACCATTCTCAGCTGAGGGTTAGAACATTTCTGCTGGATGATTCCTTGGACTGGAGGACTCCAGGGTCTTTGCTACCAGGGCTGTGGATATGTTTCACAATGGAGAGGCTAGATACCATGACAAGCAGAATATGTATATTCCAGCACTGACAAGGAATGGTGATCGTGTTTGTGGAGGTGGGATTGCGTACATATTATTATTACTAAGGTCAATACACAGCATAGTGACCAACTTGCTGTGGTCTCCTAGAGCATACATTAAAGGAACGGCTGTATGTGAGACCTGGAACAACAATGTAACACGAATTTCTGCTGATTTTCGTGACATTCTTAATGAAGGTCTCCTTTAAGAAACATAATCATAGGTGAAAAAATGAAAGTGTCGGTAGGAGTAACAGGATTCATTTTAGCTCTGCAGAGGATGCAGCCCACAGCAATGTATCGAGCATCTTACTCGTATAGCTGTAGCCTTTCCGTAGTGATCGCTAGGGCCTAGAGGCAGCGAGAAATAGCGTGCAGCACTAAAACAATGTGCGTCAACCACAGCAGTGCAGCGGTCCTCTATTATAGACAGTGGGCCTCATTAGGACCCAGGCGTTAAGGGGTTTACAGCGGCGTAAACAGCGCCGACCCTTACCGCCTGATTCCGAGGTCCCTTAGCGCCATGGCGGATTTTAGCAGGTGTTAAAATCCATGGCGCTAAGGGACCATGTTGTTAATTACGCCACCGTAATTTACTGTGGCGTAATTAACGCCTTCCCCACTCCCATTATGCCCTATGGGGCAAAAATGGGAATGGGGAAGGGTAAATGGGGATTGGGGACTTACCGCCCCGCCAACCTCGGAATGGGGCGGTAAGTCCGCCAACCACCATGGCGTAAACGTAGTTTACGCCATGGTGGTAAAGGTACAACCCAGTCGGTAACTTACCGCCTGGGTCGTAATGAGGGCCAGTATGCCCTTTCAGCCACACACCTGTGCCTGAATGTTCATATAATCATGATCAGGAAAGAGAGTGTGAATCAGCCTACAATCCAGTTGCTTACTAAGAAGATGTCATGTCTTGTTTCTGTACAATGCGGGTCTTGGAGGTTATCACAGTGATTCACCAATTGAAGAGCTACATGTTGGCAAAGAAGATATGATTGCCGATCAAGAAAAGGATGGCAACTCACGTGTAAATATGATCAATACATATTGATGCATTAAAACGCATATACAACATTGAGCTAAAAAACAAGATATGCCAAACATTATTCAATAAAGATACTGGATTCAGATAACAAATAGATTACGCCCACGAGCATGTCAAGATAACCCAGTTGCAGCAATATTTGCGCTATTAAGCTCTACAGGACTACTTCGATTCTTTCCACCTTTCGGGGAGTCTTTACAATCACTCCAACGTTTGTATTTGAGAGAGTGTATAGGTAATTTCCCCCCCACACAGCAACTGGGAGGCGTGATTTAACAAATATTTTTTGTTGACGATACAGATATCTTACCATAAAACAGCAGAAGCTTAATCTATTAGTGGAAAGTATATTTGGTGGAAGCTATCAAACAGAAAAAACAAGGCCATGATTCACGTATCTTGATGTAAACATGATTCTGTACAGGGCCTGATTCTAATTTCCTCAGTCAAGCCGTATGGATAAGTGTGACTCCTCTGCATAAGAAGGGCGTACAGTATTGAGGATTCACGGCCCTACATTAATAGCATAAACATAGCTGATGCGCGAAATCGCCAATCCCAAAAAAACATTCTCTGTTTACAAAGACAAGTAACTTGGAGTCCTTAACAACCAAAACTGGCTAGACATTATTCACTCTTTTTGCAACATAATTGAGAAGAAACCTATAGAGAACGACGGAAATGTCTGGCAATCTTAGAGTTTCACCCTGCCTGCCTCCGTCCCACCATGCACTACTAATGGTAATGCATGTTTAATGTAGAGATGCAATACTTGTTACTTTATAGATTTGCCAGTATTACCATGTAGTTTATGTCTGAAGGTAAGAATAAGAAAGGGTATGGATGTAACTGCTTATAGCCAATACTCACAGTTTAGCATGTTTCAAACTTTAAAGGCTGTATTCTTTGTTCCAAAATAAATAATACTATTAACTTAAAGAACAGGTGAGTGCATGCCCTTCTTGATAGTGTCATGCTGGCTGCAGCACTGGTTAGGTACCCTAATTGCATCCACAGGCCACAACCGAGATCCACCAGGACTTTTTAAAATGAAGCCCATTTCATAATAGCACAGCAAGCACTGGCGTCAAAATGCATGTTACAGGTGTGCACTGTGCATACGTTTGGATAGCATTTTTTGTTAAGTATTGCATTTTGTTTTGCAGGACTATCCTGGACGGGGCACATGATTAATACTTTGCAATGGAAGCATGTTGCCCTTTTTGTCCAAGCACCATTATTATTAACACATGCAAAGGGTTGATATGAATTTCCGAGGGAGTTGCAGACATCTGTGTTTCATAGGAAGCAAGGCGGCATCAAGCCTCACAGTCACATTAGGCAGATAGGGTAGGGAAGGAGCCTGCTTTTACATTGCTGTTAAATTTGTATATTACAGTTGCTATACATGTAATGCGCTCGACTTTTATCATTTAGCCATCGTTTGGACGTCTTGTTAAATTGGGGAGTATTTATGATTTCTATAAAAACCCATGGCAAAAGAGAGGTATTCATATAGGCGTTTTATGTTGTTATGTTATCCTGTACAGCATAACGAATGTGTATCCATTAAACCGTATTTCTCCCCAACAGTTTATGTTGGGTGATTATGTGATTTGATAGTTAGTTTATGATGGAAGCGCCCCTTTTGTTCCTTTGGAGACAATGCAGCAGCAGAACTCGTTAACTCCTTTCCCGCATCTAGATATCGAACACAAACAATTGTCGCAGATTGCAATGATTTACCGTAGGCTTCTGGGAACATGGTCATGTTCATTCACCAATGGTCATTTTCATTCACCAATGTACAAGAGCTTATCAAGAATCACGTTAAAGATCCGCGAAAACAAGCAGACTATGCTAGAGAGAATTAGACATCTCTACGTGAATGGCCATTCAAGATAACGGGGCTCTTTCGAATTCCCTGTAGTTTACGCAGAGGAGACCTGTTATGTTTCCACTTTCGCGATCCCCTCCGTACACCTTTCAACATGTACATGCCAGAGTGCAAAAGGGAGTGTAAAATGGTGGTGTACTCATTTGTAAGACACTCTTTTGCACTCCGACATGCAAATGAATTAAACGCCATCTGCTCCTGTGGAACACACGTGCTTTTTGCTGGTGCAAAACGCAGGCAGATTCCATAGGAATCCACAGGACTTATAGCAGAATGAAAATGTCATGCTGGCATAACTGCTGGAGTATTTGCTTGGTGGTGTGGAAGGACAAGGTGGTATCGTAACTTACTATCTGCCCCCCCCCCCCCCCCGCTGCCATATAAATGAATACTAAAGAACTACACTGTTTACTGAAAGTGTAAAAGTCTATAGCAGGACTTTGATGCATTCAATCATCAATAAGCCATGAGCAAAATTAGCTCCAATGTGTTTTCCCATTGAAATCTTAGAGGGGTTGAGAAGCTCCAGATAATGGAGTCCACTGATTTGTGAGCCTTACTGAATTTGCGTTCGAGCTTTGCAATAGATGTGGGTTCAAACAGCATGAAATAACTTATTGCCTGGCTGGATTCTGCTTTCTTTTTATGTACAGATTATAGTTTATGTTTAGTCTGTAAGTATACATCATATACATGTGTAGGACAGGTATTTCAGCAAGCCCATACATGCCAAGGTGCATAATCATCACTGGAAGTTCGGCTACTGAGCAATGTTTTGTCTGTATGCATGTTCGCTGAAACCATGCTTACTTTTAGGGCAGTGCTATTTTCTACATATCATATCACCTCAAGAGAGGCAGCTCTTGATGATGCAGACAACCACAGACGTGTTTTACCATCATTAGGCATCATGGGTGCAATATAGCCTGTTATCCTTGTGGCTGGAGCACGAGTATTTCTAAGTAAACACCAGCAATGATATGGTTGGTTTAAAAAGCATGAATGAAACCCTTCTACCTGAAATGTGATAATAGGATAGGCTATTGTAGCTAATCCACACATGCAACAGCGCCAATCCGTAACCATCCCTGGAAGTGTTCCTGCAGTTCAGCGACTGAGCAATTTGTTGCAATGCAGGCATGCTTTTGAGCTCATTTTCTAATTTTATGTTATTTGTGTTCATCTTCTCAACATATCTTTAGCATATTTGTGAACACTTGTTTCTGAATGTTCAAGTTGCAGGCCAGGCCCTGGGAGGTGTTCCCTGGCATGTTGGGAATGTTGATGGACAGTGTACTGTGAATGAACATTTGAAAAATAGGCCTGGGAAATGGTAGATGCCAGGCATCTATCCTTTCTTCTTTAGGAATGATCAAGCACACACTTTTGTCTTCGTGCATTTTGCCTCATTGTTACCTGCCAATGATTAAAACTTATTCATGATGTTCTTGGGTGCAGGGTTTACTTTTTATGGCAATGATGATGTAGTGATTGGTTTTGTGAATTTCTGAAAAGCAGGTCTGGAGTGTAGCGCAGTTCCAGACATTTGCCATTGCTCTTTCTGTATGGTGTCTTCTATCTTTGGAAGATGTTTGCTGGTGTTGTTACCATGAGCCCTCTGTTTTTTTTCCAAATATTTTTATTGTTTTTTTTAACAATACAACAGTTTTATCATTAATGTTTCAATGCATAAATCTCGATTTAATAACCCCACCTCCCTCCTTCCCCTCCCAAATCCCCCAAGACCACTCTATGCACAAGTTCAGTTCGGCCAGGTCAGGCGACCGTCATGGGCTACTTGTGTCATCGTTAGAGGAAACTTCCTCACTTGGATGGAACAAAGACACTGTGAGCGCCACCCATTGTTGCAGGTCTTCACTAATGTCTAGATGCTGCACTTGCTTGGCGTTCTCCCACGGTTTCCACTGCCGACCATTTACGCAGGTCTTCCCACCACTATGTCACACTGGGTATGTTGGGGCTTTTCCAACCCATAGCAATGCGTCTTTTTGCCAGAATGTATATCAAGTCCTTGAGCCTGTTCAGAGGTTTGTTCGTCTTGTTTTTTTGTATCTTCCCAGGATGCACGCCTTTGGTGACTGTAGGTCTAGGGTGATGCCTGCGCTGGCCACCTTGGTGGCAATTAGTGTCCAGAAGGATTGTAACAACCAGTACCCCCAAAACATGTGGGTCATCCCCGCTCGTGGTTCGTGGCATTTTGGGCATTCTTTGACTCCTGCTCCCTTGAATTTGGAGACGACTTTGAGTGTGAAGTATGCTCTGTTAATGATGTAAAACTGTATCAGTTGCAGCCGGGTATTTCTGGATACTTTTTTGTGGTAGTGTGTTATGGATTCCCATTCTTTATCTTCGAATTGCTGGGCTAGCTCCTGTTCCCATTTCTCTGTGCACTTAAGGTCCTGCTTAGTTGTGCCATCTAGCAATGTCTCGTATAGCCTTGAGGTTTCTTGTCCTCCTTCGGCAGCGTTCAGCATGTTTTCAATAGCTTTGTGCCCCATTTCAAGGTTCTCCACTTCTGGCCATCTGTTTGTGAGCTTTTTTACCACTGCTCCGTGGAGTAGGAACTGCCCAGTTGGTAGTCCCGAGATCTCATGCAGTTCTGCAAATGTCAAGATGCTCTGGTCATCTACCAGGTCCCCTAGGGTGGCGATTCCGCAGGGTTCCCATATATTCCTTATCTCTTTCGTGCCTCCTGGTCTGCTAGTCATGATGGCTGCTATCGGGATCTGAGGGGAATAGGGGTCGTTTATATCCGTGGCTTTGCAAGCTCGTTTCCAGACCTGGATTCCTAGTTTAATTAGGTATGGGTTGTGCTGGGTTGTCATTGGCAAGGTCCAGAACAGGTCTATTAGAAGCATGTGGGGGGTCTTTGGCTGTAGTAACTGGGTGTCCGTTGTGGCTTCGTCTGCCATCCATTGTATGACGTCTTACAGTTGGGCTGCTATGTAGTATAGTTCAAAGTTGGGGATTTTCAGGCCTCCCTTGTTGTAACGTCTGTGAAGTACTTCTAGTGCGACTCAGTGCCTCCCTCCCAGCCATAGGAATCTTCTGCAGAGCTTATTTCGGTCTTTGAAGAACTGCTGGGGGATATAGAATGGAACATTGGTGAAGAAATGTAGGAATCGGGGAAACACCCCCATCTTAAGAAGTCCCGCTCTCCCTGCCATTGAGAGCGGTAATTTGCCCCAGAAGTCCATTGATGTTTCCAGATTGCTTTGGCTCTCACTGTCTTCAGGGCATGTTCTGTCTTGGGATTGCGATGGATGGATATGCCTAGGTATTTGAAAGAAGTGGATTTAAAGGCCATGGTTGGGAGACTTTCTTCTTCAGCCTCGCCTAGGGCAGCTAGGGGGAAAAGGCATGATTTGTCGTGATTAATTTGTATCCCCGTGTAGCTGTGGAACCCATCTAAGGTCTCGAGTATGTATGGCAATATGTGTTCTGGGTTGTTTAGATAAAGGAGCATGTTGTCTGCGTACATTGAGACCAGGTGGGTCACTTTGTCCATCTCTATACTCCCGTCTCCGTACTCCTGTCTCAGGTATGCTGCTATAGGTTCTATTGCAATGATGTACAGCATGGGAGAAAGCGGGCATCCTTGCCGGGTGCCCCTATGAAGGTGCCATTTGTCAGAGTAGGTAGTATTAGTGCGAACTCTAGCCGTGGGATTGGTGTATATGAGTTTGGTCCACCTTAAGAAGGCGGGTCCAATTCCCATTTTGGTTATGGTGGCGAGCAGCCAATTCCATCGGACAGAATCAAATGCTTTGGTGACATCTAAGGACGCCACTGCGCATTTCCCTGGCCTGCCATTAGTGCTGTATATCACATGGTGTAACTTGCGTAGGTTCTCTGTGATGGATCACCCTGGCACTTAGCCCGTTTGATCGTGGTGGATCAATAGCGGGACCGCCCTCCGCAGCCTCCTAGCAAGCAGCACTGTCAGAATGTTGTTGTCTGCGTTTAGCAGGGATAGGGGTCTGTATGAGCTACACTCCTCTCCGTTTTTGCCTGGTTTCAGCAATGGGATGATTACAGCTTCTCTCATGGTGTCCGGGAGGGTGCCTATTTCGAATGCTTCATTGAATACTTGGGCCAGGAGGGGTGCCAGGGTGTCCTTGTAAGTTTTATAGAACTCCCCTGGAGTTCTAATGGTGGTTGCAACCTCCTCCGGTGTAATTGGCTCATCAAGGGCCTCAGCCATTTGCACGTCCAGCTTGGGTAGTTGTAATGATGTCCAGGACATCTTCTATTTCGGTGTCTGTGGGGGACGGGGGGTCAGTATAGAGGGCTTGGTAGTACCTGGTGAACGCCAAGTTAATCTTGGCCTGTGTTTGTGCTACTGTGCCGTCTGGTCTGCGGATTAGGCAGATGGGCTTCCTGGGGGCCTCCCGTTTGTAAAGCCAAGCTAAAAGCTTCCCAGGTTTGTCCCAGAGGGCGTGACTCCTTTCTATGTGTTTTGCGTAGCTGAGTTTCCCTAGCCTCTCCCATTGCACTAAGCAGGATTGTTTGAGCTCTATCATTTTCCATGTATGGTCTGGGTCTGAGGAAGCTTGTATTAGTGCTTTCAGTATTTTTGGCGTACAGGGAGGGGCGGGTGTGTTTGCTGTCTGATCTGTCTATCTGAGGGTCAAGGGTGCAATTGTGGTCTCCCCCCTATATCAGGGTACTATCTCTATACGGGCCGAGCCGTTTGTATAATGAATGGAAGAAGACAGTGGCGTCGTGATTGGGAGTGTAGGTGTTGATCAGGCAGACTTCCCTTCCTTCAATGGTGCCGTGCACCAAGGCCATCCTGCCTTCATCGTCCATTTTTGTGTGCATCAGTTTTATGGGAATGGTTGGTGCAATCCAGATTAGGACGCCTCTCGCGTACGTGGAGTACGAGGTGCCTATCAGTGTTCCTCTCCAGGTTTTGGACATCTCTGCCAGCTTTCATGCATCAAGTTGAGTCTCCTGGAGGAGGGCGATTTTGACCTTATTGCGGTTAATGAATGCCTGGATTCGGCCCTGCTTGACTTAACTGTTAATTCCTCTGACGTTCCATGTCATAATTCTGATTTTGTCAGCCATGGGTTTTATGTGACCAAATGTTCGAGGGTGGCGTTCCTGACAAGTCCTCTTTCGGTTCAGGCGGTATTCGGTGCTCTGAGTGGTCTTGGTTCTTCCGTATGTAACTCCCCAACTGAGTTAACAGTCCTCTGGTTCCCTTTCGCAAAAACTTTAAACTCCCTTGTAACATAACATGTCTAGCGAGGTTCCCCCATTCTGACTACCCCGTTTCCGCTCCATTTGACCTCTTAATGGTCTCTTGATGCCCTACGGGTGGGTTAAATATACCCAAACTACTTCTGGGGAGCAGAAGAAGTCCGCTGAGGCTGCTGTCGGATGAGAGCAGTCCATATCCAGAATGGCTACTATTCGGATCATTCATGCTGTTTCAGAATGCTGGTTCTGTTATTCCTTGTGTGCTTTATCCGTCTGTTGGTTAACAATGGCCACTTAGTTTGCAGGTTGCCTTGGTTTGCGCTCTTTCCTCTCGAGGTCCGGGAATTGCTCGCTGTCCATCCACTCTCTGGCTTCTGCCGGTGTGTCGAACAGGTGTGCTTTGTTGTTGTGCAGCACTTTTAGTCTAGCTGGGTATAGGAGCATGCAGCGCACTCCCGTGCTTTTCAGTCTTGCTTAAGTATATGTGAATTGGGCCCTTCTCATCTGGACTTGGAAGGTGTAATCCGAGTATATGGCTATCTTTTCCCAGTCTCTCTGAATGCTGCCCCCCGATCTTGAAAAGGCCAGAATCGTCTCTCTATCTCTATAGTTAAGCACCTTCACAATTATTGGCCTGGGTGCGGTCCCCGGGGGCGGCTGTTTGGTGAGGGACCGATGGGCTCTCTCGATGGTGAAGCCTTGTGTGAGTTTCCCGGTACCAATTTCTTGTAGTAGGAGGTCTTCGATATCGTTTGTGGGGTTGTTTCCTTCAATACCTTCTGGCAAGCCCAAAATCAGAATAATGTTTCGGCACGCCCTCCCTTCGGCCTCGTCCGCTCTGTCTTCCAGGTTTTTCACTTTTTGTGCCAATACGTCAACTTCCTTTAGTAGCTGGGCTTTGGTTTCAGTGTTCTCTTTAACCTGGGTTTCGAGTGCTTCGGTTCTGCCTGCTATAGAGCGAACGTCTTGGCGCAGTAGGTTCAGATCGATTGCAACCGCATCTATTTTGCTTTCCATTGTCTTCTGGAGCGCTTGTATGGCTTCCAGGAGCTGTGAGTTAGCTGGTTGAAGGGGCTCCGTCTGCGTACTTGCGGAGTCGGTGGTGCCGGTGTCTGCTCTAGTTGTGCCACCAGCCGCATAGGTCTCCATGGTGGTCTGTTTCTGTTTGCCTCTCCGTCCTTTTGCGGACATTAATGTGTGGGCAGGAGGGCTTGCTGGTTTTTCAAAACTAGCTGTTCCGTTGGTGGCGATGGTGCCATGCCAAGGGGTGGGCGCGTCGTTGTGTTCCCTTTAGGGGGTCCTTTGATGGTCTCGATGTCTTCAGGGAGCTGTGCAGATCCTTCCCTTTCTCCTGGGGGTATGATGAATGGGTTCCCAGGCCTGCTGTGTGATGCCTGGTGCCCACAATCTCGGTACAAGGTGTGAGGGGCCCCCACAGGCCGCGTCCATGGTTGTCAGTAGTCCTGAGGGCTCTACTTCCTACGGCGGTCAGGGGGGTTGCTAGTTGGTATGGGGTGCCATCCGGCCTTGTTCTCATCTGGTGGGCTGTGGAGCGGCGCGGGCAGCAACAATTCCCAGTGCTTTCCGCTTGCACTGCAGTGTTGGTACACCGTGTGCAGTATGCGCTTATCAAGCGCTGGTCCGGGTCTTGCCACTACCGAGGCCCCTGCCTCGGTGTGACCGTTACGAGCGGGGGCACAAGGGGGAAAGGGGGGCAGCCCACCCCGCAGTCACGGCACGCGCAGGTAATTGGCAGGGCTCCCCCTCCCACCAGTTCTTTACCTTGCGCCCACCGGTCATTCTGCTGGGCTCTTCTGTGCACTGGTGCCGGGCTCCCACGGTGGCCAGCCTTGCCTGTCTCGACGTGTTGGGTGCTCCTTGTCTGCTCTCCGCAGTGCCTTGAGCCCTCGCTGGATGCTTTCTCATTCCGGGCGCTTCTGTGTCTGTGCCTCCGGGGATCAGTGAGTAGCTGGTGGTGGTGTGGGCCACATCCACGGATGCAGCGCTTCAGCCACTCTCCAATCTGCCCAGGTCGGTCCCGGCAAGAGGGTCCTGGGCACCACGCTCCCAGCTTGTACGGAGCCCACAGCTGCTTGCCTTCCTTCCTCCGACGTGGTCCCTGGTGTGGCATCTCACTGGGCTACGGCTCACCCGCAGTGTTTCCCCTGCGTTCTCCGGGCCTTCTGAATCCCTCTGTTGTGACCTGGTGAGCCGCGGCTTTGCGCTCAATGCTGTGCTGGCCGTTCATGCGGCGGGTGCCATTTTCTTGCGCTGCGCTGTCTCTCCTCAGCTCGGTGCCCTGTGGAAGGGGGAAGTTGTAGTAACTCCAGACTTTGGTCAGTGCAGCCTGGCGTGCCTGGCAGCAATTAAGGCAGCTTCCCTTAGTTTGGGCTGCACATCAGCCGTGAATATTCAGCAGTGTAAGGGCTCATCAGCGGAGCTCACTGGATATGCGTCCGTTTTACCTGGCGGTTAGCCACGCCCCTCCCATGAGCCCTCTGTTATCTGGCCCTGTGGATGCAATGTGCGCTGTGTATGAACATTTGAAAAGTAATTCTGGGGTCTGGAAAAAGGCCAGGTATGGGTCCTCTCTTCTTTGGAATGCACTGATTGTTTTTTTGTTTCTTTTTCTTTTGCATTTTAAAGCTGTAAGTTCAGAGCCGGCTTGCACTAATTAAGAGCACATTCATTAAGTTCTTTTCTGGAGGTCTCACTTTTTTTAAAGTTACAAAATTGCCATACTAGAGTCGCAAAGTCATGCAGGAACTACACGAACATTCACTTAAGGAATGGCGTTTTCAACATATGGACACCATTATTTTGATTGTTTCCACGGTTGCCTTTGAGTAATTCTTGAGAAGATAGATATACTTTGCTCAAAGAGCACCTTTAGGGCTCCAGATGAACCTTTCATAGAAAATTGCAGAGATAGTCAAGTGACATAACATAAAGAATTACGTTCACAATGTGGGTGTTTCCAATTCACATTGCACTGACACTTGGCAGTACCTTATTCCCTCTCATTCTGCGAATTGCATACCAAAGCACCACCAAATAATGAAAACCAAGGCGATGTGAGCGACCAAGCTGTTTAACATACATGTCCAATCAATGTACCCAAAAATCTCCAATTGATGGGCATCATTATAAATTGGACAGTGCAGTAAAAATGTGGCGGTAATTCTGTTACTGCCACAATACTGCACCACCCAACTTACGAGTTCAGCGGAGAGGTGAAGGATTCACCTCCAGCTAAAAGCTGGAAGTAAATCCGCCACCTTTATGCCAAAAAACTGCAAAATTTCGGTGGCATTACCCACAGCAGAATTACAGCCAGCTGTAATTCCGCTGAAATACCCGAGTCATATGGACTCCAATTAATGGGGTCTACAACCGGACCAAGTCACGGTAACAGTGTTTCCATTTTGTGGTATCTCGGCCGATTTACTGACGAGATACCATGAAACTTGTAATGAGGCCCGACGTTCTTGTCCTGGTCCATGCTTTTGGCAACACACAGAATAAAATGAAACACTGTGAAACACTGTTTTGTTTTTACTTTCAGGTTCAACTCCCCCGCTACAAACAGAACACCCTGAATGGCCCTCCTGCTAGCTGCAGAAATATACACGTTTGCATTTTTTCAACAGTTTTATTTGACTGCAGGGTGTGAATAAGGCATGGCAGAGTATCAGGATGGCATGTGTAATCCATTCATGAACAACTGCATGTGTCCACAGATATTGTTTGAGGGGCACAAAGGTTAGCCTATTTTCTTTCTACTCATATATCTCCGACTCACTTTGATTGGCTGCATTAAAGCAGCTACAGCAGTGACCACCAATCAGATCCACACATCCTCAATCTAACCTTCTCACTTCAGATCAACAGTTCCTTTCTAACCTTTTACATCTTTACTTATCCAGGATCTACAGCCATCACATCTAAGAAAATATTCTGAAAATATCTTTTAATAAACCATTTAGAAAATATATTAAGTATTTTAAAACAATTGAGTAGACAGTAGACACATGTCAACATGTACAATATACAAGCACTGTTAATTTTGACTGCATGCAAAATTAATTTCCTCCAAATTATAAAATGCAACACTCACTTTACATGTAAAATAAAAGTAATTTAGGAAGTATATATTATCTATTAGCGCATTTAAAACATATTCTGCTTTCAATATTTTCTTATAATACATGCCGACCTGCAATACCTATTTAAAACACGTGTAAATAATTATCTTATTAGAGGCTAGTTGTGACATTACTATTGGCTTGTATTTGGAAAATGACATAATTACTGGTTTGTATTCAGTTATTAGCCTTTAGTTGTAACATTGTAATGCCTCCTACTTGGGCGTGCAAAGAACAGAATTCCAGCTGCAACTGCAGCCCTTAAAGAAAGCTTTGACAAGATTGTTCAACCCTTTCTTGCTAAACATATTTTTGTCACCCTTTACAGCATTTAAGTTATATGAAATGTTTATTATTGTACGTATGCTGTGTGCATGGAGTTTAATACTTAAGAGGAGTCTGTGTGTTATTACTTATTTTAAAGCACAACATTGAAAGGTTTTTAAATGCATTCTGTGCTTATACTATTTGTTCAGCCACATATTAGACACTGCACAATCGTAACTAACTGATTATACATTAACTATATGAACCAGCAAGTGGTAGGTCTCTTACATTATATTAAGCAAGAGGTCAGGTTTTGAAGGAGACACAAGTGGATTGCCATCTACTACAGGAATAATGTATCCCTTATGATATGTAAATAAGATCTATTTTCTCATGGAACTCCTGAGTGAATTGCAATGTGCTTATAATGTATGGTAAGGGGTACTTCATCCCATATATCCTTTCACTAATAAACAACAGTTTTGAGTGCACGAGTTGAAAAGTGCTGCCACATATGGCAGTGCCACTATTAACACCATTTGCAGATAGCACTATTAACTATTATAAATATATACATTTTATAGATCTACTGCATTCTCAGTTAACTACAAAAATACCCTTGCAGCTACTTTGTGAACAGAATTCTCAATTAAAAAACGTAATCCACTCTAATTACATATATGCAATAAGACATATTTTGCATATATTGACATTATTCAAACTCAAAGCTACAATTTCAATATTTACAAATGATAAAACAAGGACAATTTGAGCATACAAAAAAGGACATCTCAGCCCTTCATTCTCTGTTAAATGAGTTGTGTACCAAATAGAATATGTACTAGTCGGTGAAATACTGAATAGTCGAAAAACTATCCATCCGAAGCCGAACTTCAAGACAAATATATCTTTTCTAAATAAAGGTCTATATCCGTTAAAGGTATTTTATAAATGAAATGCAAACACTTTCAAATCAGCGTTTGTGATTCATGTTCACAAGCAAATTACATTTATTTTAAAAATCTGCAAGTCGCAAAATAATATGTATCATGAAGAAAGGAACATGCAGTGTTCTTTCCTATGCTAAGAAAACCCTCTCATGCCTGATCCTTTCTCCATCCCGACTTCCCAATATTAGCACAAGCAAATATCTCTGGCTTGATCCCACCAGTGGCCAGATTGTTGCCCCAGACAATATGGCCACTGTCCATGGCCGCAAGCTATGCCTCAGGCACTAAAGTTATATCACTATTTATGTACCTACATTTTGACACTTTTCAAAAAAGAAAACTGACAGATTTGTAAAAGTATGCTTTCGAGTCCTTGCAATGCTCCTCCCACAAGACTGCTACAAACCCATACAACACTTCAGGCTGTAGACGCAAGCAGAATTATTTTTTCCATTAAAGCCTATCATGATTTTGTAAATGTTGGGACCCCCTCTAGAATTTAGACCCCTCTCGACAGGATCCCATCAATCTCTTTTATGAAAACCTGTTGTAAGGCAGAATCACCTGCAGTGCTCTTGAGGAACACTACAGGCAATTAGGACTACAAGTGTAAGCACAATTTCACCTTTGGTACAAGCCTGTACTACACAGTAAAGTGGTAGCGATGGATGAGCAGCCAGACTTATCTCAAGAGTTTAAGTGAGCAGTAGAACAAGTTACACAAAGGACCAACAAATACAGTGATTCAAGTAAACACTTACTCAAGGTTTCTTGGTAAAAGAATATACATTTATTTACTCAGTCATTTAGAAAACATTACTCTAGCATAAGAAGCTCAATATCTCACACTAATACACCACAGAAATCCAACCATTAAGTAAATGAACAAGTTTGGCTCAAAAATTAAGTGGGAGCAAAACGGCGCTTCAGATACTTAATAAAGGAGGGAAAAGACAAGGTTATGAGAATAGACAGCCCAAGAACATTCATAGGCAGGGCAAAGAGTTTCAGTTAAATACAACCAGCAATTCTTCTCAATAGGCCTGGGCCAAAGTCAATGGTTCAGAGTCTTTTGTATAGGATAGCACAGTTCTGGTATATAACAGTTAAGTCTTTGCCACAGATTTTTAAAGGATTTGACTAGGCGAAAAGTTTTACGAATGTTAAGGAAAGGACAAGCCTTCGTAGTTGAGGAAAGTTTCATGCACTTTCTCGAAAGCCGAAAAGATTTCCGGCCCGCGTTTGCACAGTACCTTGTCAAAGAAGAAAGCTGTAGCTGAGGCAATTGTTCCTGGCAGTTCGAGCAGATCTCGCTGTTCCTGAGCTTCAGTTGTGGGGACAAGAAGTAGGACATCGGGAGGTTCCTGCACTGCCCAGGGAAGAGGCCAAAAGCTGTAGCAAGACGTTGGTTTAAGGTGGTTTCCTTCTCTCTGGTTACCCGGTTTTCAACAGCACTCTGATGAAAATTTGTCCAGAATAGGACGGTGTCCAGGTGGCTTGCGAGTTGGTTTTCCCCACCAAACTCAAGGGAAGAAGTTAACCTTGAAGGGCTTCTCTGTCGTCGGCGTTTCAGGCAATTCGGGCTTGCAGCAGTACTCTTCCTTCCTCTCCGCTTCGGTTCTTACCTTCCAGTGGTCGACTCTGCTTTCCAAGTCCCAGAGACCTGCTTTTAAAACATTTTCCCCCATTCATTCCAGTCTGGTTGTCACTCACACAGTAGGGTGGCTGTCCTTGCCGGACAGCCAGTCGGCCAATCACGCCAGAATGCATTCAGGTCTCCTAGGAGACTAAGCACAAGGAGTTTCAGGCACCTCCCTCACATCCTGTCCACCCCAGACACTCAGGCACCAGAGGAGGGCTTCATCACTGAAGCTTGCCAAAGGCCAATAAATAAAGGGACCAAACCTGGATTGGTGCGCAGAGACAAACACAAGAAGGACCTTTCCTAAAAGAAATGGCGAAAAAAGATGACCAGAGTCTGTTTTTACAGATAGGTCTTGGGTGCCATATTGAAAAAAAAGATGCCCCGATTTTTAGCTACTGTTGTTAGCAGGTGGGAAAAATCACAGAAGTTGATCTAAACCACCCGCACCAGGCATTTAAAGTAGGAAAGGGTAACGTTTTACATTAGTGTTTTGAATCAGGGGAAGCTAGGCAACCCCTCCAGCACTTTATAGTAAGATAGGGTGTGCTGGGCCAGTACATTTAGAGATATAAGTAAAATCAATTTAACTTTACATGCTCTGGGAGATGGTAGTCAGTCCCAGAGAAGGTCTTTAAACCTTGGGGAGTCTGAAAGACACTACTGTGCCACTGCACTGAAGATGCTGTGTGACACAAAGAAAAAGATGATGCCACTGGAGTTGTTTTAAAACTCCATAACCAAAGAGCACAAAAGTAAACCGCACATCGAAATACATGAAAGAGTGGGAAAAAAGGCTCACACTCTTTCCAGGTAAAAAAAAAATTAAAAAAATCAAATCCCAGAAATCCATCAGAGTTTTTATGGGTCTCAAAAGGTAAGGGACTTTAGCACATTTGGAGAATTCTCCCTAACATCTGCATGCATTCAAACATTTTTGGGACCTCACCTCAAATTTTGCCCCCTCTTGGTAAAATGGTACCAAATCTCACAAAAGCTGTGCCAGTAGGGTCTACAATTATATTACAAAATGTCATGCAGTTTTGTTGCAGGGTGCCAAAGCTGTAATCAATCCAAAAAACGTTCTTCGCCGAATATAATGCAGAAATATGCATGCATGTTCTCAAACTTTTGTCAAGCTAGCGAACATCACAGAAATGTCCCTGAACCTCTGTAATGTGCGCTGACATAGCAGAATAAAAAACACCCCATTAATTTCTATTTCCACATCCCATCCTCATCAACCATCAACTCCCCAGAGATTGCATATTGTGAATCCAACATGGTGTCTGTTTCAACAGTCTTGACGTAACTCATGTTTTTAATTGTCCAATCAGTGGGCATGTACGATGTCTGTGAATGTTATGCAACTCCCTGATTGGCCCAGAGGCATCCATGGACACCGAACCAGGAAGTGAGCCTGCAGACCGGATGCAAATATCACTCATTTTGTTGACTTACATTTTGACAATTTTTAAAAAATCTACTGGACAGATTAAAACTACATTTACAAACGTTTGCTTTCGGAATAAAGGCTGCCACTCCTTGCACACATTTGTTGAAAATCCGTCCACTGGTTTGGGCTGTAGCAGCAAGCAAAAAGATTTTTCATTCATGCCTATACTGATTTCAAACATTTTGGGCCCCCATATAACTTTGCCACACCCTTGATAAAATGGCACAAAACATTGCAAAATGATTCAGAGTTGTCTGTATACTTTTTTTTAATGTTTCGTGAGGATTCGTCAAACGCTGCTAAAGTTAAAAGCTGCCCAACAACTGCTCTTCCTATGGGTTGAGACACTTAACCATAGCGACAGGGTTGCTATTGCAAACCCTGTAATAGATATACGGGGTGTACTTACTACGCTAAACAAATCGTGTAAGTAAAACCTATGCCAATAATTCAGCGATACTTACGTGTATGGAACATTCATCAATTTAGGAAGAGGAATTATGCTGTCTACAGTGGAAGGCGTAAATGAAATAAGCAAGCGTAAGTGATGGCGGAAAATGCATCAATCTGAAAAAGAGTAAAAAGGCCAAAATAATGCAACAAATATTAATTTCTCAAAACATTGGAAAAAATCAAAACATGTACCAAATTACCAGCAAGCCGCCACATAACACATCAAAGACACAAAGTACCACAGCACATGTTGAACAAACACACACATCTGGAAAATGGACAGACGCCCCCATGCAAAACGCATGCAGGATGCCATCAAACTATTCACACCTGTATGTCACACCCACAGATGCAGAGCAACTAACAGAACTAGGAACAACTAAACCTGTACAGCAAAGCAGCACACCTTCACACACTTGTAGTCCATGAAAACATGGATGACGCTGCAGCTGGTGCTCCACAGCCAAGGAGTAGATGGAAGGAACAGGTCTTCGGCACCAGGGTCTCCCTCATTGGCCTTCCCAACACTGAGGTGTTGCGAAGATATCGCTTCCCTCGCACATCATCATGGACATGTTGCAGGAATGGCAGGGGTACTTTTATTCACCCTGCATTCACATGCCATTGGGAACATGTGAAGCTCCTGGGTTCCCTGCATTTATTCATAGCTGGCTCCTTCAAGAGGACGAGTGGTATCAAAGCAGGGATATACTAGGGCACCCAGTCATGTGCCCTACACAAGGTAGCAGCATGATCACATCATGCAGCCAACTAAATGTCCATATGGTCTCTACCCAGGTGGATTGCACGGAGGTGGCATGCCAATTCTACACAGTGCAGTAATTCCCCCGGGTTATTGGTGCCATAGACTCCACAAATGTTGCAGTATGCCACTCCAGTCTGTGGCGTAAATATACTGTAACTGGCACTGCTGGTACTCTGTCAATGACCAACTGGTTTGAGATGCCGGTGGCCTGTTCAGGGATGTCCATGCCAACCTCTCGGGCTATGTCCACAACAGCAACATCTTCAGGTGTCACAGCTTGTGTGCACAGTTGGAAGTTGAACTTCTCTGACAAACCTACAACCTGGATTAGCTCATTCTTGGACAACAGGTCTATGAGGGTCTTCTCCCCATCAGCAGCCGCGGAACCCTCTCCACAAGGATCGTGTGTTTACCCCACATTCTATAATGTGTTTACCAGGCCACTTTTCGATATTGTGGACGATCTGGGTGTCACCTACACCAATTATGCGGATGACATCCAGATACTCATTCCTATTACTGGCGATCATATAGCCAACACATTTGCCGTTAACTCCATATATAAAGTCATCCAAGCATGGATGGCACAAAACAAACTTTGTCTCAACAATGACAAAACAGAGCTTCTCATCTTAGGCAACCACCATAGACTTAACAAACTTGAAACTGAATTCAAATCCTTCGTCATTGATGGCAACATCATCAATGTTGCAAAGGACACCAAAACCCTGGGCATCAACATCGACTCCACCTTCTCCCTCGTTAGGCAAACCAACGAAGTATCCTCCGCTGCAGCGTATACCTGTGAGCTCATTACAGCCTGCCACCCTTTCTTATCACCAGCCAACTGCACCACATTAGCCAGGACCCTAGCAAAGCCAAAAATCGACTATTGTAACGCCCTCTATTTTGGTACTAACCAATGCAACCTCAACAAATTACAGATTATCCAAAACAATGCTATTAGAGCTGCGTTAAACAGCCCTAGAAACCAACACATCTCTGACACCAGACAAAGTCTCCGCTGGCTATCAGTAACACAAAGAGTATCACTAAAAACACTGGCACTAACTCATAAATGCCTCTCCGACCAAGCACCCAGATACCTGGCCAATAGATTTACCATACACACCTCTAACAGACCTCTCAGAACTGCCCAGTCTAACTGCCTCACTATACCCCACTTCAACCATCAGAGATCGGGGGGAGCAGCGTCCCAGTCCTAGCGGCGAAACTCTGGAACTCACTACCTCATCCCCTCAGAGTAGAACCATCCTTGCCAGCTTTCAAAACGCAGGCTAAAGCATGGTTGTCTGGCCAAGACCACCCCTTCAGCCAGTCTGCTCGCTAACCACCCTTATGCCCAGGCCCATGATTCTTCTGCTGTATGTAACTTGATGTCCTTATAATTCAAAGTGTATCTTACTTGTAAATGACTATCGCAAATGACCCCCCATGTTGCACAGTACTTTATTTGTATTACCTCTAAAATTTGTAAGTATATCTTACATGTATATGACCCTGTAAATGGACCCTGTAAATGATTCACTATGCTGCACATTATTTGCAAAACTGTACTACGTTTGTATCTGGAGTGATGCGTCCAGATGCCCTCGGGTCAGGTGCGCTATATAAATAAATAAAATACAAATACAAAATACTACAGGACATGTGGCTGCTAGGTAAATACCAAAACAATCTCCACATTCTAACAGACACATGCAGCCTCACATTAACAAATGGAAGCATGGCCACATGACCATTGCAACACATGCAGAGCATCACATGGTCCACACAAAACCAATTAGCATGCATCTACCAATCGACACAAAGGAACATCCAATATGCACTAACACCAACCATGTCCTCCCTCACACAGCTGATTCTGGTGCCATTGCTCACATACCTCCTGACATTCTACAGGTGGCCCACCAGTACATAACAGTAAAGGTACAACAAGACACACAGAGTCACCAAGGCAATCATTGAGTGGTCCATAGGCATCATGAAGTCTTGCTTCAGGTGCCTAGACCCCTTGGTGGAGGTGTTCCTGTACAGGCCACACATTGTGTGTGACCTCATCCATGACTGTTGGGTAACAAACAACAGTGCAGTGCGCAGGGGCATACATGCTGACATCAAACCTCACCTCGGATGCCAGCCACTTTTCAGGCCACCGACGCACATGGAGCACAGTGCCAATGAAGCCAAGTGAGGGAACAGCTGGTCAATATCTTCTTCACATGAACATGTATACATCTGCAAAGGAACACTGGCAGTACATAAGTGGTTGCCCATGCTGAAAGGATGAGGATAAAGAAAGGATAGGTGCCAGATAACCCCTGCACACAGTCACCTGCCACAGACACCCATGTAAACGGTCATGTGCACATGCCAACACATACCAGACATACAAGTGTACTGCATTCACGCCTCATCACCCACAGAGTCACACTGCATGATTAAACAATGGCCACATACACACACAACCATGACACCTGCAGAATACTAAAATCATAACAAGGATGAAGTGTGGCAATGTGTAGAATTACAGCAGGACCATTACATTTAGCCACACTCAAACAAGCAAGTATCCCTCTGCACAACCAGAATTTGCAACAATGTCCAGGTGGTCAACCACACCAGTAATCATGCAGGACACAAGCCATATCACACATAACAAATTGCCTGCATGCCGTACACACAGAAATGATCATTGTTGCAGGACACACCACTCCCCAGTGCTGTGATAATTATGTCACTATGGTGGAATGACAAATCAATATTGGCTCCCCAACCTGGCATTAGTTAGATGGAGATTATGCCACTCCCGGAGAAACATCCGCCGCACGTACATTGGACTGAAGCAGACAATGGCAAGAAAACACTACACTACACTCACTCTCAATGGTCTTGCACTGGAGAGGGGGCACACTGGGCCACTTCAGAGAGAGCAATGAGTGCAATACACCTTTATATGCCACATGGATGTGGTGGGATTATGAACAGTAGGCACCTTTCCCACAATGATGTCACTGGCAAACATAATCAACCATTGGTGCAAGTGCTAGGCAGAATCCTGTGCAGTGCCCTTAGGGACCACTACACACAATTAAGACTACAGGTGGCAATACAAGTTTTACCATTGGTACAAGCCTGTACTGCTATTTCAGAGTGGTAGCAGTGGCGGAGCAGCCAGGCTTATCTCAAGAATATATGAGCAGTAGCAGAGATTACACAAAGGGAACACAATTACTGTGACTCAAGCTACATTTCAGGTAGAAAAAGATAAGTACATATATTTTTAAACCATTCGTTATGAACACTTCTATTAAACTCAAACAAAAACCACACATTAAATATACTACAACTAACCAATTGACTTTGTTCAGTATGTCTCATGGTAAGTACCCTGTGTTTGAATGAACCGGTGTTAGGCACAAAACACGTTACCGAAAACACAATTGCGATCACTTTTTGACAGTTCGGTCTACTAAATAAACGCGTATCCGTGACATGAAATGCTACCAGGGCAAAAACACACTTAGCACCTAAGATACCCAGAGGGAGTTGGAGGCAAAGATCACAGGCAATATTTTGGTTATGCAGACAGAATCGAGAAACGCTCAGAGACAGGAGTTCAAAAGTCAAAGGGCCGGAGGCAGGATCGAAAGACACCGGGGCCTGTTGCCGAAGATCACGCAGTCAGACAGTTCACGATTCAATGTAGCCAAACATACTTCGATATTGTCAATGTTCGGAAGCAAAAGTTATAAGAAGGAGGGAAGACAAGGGCAAGCCTTGGAAATGAAGAAAAAGGGATTCACCCAGTTTCCTCAGCAGAACACAGTACCCTGTTACAATGGTGTAGCTGGTGCCCTGGCAGTTGTTCCTGTTGGTTTCCCGCAGACCCACGATTCCTGGAACTTCGTTGTGAAGGAGGACATCTGAAGGGGGTCTGCACCACACAGGGATGCTGCCGGCAGCAGCAACAAGGAAAAAGAAGGTGTGCTCCTTAAAAACAGGAGAGGCTCTTCAGGTGGCTGTCCGGACCACTACAGCAGCGTGCAGCGATTTCGACCAAGGAAGAGGATCCTCTGGCTTTAGAAGATGAGCTAGTTATCCCCACCAAGCTCAAGTGAAGAAGACTCCGGACTGGATCTTCTCTAAGTTGTTGAAGGGCAGATAGCTCAGGGCTGCAGCAGGGCTTCATTGGGACAGGGTAGTTGCAGCAGCTGTTGTTCTCTCTGCTTCTCTTTGGTTCCTTGTAGTTCCAGTGGCGACTCTCTGACTTCTAGCCCAAGAGACCTGCCTTTTATGCGAAAAAAAACCATTCACACAGCCTGGCTGTCAATCACCCAGCAGGGGGGTTGTCCAGCCCGGACAACTACCCTGGCCAATCATGACAAAGTGCGACTTGGGTTTCCTAGGATACCCTGTGCAGGGTGTGACTACACCCCTCCCTCACATTCAGCCCACCTAGACACCCAGGTGCTTTGAGGAGGGCTTCTGAGCAGAAGCCCCCCAAAAGACAGTGAACAAAGAAGGCAAACCTAGTTTGCCGCGCAAAGTAAAACACAAGAAGGACTTTAACAAAAAGAAATGGCGAATAAACCCAACCAGAGCCAAAAGAAAGATGATTTGGTCAAGCGGGTTTATGTTCGAGGCTAATATAAAAGCCAAGAACAGTACCACGTTTATCTAATTTAATCGCGGTAGAAAAGGTAGGGTAGATACCACTGCCACCAGCCAAGTCTAAATGTTAAAAGAGCGAAACAATGCTCTAGGAGGTACAGATAAAAAGGGATACAAAATAACCCTTTCCAGTACTCCATGGAAGATGGGGTGTACTGGATCTGTGGTAGATTGACTAAGTAAAGTTAATTGTAACTTTACCCTTTTCTGGGGAACGGTAGTCGCCTCAGAAATGGAGTCGAGGGAAGTCTCAAAGACAACCCTGTGCCACAGCACTGAAGGTGCTGTGTGACACACAAAAAGAAGGGGGCTACTGAAGTGGTGTACTTCAGAGTCCACAAGCACAAAAACAGATAGAAACACATAGCAAAACACAGGTAAGAGTGGGGGAAAAGCTCTCAATCTTACCAAGTGGAAAAATAATAAACTCCAGAAGTCCAGCAAAGCTGCTGGGAGACTCACTAGGTGAGGGAAATCAGCCATAGATGAGAATTCCCCCTAAGAGCAAGTACATGGGGTCTGTGTGGGCAGGAGACTACGTTCAACAGGAGACATTGTATCAGGAGTTGAAAAGTGCCCCGGTGGAGGAAAAGATCCAAACATTTGACTTCTTGAAAGTATCCAGTGTTCGACTGAAACCACAGTGAGTACCTGTCCCTTGGGGTGCACTCATGATAGACACCGTTGTTGTAAAGTGTCACCAAGCATATGACCAGTGGTCCTTCTAGCTCAAAAGTCAGAAGCCTGAACAATCATCACCACCGCACTGAAGTGGGGTGGACTTGGGTAAGTCATGTGTGGGTACTAAAGTAAAATACAGCAAAGACACTGCTTGTGAGGCGACTGTTGCAAACATGGTGCATGCTTTGGTGCAATGACCATTGACCCTTTGGGGCAAAACCAACCCCACCAACAATGGCAAGTGTGCATCTACATGACCTGGCCCACCCAGAGGCCCTTCACAGGCATGACAGGACACAGTATAGAAACAGACCTTTGGGTTGCACTGACAAAAGGCACAGCATTTGCCCACTCTAACCAGAACACTGTGATCAAGTGTGTATGCTTGAAAACATACGTAGGCCACTGAAAGCATGATGGAACAACATCCCTGGCATCCAGGGTACCGCTACAGGGTTAGATGGTGACAGGACAATGGTATTTCATACATATTCCAGTGACAGCATCGCAGTAACAGCACGGGGGTATCAGTGACCATGTGAATCACCACACAGGGGCACACCACTCCATATATGTCCCTGTGCATTATTAACAGGGAACTACCAAATGACAGGTGAAGGGCAGTTACCTCCTAATAGAATCAGCTGGACAAAATAATGTGCAACAGACACAACCAACGATTATGTATCTACAACAAGGAAATGGAAACCACAGTAAGAAACCTCAATGGGACCTGGACCCTATCCCTTCCTGTAGGGTGCAGAAACAAAGATACACATGAGACCAAGCAAGTAGCTTATTATCAATATGTGCTGCCTGCTAATTGGTTTCTCCAGATATTCTGGACCACAATTCCCATCAGCCCAAGCCAGCAAAGTCAAAAGTGAGGGATCATTGGATTCCACAGTGTCTTTAGTGCCACAGGTTCGCAGAGGCCTGTTCTAAATACTTAGGATTGGATATGAAGAACTAAATGGAGGTGAGCCTATCATTGTATCCGGTGATCCTCGACAGTTTACACCAGTCAAAGGGCAACCTGTTTTCAATAAATGATATAGTACACCACTTGGTAGCATAAGCAATGTAATCCCCTGGCATCCGTTTTATTATACAGAACTAAAAAATGTGCATCCGGCAACAGACCAAACCTGTTCTCAAATTAATGGGAAGGGTAATTTCAATTGTGAGGTTCCGAAAATGGAGATGGGAAAAGTAAAGCTTATTGCTTTTATCCCTCCATTTTGCACTCCAGCCCATTTTCATGCTCAGGAAAGGCAGACGAGGGGCTCTCAGCGGAGTTAACCTCTCCAGCATGCTTTCTTCCTCCATTTTGTGTGGACACACCATTTTATCCTTGATCTAGGATCTACTAATAAGCAGGTGAGTTCCGTGGAATACATTAGTAAACACGACCTGCAAAGTATAATTTGCAGGTGGTGTTAATTCTTTTTTGTAAAATGGAGAATAAACAGCTGAAAGTGATTTTGCCTTCCCTTATTCTTCAGTTTCGCCTTCCACATTGCAAATGGTGACAATTGCATTCGGGGTCTACAGCATGAAATTTGCATTTTGTATGAAATGACTCGGTAAAGAACATTATGAGCATGCTAAAACAACCCCAAATAGTAGATTTATAAGTGGACTGTATCGAAACCAAACAATGGATGGACCAGTTAACACACCAAAATGAACTATGTGGGCCTCATTACGAGTCCGGCGGTAACCGTGCTGGAAATTCCGAAATGTTACTGCCGAACTTGTATTACCATTCCGCCTCCGTGATTGCCGGAATCACCGGGGCATTACAACCGCGGTGACCCGGTAATTCCGGAGGCGGAATTCTATTAATCCCCATTCCCATGGAGTCCCATAGGACTCCATAGGAATGGGGAAGTGGAAACACCGGCACCATTCTGTAATGGTGCCGGTGTTTCCATGTCCGCCTGCAGATGGGTGGTGTTAAAACGACCAGGTCAGACCTGGCAGGAGTGACACCTCCCGCCTGCAGGACTCTTAATCAGCCGGTCCGAAAAGAACGGTGGTGGCGGATTTACCACCACTGTTCTTTCTGGACCGGCTGACTCGTAATGAGGCCCTATGTGTGGTTAATGTCTACACTTGCAGGCATTTCTAAACCTTAATGAAAACACGTTTCAAAATAAAAGTAGCCCATTGACCTCATCAATTGTGTAGTTAAATTAATTAGAAGTACATGCAATAACACTTCCTATGTTTCAGCAAGCCGTGGCACATCTAAACCAACTAGTACAATATGTTCCCAACAGATATGGATTGGAAGAAGTAGTCACCCTCTGCATCAACTTCAGTCTATTTCTAATATGTAGACTTAGGGCTATGATTAAGTAAATGAGTACAGTTGTTGGTCTACAACCTTATCCAAATCATTAAGTTATTGAGGTTGTCACTGTCAAAGTTGAGCAATTACAAGAAACATAATAAATCTCCTGCACTTCAGCATGCTTTCTTCTTTTCATAGATATATGTGTAAGAACAGAACAATCATTGGGCATCATTATAAGGTTGCTGGTATATTGGCGGTAAATCTGCCAGGATACCAGCAAATGTTATTATTGTTTCCGGCACTTGGTCCAGCGGCAATACAGCTGAATTATGAGTGCTGGAGTGACGCTGTTAATCCGCGTTCATGGAGCCCTCTAGGCCTCCATGAGGGGATTTGCCGTCATTACTGACACCGACAATACCAGTGTTGGTAATAACAGCGATTTCTGCCAGTAGGGAATCTGCCCTTCTCCAGATCTTAGCTGCCGGTATCTCAGGTGCCCCACCGGCAAACCTGTAGTCGGCTCGTCCAGTAAAGTGCTGGTATGCGTTAATACCAGCACTTTAATACCGGACCGGCAAACTTATAATGAGGCTGAATGTTCTCTTTGTCTCTGGACAATAGCCTTGTATAAATAAAAAATAAAGTTTCTAAAGAAGGTTTGAGTTACTTGCCTCTCTCACACATTCATACTTTCACAGGTCTATTTTTGGCATTATAGATCTTTTTATGCTTAGCACTGTAGATCTTTTTATGCAAATCATTGGCTTTTTAAATGTTTTGGTACCCTATCAGCTCCACTACCCTTTTGACGAAACCATGCATTTATATTGACATGTTTCTTGGAGATTCATCAAATGGAGCCACAGTTTTAAGTTTCCTAAAAAGTGCCTGTCTGCACAAAGTTGTTACATATATACTACTCATTGAATAGTTATGGATAGAAGTCATAAGGGTGACAAGTGGACTTTTGAAGATTCACGATCTTTATCAGTTCTTTTGTTTTCTGTCAATTTGTCCAAATTTGGAAGTGTAACCATAACACACACTTTGCTTCTAATATAACACATTGCATTATATGTTGAGTGTCAAAACTCCTTGGAACATTTATGTACGAATATTATGCATGCTACATGTATGGTGTCATGTTCAACCACACATGTTTCCACATCCACATAATTTTTGTTCAAAAGAAATTATTAGCACTAATGAAAAATGGCAATACTTCACTTAAATCTTACCAGAGTGATGGTCTCATTAAGTACTCCAAGATACATCTAGCCTCACAGTTTACTTCAGTTTCCATAAAAAGTTTTTGCATCATATGGTATTCAAACTCCCAGTCCTCTTATAAAAGAGATAAATACATGTAAGTTTCTTTTTTTAATGAGCATGGCTTGCATCACAATGCATACAAGTTCCACATAAAAAGGGCTAACAAATGAAACAATGCTTCAAAATGGTCATTCAAACCTCTAAGGAAGCTATATTATAAACAATTGTTATCCATATTCTCTCATTTTTATAGTGAATGTTGTTATGTTATGTTATTTTATTTATAAGGCCCCAAAGCCCAAAGCAGTCCAGGTGCCATATAAGAAAAGGATAGACACTATATTAGACACTATACAAGCCAGATGAAAAGTCAAAACCTAATTAAACAGGAATGTCTTCAACTGTTTCCGAAAGGTAAGAAGGTTTGCTGTGTTACGTAGAGGAGCCGGCAGGGCATTCCAAGCCGGTGCGGCCGCACATGAAAAGCACGACTGTTTCCGCCAGTCCTTTTAAAATGATCAACTTGCAGGAGGCAGTCTTTGGCCGATCTAAGTGGTCTTTAAGGGATATATAATCTCAACTTGTTTTTGAGATATATAGGTGCCTCACCATAGACACATTTGTGACAAATGGTCAGAAATTTGAATTGAATTCTGGCTGAGATTGGCAACCAGTGGAGAGTCCTCCTGGCTGCTGATGTGGGCTCAAAGTGCTTCATCTGGAAAACAAGACGTACTGCAGAGTTTTGAATCTTCTGAAGTTTCTGAGATCCATCTTCTTGGCTCCTCCCATGAGGGCATTACAATAGTCCATTCTTGGTAATATTATAGCCTGGACCAATTTTGTACGGTTTTCTTCTGAAACTAAAGGGGCCAGTTGACGGAGTACTTTCAGGTGATAATTGTACATTTATGATTGCGTCTACGTGGGCGTTCTTCTCTACATTGGCCTCCAAATAATTGCCCAAAGTTTTGACCTTATGTACCACTGGTATCGGATTTCCATCAACCAGGAAACTGCTGTACAGGGGGTCCAGTTTCTCTCTAACCTGTTTAGGGCCGTACAGCATTAGTTCTGTCTTTGTGGCGTTAAGGCAGAGCCAGAAAGTTGTCATCCAGCTTCTCACCATTTGGTAAGCCTGATCCAGAGTTTGTTGGTCTTTATTATGGTCTCCACTACCTCCAGTGCCAGCTGAAAGTCATCTGCATAGTAGCAGGAAAAAATTCTGCGTTATCAATATCCCTACAAAGTGGGATGATATAAATGTTAAAAAGCAGAGGGGAAAGGCAGGCCCCCTTAGGGACTCCACAGATGGTAATCTCAGCATCAGAGGCACTCTCACCCCGGTGCACACGGGAGCAACAACCCTTGAGAAACAACTTAAACCAGGTCGTTGCCTCTTCTGAGAGACCTCTCACAGTAGCCATCCGAATCAATAGGATCCCGTGATCCAGCAAGTCGAAAGCTGCCGATAGGTCTAATAACATCAGCAGCCCCGACTTGCTCGATTCCAAACCCGACAGCATATATGTCTGCAGATCCAGTAAGGCACCCTCAGTGCCATCAAAACTACGAAACCCTGACTGTTTTTCATAAAAAATACCATTTTCCAACACATGTGTCTGTAATTGTAGCATTGCTACTTTAAAAAGTTCCAATAGTTTTAAGAAGAAAAGAGTATTGGTAAACAGCCTAAGGTTGGCAGCATCATTAGGGTCCAGGCTGACCTTTTTTAGCAGTGGAGTGACAGCTACATGTTTTATAGAGGAGGGGATCTGACTTGTGTGGAACGAGGAGTTTACAAACCGACAGAGAAAGGGGCCGAAAATGTCCTTATGTTCAAGTATGATTTTTGACGGTAGAAGTTCATCCAGGCAACTTATGGGGTACATGGCCTGCATGATGTTACAAATTTCTGTCGTGGTGTGTTCTTTGAAGGTGAATTCGGCGTGAGGTAATTGAAAAGGTTGTTCTCCATTAACTGGAGGTTTAAAGGCATCATTTTAGATTGCGTCTTCTCTGTGTTATTATGGCTGAAATCATTATGACTGGCAGTGGGAGTTATTTTTACTAATTATTGGAGAATTTTCTTTTGAGCCTTTCTTAGTTTATCAGCAAGTGCTTTTTGCACTTTTTTACAGCCGTCATTAGTAGGTTTAATGACCAAACTTATGCTAGCAGGTTTTTCCAAGGCCTCAAAAGTCCAAAGAGCTCTTTGGTTTGGTTTTCAGCTTAGGCAATTTGATTGTTGTAGAAGTTCTGTTTTGCTGCTACTATTTTCATCTTATAATCTTTGGCCTTGGTTTTCCAGATTTCTAGATTTTATGGGGTGTTGTCTTTTTGCCAAATATGTTTAGCCTGTCTTTTAGATATTTTCAGTTCTGTCAATGCGGGAGTAAACCATCTATGATGGTTGGAGTGTCTCTGACCGTTCTATTTTTCAGAGGGCAACCTGATCTAACATTTTTAAGATTTCGTCATTATAAGTGTTAATAAGCGTATCTGGGCTATCTGAGTTGTTGGTTTTGTTCATTATAGCCTCCAAGCATGTTGAGAGGATGGGTAGGGTAACAGCCTTCAAATTCCTACTATGCACTCTGTGCATCGGTTCGTGTTTCCGGGGGGAGGGTGGATAATAGGAGTGTCAACTGGAAACAGATGGAGAAATGATCAGAGCAGACACATGGCATAGTAGTCATGTTGTCAATAAAAATGTTTCCACTTCCCACCCAATCCAAAATGTGCCCTTTTATATGTGTAGGGTCATTGTTGTGAATAGTTATATGATGGCTATTAAAAAATTTTTCAAATTCAATAGCCTTACTATCCTTAACATGTCATTTCCACAAGTTAAAGACGCCCAAGATTACCAAAGCAGAATTTGTGGTCAACAGCGGTATAGTGATATCTACAATGTCGTCATAAAATTAGAAGATTTGCCTGGAGGGCGATAGGGTAGGACGAGATTAATACTATGGTTGAGACCGATAAGCAATTTAGTGTGTAGGAGATTGCAGTCTACACAGTCCATTTTGCATTGATTAATGCCTAGTTCCTTCTTACATATATTGCCACACCACCTCCAGTGCTCGCCTCTTGGTGTTTACCAGAAAAGGCATAACCGGGAGCTGTCACCTGCTCTATAGTGGGGCCGTGTGTGTCAGTAAACCAAGTCTCCGTAACACACATGATGTCCACATCGTTATCTAAAATGAAGTCATAAATATCAACCATGTGTTTTACCAGAGATCTTGTATTTAATAAGGCTACCTTCAGTTTCTTAGGAGCTGGAGTCTCCTTGGTAGATCCAACATTTTTGAAGCTTTTAGTTGATGTGAGTTTAGGGGATTCCTGTTTAGTATGATGCATGGTGGATACCTAAGAGTTTGTTTACACCAGTGTGAGCACGGGAATTCTTACAGCTTATAACACAACAGTGGGAAATGTATCAATTTGTCTTTGTTCTAACGAGGGCACCTTAGTAGCATATAAGTAGATGGAAAAAGGGGCCAAGACTACAGTTGATATAATGAAAAAAGTTTACTCACAGCGCACCCGTCCACCCCAGTCTGCCCACGGACTGCCACAAACTGCCAGTCCGCGTCTGTTGGTTCGAGCAGGGTTTGTAGGGTTAATGGGCTCCAAGACTACAATCCTGCTGGGATTCGTAGTTTCTACAGCTGGAAACCACGTGCGTGCAGCAACTACCTTGCTGCTTTAACTCACACGGGTTGCAATCACAATTTAAAGTGTTACCCTGAGAGACAAGGGTTTTACTATCAGCCCTGATACAAGCAAAACGAAATATTAAAAATATTTAAAAAATATCACGAGTGAAAGGCTAAAAAGAATTCTGAGCGCTACAATTTTCTAAAGAATTCTGAGCACAACAACAATAGTAAAAGAATAAAGGATGCACTAGCAAGCGTCTAACTGACCCGATTTAGTGTTAGCTGCTTAAGTACTGCCACAGACTGCCCATCCGCGGTGGTGATGTTTATCACCACCACCTCTTGAGTATGTGTACATTTGTTACAATACCAAAACCCACAAAATTGTAGGAATGTGCACTATTTCAGTAAAGCATGCTGTCAAATGTGGGTTTGATTGTAATTTTGGATATTGTTCTTATGCTCAATTATAATAATGTTTACACTGAAGTGTACACCCACCACATATATTAGTCCACATTGACATTTGATGACATAGTAACTTGATCATGTTGAAAGAGGTCCCAAGTTGATGATCTAGTCATTCATTGGATGATTTATTGAAGAAACCTTTATGGAAAATGCAAATGCCATCTTCTATTGCGTAGATAAGAATATTTTGTGTACTTGTCTTTATAGGCCTGGTTCACTTGTGCATATTTAACAGTGTGCACACTCTGATAGGAAAATATGTATCATCATTAAATACATATTTCATAGAAGGATTAAGATGCAAGACTGGGCAATGCTGTTATACGATCCGTTTCCCAGCATAATTAGTCAGTGGCTATTTGTTAATTAATATTATTTAGTTCAATTTGTCAGGTTGATTAGAGAACAATAGAGAATAATATCTTCTCTCTTGTCATTGCTAATATTTACATAGACTCATCCAATCTCTTTTGGGGTAATTCATAGAATTTAGCGCAGAAGTAGCACACGCGGCTGGCGCAGAGAGGGAGCGCGCGCCAAAACCCATTTTCATGCACAGCGTATTCATGGATACTAACAACCATAAACAGCTGTGGCGCAGAGTGGCGCAGCGACCCTGCAGCAGCGCCAGTTACGCCCCCAACCCTGCCCTGTGCACTAAACACATCGCACAAATCCTGTACATGGTGCAAAGGCCAGTGGACCAGCATACAGCCCCCAACCACAAAAATGCACTAAAAATGCCACACAGCCCTCACGCGCCATCAAAATTGCATGGAAAACTCCGCACGCACCCCTCGGAATACGCGTACCCCACTTACGCCATCAAAATCGCATGGAACACTCCCTGTGCACCTATCGGATTACTCGTACCCCGCTCGTGCCAGCGAAATTGCATGGAAAACTCCCTGCGCACCCCTCGGAATATGCGTACCCCACTTGCGCCAGTCAAATCACGTGGAAAACTCCCTGTGCACCCCTCGGAATACGCGTACCCCACTCGCGCCAGCAAAATCGTTTGGAAAACTCTGCGCACACCCCTCGGAATATGCGTACCCCACTCGTGCCAGCGAAATCGCATGGAAAAAGTCCACCCTGTGGAGTGGGCTGCCTGTGGGACATGGACTGGGGTGATGGGCTGCCTGCAGGGCATGCCCTGGGGTGATGGGTTGCCTGCGAGCCATGGGTAGGGTGGATGGGCTGCCTGCGGGGCATGCCCAGGGGTGATGGGCTGCTGGAGGGGCATGGCCAGGGGTGATGGGCTGCCTGCAGGCCATGGGGAGGGTGGATGGGCTGCCTGCGGGTCATCCCCCCTCCAGGTCCCTTGCGTGGACCTTCCATTGCCTCCTCCTCAACTGAACCCCCCACCAACCTGGATGACTCCGTGCCATGTTCCTCCATAGGCCCCTATGGGGGCTCAGCTGCCCTACTGCTGCCAAGGTGTCCGCCTACAAACGCTGCCTCTTGGACCTTCCCTCAGCAGCTGCGGCCATGGACGCGGCACCAGACTCCTCACTCCCCGAAGAAATGACTACCCGGGAGGGGATCTGGGCATTGCGTCTCTGGCTGGTGGTGGGATCCCTGCCGCTGTTCTCCACAGAACCATCTCCGCCCTCTTCATCAGTCGACGCTGCAGACAGGGAGAGACAGAGCACAGGCATCAGGGCACTGGACAATGGTCTGATACACACATGACAGTTGCACATGAGTGGCAGTGTCACACTTCACAGATTGCATAACACTCCCAAACACACATATCATTTGAACTCACACACATGCACAAATTAACAGGAATGGTGCAGCAGGCAGCAGCGTCCATACACACACAACAGCATGAACATACGAAGGTTAGACTGACATCACAAGCAACATCGGGAATGGCAAACACATGCACACACACCACCAGACAGACATGCATCTGGACATTTCCACCACCTGTCACAGTGCAATCACCGGCAACTATGTCACATCTGCCAATCGGCTGCCTACATGTCTGTGTCACATGCATCCATGGCGTATCACAGTCGCACACATGTCAAACACACACACATGCACATGTACACCATGCACGTACATGAAGGTCGAACCAGCATCCATGTTTCACACCCCAACCATGGAATAGTACATACACAGAAATGCTAACATGTGTGCGTCTCCACATGCATTTGTACATCATGCTTTGGAACACATACACCATTGATGCATCACAAATGACTGGACTCACATGCAGCAGGATCATGTCCCTGCACATACACATCCATACATGGGCCTTTCCAGACAAATGTCCAAGCTGCACACTCCTGGCACACCTCAACATGCACTGCGTCCAATCAGTACGCATGGACACTTAGCGCTCGACTCCGCACGGGTCTGCCTCTTGAGGACCTGGAGGTGAAGCACTGGGCGTATGTGTTCCAGGAACCACAGCAGGTTATTGGTAAGGTGAAACCGGCACCCACTGCATCCACTGCATCCAAGAGGCGCTGGGCCTTCCTGAGGGTCCTGGACCTGAAGTCCTCCCAGCGCTTATGGACGTGTGGTAGGTCGCAGGTTGCCACCCCCTCCGTGTTGATGGCAACCACAATGTCCATCCAGATCCTCCTCCGTCCATCCTTGTCGGCGCGTGTTCCTCCGAAGAGGGCATCATAATGCACCAGGAACTGCTCCACCAGAATGCCAACCTCTCCTGCTGTGAAGCTGGCAGCCCTCTGCCTCTCTGACTGGGGGTTGCTAGTGGTCTCAGATGGTGTTGCCCCCGACATGGCAACCCCCGAGGCAGATGTGGGTGAGCAACTGGGTCCTGGTGCTGGGCTGTGGAGCGATGGAAATGCAATTGGGAGTCTTCTGTTCCAGCAGGGGTGGTCACAGCAACTGGACCCCAGCAGATGGCTGATGTGCAGGCACCAAATAGCAGGGCACGTGGAAAGTAGGCAGGCAGGCAGCAGCAGATGGCTGTTGGGAGTCGGCTCAGAGCCCTGGGGGGCAGGAAAATGGCCTTCTGGGCAGGAGCGTGGTCTTCCGTGTGGTGGCGCGTGGCCAGCTTGATACGGATTGATTTGGCATGTGAAAAAACAGCACGTCAGCGTGTAATTCGAGCAAAGGCCCTTAGCGCATAAGCACGTACGTGAAGTAACATGCGCAGGCATTTCCCTTGGCACGGGTGCATAGTGATTCAGCATGTGAAAAAACAGCACGTCTGCGTGTTAAAGTGTGTAATTCGAGGAAAGAGCCTAAGCGCGTAAGTGACGTGATGCAGGCGTTACCCTCAGCACGGGTTAAAGGTGAGCGGGGCCAGCAGTTCACTGTATGTGCTTATCGTGTAGACCAACGCGTGTGTTGCTATTTCTGGTTGTTTCACGCGCCATCACTATTTCACAGCGGATCAAGGACGTATCCCTTATTTTGGCAGGGGTCATGCCTACGCGTGTTTTTCATTACAACGCTAGACAGATGGTGAGTTGCGCACACTATTTTTCCCACTGCGGGTCCCCCTGTGTATCGCTGTATGTGTTTTTTGTGTCTCTGGGTGCCACTGCATACTATGGGAGGTTAATTCCACACACGTGGGCTATCGGGGGTTGTGTGCATGGTTTTACTGCAGTTTTGGGGTGCCTGAGCAATGCGTGACCTGCCATTTTCTCACCAGGGTCACATACAGCCTTGCAGGCGCACAGGGTTGCTGTTAACATCTAGTACCCCACCCCCTTCATCCCAATTGCCTAGGACAATTATCATGTACCCCTCCCATTGGCACTACTACATGTGTGCCATGGTTGGGAGGTCATGTAATGTGAGGGGTGCCTCAGCTGGGCGTCCTCCACGTGACGGGCATGGTCAGAGTTGTGGCCGGGGTGACCAGGGAGTAGGGGGACTCCAGGATGTCCAAGGTAGCTGCAGATGGGGAAAAGGCAGGGGTGCACCACTTCGGTAGGATGTTCTGCCACGTGCAGTCATGCCACCACCCCATGTGGTTCCAGAAATGCAGCTCTTGCATCTGGGACTGGTGCCCATGTGACCCGGCAATCCATTTCATCGACTGATACGGGACCCGGGTAGTGGTAGCTGTAGGTGGAGCTGTGGCCACCACCACCCAGGCTCAGGGTCTGCCAGCGCATGCTGCGTTGGCACCTGAAGAGTCCCAGAATGATTTCCAGGTGGTCAGCAGGCACGTGGTAAGGACACGCAGGGCTGCTTTGACCGAGGCACATGTCCCTGGGGCAGTGTTGTCATCTGCTGCCCCGAGCAGCCGGGTGTTGGCAACTGCATGGGCAGATGCAGCCGACACCACCCCGGCTGTGAGTCTGCCAGCCAGGACAGTCTCGGTCAATGACCTTGGCACAGCAGCTGTTACTGTACAGGGTCCAGTCAAGAGCACCCAGCAGCCACTGACACAAGTCAGGGCTTCCGTCCTAGTTCCACCTGCCACTCCCTTGGTTTAATCCACCAGCGCCACTGCCCCAACTGATTAGGGTGGCATTTGCCAGTCAGGGTCCGGATCACTGCCCAAGAGGAGGAAGGTTGCACCTGCACAAGAGGCTGGGACCCTAGACACAACTCTGGCCTCCGGCACATCGAGGAAGAAGCCTTTCGGCAAGCAGGAACTGGACTTCCTTGTGGGCTATGTGTCGGAACACGACCGTGTTACGCTAGTGGGCCCAAATTGTCACACTACGACTTCCCAGCTTTGGGACCACTGGAAGCATGTTGCGGAGGGTGTTAGTTCATTCGGACTTGAGTGTAAAAAGCATTGGAATGGCCTCCGACGCTGTGCTAAGCTAAAGCGTGCCTCAAATCATGCCATGACTCAGGTGACTGGCAGTGGGCCACCACCTGAGGAGGAAGAACTCACTCCGCACGAGCTGATCGCTGCGGAGTTCATCCCGGCAGAATTGGACAAAGGAATGGGAGAGATGCTGGATTTTGACGCCCCATCCAGTGAGTGTTTTTGCATTTTTGTCCAGGCCATGTTTGGTTTGCTTGTGCGATGTGTTGTGCTTGACTGCCAATTCATGCTATGTGTACATGGTTCTCATGTGCAAGTCATGCAATGCTTCACTAATGCGTGGCAGCTGTGCAGCATTCTTGACATGTAGTGCAGACAGGGACTGTCCTCATCACCACACTTGCACCCTACTCACATGCTAGTCACCCGGCTGCCCCTCCGGTCCATGTTCTGGCTCACTGGCCCTTCTATATGTAGCCTGGGTTGTCTTTCCACTCAGCACTCGGACTATGTCATCGCATGACTGATGTGCATGTGTGTTCTGCCTGCATGCGGGTACTCCACTTAGGCATGCTCCCTTGCCCCTCCACCCCCCTGCACCACTATTACACCATTGGACTGGTAGGTAACATGTTGGACTACTGCGATGGCCTTTTCAATGTTCCTGTGTACATGTACACTTCCCCCTGCCAACCTGCCAGACACATACTGTGGGGTACATCCTTTGTCCTTGATGCAGGGTGTCTCACTCGGACTGTGCAGATGGCAGATGCTCTGCAGGGACATGAGTGCCCATTCATGCTCCATGTGCATTCCATTCATGCCCCTATGTGTCCTTGGTAGGATGATCATAGTACATGTCCAGCATGACATACATTTAATGGCTTTTGATCATCCATTCCATTCCCACTCTGGCACAGTCCTGCATCTCGCAAATGCTTAGGGTGTCATGGTCTGTGTGGGGCACAGGCCTCCCCCGGTTTCAGGCCCCCTGACTCTGTCCCACTGGTGTAGTGACTTCTGCAGAAATGGTTGTACTACAGAGGGTTCATCATGTGTCCTGCTTACTGTCCCATTCTCATCTGCTGTATTGTCAGTTGACTCAGATGATGCAATTGATGCTACTCAACACTGTCTGCCAATACAGAGTTCTCTGGTTAACCTTTCACTGCCATGCTATGCCTCCCTGCATTTTCACTAAGGGTGGTGGGGGGGGCTGCCTGCAGCCATTCAACCCATTGATTGCACATAGCATGTGATGCCTGACCTTGCCCTAACACTGCCTTCATTTTTATTGATTAACATCATAATGTACTTGTTAATGTAGTCGGTTACGTACACATGTTCTGCAATGCACCAACCCAATTCTGAGCCATGTTACACCATTCTACATGCTGACTCACTGCTGCAATGTAAAAGTGACCTGGCATGTATGGTCAGAGTGTCATCGCTTCACTGTCATGAAAGGCACAGGTGCATCCTGTGACACATGCATCCATTATAGGAACACTCTAGTGGGTGTTTAGTAAAGTTGATTGGTCAATCTGCAGCCTATACTAACTGGTATAAGCTGCAGATTGACTATATCCTGCCAATCAGGTTGTAATTACTGTGGAGCTGCCTGCATGTGTGTATGTATACACTTTCACATACATCAAAGCAAGTAGTGTTGTAGCTGCTTGCTTTGCTGAATAGGATGTTGTTCATAATCACCATATGGGTCTATATGGACACGGGTGTTTTTGAACACTTTCACATGTACATATACAAGCAGCTTCAACGTTATGTAGTGCAACATTGCGGCTACTCAATTATGTGTGTGTGAAAGTGTTCATTTACAGATGTGTCCTCTGCAGCTTTTTTGTTGAATGACTCAAATGTAGTTGATTAACATTAATGCTGCTGAGATTTCATCATTGAGCCCGTTATGTTCAACTGGCACTATCCTGAAGGTGCACTGTTGTGCAGTATGTGTACACCCAGGCCCACTAAGCTATTCTGGTGGGGCCTGGCCGTGATGATTTGACACAGTGAATAATGGTTTAGGGCACAATCAATACACAATGTGCTCAATCAGGCACTGAGGGATGTCCTGGAGGCTTTGTGGCCGGCAGCTCGGACTCTCCTGGGCATTATGGTCCCTCATGCCTGGTTGCAGGCCCTCGTTTTGCTCTGGACATTCACTATGTCTACATGGCCAATGACGCCCGGTACGGGCCAAGCTGCAGATGGGTGTAGCTATATTGGTGATGATGATTTAGGATGCATGTGTACATGCATATTACATGTGTCAGGGTGTGTTAGGATTCACTTACAGCTGTGGTCATTTGGCAGTTCAGACATGCTTATGGTATGTGCCATCTTTTTGTTGCCATCTGTCATTTGTGCCTGTGACATGTGCCTGACAGAAGTGGTGTGTGATGGAGGTGATTTACTACATTCATTACATGTGTAGGCTTCGTTATTTACACACATCCATTTCTGCATTTGGGATGTGTTTGCATATCAATGCCACTGGATGTATGCCGGAGTTTCATTTGTGTGTGACATGTCTGCTTCATGTGCTGGCTGTCAATGTGATGTCTATGTGCGTGTGGGTTATGTGCTTCTGACATGTGTACTCATGTTTGTTTTTTCCACATTACAGATGATGACGCAATGGAGCCAGAGGATGGTGATGTTATTTCTGACACAGGGTTGCTATCACATCAGTAACCCAGCACATGTGGGGGTCATGGGGTGGTAGGCCACAAGAACCCACCTGTGCTCCAGACCATCGTGTCCTGGGCTGGCAATCAGTCTAGCTCGGATGATCACTCTGACAACGATGTTGAGTTGGATGCACGTCATGTCCATTCGGCGACGGTAAGTGATTCTGATGTGGACGATCTTCTGTCCACGACACCTGCACTGAGGGGCCAGATAGTGTTGGAACCACCACCTGTGGTGAATCGGGATGCACGGTCACACTCCACACCAGTTGCTGATGTGCCTGGGGCATCACATCAATGGAGGGATGTAGCCCTGCAGCCTTGGGCGGTGCCAATCCAGCAAGGACCACGGAGGTCGAGTCCAACAACACGGTGGCTGTGCGCCACCGGGGCATACTGAGTGGGAGCAATCCATGTATGCCAATTCAGAACAACAGGGGGCAGCTATTGATAAGGTCACTAAGAGCATGGAATGTGCGGCCCAATCCGTGATCCCCCTGCTAGGCAGGTAAATCTTCAGCAGCGGGCAGCACAGTCCACGGCCCGCTCACTCAGTCTGGGCATGGTGGCCTCAGACAGGGCACGCCGGGCTGAAATGGTGCCTCTGCGTCAAGCACTTGCTGCTCATGCAGAGGCACACAGGAAGGCCCTTAGGGATGCCCATCAATCCCTCAGATCTACTTTGGGTGTGCTCAACATGTCCCAGAGGAAGCAGTCAGAGGAGAGTTTGGAGCAGCTTGAGAATACCATCTTGGCTGAGCTACGTGCATGCCGGGAGGTGCTCCAGATGTCATGCGAGGCCATGCAGGCAGAACTCTGTGTTACACGTGCTACCTTGCAAGAGGAAGCACGCATATCATGTGACTTGCTGCATGCTGACCTATGTGTCATCGACATCAGGACCAGGCTTACCAGTCCCGCAGACTTGCTGCTGACAAGGGGCAAACTGTGCATAGGCGTGGTCAGGGTACTGTGCCACATCCACCTTCTGCTTTCCATCCAGAGGGTGACTCAGAAGACGACTTATCTCCCACACAGTTTGGGCCGTGCAGGCGTTAAGCCCATGGAGGTATTTTTTTATCTCAACATCATCGCATGTGGGTGTTGAGGTGCACCCTGTACCTCCACCCTCCTGGGTCCCCCCCCCCCCAGGTCGTATGGGGCCATTTTTTTTTTTTTAATTAATTAGTTAATATAGTTTAAAATTGTTTTTCTATTGTGCATTCATGAGACGGTGTGGTGCTTTGTGGCTTTTGAAAGCATCCACTGTCTGTTCCAGCTGGGCCCATTCAAGCTTGTCTCGTGTATGTGTTTGTGGCTTGGGGTCCTGACACATATGCCACTCCTGCTTCCTCTCTCCATGGGCTTGCAAGGATGGTTCGGTGTGACAACCATTTACACAAGGGCATTTGACTTTCGTCATATCTGTGGCCTGTCTGCTGCTGTACTACTTGTGTTTACACCCCTAGTGGGGATTATGGATGTTTTCTCCACGGCATGTCTGCAATCAATTTTAGTGAGTGCATTTTTTAACTGTCCATTTATTGATGTTCATTGAGATGTATGTTCCTTTCTTGCCTGTATATGTGCTTGTTGCACTTCATGCTGTAGATGGTAGCCCGCACCCTTTAGCTGTCAAAGTCACACTGATGGTGGAAGGGGGCCGGTTTTTGACAATGTCAAGTTGGTACATGTTGAGTTTAGCCCCTGGGGATTGTGTCAAAGGAGGATACATTAGGAATGTGACCCAAGAGGCACAACTCATGGTCCAGTCCTCACTGAGATGTCTGCCTATACTACTACTATGCTCCGTTCCATTTGGATGGCATGTTGCATCTTGGAATGTGATGCTGCCTGACGGCGCAGTTTTCCTACTGGACTACAGCTCTTTTACTTGTTTTTCACACTCTGGTGCTTTTAGTCCCTGTTTTTCTTCCTGCTACTGTCCTTTTTGCAGATCTGTCCACCCGTCTCTCGGGCAGTTATTTCCGCGCACTCTTACACTGCCTCAGTTTGCCTCCATACACTTCTGTTCAACAGCATCTCACTGTCGCTCCTCCTGTCTTTCTTCTATTACATCCATGCCTTTATGTTGACTTTTGGCTTTTAACAATGCTATTCAACTGTTGTGGCTCTTAACCTGCTGCCAGCTGTTTCCAGCTATTTCGCATTCACTGTGCCTTTCCAGATTTGTTCTGTCTCTACCTTTCTTTGTTTATGCTATCAAGAATTGATTGGATTTCAGCTCAACCATCCAGTTATGCCAGCCTCCTTGGTTATTTCTTTTCTACTCAAGTTCCAGCTCTACCTGTCAGGGTACAGACCCTAGGGTTGTGTGGGAGGAGGTCAGATGTAGGTCTCAGACATGGCCCAGTAACAAGCAGCATTAAGACTCACACACGGAAAAGATTCCAGCCTTATAAAAGGCTTTTCTGCCCTTTCTGCAGGAAAAGGAGACTTCAGACTACCTTTCCCAGCAGACAGTGGGCCAAGAACTAAAAAAACCCTGGCCACGTTGAGTGGGGCACACGTGCGAATGTGCATTTGAGCATAAGCACGGGGCTTGTGCTCAGACGTCCGACAGAAGCAGACGTGTTTCCAGGAGCTCCGAGCAAGGTGAGCATCATGAGGGGCCACGCCCCATCCAACCTTCCTCCAGGCCCCTCGCACATGCAAGCTAAGTAGCGCCAGTGCTGGGGAGCTTAGCCAGTCATTGGGGAAGACGTGCACAGTACAGCTAAGCAGCACTGAGGGGCAAATGCCAAGAAGCTTTCCAAGTTGTCAAGGGCACCCGCAGTGGGCGTCGCCTATATCCTCAAGTCCCCCCTGCTCCAGAGAAACTAAGTTATTAGTGCAGTATCGTTCCTAGCTACAAATTAATACCGCGCAAGGGGGGTGGGGCACCCAGCGACACACAAACTCGAGTGCAGTGCATATCAATAGCATTTGCAATTTACCACGTGTGCTGCCTATAGAAAACTGCAGCTGGCAGAATGCGACTTGTACACATGCGGCTAGCAGCTCATCCAAGGCCCATTCTATCATGTGTGATTCGTAACACATGGTCTTCCGTTTACCGCGGGGCCACATGTGGCTACCTTACCACATGTGTATGAACCATCATGGGGGCAAGCAAAAGAATACAAATGAAGCAGCAGACAAGAGTGCTTGTTTGGGGAGGAGTCACTAAGTTCGAGGCATGAATGGTGTTATGTGTGTGTGGGGACAACATACACAGAATAGTAACTCACGCTCTGTTTGCAGCAGTGAACTGCTCTTGTTACAGGACCTGAGAGTGTGCAGGCAGGAGGCCAGCACTCACCCCAGATATAAGTCTCTCTTTGGCTCACCTTTTATGCCATTTGGTACAATGTGCATGAAGAACATGGTTTCTCTGATGGGGTATGTGTAATTGTCAATTGTTGTATTTTGTATTTTGCCTACTTTCCCTTGCCCATCCACCTCCCCTCTCCTGACCCTCTTTCCAGTTATCTTAAACACTGATACCTATCCAACCAACGGATCCCTAACCCTCTTTCCCCGCAATGGTCTCGGACGCCTGTGTAAGTTTTACCTTGCAGGTGCCCAGACTGCAGAGGGGGTGGTTGGTTCGTTGTGGCATCCTCATTGATTATTGTGTACTTAAATTGCTACCCATCCTGTTGAACCATTGTTCAAGTGTGCTCCTGGTAGTTATTCTATCATTGTGCTTGGACATGTGCTTGACCAAATTCAGCGACTTCAAGTCATCTACTGGAGACTCTTCCAGGGTTTTTTGGTATCTACAGGCTTTTTCCCTGGTTCGGGGGTTTGGCTTCTTGGAGTTCTCTGCGATTTGGTATTTTTACCAGTCAAGGTGTCCTCTGTGGGGGCTGGACCCTATTTACGCAAAAGGAAGAACAAGGAAACCAAGGGGAAGAGGGATCCTGAAGCCAGGTAGACTAGAAGGAAGAAGCCAACGGACCCCAGACACAGTTCTTCTTAAGGTCATGGTGATGAGTAAATGAGGGAGGGGCTTTTGTTGTCAGACATTACGCTTGGGTTACAGTTTTTGGGCACTCTCTGACATTCTCATGGTGGGGTACTATGTACATGATTTGTTCTGCTGGTCAATGGATGTTCCTGTCTTGGGTTTACTTTTCAGGTGTCAGGGGATTGTAGTAGTTTGACAGACTGGGATGTTCACATGTGATGTGTACAGGACACTGAGGGTCACTTGATTTCACATGCATGTATTGAGTGCATATCCCTACTGACACACAAACTTACACAATGCTCCACCGCACATACAACCACCGTTCCATGCCCACACGTGCACACAGATTGCCTTCTCTGGCATGCTGTGTCCCTGCAGCACATGATTACTTAACATTTGCTTGTCCTTTTTATATGACGATGCTCAAGGTGTATCCCCAACACAATGGCTGCTCACTGTGCTGTGTCCTGAGCGGTGTGTTGCAGGAGAAAGACACAGCACATGGGTTTGGGATTTGTGGATTTGGATTGGCCAATGTAATGCATTTGTGTATGACTTTGTATGTGTGGGAGGTTGTTGGTCAGTCATTTCATCTGATTCCATGTCAGGTGTGATTGTCTCAGGCCTCTTTCCATTTACCATGTGCCACTTCGTATCTAATTGGTCATGTGTTGTGCTTTTGGTTTGCTCTTTTGCTGTTGCATGCCATGTCATGGTGTGACCGACAAGGGTGATGTGGGTTGGGAGGGTTTGGGTGACATAACAGTAATTGTCATGGCCTGTTTTGCAGGGGGTGGTGTGATATGCACCTTGCATGTGTTCCTTTTGGTCACACAGGATTGGTTATGTTTAAGTAGCTAGGGATGCACAGAATGTAACACTTCTGTAGCAACATTTTGAGGGTGGTAAGGTTGTGACAGTTGACTGACTCTTTTTCATCATCGATTGTCACCTGGTATGTGCCAGGTCTGTGTGCACTCCGCAGGGGTGAGAGTTTAGGTGAAAAATGTGGCCACAGGCTGCGTCTGGGCTGCCTCGCCACGTGCCCTTTCCCCTCTCATAAGCAGCACCTGTGCCTGTGGTTGGGAATGTGGGGGCACCACCATGTCCACCGGTACACCCTGCCATGTTGCAAATTGTGCAGGACACATGCTGCCTCAATGATCTTGCACACTACTGGGGGTGCCTATAGTAGCTGCCCGCCAGAGCGGTCAAGGAGCAGAAGCGTGACTTGAGCACTCCAAATGTGCACTCCACTATGCCCCTGGTTGCAATATGGGCAGTGTTGTATGTTACCTGGGTGGTGTGGTGGGGTTCTGTATTGGGGTCATCAAGTGGTTGCTCAGAGGGTAGGCACTGTCCCCTGGGGAGGTTAGGATGGTTGTCATTAGTTGGGTTTGTGTATTTGTCTGTGTGTGACATGCATGCATGTGCACACACATTTGTACTCACCCATGAGCCATGTGTCGCCATGCTTCCCAGCTTCCAGGTCCCTGTTCAGGGCGGACATTCTGTATATGAAACTGTCATGGGTAGACCCAGGATAGTTTGCATACACAGAGGAGATGGTTCCATGGGCATCGCATACAACCTGTACATTGATGGAATGCCAGTGCTTGCAGTTGCTGTAGATGTGCTCAGTGGCCCTATGGGGACGTAGGGGCACATGGGTGCAATCTATGGCACCAAGCACTTTGGGGAAGTGTGCACACCCTCTAAAAGTCCTGGACCACGGCCTGCCTTTCTGCGGGTGTTCTGGGCACGTATAGTGCCTGCGGACTGACGGGTGCACAGTCATGATTGCAACACCTGGTGTAGGCAGCGTGACTGCGTGGGCTGTGAGACAGCCCCAACTATGGCAGTTGTCCACTGAAATGACCCAGTGGCCAAAAAATGCAGGACATTGAGCACCTTTTCCAAGGGACTCAGTGCTTGGGAGCACAAGGTGGGTGATGTGAGGTCATCCTCCCACTCAGTGACCAGGTCTAAGATGATACGAGGTGGAAACCTATACCTGTCAAAGACCTCGTCATCAGGCATCCCAAAAATGCTGGTGCTGGGTAAAACAAATTCTCCTCCTCCTGCATTGTCCCACGATCAGTGCTGCGAGAAATGGGACATTCATCGTAGCTGTATATGCGTGTTCGTTGTTTGCACACACTTTTATACTGCGCAGGGACGCTTCCACCTGACTTCGTGTGGTGGACGTGTTTACGCCTGTGCGTGTCTTTTGGCGTGTGCACAGGTTTCCTGTATTCGATTCCATTAATACGTGTTGTTCGTGCGCGTCTGGGCGTTCTGTGTATTTCCCAGTAGTACTTCCCCAGTTATGCCCTCATTTTCACGTGTTGTTCCCCATTCCGTGTGTTCCGGCCACTTTTTGGTGTGTGTGCTACACGTTGTGCGCTTTCGCTGTGCAGAAAACTCATCTTGGGAAAAACATGGGCAGGGCCTTCATTGAATGCGCACATGCGCTTACTTTTTCACGCTTGCACCAGCTTACGCCACTAATTTCGGTGCAGATTTGTTCCATGAATCAACCCCTTCATCTTTTGTTTTATTTGTGTTATATGATCATCCATATCTCCATCTTCTAATAGAAAAGTGATCTTGTCACTGATACTCTGTTTGTGTCTCTTACACTAATAACAAGAAAGTCAATTTCATAATGCTCTTGGTTCGGAACTTCGATCATTTACATGGTACTAATGAGATCAAGTTTACATCTTTACCTTTTGAATTCTAGGGAGAGCAAGAATCCTTCCATGATTATCAAACTTCGCAAGACAGCAATTACTTCCAATAGTTGCAATGTATAGTCTATCAAATATTTCAATAGAATGTAATAGTAAAACAAAATCTTTAGGTACGCATGTGCTTGAACTACAGCCATTGTTTGCTTTTCAGATTCTAACAGCATTTCTTCTTCTTTTTGAAAAACCATTCATTTTATTTGTACATGTTGATAAGGAGCTTCACACACCTGAGAATAGCCCTCTCTGAATGAAATGAATTCCAAAACGTATTGAAAGTCAAACTGTACATGTTTTAATTGAATCCAACATTTACCTCAGACCAACCAAAACCACTGCCGCTTGAGCCTGCACCTATGCTATTCCCAAATGAAAACAGACAAAAAACACTTTGAACATTTTGGAATATTGCTATAATCTGGTAGATGTTAACGGGCTAAATACTAAACTCCTGGTGTGATTGTCACCATCATTTTGGTCCTAATGCGTTTTCGGTTGAACGGCCTCCGTGGGACTGGAATCCCAAAATTGGGGAGAATATGGGATTTGCTATTATGTGTGTGTATGTCAGCCATTAAAGTTATTAGAGGTAGGCTAAGACCCTGGTAGTCACCCATGTCTAAATGGAGTGTGTATGGGTGCAGCAGAGGTATAATATGGATGAAAGGGGGGATTGAGTTTAAGGAGATAGAGAGTTATGTGGGAAGCTATAGTTCAAGTTGTTGTCATTAAAAGTAGCTTCATTCTTAGGCAGAGGTGATGTGCAATAGTGTTTGTGTTACATGTGAGTGTAGGGTGTGTGGCGTGAGACTGTGTCTTCTACTAAGTTGCAAAGCTGCGGTGTGCAAGAGGAGAAATGGGTTAGCTGTTAAAACAACTATTCGTATTTCCTGGGTTTCATCTAGGTACAAGTAGCAGTGCTCCATTTCACAGGCGATCTAAGTGCACATTTAATGCCTAATACTCACCCTCTGGGAGGTTCTCATAGTGAGAGATTGTCATCCATAGTTCCTTCTAGTGCGTATAGAAGGCTCCCATTTCATGATTAAAGACAGCGGCCTTGCCCACCCTCCTATGCTTTAGAGTTACCTTCGGTGCCAACCATGAGCGAGGGGTTCGAGGTGCCTATTAGTCCCCCAATGGGATGATCATTGGGCCTCATTATCACCCTGGCGTTCAGGGGTTAATTGCGCCGTAAAAGGTTAAACCCTTAACGCCTGATTATGAGGTCCCTTTGCGGGACCCGACCTTAACGGCTGGTTTTTCCAGCCGTTAAAGTAGGGACCCGCAAAGGAACTTTGGTGCTAATAACGGTACCGCAATTTGCGGTACCGTTATTAGCGCCTTCCCCATTCCCATTGAGCCCTATGGGGCAAAAATGGGAATGGGGAAGGGCCATGGAGGCATGGGGAATTACCGCCCCACCAACCTCGGAATGGGGTGGTAATTCCCCATTCCGCCATGGCGGACACCGGCATGGACCATGGTGCTAATAGCACCATGGCCCTCCGCCTGGGTCGTAATGAGGCCCATTGTGTTTTTTCTAAGGTGCATTTTAAGTGCAATCCATTGCCCCCCTCCAAGCCCATATGTGTGCATACATGGCTAACAGTCAAAATTCATTCTAGGTGCGAGTTGCTGGAGTGACTACTTGAGTCCTCCATGTGTGCTTGCTGTCCCACAATGAATGTTGCATGTCAGAGCAAATTGGTTGAAAGGAAATAAAAGGCAAGTAGCTGACAGAAGTGCAGGTGGGGGGCAGAGTGTGGAGGGTAGTTGGAGGGGGGACTGCAGGATGAAACATGTGTGCGAGAGGAGGGAAGTGGGCATAGGGAGGCAGGGGATCAGGAAATTGGGGGAACAGCCTGGTTTTTAGGGCTTTCCTGAAGGCCAGGGAATCCTCTATGAGTCAGAGTGCAAGTCGGAGGGAGTTCCAGTATAAATGGTGAGACATAGACACCCCATCTCAGAGCAATGACGAAAACAGGAAACTGAATCAAGAATGGAGGAAAAACTATGATCTGCAGAAAAGAAACATATTAAAGACAGATATGACTATACAAAGCAGAAATACTCAAAGAAGATAAAAACATACTACAAACAATTTGTCAAACTCAAGCAACGGGCTAAGAAACCTAAAAGCATGCAACAACACACCCACAGCCTCACTGTCATGAACCGCTGTCTGCGTCCCTTCTCGACTTCGTGGTCCCTGACACATAGGGGATTGAACTCAGTAATCCTTCCAACATGGCCGCTTGATGCAGAACGCTGCTTACCAGTCTTTGCGTTACACGCTCTACGTTCTACAAAACAGACACACCCCCGCGGCTCTGTGCGTCTCAATGCTACTGCTCGCCGTAGCTGGACGCGTGCTGCCGGAGTTCGCTCGGGGCTGTTTCCCTGATCTCTATTCCCGGTTCCTTGTTTTCCTCCTCCTTTTCCATTCATCCCTCAACTTACCTAAAACTTTCCTGGATTTTCGCCCGTGCTCGGGCCACGGGTCCTGTGCCTCCGCGCGCGGACATTGTTCCTTCATGGTTCCTTCCTGGACAATCTGATCAAAGCACGCTGGAATCCGAAGACCCGCGCGCAGGCTTATACAAATCCCGGACCGTGCGGAAGAAGTCACAAAAGAAGGTTGCAAGCAAACAGGAAAGACAGGTGAGAAGGGGAGAGACTTGTGACACTCACAGAAACTGTGCAATCAACTTGCAGACCATTATATGTGATGTGACACATATTGCAATGGTAGCTATTACAGGTTCTTAGCTTATTACAAGTGTAACATAAATGATCATGCTTTTTCAATCTTGGTATGTATATAGTTATGGAATGTTGGTAGTTCTATAGTTTTAGCAGCCCATGCACAGGATACGAGAATGTTATGACGAAAAAGGAGGAGAGAGCAATTAGAAGAGACTGAAGATGGCTTAGGTCTGCTTTGACACAACGTTGCTCCCAAACACCCTGTGTAAATACTTTATGAAACCGTCCTTCCAGTCACACTATTTTATTAAAGGATCACCTGGTGTAGGATGAAATAAAGCAGGCCCCAGGATCTTCATTATTGCCAATATATATTTCTCCTGCTACTTCACAATGTATATTCCACTCGCAAAATAACCAACCATGTTAGGGCATGTCTTAATGCCGGCTGCTGCCTGAGGCAGAAAGCAGCCTGCACAAAGTATATTCCACACTACACAAAGGTATCCAGTATGCTTCTACACACAATGCCTTCCAAGTGGGCCTGTCCTGATAATGGCCGTCGCGTGAGAAAGAGAGTGGCCTGACTCTAAGATGGCCACCCGCCAATCTCTGTATTCCAGTATCCCGCAGATGCCTGTCCTTGGATGGTGCCACACCCAACAGAGGCCCACATCATGCTGGATAAACAAAGCTAAAGAAAACAGAGTAGCACGGATGCTACAAAAGCAGCACCTGTGGTGCACCTCTTCTCCACAGGGCACAACAACCAAAATGCAGGCTATCACTCCCTGGTGCGCTCCTTCACCGCAGGGCACACCAACCAAGGAAAGGCCCTCACTCCTCTGCATGTCCCGCTCACTGATAGACAAATGCAATGGAGGTGCACCAACCAACAATGCGCCCCCCCTGCTGTGCAACACTAGCGCGGGCTCTATCAGTAGTTCATACCGGGCTTCCTCATCAAGTTGGATCCTGCACAGTGCTCACAGGTACGTCTGGCGCTGCTCCTTTGTGGGATCCTCATCACCAGTATTATGTAGGAGGCTCACACAGTAAGGATCATCAAACCTCTGTATTCATATTTTCCATTTAAGTGCAAACGTCAAAGCAGCCCAAAGTCATCTTCAGTCTCTTTCAACTGCAGAGAAGAGAGCAGTGGGAAGAGACTGAAGATGGCTTGGGGCTGCTTTGATGTTTGCACTTAAATGGAAAATATGAAAATCGAGGTTTGATGATCTTTACCATGTGAGCCTCATACATAATGCAGAACGCTTCAAAAAGAAAATTACAAACATCCAGCAAGTAATCAAGAGCAAGCCAAAAAACAGCAACAATTATCCTAACCAGCAAATGCCCTAACAAACCACAAGATTAAACAACTACTCACCAATGTTGATAGAAAAATTAAACCCGCATAGTTAACAAAAGGAAAAGTGCTGACTCTCCATGAGACCCATCGCCATCACTATCCTCCATCATGAAACGCCTGCAGAATACTTCTGCAACTTCTTTAATAATTCACTAGCAACAGGAAATGTGTCACACACCTTCAAATCAGCATAAATCAAACCACTCCTAAAAGACACATCGGCAAACACATAAGACCCAACCAAATGCCGACCAATTTTAAACCTCTAGTAGTCAGCAAAACGACTAGAAAGCTATGTTTACCAACACACCCTTGAACATGTAGAAAACTGTTGAATCCTAAAACCAAGCACAAGTCTGCTTCAGACACATGAGAGGAACCGAAAGAGCACCATCGATATGGGATGATCTAAAAACCAACACAGTGTTCAAGTCACATCAGCATTAATACTACTACATCAGCAGCCTTCAAATCAATCCACCATGGAACAATCAAAAGACTCCTAGTAATCAACAACACAGCACTACTATGGTTACAATTTTCCTTGCAGAAAGATCAGATGTGGCTAACAATTTTCAAGTAAGCACCACGCTTAACAACATGCAAAGTTACACACGACTTAACACATGTGAGCCTCATACATAATGCAGAACGCTTCAAAAAGAAAATTACAAACATCCAGCAAGTAATCAAGAGCAAGCCAAAAAACACCAACAATTATCCTAACCAGCAAATGCCCTAACAAACCAATTGAATTGAATTGAATTGAGGATGTTGAAGACCACAGCTCTTCAACATCCTCATGGCCCCTCTATCAACATCATCAAAAGACATAGGGCCTCATTACACGGATGGCGGTAGGGATTTACCGGTGGCGGTAAAATACCGGTACCGGTAAATCCTTACCGCCTTACTACGAGGTCCCTTTGCGGGTTGGGTATTTAACGCCTGCTTTTTGCAGGTGTTAAAATCCAACCCGCTAAGGGACCTCGGAGCTAATTACGGCACCACAAAATTGCGGTGCCGTAATTAGCACCTTCCCCATTCCCATAGAGCCCTATGGGGCAGAAATGGGAATGGGGAAGGGCAATGGTGGAAGGGGGATTTACCGCCCCTCCAACCTTGGAATGGGGCGGTAAATCCCCTTTCCGCCAAGGCGGTGCCGGTATTTTACCGGCATGAGCCAAGGCGCTAATAGCGCCATGGCTCACCGCCTACCGTGTAATGAGGCCCATAGACCTACCTGCTACAACTATGCATATGACACACACAAATCATCTACAAAAAACACCAGTGAAGAACAAGACACACCATTATCAACTGCCTCAAGGAAATCAAAAATTGGATGAGTAACAATAACCTTAAACTCAACCAGAACAAAACATAAATCATGATCACGCCAAGCAACCCATCAAACCAACACCAAATTCCATATCCTGGCGAAATGGGAACTCAACCATAACCTTCTAAAGTTGTTGAAAACCTTGCAATACTAATGGACAAAGAGCATTCCTAAACAATCAAGTTGATATTACCTTTTTTCACCTTCCCACATAGAACACTTGTCATTTCTCTAGTCATGTCAAGAATAGACTATGCCAACAGCATATACCTCAGAATGCCAGACTACCTCACCAAAAATGTACAGTGAATACAGAATGCTGCAGCAAGACTAGTCCTCAAACTCCCTAAGAGGAAACACATCACACCAGCAGTGAGATCCCTACATTGCCTGCTGGCCAAGGAACAGAATTCATACAAGAAAACAATTTCCATTTACAAAACAAACTGAACATGAAAATCCAGCAATGACAGTACTGAAATTTGAATAATCCTGCATATCGGCAAAACTTTGGAAAACACTCCAGAACAAAATGCAAGAAGAGCACCACCTAGAATTCAGATAACTGCTGAAAACATGGCTCTTTGACACACCTAGCCAAACAGGAAATACCAGTGAAGAGAAATTGCAAACACCACAAGAGAAACAGCAGAAAATGAACTGAAACCTGGATATCTAATTGAAATCAAGGTCTTTAAATGCAAACCTCCCCAGTAGATACTGAACCCTTGACAAACCCTGCCAGACTGTCAAGCAGAACAGAGAAAGGACCAGACTCCCCCATCAGTATCGCTGCTAAAAGCGTTCCAATATTATACATACACACCATCCAATATTCCACATACTGACCACCAAACAGCAAAACAAGCACACCCATCTACTGCAGCAGAAAACTAAAAGCCACCACAAACTACGCACGCTGCACAACATGCAACTAAACCCCCACACAACAGAAAACTAAACCAAGTACACACAAACCATCCCACACCCACTCATACACCAAACACCACCTAATCCTTATCATCTGAAAACAAACCCAGTGACTGGTTTTCCAAACAGTTGCCACCAACAGCACATCAAATCTCTTTTACGCTTTCCATCTTGATACCACTAAGTGCTCCTTCTTTTTTCAGATCCGTTAAAGCACCTGGAGACCATGAAAATGGCAGCAGTGCACAATAAAAATCACAACATAAGAGATGGCCACATGCTTGACTGCATTTTCTGTAATTAGCACATTACAAGTTTGCTCCCTGCCTATTTCCTATCCTGTTCACAATAGTTCTGCCTTGTGCAGTGCACTTTCCTGTAAGCCCTGGGACCATGTGCATAACTTGGAAAAAAGTGCAAAACAATATATAATAAATTCTAGAACTTAAACGTATCACCACACCGAATCAATAAAAAAGGGCATAGACATCTAATACATTCATAACTGATACTGTATTCATAAAATGATTACATGATGCTGGGCCTCATTATAAGTTGGCTTTTGTGGTAATAACGTGCCCATAATGATGTTTACTGGCACGTTACCGCACTGGCCAACTACAAGTTTGTAGGTGGGGCACCTGTTTTACACCCAGCTAAGAGCTGGATGTAAGTCAGGTGCCTTATTGGCAAAGAATTCAGGTATTACCGGCACCAGAATTACTGGTGCTGGTAATACTGGCAAATCCCCCCATGGAGTCCAATGGTTTCTCCATGGAATGGGGATTTTATTTATTTTTAATTTAAAATTTTTGGTTTACAGTTCAAATCTTTCATCTTCTTAACATATTTTACATATCTCTTTCTACTTTGTCTCATTTTCACAAAAGTCTCTCATATTTCTCCTTCGTTGTTTCTTTGCATTGGTTCTCTTTTGTCTCATTATCCATGTTCTTCCTCATCCACTTTGTCTGTTCTCCATTATATTATTCCAAAAAGATATCAGGGCAAATATTGTTTTTTTCTTGTTTCCTGCAACCAGTGATGCCCATCGATCTTTGGGCGATAGTGTAAGTGACTTCAAACAAGCAATCCAACTAAGTCAGTGCCTAGTCTAGGATCCCCAATGGAAGCCCTTATTCATATATTTTGATGTCAAGTTCTTAAATCTGGATGATAAACCCTTATATAACGCCCCTCTCTTTGAATCCCCCTGAGCTCACTGAGCCAAGATGTAGGTTTGTTTTGCAAATTAAAAGGTTTATTGGAAAAATTAAACAATATATATATAAATATATATATATATATATATATATATATATATATATATATATCACACTTTGATGAATAAATTAATACTTGATAGCACGGCACACTTATGAATATGAACAGTGATCAGTATTGGGTAATATTACAATAGCGACAACTCTTTAATCAAAAAGGAGTAGGAATAGGAAGGATAAGGTAGCAGAGAATGCTTTGTATGGTTTCAAGGAAATGCAAGATGGGAAAGAATGCAACACAGAAATAAACTTGATATGAATTCAATCAGAGATAATATGATCACTTTTTCCCTTGTGACAACTCACTCCCCCCCTTAGGCAATATAAGGAGATGGAAAGGAGAGCACACAGTTTTCAGGATGCAATCAAAATGCAGTTCAAATTCCAGTTCCCCCCAGCAAGCTTAGAGAAAACCGGTATGCTTTTAAACAGGCAAAAATACTTTTAAATGTGATTGCAATGAAGTAAATATTATGCTAAAAATGATTTTAATTCACTAAAGGAAATTCAGGGTAGGTGATAGTGACTTTGAATTGGGACAGGTCAACACAAGTGGTGAAATTGAGCCATATTGCAATTCGCAGCACTTTATAGGTGTGTTGGAAAGCCGAGGATCTTGGCTTTAAAATGACAGTTAAATCTCGCTTCTAGGACATACGGTTCAAAAGCTACGGATATTTTTGTGGAGGTAGATTTTCAGAAATGAAGTCAAGATTTCAGAATGACAGATGACACTTTTGCAGCTTTGAAAACACAGAATGGACACACGATTTCTATGCAGTTCTGGACAGGTTGAAATGGTTTAAAAAAGATTACTTTAAACTAAGAGATGGGTTGTGGACAGTTCTAGATACTCACTCCTAGTTTTGGAAGGGAATGGACCTCGTCACAGATCTGGTCAGGTTTGGCCTGCGGTTCTTTCGCCACGGGACGGTCTCTGGCACTGGTTCTGCTCATAGCGGGGCCTCTGGTCTGCTATCGGCACTGCACAGCAGTCTGTCTGGGTCTGCCTGGTTCTGGGTACAGCTCTGCTTTCTGGGTCTGGATATGATTCTGGCACAGGGTTCTAGTCAGAATCAAACAGCTTGCTCGGCTGTTGAATAGTTTAGTTAGGTTGCTGGATTCTGGGGCCCCTGAAAAGAGTTCAGCTTTTGGGTTTGGCCCCTGTTTAAGGTTCTAGAGTTTAGTTCTAGAGTTTGGTTCTGGAGTCTATCTGGAGTCTAAGTTCTGGAGCCTCAGGAGTCTGGAGATTTTGTCTGGATATGGTCGGGCAGCGTGCTGCGCAGGAATCAATGAGTAGTGGACAAAATGAGTCTCTATCTGCGTCTCAGCAGTCTCTTTTTATGTGTTCTCAAAGGGGGTGTGGAGGCTGACTTCCTATGCCCAACCCTCTGAGAATCCTGATAGGTTAAAGGATTTACTGTCCTCTGACTGGAGAACGGAGTTGTGAGTCAGAATGAGTCATCAGGTATCATCTTTATGGCTCAAGGAAAGGACACTCCCCTTTGTGTCCATACAGCATATCTTCTTTTTCATAACACACATATTTACAATATACACAACTTGTTAATATTACCTAAATTGCATGACAGATTGCTTAAGGTACAGTTTGGTTCAAGTCACATGTTTCTACGAGCTTGGGTTCAGAAATGACAACATTTTGTGCTTTTAGTGGGTTTTGCCATATTGGTTTTGCAACAAATCTTACACGGAGGTACACCCCCTCTCTGCGCATATTACAGTAAGTTTTCATTTTTCTAGCATAAACACTGTGTCTGCAATATTAATAATTACGGGGCTTGGCCTCAGGACATCCCACAGCATCCAGCTTAGTCTCAAATTGTGAGTGAATTTTTCATATTAAGAATCTCCAAATTGTAAATTTTTGTCCACTTGGTATAATTAGTTATCAGTATTCTCATAAAACATATATTTGCTTTTACTTCAGTACACCCATTGGTTTGTCCCCGCTGCTAGAAACATGGCTTGACTCAGAGATCAGATGTCTTGCCTTCCCCCAGAGCAGTGTTGTTCAGGCACACCCAAATCAGCATATTCTATTCAACTGCAAGAGTCTATTGTTCCTTTCTCCAGGCTGCAAGGAAAATCTCCTCTCTATTAATCAACAGGACCCTGTGATTTCCTGTGCTGTTGCTGAGAAGACTAGGTGTGAAGGCTTCCCGGGGACAGCCAGCCTTTGAAGTTTCAGCTAACTCAGGTTACTGTTTAGCTCCTGAAATACAGGTCTCCTGTCAGAATTTAGATCGCTAGCGACGGTCAGTGTCAAGCACCGGTATTGCACCCATTTTTGACAGCTGCCTTACCAGTAAGCAATCCTCAAAATATACTTTGTTCAAATATGGATGCACTTCTGTGGACCTCAGATTCATGTAGATTCTTGCGGTAGAATGATGTTGACCCCCCAACAAGAATGTGGGATCTTTTTAATTGTTTTGTGAGCCATGATTTTAGCAATTTTGACAATCAAGAAAATGAATTCCCTAACAGCTCTGGGTTGCTTTTGGCAATTAGTATTGCTATTTCCAAATGGTTTCAGGCTACTGTGTGTGTAGCCCAATGGTGGTTTTAGGCAGTGACCTCCTGTGCTCACTAATATAGGCAAAAGGGGGTGGCAGCCTATTTTTCAGATTTTTACTGTTCATTTTTGGATGATTTCTGGCAAGCAGCATGCTTTCTGGTGGACATTAAGATGTTTCCGCTGCCAGTACTGCACAATGATGTAGCAGGCCTTGGATGAGTGGGTTCAAACATCCCACAATAGCGACATTTGATTGTTCATAAACCATCCACTGGATAGGTTTTTTTTTCCGGCTAGTGCAGGACATATCATAATAATGTGGTGGATACTCTCAGTTACCGCTCTATCTTTACAAAATCGGCAATGTTTTTGGCATCCGGGAGTTTGTTTCCTTGCTGCCATTATTTCTCGTGTTTGTAAAATATTTAACCGTAGTCTCATGAACGTATTTCTTATCTTGGATGAAGGAAAGATCTTCAGATACATAGGCAGTTTATTAATAGGTTTGATATCTAGTTTGCATGGTACGTCATGATGATACTTGGCTTTGATCTTATTCATATTTATCCAATCATTCTCTGTAACTCTCTTCTTTGCCTTTTGTGGTCTTTCTAACAGCATCTCCAAGGAGATGCCTTGTGCTTCTCTTTTTGCTTCGGTCAATCTTTTCCAGAGTTCCAGAGCTTGTTGAGATCCAGGAATGGGGAGTTATAACCTTCGCCGGCACTCGTAATCCAGCGGTAACACTGCCGGACCGAGTGCCAGTAACAGTAATACAGTTTGCCGGTATCCTGGTGGATTTACCATTGTTTCTTTTGTTTTTTTATGTTTTCTTTCATGTGTTTGTCCTGCGCCATTTCTTACTATGTTTCTTGATTTGTTGCTGTTGTTTACTTTCATGTACTCTTTGATCTATACGTTTATCGCTGATATTGATCATTGTAATAGATCTTTGCCCTGACGAAGGACCTCTTCGGTCCGAAATGCATTGGCTATTGGCATCTACAACCAACAATTGTTAAATTCCTCACTCTGGTTTCATATTTTGTGTCATGTAATATTTGGAAAATAGAACTAAAAAACATGTTATTGCATCATTTTACACTAAACATTTACCCAGGTGGGTATTGGGTGTGTAGCCCTCACTGTGACAGGCAGGGATCCGACAAGCAGCATGCTGGTGTAGGCACACGTGGCAACAGTGTGCCCCAAAAGGACTTGAATCCCCAGAGCGGGCCACCGCCACGCGGGCCACAATGCCAACATAGTTGCCATGTCAAGCCTCTGAGTGGCACACTACACTACACAGGTAGGCGCACCACTCAGAGAGTTTTTTTACATTTTTTTAATATCAGCGCTGGCTGGCACTTACTAACCAGAGCTGTTAATAAATATATGAAAAAAACTCAGAGTGGCGTGCCTTCCTATGTGGTGCTGCGTGCCCCTCACATGGTGTGTTTTTTTTTTATTTAAATCAGGACTACCGTTAATTCAGTGTGCCAGCCCTTTGGCAGACTGGGGGGTGCACCGGGCAGCAAGGGAAAGCTAGGGGCGCAGCAACCCCCTTGCAGATCCCCTGGCTCTGCCACTGTATGTAATGGGACATTTATAACTGCCATTGTCATGGTCTCAAATTGCGTATGGTTTTCTGTAATATTAACATACCATAGACCTATCATACAGGGTATGTACTGCATTCCATTGTAGAAGGACATTACAAATAATATCCATTACAATTGCACAGAAATGACAATTTATTTTGCACTAATGGCGTTATACTTTAATGTTATATTTAGGGCGTGTTGTCTTGTGTGATTTGTTTGGTCAGTGAATAATGATTTCTGGCATGAGAACCGAATTGGATGATTTAACAGCACAATGGAATTTGTATGCACTTGAGCAAACAATTTGCACTTTTCGTCTAATGTCACTTGCTGCCTAGCGCATGGTTTCCACAACTTCAATGAACAATTATACAATAATAATAATAATAACCTGATGAGGACATTTCCACCAAGTTTAATTTAGGAAATATAAAAGTGTTGTCTTTGGGTTACCTATATTTAGTTAAAAACGGTGATCATTTCCCTTTAACACGCGCTAAAGGCCGTGTGCCTTTCTTCCTTAATAATGTCGAAATATCCTTACCAAGTTGAGAAAGCTAAACTTTAAATTCATAAATGTGACAATTTAAATTCAGTACATAAAACATGGTGAACACGGTACACACATCTTTCTAGGCGATGAAGAATACAATTGTACGTGTTCTTCACTGGGATTCTGAATTTCAAACACTGCCTGATTAGAGCTTTCAGCGTTGCTGTAATTATGCTAAATAGCTGGACACCGGTCCAAAACCCTCCCCTCCACCCACTGTTGACCCCATCACACTTCATTTTTTGATAAAGCCTATAATCTTTTTCTGACATAAAAGATGAGCGAGATGAACTATTACACTATGTCCGCCTGCAAGGCCACTTATAGCAGCGTAGCTAGGCAATTGCTTTCATGGAAAACCATTGCTACACATTTGCAGACACAAAACCCTTCTACCAGAACTGGCACACATTCCCTCAATTGCTTACTATTCTAGGAAAATAGTATTAATAAAAAAGTGGAACATAGTTGTAATCGTAAACATTAAAATCTTCTCTTGGTACTATTAAATGCATGTATGTAAATGAAGTCGCATTTTCAAAAGCCGCCCTTCACAGTCTAGATTTGGCAAACATGACAGTAATTATCAGTCTTGTAATTAAATGTCTAAATAGTGCAGTTGCTATTCAGAGTTCAGATGTATGATAGCATGCTGCAAGTAGAAAACAACAGCAAACACCATTTGGTTATGTTAATTATTTCATCAGATTCATTCTGTTTTGACACGTCACCCATTAGCGAAAACACATTTTGTGTTTGCTTTCTAGACACAAATAAACACCGAAACTCGCATTGCATATGGTGCCACAGCTGCACAGAGGTGGAGGATTCCAGTCGGGAAACTGAACGCCGTGTTTGCAGAATTAACGTGGCCACACTGAGCCCACCTTTGGGGGGGGGGAACAAAAACAATATGAAATCGAATTTTAGACAGATAGCACTACATTGTAGTCTTGCAGTAACATGTTTACAAAGGGGTATTTAGAAACATGGTTCCTCACTATGTAAGGGACCAGAGGGAAGCCAAAATCCCATACAATTGTAATGCAAGTCAGTATGCACATCTTGTAAACTGTAGACACCTCAGCAGCCTCCAGCCTTATATCTACCAGCAAAGCAAGAGACCTGACGCAATTCTTGGATTCTAGCATGAATTGGTGTAATTGGGGAAAGCACGATTTTTGCGTCATTTGCAAATGTAAATCTATGTGTGATTAGACATGTTGTAATACAAAGGACGTGTTTAAATATGGTCTGATATTAGCAGACCTATTGAACCAAATATAGATTAATATGTAAATACACGTTTTGGTGCAAGAAACAGTGAGATAAATGCAGGTCATTTTTGATTTTGTAGATCAGGTGTCTGTGATTGTGTACCATTGTGGTGACTTCTACTGCATTAAGCTAGAGACCACCTCTGCCTCGATTTCACTGGTAATGTATTTACATAAATGAGTGTTTTGATAACACAACCTCTTTTTTTGCCAGAATTGTAGGGTGGGACTGTTTAATTATGGGGCTTTAGATCAAGGTATTCACACGACATACTCTAACCAAAATATATCTTACACACATTTAGACACAACAGCCAAGAAGCCACTTTTTATTGTATTCAGGTAAACAAACAGGGTCTGTAGATGGGAGAAGTAGATGTTATGCTGTTTACCATGTTTTTTAACTCCATCATAAGTCAATAATGGTCCTAGTGCTTGGATGCAACTGAAAAACAATCACAAATGGAACAACACCATTACAAAAGCAATTTTTATATGGAAAAGAGAAATGCTCACCTAGTAGATATTCCTTGGTAGGAAAATCTACAAATTTTAGGTCAAATGAGAGAAGGAATAACTGCCAAGATGTTGATTCGGATAAGTGAAACCAACATGAGGCACAGCTTGGCCTTCATTTTCCACTTCACAACTGGGGCCCTCACCCATGCTAGGTTATGTGAAACAGACAATGGGCCTCATTACGACCCAGGCGGTAAGGGGTTTACGGCAGCGTAAACAGCGCCGACCCTTACCGCCTGAGTACGAGGTCCCTTTTAGCAGGTGTTAAAATCCATGGCGCTAAGGGACCATGGAGTTAATTACGCCACCGTAATTTACGGTGGCGTAATTAACGCCTTCCCCACTCCCATTATGCCCTATGGGGCAAAAATGGGAATGGGGAAGGGTAAATGGGGATTGGGGACTTACCGCCCCGCCAAGGTCGGAATGGGGCGGTAAGTCCGCCAACCACCATGGCGTAAACGTAGTTTACGCCATGGTGGTAAAGTCACGGCCCAGGCGGTAACTTACCGCCTGGGTCGTAATGAGGCCCAGTGAGTCTAAAACTCAATGCGCCTGTCCACTGGTTGAAAGTGTAGGGATCCGAGTCAAGATGACATATGGAAGTCAAGTTTTTCAGCCTCTGTCAGCTTTTGTTCCTCTCCTAGAGCGAATCCTTTGTGCTACTTTAAATTAGGGTTCCAGGGTCTGCACTTAGAGTGCCTATATTGTGGCTGAGACGATATGAAAACAAATTTGTAAATATTGTAGTTGGTACTCTTGTAATGTGCGATCCCCAGAAAGAAATACAATCCATTTTCCAATGTGATTTGATTTGTTTATTTTGTGTGTTACTAGTTTCTTCATGTGTTTGATTCATACGTTTAGATTTTGCACTGTCCTTGTTGCATACTTTCAGTATATATTTTCATGTATTGGATTCATACACATATATACAGTTCATGTTACCACTAGTTGAATAATCTCCCAACACGTGTTTCCCCACAGCTTTAGCTGTGGTTCCTCAGGAGAGATTCCTTGTTACTGTTTTCTTGATCTTGATTGGTATTAACGGTTGTGCTTTTCATTCACGTTTTAAGGTGTATTTCAATATTTCTCGGCAAATCTTATAATAATCTTTTATGTGTCTCCCGCAGCAAGGTACGATTGTCTCGGATTGCGAATGCATCAAGGCAATCGTACCACTGCTTTCCATGCACACCAATTCAGTTAGCAGGTGTTTGGGGGAGTGTTGCAGGTGGTGTGCTTAACCTAAGTTCCATCTATGAGTGTGAAAAACAGTAATTTTGCTTTCATTTCTATGTAAAGTTTATATTGATGAAGTCAGAAAGTTGAATTAATTGTATTATAACATTTTGCATTATATTGTCACCACACTGGTGAATGCTGCCCTAAAATTAGTTTTGCTCTGATTTTTTCATTTGAAATCTAGTGTTTCTATAGTGTGCCACGTAGTCAGTGGAAGAAGTCCCTGGCTGGAATGTGCCGTGTCTTAAAATCCATAGCATACCATTATTTATGAACTATGGAAAAGAGATAGATTGTCTCTTCCATTTTTTCCACAAATGCAATGTCTCAAATGTGGAAGGGGTTTCAAGCTGTGTAAATTCTTTTGGGCAGGCTCAGGAGATAGCTCAAGGGCAACATGCTTGCCTTGGAAGCAAGATGACATGGAGCAACACAGGTTCCCGGGTCGGTGCTTAGGGACCTCTGGGTATTAAGCGCGTTATAAATAACCAATTATATCATATCATGGACAGGTGGTCGGTTTATTGTCAGTATTTCTATCAGTTGTTTTCGAATGTGTGTCTGCGTGTGAATTGCACTTAGTTTTAACACATTTTAGAAATCATTACACGGTTAAATGAGGGGCAGCACAAGATGTTGTCCCTTACTCCAAAGGTTTCCTAGCAAGCATCGCTGAATTAGATTATGGGGGTCATTCCGAGTCTGGAGGCAGCCATGGTGCTATTACCAACATGACTGCCTCCAAACTATGGTCCGGGTCCGGTGTCTCTGAATGGGGACTTACCGGGTCATTCCAACCTTGGAGGAGCCGGTGCGTCCCCATTCAGAGAACCATTCCCCATAAGGCTCAATGGTAATGGGGAAGGAGCTAATAACGGCCCCGCAAACGGCCCCCCATTATTAGCTCCATGGTCCCTTAACGGGTCCCACTAAGGACGGCTGGTCAGACCAGCCGTTCCTTTTAGGACCCGCTAAGGGACCTCGGAATGTGGCGGCAGGGGGTTAACAGCACCGACATCCTTACCGGTGCCATTACCCCCCTACCGCCATACTCAGAATGACCCTCTTTGTCTTTGTTGTCATGGAGTGAATTAGATTGTGACACTATGTTAATAGAACACGCTTTTTGTTTATGTTCTGTATATAGTTGAAGTGCCGTGTAGCTTAAGCATTGAGTACGGTAGATAGAAAAAATTACTAGACAAAGGGCAACCCGCTATCTGAGCCAGAGCCCCGCCATATTGAAATAGGCTGAGTTAAGAGTTGGTAGGTTGTTGCTATTTAGGAAACGAGACCACATTTCTGATCTTCTGTCCGGTTCATTTAATTAGACTTCATTTCTGCTTCCCTCCAGCGAGTGTTCTGACGATCAAGGCCTGGGAGGAAGGGTGAGGTGCTATACAAAGATTTGTTATTGTTGCGAGACGTAGCTGTTCTCAGACGCTTTAGGCAGGAGATAGGTAACACTATGCTCCCAACATTAGGTACATGTAATGGCAGTGAAAGTCACGTTTTGGTGTGAACAGAGACTAGAGGCAAGACCTAGTTAGGTTACTGAACATGGTTGTTGGTATACTGTTCCCATTGAGGAGTGGCAGGACCATTGGGACTGCAGTTAACAGGATACACAGAGCAAATAAATCAGTGAAATTAGTCCTCAAGAGCAGTACCTCAGATGCGGTTTAATGAAGCCACCTGGTTCCCAAGCATGAAATGGAGGATGTGTGCTAGAAAAGCAACATGTTTCAAGATGGGAGTCACATGAGGTGTTGCCAAATGTACAACTGCAAGGTCAGAGAATCGCTTAGGGGTGCCAAGTTGTGTGGTCTCATTAGAAAGTAGTATGTTGTCCATCTGTTGCCACACGGTACCTATTGGCTTCACTGTTCACACTTGCTTCTGGATTGAGTCATATCGCGGGGCATGCACATCACAAAGTTATGCTGGCCAGTAGGAAAGGGCCATTGTAGCAACAGTATTATCAATAATGTTGCCAAATCAAAATGGAGCATTTTATGCTGACGATTAGGCCAGCCATAGGGGGCAGCATATAAATGTGTAGGTTACTGGCAGATGGTATTGGGTGCATAGGCTGTGGTTAGAATTGTGTATAGTGGGTAGCCAATGGGGAATGTAGGATTAACATATACTTGATATTTGTAACAAATGTTGTTTTGTGGTTTTCATCTATAAAAACTGTGAACTGATACGGGCGTGTCAAGAGCGTTTTCAGTTTTTCAGTTCAGAACTCGCGTGTCTAACATAGTCCTTACTACAGATTCACTATTGTTACAAAAACAAAATGCAGAGACCCACAGTCTGTGCAGCACTTGTGATCGTATACCATCCCTCTCACAACACACTGGCCATCTTTGGGAATAAGTGGGTCTTCCTGTTCAAAAGGTCTTTTAGACAGTTCGTTGCATACTGTGTGCCTTAGAATTATAGGTCCTGGTTTTATGGTATGTATTTTTTCCTCATTTCAATATGCAAGTATCCATATCTATTTTTTGGCAACATTTTCTGTATTTATCCACAGTATATATCTGCATTTATTCAAATGAGATACATGCATTTATGAAAACACACAGAGGCATACTGGTCACACATGAAAATGGGTTATTCCAAATCAATGTCAGCTACATGTTTACAATAAAAACAAATGGTTGCTCCTGTGATTGCTGCCGACCTAAGATATTTGTTGTCATCAATATGAAGAACTTGGGCCTCATTACGAAAATGGAAGTAGCCATGGAGCTATTAGCTATACATCCCGCGATGGAAGCTCGTAATCAGCGCTCCTGGGGTGAAGGGAGCCGGTCCCGTACCGGCCCCCTTCAATCCGGGAGCGCCAGGGTTATAATGAGGCCCGTTGAGTACTATTTTTCATGCTGCCAGCCTGCAATGTGATTGGCCTGCAATGTATTATTGACGACATTGATAGTCAAGCCAAAAGACTTACTTTTCCGTTGCTGTACATTTTTATAAATACAGACAGAAAACATATTGATTTGTGTCTGTATTTATGTATTGAAGACAGTAAAACCCGAAAATAGGGGCCTTGATGTAGTGCTCTGACAGGCCTCATTCCTGGAACCCTATCAATGACTAAGATTGCAAAGTACGAACTCCGAGCAGACTATTCACACAGTAGGGCCACAAGACGAGAGCATTGAAGGTTCATTATGCTGTCAGGTTTATCATATTTTTCTTTTTCATTTTTCATTTTATATTTTTGTTCTGCAAATGGACAATTATGGAATATGACAACATACAATTAACACCCCCCTGGAGGCAGTAGGAGGGTTTGAGGCATTCATTGTATTGTGTGTGCTTTATCATGCTTTTACTGGACCTCAGCAATCACAGTGCAACACTTGCAATACAAAGAACTAGCATGTTATTAGCAGTAGCTCGAAAGAAAAGTAGACAAGTGCATTGGGGCGATGAAGAGCTTGATAATAACACAGAACAAGATTTCACAAGTGCACTGCAAGCTAGTTCACCTCCATACCAGTCTTTCTCAATGCACTTATATCCGTGTTTCACAATAGAGTGGGATACATTCGATTTATTCCACGCCATCACAGGTATGGAAAGCTGCATATCAACACATATCAGTGATCTCATCTCCAGTAACTGCCAGAGAGCTGGTTTCCTGTTCCTGCGATCCATGCTAACTTAAGTCACAGTGCCGCTTGAGCCACCATTTGTTGATACTGATCTCCATCACAGTTCAGTGGTGCTAGTCATGTAAAATAACACAAAATTGTCACCAAGGAAACTAAGCGAAAACAAATAAATGAAGTTGCAGATCATAAAGGAACACTCGCACCCGGGTGGATTTCAGAACTAAAATGCACACTACAAATGTGGGCTGAAACTACTGCTGTAAGGCCTTTTTCAGAGAGAGATGCTAGCTCCAGGTGGCCACATGCCATGTTTTCTGGCTCATTGCTATCCCCACCCCTAGATTTCCTCCCTTTTCCCCGGTTTCCATGTCCAAACCCTACTTATCCCCTCACCACCAGTAGTTCAGAGATCAGACTTGCACAATTCCCACCACCACAAATATTTTCTTCCCCAGTGCATCTCCCTCACCACTCCCTCATCCACAGCATGGAAACCCTGGAATGGCACAGGGACACAAGTAGTTCCCTTAATCTTTTTTTTAATGCATCCCATTCATTTTGTAATTCAGTTTGGCCGCAATGTAGATTCACAACTTGAAAATGGTATGATTACCCGGGGGGGATCAACCAGTGATACTAATAGCGATAACAGAGTATGCATGATGATACTCATTGAAGACCAGGTCACTCAGGCCCTGAGCTGTTAGTACCTGATAGCAACAACAGAAAAGAGGTGATGGCTGGGAGGTTTGGAATTAATCCTAACCTCTGGCATTGCTCCGGGCAAGCCTCCAAGCCAACGTTCTTCAGCCTGCCAAGACATTACAGTAGGGGAAAGAACATTAATAGCCATTTCAGCACCCACACCTACGTCTCTATTATTAACATATAACATAAGTAATTCCCTAGGTATACTAGTTGTTTGCATTAAGCGATCATTTTCATACAACTGGGAAACAAACATCTACCCTGGACAATGCCAATGCAGTTTGATTCCCTAACCATTTGAAGATTATATAGAAACAATCATTACTATTTAAAAAGTATTATAGAATGTAGGCATTTCTTCCTAAATCTGTATTCAAGCTTAAAGTAAGATGTGCCTCCATTAGAACATAAGTTTCATTGACATACCATAAATCCCCAAAAGCCCATCTTTTATGCAAGTATATCTCACTTTCACAGAAACTTTCTAAATCGCTGTTTATTCTAACTAGCAACATTGCAAAAAGTAAACATTATAAACAGAAATAGTAGGTGGTGCTTGGATCTACGGTCAGATGGTATACTAATCCTTAGTCCCTATTTATGTTTAGAAATACAATTGATACAAGAAAACCCTTGAAGTTCATCAGGTGTCGGAGGTTACAATACCTTAACTATGAGGCACACCACCTTGCACAACCCCTATTCACATTGCTCATATCACACGTGAAATCACTGATGAGTATTGGGTGGCTGTGAGGAGGAAGAGAGAGGTGGGGTAGTGACAGACTGTGAAGAGGAAGAGTGGGGTGGGGCACTGGTGGACTGTGATTAGGAAGAGTGAGGTGGGATTAATGGCAGACTGTGATGAGGAGGAGTGATGTAGGGGTAGTGGGGGTCTGTGATGAGGAAGAGTGTTGTGGGAGTAATGGGGACTGTGACGAGGAAGAGTTATGTACCGGTAATGGAGGACAGTGATGAGAAAGTGAAGTGGGAGTAGTGGTGGACTGTAACTAGAAGAGTGAGGTGGTGTAGTTGAGTACTGTCACAAGAAAGAGTGAGGTGGTAGTAATGGGGGATTGTGAAGAGGAAGAGTGAGGTGGGAGTAATGAGGGACTGTGAAGAGAAAGAATGAGGTTTTTGAAATAGAGCTTTCAGGACTGGTGTTACTTGTGGGCTGCATATAGTATACATGTATTGGGTAGGCCATCTAGACAGATGCTTTGTTTGTGGGGAGGAAATGTATACAGTGTATTCTTCTTCCATTACTTGAGCTCTTAATGGGGTCTGGCCGCATTTGATATGTGTGGCAGGTTTAGGCAGTCGGGGATGTTTCACATGATAGCTTATATATACTCTGATAGAATTTGTCAAATTCTTTGTTTAAGTGTTCTGTTTAGTGATCAATTCCTCATAGCTATCCTTAAGGAGGTGAATGCCCATTATTTGTTTCCATGTTCTTTCCGCTGTTTGGAGTGTTTCTGTTTATAGCGAACTAGTGCGTACTCTGCTTTTTTAGTGTATAGAGTATTTAGAGTGTATTTAGCCTCAGTTAGTTTTTTTTAAGAGTTTCTCAAATGGGTCAATGGCATATACTTGTGTAAGTGCTAAAATTTCTATTTCTGTGAGTCTGATTGCTTCTTGTTGTTTATGTATGGAGACTAGTTGGATCATTGTCCCTCTTATATATGCCTTATAGGACACCCAACAAGTGCCTGTGAAGGTGACTGTACCAGAGCTAAGTTCAAGAAAGTCCTGTTCTTCCTATTGTAATGGCTCCTTTAAACACTGGTGTTTATACAGGTTTGTCTTCATTCTCCTCTTGCTTCAAGTGGGCCTTTCAGTTGTAATGGATAGTTGCACTGTAATGGGTGTGTGATCCGATATCTATGCAGCTAATATTTCACCTGGCTCGATACCTGATAGGAGTACTGCAGCAGTAAGAAAGTAGTCTATCCTTGACACATGAGGTAAACGTGAACTCTTGAGCTTATGGGTGTAACACGTGTTTCAAGATCCCTCTTTCCCTTTTGTTATTTAGGTTGGGGTTGCCTGTTCTGTCTAAGAATGTGTCCATTGTTATAATGAAGTCTCCTATCACTGTTGGTTTTGTTGTAGTGACGAGTACTATTCTATTGAGATGATTCGGGAACATTGTCTTGTAAAATGTAGGGGCATACACTGATATATTACATGGACGCGGTAGCGTCCATGTAGTTATGGTTGAGTTGGTGTTTCCATAGGAAGAGCATTTTTTGGGTGGCTTATAACTTCGCTCCCTCTGGACGAATCCTCACCAAACTTTGCAAAAAAAAGTATATGGCCCACTCTGATTTATTTAGCAAAGTTTGGAGAGGTTTAGTCTAGGGGTGGCAAAGTTATAAGGGGGGTTCCAAAACTTTTGTTTTTTCCTATAGACATAATGGGAAAAATCTTTGCACACGGCCACAGGCCAAACCGATGGACGGATTTAAACCAAATTTGCGGCAGGAGCGGGGGCTTGGTCCCAAAAGCGTGCTTTTGCAAATTTGGTGTAAATCCGTCCAGTAGTTTTTTTATAAAATGACCAAAACGTAAGGCAAAAAAATTAGTGATATCTGTGTTCGCTTCGCGGACGGACTTCCCTGTTCGCTCCGTGGACAGCACCCCGATTGGCCCATGGCCTTGCGTCATGTCCGCGGACATGCAACGTGTTCGCTGATTGGACGGCGAGGGGCGTGGAGTGCGTCAGATTTTCTGTGGCGCCCACCATCTTGTATTCGCCGTCGACCACGTACAGCGCAGTGAAACGTGGATAAAAAATTGTATTTAGTGCCGTGTGTTGGTGTGTAAGAGTGTTTGGGGAGGGTGGGGGAGTATGAGATAGGTTCAATGTTTTGTTTTTTATGTGCTAGACATTTTTGTTGCGTTCGATTTGTCCGCGGAGAACACGGCTGTTCTGACATTTTGTAAATAAACAAAATGGTGGGGTGTTTAGAGGACGGAGTATGTGTCATTTTTGTTCGCAAGCAAGGTAAAAATGAGCTATGAACACTCACGGTGTACTTAATTGTTCCTAAATACACAAACTGGGGGTGTCCTCAGGACGCTGTGAGTATTGTAATCTGTCTAGTTGAATGTGTTCTAAGAACACTCGCGGTGTCCCGAAATGGTTGCAATTACACAAAATGGGGGTGTTCTGAGAACGTTGTTTGTATTGTTCGTTGTCAGGGTGAAAGTGTTTTAAGACCACTCCTTTTGTCCGCTAATAGTACAATTTCCTATGGGAGTCAACCGACTATTTGTCCACTAAAGAAACGATAAATCCGGCTGGTGTGCTCCGACATTATGTGATAATCCTATGACTGGCGCTATTGACCTGGCTGACTTGCTTTTGCGACACTAAATCATATCTCCCGCCCCTAAGCCTGATATTATCAAAGCATTCATATTCCCCGCCTCTCTCCGTGATGTTACAGGGTGTGTCATAAAACGCGCCCAGTTCTCTGCAGTCCTAACCAGTGTTGCCAACTTGGCGACTTTCTCGCTATATTTAGCGAGAAAGTACGCCCCCCTATCGACTTTTTCATTAAAAAGTGCCTAGCGAAAAATCTAGCTACTTTTTTCAATTGGTTTGGAGACTTGGTCACATATGCACGTTTCCAAACAAATTGAAAAAAGTGTGGTAATTCGCCCATTTTCTAACGGGAGTAATGTAAAAAGTCACTGAACTTAAAAGGGAGGTGTTTACTGTTAATCAGAGCCATTTTATTGCTCTTAAAGTAGCCCGCCCGCCCAAAGAAACGCTTGACGGGAACTGTATGTTAAGGGGATGGACCTAAAGAAAAAGGTTAAAACGGCAGGGGGCCACAGTAAAAGCCATAAATAGTAGGGGGAAAGAGGAGGTAATTATGTAAATTAGGCAGTGACGTCATCTAGCTACTTCTGGTGACTTCTAGGGGAGACAATAGCTACTTTCTTCACTGAGGAGTTGGCAACACTGGTCCTAAGTGACTTTACACAGAATCCGGAAGACAACACATATTATGTCACAACACAGCGCGCCACAATTCGGAATATGAAACTGTGGTTTAAAAGTAAACAGCAGGATTGTACATTTGGTAAAGTACATTTATTTCACATGAAATGTTTAGTGAATATTCAGCGATTTGCTATTGTCTCTGCTGTCGATCAGCAAAAGTTTATTTTGAGCCACGCGTTGTTCCTTTGCAGTAGATAGGCTGTTGGTTTATGATAAAAGCAGTAAATGGTCGCTCTGATAATTGGAAGTTTGCTCCAACAACGAGCCATTAGACCACCCTATTGGTTGGTATGTTGTTTGTAGCCGCTAGTACTGCGTAAGGGCATATTAGTCCTTGGCGATTGTCCCATAAAATGGTGAGGGTCATGAAGTTGCAAATTTGGACCTGCACCTGGCAGTTGAAGACCCCATCCGCTGGAGTCTGTAAATCGTGACATAGGCAAAATGGTGCCACATACCTGTTTTAAAAAACATAAATTAGTCTCACCAGGCGATCTTCATTAAAAATCATCATTTTATTTATTAGGGCGTGAAACTATTTGCTATCGAAGATAGTGCAACGGAGTATGTTAATAATAAAATAATAATATTTTCCCATCCATATAGCGCTAAGAACCGTGAGGTATCTAAGCGGTGCTTATTATTAACCACAGTGTGTGGTGCTCATTTACCCACTACGGAAGGATGAAAGGCTGAGTTTGGCCTTGCCGGGATTCGAACTTGCGTTAGCAAGCTGTGCACGGATGTCAAAGCGAGCGCTGTACTCGCTGTGCCACATGAAAGGCTACAGTGAAGTGGCAAAGCGAGTAGAGCGCTTGACCGCCTATAGACCGGTTAAATTATTTCTATTAACCCACCCTGTGTCGTCTGCCTTTTTCAGAGCCCTCTAAACGACAGGGGATCAATTCGGCAGTGATAGTGCGCGGTAGAAAACATTATGCCACTTTCAAAGAACAAGTTCAACTTGAGCGGTCTTTAATGCTACGCTATTGTAATTATATTTGGTATAAAATAATATAAAGGGTTACTTACAGTACAATTGCAATTTCCATTGTCTACGAGTAGTGCAGTCCAAAAATACAAATCCGCGTGTGCGAACGATCTTTCAAATAGTGATATAATATATAAAAGTGGTTTAGTTTCAGAAATTTCATCCTTATCTTCTCTTACGTTTTAGCAACACTCCTTCAAGAGAAGTCTTTCATCACAATCTCTGTCTGTCAAGGTCAAAACACAATACAACCTTATAGTTCGCTTCGTGAGCCTCTCCGGGGCCCTAGAAAAAAATGGAAGCATCTGACCTTCACTGTGAACGAGCATAAATTCTTACTTTGCAACATTCTGTGTAAAGCCATCTGTGAGAAGTTGGCTTTTGCACGCCATGTTTGTATATTGTTTGCGTGATATTAAAAAAAGTTTGTTTAAGGGACGTTATGGTTCTAAGTACAGCCGAAAGACCCCTGAAAATCACAAGTTATGGTAAGCTATGAAAAATATCTCGCGCCACCACCGTGCACTGCTAAGACTAACACCGAGGACATCAAAGATGACATCGCAAATGTCATTGATGAAATCACTGATGACATCACATGTGTATGTACTTTTCATGGAATTTGTGTACTAGGGATTTTTATTATAATGTTGTGAAAAAAGTGTCAAGGATATTGCAATAAATATCATACCGTTATTAGTGCTTTGAACGATGCATTGATATAAATAGCATTGTATTATGGGATTCTATCTAGTATACTGAGCTACTAATGGAGAAACATAGCATTGTGTGCAGAGTACAAGATGAAAGTATAATATTTGTAATGTTAATATGTTGAATAATGAAATGATAATTGTCCTGAAATTTTCGAAAATTCACAAAATGGGGGTGTTCTGAGGACATTATTCGTATTGTGTGATTGCTTAGCTGTATGCAATGAGGGAATGGCACAGAGAGTAAAGTGGACGCCGTCCGCGGACACTGCGGCTGTTCGTGGACAGGGCGTGCTACATCCGGGTTTTTCCAGGAAATCCAACATGGAAAGAAGACTGTACGTATCAGCCAATCAGATGTCGAGGTTGTGGATTTGTGTTGAAAGAGACTGTGTGTGGTGAAGATGGCAGAAGTAGAGAAAGTCAGGGTGTTGGTGCTTGGAGATATGTTTGTGTATGGTTTAAAACAGTACGCTCAATGCAGGCATGTTGCAAAGAACTTTGATGTGAAAGGAGTGGAGGTGGTGTGGAGCACTGTGCCTGATTGCAATGTACAGGGAATTGTACAAGTTTGTGAGGATATGGCCACGATGAACAGTCCGCATGTGGTAGTTTTGCACTATGGTGCTTTCCATTTGGGCAACGTCAGTGCCCCTACTTTGTTGGCTGATTTGGAACGCTTGGTTCAAGCCGTAATGAAGATCCTTCCAAATGCGAAAGTAATTTGTTCTGGATTACTACCTAGGGCAATATGGGACAATAGTTCAGTTTTTTGTCCTCAGCAAAACATTGCTAGGTGTGTCATCAACCGAGGCATGTGTGCCTTCATGCTTAGAGCTGGTATGTTCTTCTGTAATAATGAGAATATTGATGCCAGTAATGCTGTTAATTTTAAAGAAGATGGCATTTCTTTATCTTTTACGGGAAATGCCTTTCTATTTTGGAATGTAAGGGTTGCTTTGGAGAAGGTTATGTGAAGATTTTAGGAGTAAAGTAAGAAAAAAAAAACAAGAAAAAAATACAAAATAACAGGTGTCTGTCAAGCATATGTAAAAAACCCAAAAAAAAACGGCTCTTTTCAGAGCCAACTTCAAAGGGGAATTGGGGCACACTATTTAAATTTACATTCACCACGCTCAGATTTTTGATATGTCCGCGGACATGGCAGTATTCCGCGGACATGAAAATCACTACGAGGGGGTTAGTATGTTCTATGTTACATGTATATGAAGTCAGGGATATTATGGTTAAGTTGTGCTACTAAAAACCTATGAAATTCAGTGAAAAACCTTTGTTAAAGGAACGTAATGGTTAAGTTGCGCTACTAAAAACCTATGAAATTCAGTGAAAAAACTTTGTTAAAGGAAGTTATGGTTCAAAGTAAAACCGAAAAACCCCTGAAATTCGGCAGTTATGGTAACATAAGCAACCATAACTCGTGCCACCGTGCACTGCTAACACTAACACCCAGGACATCAAAGATGACATCACAAATGTCATTGATGACATCACTGATGACATCACATGGCTGGCTCTCCCTTTTTATCCTTTACTGACATATTGAAGCCACATAGTTTTCTTCAGTAACAGTCAGGAAGTAAACATTGAAAAGATACTATATTTGTAGACTTAGGTTCAAGTCACATCATATGAAACATATACATAGCGGAAGACACAGGCTTGAAAGAGAGCAATCCTTTCTGTGCATGAAGATAATCATTAGGGTTATCAGCACTTTCTCATAGTTTTATTTTTATTACTCTACCTTCCCTGTATATGCTCATATTTGTATACATTATACTCACTCTCCTTTCCTTTGGGTGCAGTCACATCATGTGATACACATACATATGGTAAGTAGCAGCTTTGAAACAGAGCAATAGTTTCTCTGCATTAAGACAATCAGTTAGGTTATGAACTCTTTCTGCTACTACTTCTGCTTTTTTGTTTACTTCAATGTCCCTGTATATACTCATATTTGTATATGTTGTTGTCTCTTTGTGTTTTGCCTGTAATAATTATGTATTAAGTGGGTTTTATTATCTACTTATTACATGTTTCACAGTATGCAAAACTCTAATAAGAAAGCAGTTATCATTTCAGTATTCAACATGGCAAGATTATGAATATGGCACCTTCATCATGTATGCTGCACACACTGCCTATGTTTCTGCATGAGTAGCTTAGTATACTGGATAGAACTTCATAACAGAATGCTATTTATATCAATACATTGCTTAATGCACTAATTAGCTCATGATATTTATCCCAATGATCCTGGGCAGTTTTGGTCAGCATTATAAGAATCCCTTGTACAGAGTTTTCCTGAAAAATAAATGCATATGTGATGTCATCAGTGATGTCATCAATGACATTTGTGATGTCATCTTTGATGTCCTGGGTGTTAGTGTTAGCAGTGCACGGTGGCGCGAGTTATGGTTGCTTATGTTACCATAACTGCCGAATTTCAGGGGTTTTTCGGTTTTACTTTGAACCATAATGTCCCTTTAACAAAATTTTTCACTGAATTTCATAGGTTTTTAGTAGCGCAACTTAACCATAACGTCCCTTTAACAAAGTTTTTTTACTGAATTTCATAGGTTTTTAGTAGCGCAACTTAACCATAACGTCCCTTTAACAAAGTTTTTTCACTGAATATATATATATGTATATCAAAAGTTGGACCAGTAGAACGGGATGACACCAATTAATCAAACAATCTTCATTTTAATCAATATTCATATAACAAAAATAACTTCATGTATAGTTTAAAAACCTTCAGTTCATTTAATCAACATCGCTCTCAAACATTCATTCTCAAACCCATACTTCCTCATTCATACTTCTTTAACAGTAAAACCAATTTGGCATTTCATATACTGTGTGTTCATAATATTACACAGAAATGTACATAGGTTACAATCATGTATTAATGACCCAGTCCTTTTTATCGGGTGTTGTATCACATCTGGTTTTTGATTTCCAGATTGTTCAAATAGTTGTCGACACTTATTTCGGTCCACTTATAGAAATTATTGTCTCTCTTCTTATAAAGACCTTCTTCAGGACGTAGGGCAGAATATAGTTGATCCACCCTTCTGGAATGGTATAGGCCAAATTCAAATCCCCGTTTTTAACTCTAAGGAGAGCAGGTAGGTAGACGGAATCAATCCTCCACTGGTAACCAAGAACTAGTGGAAAACTCTATGTAATTCTTGATACGTATCAGAAATCAGTCTTCAACAGTAAGTAGTGTATCCATAATAGAACACACACTGTACCTTGCCCTGATCAGCCCTCACAAACGCTGAGGTTATATATTTGACATTCGGTTTCACTAATCCTGTTTTAGCATGGGCCAAAAGCACTGTGCCTCACCCAGCGGGCATCCGCGTGTGGATACAGCAGTCATTGTTTGGAGGCAGTTCAAACGTACCACTAGGGCATATACTGAGCCAGTGACAAGGGGTGTGTCTTCTATATGTGTTTTGGCCAATGTCAGACCAAGTGTTTGATATTCTTGCATTTACTTTTGTGTGGATAATATAGCTACACCACATTTTCTTCATTTTGGTAGGGAGCTTTGTTATAGCTTTCCCACCCAGTCTCTTTTAAGATGGTGTGCTTCCTCTGAGGTTACATGAGTTTCCTCCAGTAATGCTAGATCGGCATTCTGCCATTTTAAGTGTGTAAGGATTTTCTTTCTCACTAGTGAGTTAAACCATTTGTATTAAGGGAGACAACTTTGATATTTGTCATAGTGATTGATTAGATTGATAGTGGATGTTCCGTCAAATTGATAAGGTAGGTTAGGAGAATAGGGACCAGGTTTGAGAGTTGCAGGTGTGCATTGCCTTAAGATGCTAGACATCCTTTGCATTGGTCTTGCGGCAAGGGCAGTCCAGCCAGTGCCACACAGGGGACAGAGACTCAGAATGTGTGTGGGGTGTGTGGCTTTAGCGATGTGTTACTGTGCGCTTCTGTTGTTATGGGGTGTTAGGCACTTGAGCCAACGTGACTAGATACTGTTGGATTTTTATTTAAATGTTTCCCTCATTATAGGGTGCAGAGGGAGGTGCATCCCGGTGGGTTTAGCCTCTGGTGTTTGCTGCCTAAGTCCATATCTACATTAAACAGCTAGTATCTTGATGATGCTGTGTGGGAGGATTTCCTGCAGGTCCATAAATAGTTTTTTGAACTCCCAGTTTCTATTGTATCAGTGAGGCTTTTCAGAAATTAAAACCACCATTGTTTTCTGCTCGATGTGAGCTGGTCCCACAATAAGTTGAGGGGCATCTGTTAAAATAACCTAATCTGTGGGATTTTGAATGAAGGGAATGTATGCCTACTGGGGACGCATTGATAATGAAGCATACAATCTTATACTTGACGCCCAATGTTCTTTAACACCACAATCCTATACTACTAGGTGTCTTATCTTTTTTTCAAGCAGACGGCCTGTGTGATATTATTAATCCAAGATGGCCACTGTTACGAATACTAATTTCATTTTTGAGCTATAGCTGCTTTTAGGGTGGTTCTCTGAAAAATGTGCTAAGTAGTTTTTTTCTTGTAAAACATGATCAAAAGAATAGAAATGTTCACATAAGAAATGTGTAATATCGTTTACTGTTTCTGAGATGTAGCTTTCTAAATTATTGCTACCTTCAACTGTATGCTCACTAAATTAGACATTTTTAAATAATTTACAACTTACTCCTTTAAAACTACAATAGCCATTTACATTTGAAGAGAGAAATTAAGGTTTCACAGGTCATCTTCTGAGTCCCAGAGTTCATTTTCATCATCTACAAAATTGTTGTCATCACAGAGCTCTTTGTTGCCACCACACTTAAACAGTTCCGTGCACCTTAGTGAATGAACTTACCATTTGCAATGCACAGCACAATGAGCCTCATTACAAGTATGGCGGTGCAGGAAAAATGGGATGTAACGGAATTATAACCACTTTTCCTGCACCGCCATAATACGGGTATGGCCCGGAGTGGGGGATTTACCTCCAGCATCATGCTTGAGGTAAAACTTTCAGTTTTATGCTGAAAATTGGCAGAATTGACAGAATAACCACTACAGTAATTCCACCAGTAGGTAGTAATGCTGCCAAATAAGCCCAATAGAATTAAATGGACTATAAACTGTCCTCAGGAACAAATGAAGAGACATCTGTCATATTGTTATAAACCTTTGTATGTTGTTCCTCTTCCTGTATCCTCATCAGCTTGCTTTTGTTTATAGCTAAAATCATTGTACCATCTAAGTAGAACATTGAAAGAGGTACTGCAGAGAAATCGTAATTACTCAAGCATTCCTGTACATCAATGTCAGTTCGACATCATGAAGCAATCAGAAAAAGTGTGAACAAAGAACAATGTGCCTTCAACTGCACTATGGTGTCTGATACTTTTGTCTTAACAGCTTTGCGTGCACTTTTACACAGCTGAAGGTTCTCGTTCTTCATTGGTGCCCACAGGCTGAAAATGTTTGATTCAATCCAGTCTTCTTTAAAGCTGTTGTACATTTGGCAACTTTTTTCTGTCATTCTTGATGTGTCCTTCTAAAGTTTTTCATCAGCAGCTGCCTTTGTCGAGATGTCGATCAGTTCTTTTCCATCATAATTCATATGTATAGTCAATGGTATGAAAGAGTTGTAGATCTGTTGAACATCTTCATTTTGATTTGTTGCTTGGAATGCTGTCATGTGGTGATGTTTTGACCATTCTTAATCTGTGATTCCTACTTTTTGTTGCTTCTGTAGACAACCTTGATAGCTCAGAAGAGGCTTGTCATGATCTCTGCTTCCAAAAGGTCAGGGTTTTCCCAACTCCCTTGGAAGCAGATCCATAACCCAGGTTCCGAGTGCCAACCAGTCCCAATTGGGACCTTTTGGACCCAGTCCTGGCGCCAGTGGCACCAGGCTCATAAATATGCCCAGTCCCAGCGCTGGAAGCGCCGGGCTCATAATGCTTGGGTGGACTTACCTGCAGCAGACCATGCTGCTTACTTGCCTGCCAGTTGAGCCTCTGATCCTCTTCTGTTTGGAACTACTTTTCCTGTTGGGTGGGGCAGGAGCCACTCCCTAGATTCAGAACACTGGAACTCTTCTGGAAAGCAGGAACTCTTTTCTTACCTAGGCGTGGCTGTGGAAGGAGACACCTAAGCACTACAGGAGGCTATTTAAACCACACCCGATGGATGAATCTTGCTTTGCGTTATTCTGCATCCTCTGCAGCAGAACGCTCATCGTGTCTTCTGCATCTGATCCTGGGCCTAAGGAAAAAGGCTTACCATCCTGAATCCAGTCTTCAGCAACACCTATAAAGACAAGAAAGAACAGGTTAGCATTACGGTCTTCAGTGACAGCTCTTCACTTACCTGGTCCATCGGCTGTCACCAACGCCTCGCGCTGCATTCCGGCATCTGAAAGACAAAGGCTTACCTACTCTTCGTGCGCTCCGGAGGTCTTCACACTGCATTCCGGCATCTGAAAGACAAAAGCTTACCAACTCTTCGCACGCTCCGGAGGCCTTCGGCGCTGCATCCCGCATCTGAAAGACAAAACAAGGTGCGTTTAAAGACATTGGGGAACTTTAATACTCACGTGCCATTACTCCTTTCCACATCTAACCCAGTGGGTATTCCGGCACCCTGCAGCCGCTCCGAACTTGTACCTGCAAAATAAAAAGACAGTTAGAGCGCATCGTGAAGCAGGCAACAAGCGCTTACTTACGTGCTTCCAGGCGCTTCTATTCATCACACGGGCTCCATCTTCAACTCACTTCAGCCCGTCATCCGCCATCGCCGGAACCCTGCAAAACAAGAAACATCATTACTAAAGACTTTAAAGACATTAGAATTACTCGAAACTTACCGTTCGTGCAGTAAACGACGGACAGCAGTCCTCTGAAGTCAAGAGGCCTGCTCCCCTTATCCAGTGAAGAAACTGGTTACAGCACCCTGCCCCGAGGCAGATGGAGAGCACGGCGTTCACTTACCTAAGACATCTTACCCTTCGAGTCAGACATACAGTGCACAGAGGTCCAGCCCAAAGAGCCAGCAGTGTGTTACACATCACCTTTGAAGATACGGTATACGCCCAGTCAAGACCGGCGCCTCTACGGGAATCAGGTGAGCGTTACAGAACGCAAAGCCTACCACAAAACTCCTGTCCAGGCGCTATGGAAACCGCGGATACCGACCAGCTAGCCCAGTTACTTGGGGAACTAAGGGCAGAAGTGCATGCAGCCCGTCAGGAAACGAACGCTCTAAGAAAGGAACTGATTATTTCCAAGGAGCGAACAGATGATCTCGCTAGACAATTGCTACAGTCACAAGCCGGACAGACCCCGTTACCCGCATCTGGGGGAAATCTTCCTTCTACATCCTCTATGAATCCAGTGCAGATCAACCTACCTGGGAATGTACCTCTGGCTCCGCCCGAACGATTTTCTGGTGACCCAAAGAGGTTTGCAGTATTTATCAATCAGTGCCGGTTGCATTTCTTATGCCGGCCAGCAGCCTTTCCAACTGATCAAGCTAAAGTAGCTTTCGTGCTTTCGTACCTTAGTGGCAATGCGGCAGACTGGTCGATCCCTCTAGTAAATCAAGATGATCCGGTCCTCCATGATTTTCAAGCTTTTCAGCTCAGTATGGAAAAACTGTTCGCAAGACATTCACAGGGGCAGGCCTTGGACAATGAGCTTCTTTCGTTGCGACAAGGTAATCAAGACCTTTTGGCTTATATTGCGTCTTTCAACAGACTGATAGTGGAAACTCAATGGCCTGAGGACAAAAGGATTACGCTGTTTTATAGAGGTCTACGTGGAGAGCTCAAAGATGTGTTAGCCCAAGTAGTGAATCCCCCACAAGATTGTTCGGACTATATAGACTTAGTCGTTCAAATAGATCACAGACTGCAGAACAGGAAGGCCGATCGTTCCAAGTTTGATGCTCGAGTATTTTCCAAACCGCCAACTCCTTCCAAAGGAGTAGACTCCGGGGAACCCATGCAAATAGGGGGTCTGAAAGGTCCTCTAACACAAAAGGAGCGGGAAAGGAGAAAACAGTTGCAATTATGCCTCTGTTGCGGAAACTCAGGGCACTTTCTTCGAGACTGTCCGGTGAAACCTGCCAAGAAGTCAGTAGGAGCTGCAGTTACCAAAGTTACAAACACTGAGCAGGGAAACGACCTCGCCCGACAAGAATAGAGGTCCTCTTGCCGAGCGTGAAAACCAGTTCCGTGACCTCGCATTTCGTGATACCTATGGTCCTCATTAGCCCTGATAATCCGGATCGATTACATGCAATTGAAGCTTACGTCGACAGCGGTGCCATCGGCAATTATGTGGATCATGAAATGGTTTTGAGGATGAATCTAACTCTTTGTCCCAAGGCTGTAAAGGACGTCATTACTACGGTGGATGGTACGGAGATAGCCTCCGGGCCAGTAACGCATACCGCTCAAGAGGTGACGCTAGTAAGTCAAGATGGACACCATGAGAAGATCGTGTTCGATGTGATCAAGGCCCCTCAGTTTCAGATTATTCTAGGAATACCTTGGTTAGAGAAACACAAACCTCTGATCGATTGGCGAGCAAGAACGGTCCAGTTTCCAGAATGTGTCTCTACTTGTCACCCTCCACCTGGTGTTGCACTGGCATCAATTTCTTCAGAGACTCCCCAGTTACCTCCCGAATACCTAGAATACCAAGATGTTTTCCGGAAGGATCAGGCTAACTCTCTACCTCCTCATAGGTCTTATGACTGCCAGATAGACCTGATACCTGGATCTACTCCTCCTTGTAGTAGAATTTATGCCCTCACCGAGCCTGAGAACCTTCACCTTCGACAATACCTGGATCAATACCTGGCAAATGGGTTTATTCGTCCTTCCAAGTCCCCTGCTTCTTCAGCTTTGTTCTTCGTTCCAAAAAAGGAAGGAGACCTTAGAACTTGTATAGATTATCGCTCCCTGAACCAGATCACCGTTAAGAATAGATATCCGTTACCTTTGATCCCTGAACTCCTGGACCAAGTCAGAAAAGCATGCATATATACAAAGCTGGATCTTAGAGGAGCTTACCACTTGGTACGAGTAAAAGAGGGCGATGAATGGAAGACGGCCTTCCGCACCAAGTATGGGCTATTTGAATATCAGGTCATGCCCTTCGGACTTTGCAATGCCCCGGCCGCCTTTCAATATTTTATGAACGATGTCCTCAGAGAGCTCATAGATGTGTGTGTTGTTGTTTACATTGACGACATCCTCGTTTATTCTTCATCGGAATCTGAACATCGGAAACACGTGAAAATGGTCCTCGAAAGATTGCGTCAACACAAACTTTTCGCTAAGTTGGAAAAATGTGTTTTCAACGTGACTGAAGTTGAATTCTTGGGATTCATATTATCACCTGGTGGAGTGCGTATGGATTCAAAGAAGGTCGATGCAGTTCTCAAATGGCCATCACCATCCTCCGTAAAAGGTGTGCAAAGCATGTTAGGCTTCGCTAACTTTTACCGCAGGTTTATCCCCGAATTCTCTCGAATAGTCCAGCCCATCACTGCCTTGTTAAAGAAAAACAAACGTTTTGAATGGTCTACCGAGGCGGAACAAGCTTTCCAGGATTTGAAGACTAAATTTATCTCTGCACCAATCTTAAAACACCCTCGCCCCGAACTCCCCTACATCGTGGAAACTGATGCTTCAAGCCTTGCCATGGGGGCAGTTCTATCACAAAAGGACCCGGTAACCAATCAGTTGCATCCCGTGGCATTTTGGTCCCGCAAATTCTCGCCTCCTGAAATCAATTACACGATTACTGACAAGGAACTTCTGGCTATCAAGTCTGCCTTTAAGGCTTGGCGGCATTATCTGCTGGGGGCCCGACACACCGTTACTGTGATTACGGATCACCGAAACCTGCAATATTTGAAAACCGCAAAAGCCCAATCCTCTAGACAACTCCGTTGGGCATTATTCTTTGCCGAGTTTGACTTCATAATTAACTATCGACCTGGTACAAAGAACGGTAAAGCTGATGCCCTTTCTCGGATGGGAGTGGAAGAACACTTGATCAACCCTAAACCTGTACCAATCATTCCCGAACAAAGAATTCTGGGTGTAATCGCCACAGAATCCATAGAGGAAGTTAAGGATAAAGCCAGGCAACTTGTAACTCCAGCAGACATACAGAATTGGCATCTGCAGGGAAAGGACTTTGCAGTAAAGGACAACTTATTGTATTTCCAAGAACGATTATACCTACCCAGCACAGATTTACAGAAAAAAGTAATCTCTTGTTATAACGATTCTTTAATGGAAGGACATCCTGGTATGGCAAAGACCTCAGAAAAGATCAAGCGCTACTTCTGGTGGCCGTCTTGGAAAAAAGATATCAGAGACTTTATAATGTCCTGTGGAGTATGCGCCCAAAACAAGAGTCAAAAGGAAAGACCAGCAGGCCTCTTACGCCCTATTGACATCCCACCTCGCCCTTGGCATACGCTTTTTATGGACTTCATCACCGATCTACCTCCATCCTCCGGATACAATACGATTCTAGTAATCGTGGACTTATTCTCCAAGATGGCGCATTTCATTCCGCTCAAAGGCTTGCCAACAGCAGCAACTCTGGCCCGAGAATTTCTCGAAAACATCGTCCGACTGCACGGTTTTCCTTCGGTTCTAATTTCGGATCGAGGTAGTCAATTTAGTTCTCATTTTTGGCGAAGTTGCTGTCGGTCGGCTCAAATTGATGTGAGACTATCGACCAGTTACCACCCTCAGACCGACGGACAAACCGAGAGGACCAATCAAACTCTGGAACAGTATTTACGCTGCATGCTGCAACAAACTGAAAAAACTTGGAAAGACACCCTTTGGATAGCCGAATATGCCTACAATAACTCTGTCCATTCGGGAACTGGGAAAACCCCGTTTTTTCTTTTGTACGGCAGTCACCCTCGAACCTCGGAGTTGGATCCCCTCCAAGATCTTGAAACACCAGCAGTAGACTACCTGCATTCTACAATCACCCAAGCCTTTAAGGAAGCTGTTTCTCACCTTCAAAGGGCTAAAGAACAATACAAGAAAGGAGCAGATCAACATCGGAAGGAAGCCCCTCAATATCAAGTAGGGGATCAAGTCTGGTTATCCATCAAATATCTACCTCTAAAAGGGCCACGCACATTCAACCCAAGATACCTTGGTCCCTATTCCATCACTACCATAGTAAACCCAGTAGCGGTCAAGTTGGACTTGCCCCCGCACATGAAGATACATCCGGTCTTCCACGTCTCTCTATTAAAACCCGTGCAACCTCAAACCCGACTAACTAAATCTCCAAAACCTATCCTAGTTGATGGAGAACTGGAGTTTGAAGTCAAAAGCATTCTGGACTCCAAGATCTCCAATCTATTTTACCTAATTGACTGGAAAGGCTACGGCCCCCAAGAGAGGTCCTGGGAACCTGCTGAATATGTCCACGCTCCTCGCCTAATCAAAAGATTTCAACGAACATTTCCTGACAAGCCAAAACCCCGGAGAAGCCCAGTTTGGGAGGGGCCTTGAGGGGGGGTACTGTCATGATCTCTGCTTCCAAAAGGTCAGGGTTTTCCCAACTCCCTTGGAAGCAGATCCATAACCCAGGTTCCGAGTGCCAACCAGTCCCAATTGGGACCTTTTGGACCCAGTCCTGGCGCCAGTGGCACCAGGCTCATAAATATGCCCAGTCCCAGCGCTGGAAGCGCCGGGCTCATAATGCTTGGGTGGACTTACCTGCAGCAGACCATGCTGCTTAGTTGCCTGCCAGTTGAGCCTCTGATCCTCTTCTGTTTGGAACTACTTTTCCTGTTGGGTGGGGCAGGAGCCACTCCCTAGATTCAGAACACTGGAACTCTTCTGGAAAGCAGGAACTCTTTTCTTACCTAGGCGTGGCTGTGGAAGGAGACACCTAAGCACTACAGGAGGCTATTTAAACCACACCCGATGGATGAATCTTGCTTTGAGTTATTCTGCATCCTCTGCAGCAGAACGCTCATCGTGTCTTCTGCATCTGATCCTGGGCCTAAGGAAAAAGGCTTATCATCCTGAATCCAGTCTTCAGCAACACCTATAAAGACAAGAAAGAACAGGTTAGCATTACGGTCTTCAGTGACAGCTCTTCACTTACCTGGTCCATCGGCTGTCACCAACGCCTCGCGCTGCATTCCGGCATCTGAAAGACAAAGGCTTACCTACTCTTCGTGCGCTCCGGAGGTCTTCACACTGCATTCCGGCATCTGAAAGACAAAAGCTTACCAACTCTTCGCACGCTCCGGAGGCCTTCGGCGCTGCATCCCGCATCTGAAAGACAAAACAAGGTGCGTTTAAAGACATTGGGGAACTTTAATACTCACGTGCCATTACTCCTTTCCACATCTAACCCAGTGGGTATTCCGGCACCCTGCAGCCGCTCCGAACTTGTACCTGCAAAATAAAAAGACAGTTAGAGCGCATCGTGAAGCAGGCAACAAGCGCTTACTTACGTGCTTCCAGGCGCTTCTATTCATCACACGGGCTCCATCTTCAAATCACTTCAGCCCGTCATCCGCCATCGCCGGAACCCTGCAAAACAAGAAACATCATTACTAAAGACTTTAAAGACATTAGAATTACTCGAAACTTACCGTTCGTGCAGTAAACGACGGACAGCAGTCCTCTGAAGTCAAGAGGCCTGCTCCCCTTATCCAGTGAAGAAACTGGTTACAGCACCCTGCCCCGAGGCAGATGGAGAGCACGGCGTTCACTTACCTAAGACATCTTACCCTTCGAGTCAGACATACAGTGCACAGAGGTCCAGCCCAAAGAGCCAGCCGTGTGTTACACATCACCTTTGAAGATACGGTATACGCCCAGTCAAGACCGGCGCCTCTACGGGAATCAGGTGAGCGTTACAAGGCTAGAAAGAAATGTGCTAGAGCCTATTTTTTTGGGTCGGTAATAGTAACCACCACACCACACGTTACTTTCATTGCCCTGTTTTGATGTACCACAGCTTCATCTGAACCTAAAGCACACAGTGTACATTTGTCTTGCTTACTACCTTTCTGAAACCCACTCCACAAGTCCAGGTTTTTGTTTTCAAGTTTTCAAGTTTTCAAGTTTCATTTCGGCTAAACACCATGTTATCACGTAGTTTGTCAAAGCGAGGGTGAATAGGTTCTTAACATACTCTCAAGTGAAGACTCAGACCCTGTCTGCCGAAACATTGCAGTTCAGGAATGACCACCGGACCATCACCATCTTGGAATATCAAAGCAAGATAGCCCCGTTGGGCAGAATACATTAATTGCAGGAAGCCACTTGAAATGGGTGACTCACTGCAAAGAACGAGTCCTCCCGATGTGTGGCCTCCGTATTACGTCATTTAGACAATGCCGACTTGGGATCTTCCAGTGCCTGGGGAGCCGAATGTTTCTACAAGCGATGACCTTATCTTCTGCATTTCACACACCAATACCTGCCATAGTAAATCAAACTAGGGTGTCAATAGCACTTGGAGAATTACACGACAGCAAATATCATGTACTCGGGCCCTATGCTTCAAATGCCTTTAATAATTCTGACATTCTCTCCCCCTTTCAACCAGTGACTAGATTTTCCTTTTGGCCACCCTACTACCATTGCCCAGCTGGCCCTATTATCGTCCATATGGCTGGGTGAGTCCAAATTGCTTTTCACTCACTGTTCCTTCTGAATCTAGAATTCTACTTATAATTAGATATAACTCATGTACAATGAATGTCTTACACAACATGCATGACGCTTCTTATGTCACCATTGTATGAATGTGGAGGTTAGTACCTTTTTCTTGGATGTTGATTGTGTCGTGTAGACTAGCATTAAAATTGCCTATACTGAATTGTTATCCTTTATAACCCTTTAGGACCATACGGAAGAAGCGCACTAACCTAATAGGAACAGATAGCTCTTGCCCTGAAAATGGATTGTTAAAAATCTGAAATGCATTGGCTACATAAAGGAATCAGGAGCTATTGTGGATTTGATTTGAATATTTAGTGATATGATTACTTGTCCACGTGTGAATGTTGTAAACACAGGACTATGAATATTGGATTTGATGTCTTATTCACAATACTTGCCACTTTGAATTGAAAGTTACTATTGTTCCTGTGCTCGAAAACAAGATGATAGTCAGCCATATAATTGCCTTTTTGATTTGTATGTGATAAACGAGGTTAAACCTCAATTAAATTTGAAATCTGAATTCCTAGACTTATAACACTGAATGCGAGTTTGATATTACAATAAGGATTCTTCATTGATTTCATTGTTAATCATACAAAGATGGTATGCTTCTCAATCAGGACAAAACAAAACTATTGAATTTCGTTTGAGCTCTGAGTTCCCTGACTATGGGAAAACCACATAATAAATTATATCCACAATTACTGGGACTGTTGTCCCGCTACAAATGCATCATAGGGCCACCATGTAGCAATACACAGTTCTGTTCTCTACCATAATATTCTACCATTGTATTTCTGTCTCTTTTCCTACCCTTTGTGCAAAGGTAAGAAGAGCCCATGCCATTCACGTGACTATAGTTACCTACTGTATCATCACACTATCCCCACTCATTGATGGTCCTCTCCCACCTCTGATGAGTTCATTACCTGCTCCTCTATGACCTACATATGCTGCCCATGGCCCGGTGCCCACCCCCTCGCAGGTCCAGATCCCTGCCTGCATCCAATTTTCCTCTGGCACATTCCTGAGCGCATCACCATCCTATACCATTCTGCCTAGACTATTGCATCTCACCTCGGCTGCAGCTGCCAACAACATGTTGAGTGCGGCTTTCCCAGACCTTGTCACTGTTTCCTTGCTCCATGCACATGGTGCACTCACAGCCTGTGCATCGTTTCCTAATATTTCTACTTTGACTGTGTTGACTATCTGCCGAATGAGCCCCGGAGAGTGTCCATTAGCGCTTATGCCACCATTTCTTGAGGCTCTGCATCCCCTACTGAAGCTGCCCAGGCCCTTTGTGATACTTTTCTGAACCTCCCTAATATATATCTGCCACAACTATTTTCAATATGCATGCCATTTCAATTGTTGTTTCACTTTGTACACTCACACACCTGACGTAGCACAAAGTACCATGAGCCAAGACTTTAACAGACTGTGAGGTGAGGTAGTCCAATGATGCATTTTACCTATTTGTTCTTGCAGAATTGATGTGGGCCCCCTCACCATGAGGGGAAGCAGTCTGAGTTTGCATTTGATATTTGTTCCTGCATAGTTGATTTAGCATCCCTCACCATAAGGTGAGGCAGTCCAATGTTGCACCTTATCGACTTGTACCTGCACAAACGATGTTGCCCCTTGCACCATAGGGTGAGGCTTTCCATTGTTTCATTTTACCTACTTTCACGCCGTGTGCGTGATGTAGCCCCCTTTACCATAAGGTGAAGCTTTCCATTGTGGCATTTTACCTACTTGTACCATCATACTTGTTGTAGCCTCCTGCACCATAGGGTGAGACTTTCCATTGTTGCATTTTACCTACTGCAACTGCATACTCCTGCACCATACGGTCAGGCTTTTCCAAATGGTGCACCCACTCCAATGTTGTTTCTTAATATCCAGCCTTGTGCTGAGCTTGAACTTATTCACTTGCACTTAATGTACACCTCTCTCCCCTCCCTCCTGAACATTATTCCTTCCTCCCAGTCTTGCAATTCCGCTCCCCTCTTTCTTACTGCACTTGTATGCTCCAAATAGTCCCTAGACCTTGTAGGAACGTTATTGTCTGTCTTTCTTCCATGTTCATCCCCAACCTACTCTTCCCCTTCTCCCCCTCTCCCCTCATTTCTTTCAAATCATTTGCATGCACTTCTTTTTTTTATTTTTTTTATTGTCATTTGGTCTAAAAATTAAAACATTTTACCAGTCTTCACACAAACCAAAATCCAAATAGAAAAAGACAAAAAGGACATACATTTCATTAAAATTATTACGTTGGCATCACCCGCACAATGCATCAACTCTCTTCTTATCAAACAGCAATCCCAAAACCTCGTTTTTAGCTCAGTGAGTGATGTACAAAATAGAACCAGATGTCTCAAGTTCTCTTTCTCATTAGACAGTTTGCACAACCTACATGAACCGTCAAAATGTATGTCTTTACTATGTACGCTCAAGATCTCTCTAGTAGGATAGATGTTTAATCTAAATGCATTGTATTGAGAGCAATAATTGTTTTCTGGGAAACTCAAGGAGGAGCCAGACCACAATATATACTATTGCCACAGATGGATAAATATAATTTAAGGTGTAAACTCCCAAGTTTAACTTCTGGCGCTAGGAAATGGATACATGAGTTAGAAAAAATTGGCAGGAGGAAACACGTTAGCTATAATTCATAGAAGTTGTCTGCGCCAGCCGCGTGCACTAAAATCCATTTCGCGCACAGCGTATTCATGGATTTCAGCTACCAAAAGCAGCCGTGGCACAGAGTGGCGCAGCGACCCTGCAGCAGCGCCAGTTACACCCCCAAGAACGCCCCTCGCGCAAGGAAAAGCCATCAAAATCCCCAATCCAGCGCAAAGGGCTGCGCTAACCCTGGACCAATATACAGGGCCGCCACACAGCACACAGCAAGCGGGGAACGTGTATTACTGGGGTTCGCGGTAAGTTTCACACGCAATAGGCCCTGTGCGAGTGGGGTACGTGTATTACTGTGGTTTGCGTGAAGTTTCACACGCGAAGGGCCCTGTGTGAGTGGAGTACGTGTATAACTGGGATTCGCGGGAAGTTTTACACGTGATTGGCCCTGTGCGAGTGGGGTAAGTGTATTACTGGGGTTTGCAGGGATTTTCACACGCGAAAGGGCCCTGAGCGTGTGGGGTACGTGTATTACTGGGGTTCGCGGGAAGTTTTACACGCGATTGGCCCTGTGCGAGTGGGGTACGTGTATTACTGGGGTTCACAGGAATTTTCAAACGCGAAAGGGCCCTGTGCCAGTGGGGTACGTGTATTACTGGGGTTCGCGGGAAGTTTTACACGCGATAGGCCCTGTGCGAGTGAGGTACGTGTATTACTGGGATTCACGGGACGTTTTACACACGATAGGCCCTGTGCGAGTGAGGTACGTGTATTACTGGGATTCGCGGGAAGTTTCACACACGATTGTCCCTGTGCGAGTGGGGTACGTGTATTACTGGGATTCGCGGGAAGTTTCACACGCGAAGGGCCCTGTGCGAGTGGAGTACGTCTATTACTGGGGTTTGTGTGAACTTTCACATGCAATTCCGCTGTCAGAGTGGGTACGTGTATCTAGTGGGGTGCATGGGGAGTCCCACACGTGAATTGGCAGTGTGGGTCCTCCCAGGTGTGCCCTCCAACCCATCCACGGCCCCTGCAGGCAACCCACAACACAGGGGACTACCCTGCACCCCTGGCCATGCCCCCCAGCCAGCACACATGTCACCTTCCACTAGTGATAACCAACTCATGTCCCCCTGCACCTCCACTCCCCATCATTCAGGGGCACCTGCCAGCAGGCCCCCACTCATGTCCCACTCATGTCCCCCTGCACCCCCACCCCCAGCAGTCAGGGGCACCTGCCAGCAGGCCCCCACTCATGTCCCACTCATGTCCCCCTGCACCCCCACCCCCCAGCAGTCAGGGGCACCTGCCAGCAGGCCCCACTCATGTCCCCCTGCACCTCCACCCCCAGCAGTCAGGGGCACCTGCCAGCAGGCCCCACTCATGTCCCCCTGCACCCCCACCCCCCAGCAGTCAGGGGCACCTGCCAGCAGGCCCCCACTCATGTCCCCCTACACAAAATAAAGAAGCACAATCATGGCCCACTTCTGCACCAAAAAACTACATTACGCCACCCCATTCTTGAGACACAATGATTTCCCAATCCACCCCACACTGACATGCCTATCTCAAGACACAAACCAAAAGTCAACTATGTACATCAACACATGTCCGTCACACAGATAGACTGGTTGGCATTGATTGTGTAAACCCACATTTTCACATTCATGAACCCAATGAGCAAATCTCACACATGGAAAAAAAATATGAAAATGTATTATGTACAATAATAAATGAATGAAATGATATCACACAAAAATACCAAACATGAAATGAAAAGCATTTACAAAAAATGAGAGAATGAAAATTATAACCAATCCAAAAAAAATCGAAAGAAAAACAGTGCAAACTCTCCCTCCACCAACGCAAATCCAAAGGAAATGTAAAAATCCATTGCTTCATGTTCATAAGAAAAAAAAAATCAAATTCTAATTAATCCATGATCAAACTATTCACAATCCATTGTCCAAAAGAAAATTCCATGATTCCATGTGCAAAATCAAAAAAACATATCAAATCAATCCATTGTCCAACTATGTAAAGGGTCCATGAGCCCAACCAAACAAATGAAACCTACCTAAGAAACTACCTAAAAATAGAACTATATACAAATGTGTGTGGCATTGTCCATTGACCACAAATAAAAGGAAAAGGAAAAGGAACTAACTCTAAAAACTATTTACAATGGCAGCGGGCTAGTCCGACGGCTCACTTCCCGATTTCGCGGGCAAGGGCATCATCGAACTCCTGCTCGATGTCCCGGAGGCGGTCCTCTTCCATGGCCCCGAGGGTTCGCAGGGACGATGACATGTGGACCTCCAGGTCCCTGCGAATTGCCTCGAGGCACTCGGCCCACCTCATAGCCCTACACATGGAGTTCTCCGCCCTGACCATCGTGAGCCGTGCCTCTTCTGCCCGCTGCCGCTCCGCATCTATAGCATGGACTAACCACTGCCACACGGAAGACACTTCCAGTCCTGGGTCCTCCTGCCCTCTGGCCGATGCCTGCCCCTCCGATGTTGAAGGCCCCGAGCCATCATGGCACCCACCTTGTTGCTGCTGCTGCTGTGCCTCTGCCTGTGCCCTGGCTCTTGCTGCCTGCACATCCTCCTTCGGCTGGGGTGCAGTCGTTGAGGTGGCCACCCCTGCTGGACGTCTGACTCCCGACTGTGGCAGGGATGTGTCCTCCACCAGCCTGGCCGCAGCGTCAGAGGCAGCTCCACAGGGTACCCAGGTGATACATGGGTGGGAAGATCGCATGGAAGATGACTGGCGCGTAGGGGGTTCAGGTGAGGAGGGGGTTGCAAGAAGGTCCAGCACACAGAGGAATCCAGCACTGGTGACCCATCCCAGCAGGTCAACGTGGTCAAAGAGGCACCCGAGATGACGTGCAATCTCTTCACGAAAAGACCGCACGTCAACTTGCATGCCCTGTTGACGTAACGCTATCCCTGCCAGGACAGGCTCAACATGGTCCCGGATAGCCACGTCCGCAGGGACAGGAAGGCCAGTTGTTGTGCGCTCACCCCCTGAAAACAGGTCTGGACGTAGGCATCCCTGCTGGTGCCAGATGATGCAGGGACAGGATCAGGGACTCCGCGGCGGCCTGTGCTGCCTCCTGTCCCTGGTCCTGCACTGCACCACTAACACCAGTGGAATCCCCACCTCCAGATCCCGTGTGTGTCCCTTCCACGGCCTCCTCCTCCACCAAACCCCCCACCAACCTGGATGACTCCATGCCATCTTCCTCCGTTGGACCATGTGGGGTCTCAGCTGCCCCTTCTGCTGCCCAGGAGTCCACCTCCAACCTCCGCCTCTTGGACCTACCCTCGGCAGCTGCGGCCTGGGACTCGGCACCAGACTCCTCACTCCCCGACGAGATGACAATCTGGGAGGGGAGCCGGGCCTTGCGTCTCCGGCTGGTGGTGCGATCCCTGCCGCTGTGCTCCACAGCACCCTCCCCGCCATCTTCATCAGTCGACGCTGCAGACAGGGAGAGATAAAACACAGGCATCAGGGCACAGTGCATTGGACAGATACACACATGACAGTTGTACATGAGTGGCATTGTCAAATTTCAGACACAGCATCACACTCCACGACACACATGTCATTTTAACTCACACACATGAGCATTTCCACAGCAATATTGCACCAGGCAGTACCATCCATACACATACAACAGCATGTACAGCCAAAGGTGAGCCTGACATCACATGAAACACTGGGAGTGCACTAGACATGCACACATGCTACCACACTTCCATGCATGTGTACATCTCCTCCAACTGTCGCAGTGATGAGATCGCCATACATGTCACATCTGACATTCAGCCTTCTACATATCAGTGACACGTGCATCCATGTTGCATCACAGTTGCACACTTGTCAAATACACATACATGCACATGTACACAGTGCAGATACATGCATTATGAACCACCATCCATGCCACAACCATGCCAATGTACATACACAGAAATTCAAACATGTGTGCTCCCACACCTGCATTTGCCCATCATGCTTACCAACACATACACCATCAATGTGTCTCACACCTGAGAGGACTCACATGTGGCAGCCTCACGCCCATGTTCATACATATCCCTACATGGCCCTACAAAAACACATGTGCAACCTGCACACTACTGGCACACCACGACATGCACAGCGTCCAATCACCATGCATGTACACTTACCCCTCGACTCCAGACGGGTCTGCCTCTCAAGGATCTGGACGTAGAGCGCTGGGCACATGCGTTCCAGGACCCTCATTTGGTGGTCCGACAGCTGGCCCCGGCGCCCCTTGGCATCCACTGCCTTCGAGAGGCACCAGGCCTTTTTGAGGGTCTTGGACAGTCCTCCCAGTGCTTCTTGACATGATGTAAGTCACGGACTGCCCCCCCTCCGCGTTGATGGCAGTCACAATGTACATCCAGATCCTGGTCCGTCCTTCATAGTTGGCGTGCAAACTTCCGAAGAGGGCATCATACTGCCCCAGGACTTGCTCCACCAGGACACCAACTTCCCTGGCACTGAAGCTGGTGGCTATCTGCCTCTCTGCCTTTCCAGTGGTCTCATATGGTGTTGTGCTCGATATGACAACCCCAGAGGCAGGAGTGGGTGGGCAACTGGGACCTGGGACTGGGCTGTGGAGCGATGGAATCCCAGTCGGGAGTCTTCTGTTCCAGCAGGGGTGGACACAGCAACTGCACCCCTGGCTGACATGCAGGCAGCAAATGGCAGGGCATGTGGGCAGCAGGCAGTCAGGCAGCAGCAGATGGCAGGTGGGAGCGTGCTCAGGGCTCTGGGGGGCAGTAATTGAGCCTGCTGGGTAGGAGCGTGGTCCTCTGTGTGTTTTCGCGTGGCCAGCTTGATACGGAGTGATTTGGCACATGAAAAAATTGCACGTCCGCATGTGAATGCATGTAATCCGAGGAAAGGGCCTACGTGCGTAAGTGATATGATGCGCGCGGGTGTTTCCCACAGCACGGGTTAAAGGTGAGCCGGGCCAGCAGTTCATTGTACGTGCCTTTCGTGGAGACCGACGTGTGTAGCTGCTTCATGTTGTTTCATGCGCCATCACACCGTCACAGCAATCAAGGATGTATCTCTTCTTTTGGTGGGGGTATTGGCTACGCATGTTTTTCATTATCACGCTAGTCAGACAGTGAGTCGCACACGCTTTTTTTCCCACTGCGGGTGCCTCTGTGTATCGCGCCCGTTTTCAAGGTCATAGTAGCCTGCGTGTTCCACGCGTACGTGTTTTTCGTGTTACTGGGTGCCACTGCGTACTGCCGGAAGTTGATTCCACGCATGTAGGCTGCAGGGTTGCGTGCACGGTTTTACTGCAGTTTTGGGGTGCCTGAGCGTAGCGTGACCCGTCACTACATCACCGGGGTCACATACAGCCTTGCAGGTGCAGGAGGGCTGTTAACATCTTGCATCCCACCCCCTTCACCCCAATTGCCCAGGTCAATTGTGGTGTACCCCTCCCATTGGCACTACTCCATCTGTGACGGCACTGCTCCATTTGTGCCATGGTTGGGAGGCCACCAAATGTGAGGGGTGCCTCAGCTGGGCGTACTCCTCACGGCGGGCGTGGTCAGGGAATTGGCCGGGGTCACCAGGGAGTCGGGGGACTCCAGGGTGTCCAGGGTGGCCGCAGAGGGGGAAGAGGCAGGGGTGCGCCACTTGAGCACGATGTTGTGCCATGTGTCGGTGCAGTCATGCCACCACCCCTGTGGTTCTGGGAGATGCAGCTTCTGCATCTGGCACTGGCACCCGTGTGCCCCAGCAGTCCATTTTATTGACTGCCACAGGCCCAGGGGTAGTGGTAGCTGCAGGTGCATCTGTGGACACCACCACCCAGGCTCAGGGTCTGCCAGCGCAGGCTGCGTTGGTAATTGAAGAGCCCTTGCAAGATTTCCAACAGGCCCGGAGGGAAACCGTAGGGGCACGCAGGGCTGCCCTGACCAAGACACGTGTCCCTGAGGCAGTAATGTCATCTGCTGCCCCAAACAGCCTGGTGTTGGCAAGTGCAGGGGCAGATGCAGCCAACAACACCCCGTTTGTGAGTCTGCCAACCAGGAAAGTTGTGGTCAATGATCCTGCCACAGCGGATGTTGCTGCGCAGGGTCCATTAGAGGGCACCCATCTGTCACTGACACAAGTCAGCCCTTTGGTCGTCCCTCCACCTGCCACTCCCTTGGCTCAATTCACCGGTCCCACTGGCCATAATGATCATTGCGGCATCAGCCAGCCATCAGCCAGCCAGGGTCTGCGCCACAATCCAAGAGGAGGAAGGTGCACACCACGACCTCCTGCACGTTGAGGAAGAAGCCTTTCTGCAACCAGGAACTGAACTTCCTCATAGGCTACGTGCGGTACCACAGCCGTGACATGCTAGTGGGTGCTAATTGTCAGACTACGGCTGCCCACCGTGATACCCACTGGAAGCAAGTTGCGGAACATGTTAGTGCATTCGGCCATGAGGTGCGCATGGTGCAAGAGTGCAAAAAGCGTTGGAATGACCTCAAACACAGAGCTAAGGCTAAGCGTGCCTCAAATTACAACTTGACTCTGGTGACTGGCGGTGGGCCTGAACCGGAGGAGGAAGACCTCACTCCGCATGAGTCACTCGTTGCAGAGTTCATACCATCTGAATCGGTTGAAGGAGTGGGAGAGATGCCGGACTTTGATCCCCAGTCCTGTGAGTGTTGATGCGTGTTTGTCGAGGACATGTGTGTTTTACTTGTGTGATGTGTTGTGCATGACTGCCACTACATGTCACGTGTACATGGTTATGATGTGCGAGTAATGCAATGCTTCCCTGATGCATGTCTACTCTGCTGGATGGTGGACATGTGGAGCAGACGGGGACTGTCCACATCACCACTTTTGCACCCTAGTCATATGCTGGTTACCAGTATGCCCCTCCGGTCCATGTTCCAGCTCACTGGCACTTCTGCATGTAGTGTGGGGTGACCTTCCTCTCAGCCCAGGAACTATGCATAGCATGACTGACGTGCATGTGTCCTCTGCCTACAAGGGGGAAGCCAATGTAGGCATGCTCCATTGCCCCTCAACCCCCTGCTCTGCACCCCAATTCCATGTTAGCACTGGTATGCTACAATATTGCCCTTGGTTACTTCCCTGGTCATGCCTACTGTGTACATTCTAACATCCAGCGGCCAATCTGCCGGACATATCCATTGAGGTACATCCTTAGTACTTGATGCAGGGTGTCTCACTTGGACTGTGCAGAGGTCAGATGCCCTGCAGGGACATGAGTGCCCATTCATGCTCCATGTGCATTTCACCCATGCCCATATGTGTCCATGACAGGATGATCACTGTTACACAAGTCCATAATGACCCAGATTACATGGCATTTCATCCGCCTTCCCATGTCAACTGTGGCTCAGTACTGCGTTGCACACATGTTTAGGGTCTGACAATCTGTGTGGGTCACAGGCCTCAGCCTGTTTCAATGACTCTGTCCAACTGGTGTAGTGTCTTCTTCACACATCGGTGGACTCCAGAGGTTTCATCATGTGTCCTACTTACTGTCCCATCATAATGTGCAGTGTTGTCACGTGACTCACATGAAGCTGTTGATGCTAGTCAACACTGTCAATGCACAGGTCTCTGGTCAGCCTTTTGATACCATGCTAGGCATCCCTGTTTCTGCACTTGGGTGGAGGGGTGATTTGCTTGTAGATATGCTACCCATTGAATGCACATTGCAGGTGATGCCTGAAGTTGCCCTTGTGCTGCCTTCACATTTTCTGACACACACCATGAAGTCCTTGTACATGTAGGTAGTGAGTGACATACATATTTGCTGCACTGCATAGACCCACTTCAATGCAAACTGCCACCTTTCAACAGCTCTAATCACAGAAGTAATTTCAAGTTGACCCAGCATGCATGCCAGGTTCTATTCTGTGTGTGACATGTCTGCCTGATGTGTTTGGTGTCGGTGTGTGTGTGTGTTGTGTGCTTCTAACATGTGTAGTGACCTTTTTTTCTCTCTATTTTTCAGATGATGACGCAATGGAGCCGGAGGATATTGTTATCATGCCAGACACAGGGTTGTTATCACTGCATTAATCCAGCACAAGTGGGGGTGGTGGGGTGGTAGGCCACGAAAACCCCCAAGTGCTACAGTCCATCTTGTCTCTGGCTGCCTATGAGTCCAGCCCTGAAGAGCACTCTGACGACCATGTCGAGTTGGATGAGCATCAGGTCCATATGTCAGGGGTGAGTGATTCTGATGTGGACACTCCTCTGAACGCGACACCTGCACTGAGGGGTCAGACAGTCTTGGAACCTCCGCCCGTGGTGGATCGGGACGCAGGGTCACCCTCCACACCAGTCACTGATGTGCCTGGGACATCACGTCGACGGGGGCATGTAGTCGTGCAGCCGCGGGCGGTGCCAACACAACGAGAACACCCGGTCCTTGGGTCCCGTAGGGGTCAAGCCCAGCAACGTGGTCGCAGTGCACAACCACAGTATACTGAGTGGGAGCAAGACATAACTGCCAATTCTGAACGGCAGGGGGCAGCAATGGAGAACATCGCTGAGAGCATGGAGCATGTGGCCCAATCGGTGCTCCCCCCTGCTAGGCATGTGCTTCTCCAGCAGCAGGTGGCACGGTCCAGGGCCCACTCGCTCAGGCTGGGCATGGCGGCCTCAGACAGGGCACGCCAGGCTGAAATGTCTCTGCGTCAAGCAATTGCTGCTCACGCCGAGGCACACATGAAGGCCCTGAGGGAGGAGCATGCTTCCCTCAGATCCACTCTGGGTGTCCTTCTGCTGTCCCAGAGGGAGCGGGCAGAGGAGAGGTTTGCACAGCTTGAGCGTACCATCTCGGCTGAGGTACATGCTTGCCGGGAGGTGCAGCGGTTGTCAAGCCAGGCCTTGCAGGAGGAACTCCGTGTTACACGTGCTACCTTGCAAGAGGAAGCACGTGTATCACGTGTATCACGGGAGGTTCTGCATGCAGACCTACATGTCATCACCACACAGAACCAGGCTCACACGTCCGGCAGTCTATTGTGGTTTCATGTGACTTTCCCGTGCTTTGTGGCTTTTTGAAAGCATCCACTGTCTATTCCAGCTGGGCCCTTCAAGCTTGTCTTGTGTATGTGTTTGCTGCTTGGGGTCCTTGACTCACATATGCCACTCCTGCTTACCTTATCCACGGGCTCGCAAGGATGGTTCGGTGTAACAGCCTATTACACAAGGGCAATGGACTGTCATATCTGTGGCATATCTGCTGCTGTGGAACTTGTGTTAACACTAATGGGGATGATTGGGGTGTAATTGTCCACTGTTCTTCTTTTGCTAGATGGGGTGTTTAATGATTCATGTGTACATTCATTGCTACGCATTGAGTAGTATGTTTCTTATCTTTAATGAACATGTGCGTGTTGCAAATCATGCCGTAGATAGTGTGTTCCACACAGTTGCTGTGAAAGACGGACTGATGGTGTGATTTCTGATGTACGTCTCTGACATGGTCCAGTCATGTAATGCCTGAAGAGACACACACAGATGAATAGTAAGCATTAATCATGTGTTTCATGCACTTTCTGCAGGGGGATGAGCCTCAAGACCACCTTTGCCAGCAGACATGGGCCATTGGACGTCTGGAATCAGGACACGTTTGGTGCTGCCGACATGCACATGTGTGCGCAAGCAGAGGCACAGGGATTGCGATCATACATCCGAAAATCGAGGACGTGTTTCAAGGGACTCCTGGCAAGGTGAGCTGCACAGGGGGTTCACGACACAGTAAACCTTCAACCTGGCCAGTTGAACATGCATGCTTAGTAGCAGCACTGACGGTGAACTTGGACAAATATTGGTGTAGAAGCACACAATACAGCTCAGATGTGTTAGTGGACTGATGGCTAGTTGATGTGAAAGTTGTCTGGGGCACCTGCAGGGGCAGTGGCACATACCCTCCGGTCCACCATGGTCCATTGAGGCACTTGTATTAGCCATGTAGCGTTCCGAGACATGGAATGAAGCAGCTCACAGGGACAGACAGCAAGGGACAGACTCGAGTGCAGTGCATTTCATTTCCGAGTAGAAATTGACACATAGACTGGCTACTTTATTTTGGTCATGGTGGTACAGGACTTGTTCTGAAGTCAGACCTTGCTATATGCATCTGTCTGCTTACACAGGGAACATTGCATGTTGTGTGAATCGTGACACATTGGTGTTCCATTTGCCACGCACCCACCGGTGCCTGACTTACTGCATTGACTGTGTATGAACCATCAGAGGGGTAATGTTATGTATGGGTATGAAGCATCCACACAAGTTTGTCTGTTTGTAGTGTATTTTGTTACTTCGGGGCATATTTGGTGGTGTGTTTGTGTGTTTTGGGCACACACAGATTATTAACTGTGGCTCTCTTTGCAGCATTGAAATGCTCCTGTTACCGGACCTGAGAGTGCGCAAGCAGGAGGCCAGCACTCACCCCAGAGATAAGTTTCTCTTTGACTTACATTTCAGTAATTTGGTGCTATGTGCATGTGAACAAGTTTGATCTAATTGTGTATGTGTTAATGTGTGTACTACATTTTGGTGCATTCCCTACTTTCCCGTGTCAATCCTACTCCCCTCTCCTGCCCCTCATTCCGGTTATCCAGTATGCCAATGCCTGTCCCGACTGCATATCCCTGACCCTCCTTCCCCACCAGGGTCTCAGAGGCCTGTGTGAGTTAGTCCTTGAAGGCACCCAGACCACGGTGGGGGTGGTTGTTTCGTGCCACTCCTGCGCCTGTACACGGGAGCTGTGACAGTAGACATCTGTTTGTGGTGCAGCATTCTATGTTATGTGCCACACATGGTTCAGATCCTGTTGTGACATTGTTTTACTGTGCTACCTTGGTTGTTAACATCATTGTGGTAGTACTTGGCCTTTGTGGCGTACTGCTACTTCAAGTCATCTACTGGAGGCTGTTATGGTGTGTTTTACTGCCTGTAGGCTATTTGCTTGGCTTCTGTGTTGTCCTGCTTTGAGTTCTGTTGGATTTTGTGCTTTTGCAAATCTAGGTGGACTCTGAGGTTGCTGGCAACTTTTTACACACAAGGTGGGAGATGGTGACAAAGGGGAAGGGTGATCCTGTGGCCAGGTGGAATTCAAGGATGTCGGATGAATAACCCAGATGCAGTTGTTCAGTGGGTCGTGGTGATTTGTGAGGGAGGGGGGGTGTTTTGTTGTTGATAGTTGCCTTGCCCTGCAGTGTGATGGGCACCCTGAAATTCTAATTGTGCTTTCCTATTTACATGATGTATTCTGCTGATCAATGCCTGTTCATGTGTTGTGTTTACCTTTCAGGTGTGAGGGGATAGTTGTGAGTTTACATGCTGGGGTATACACATGGTGAATGTTCACATGTGATGTGTAGAGGACACTGATGGTCACTTGATTTTACATGCATATGTTGATTGCATGTCCCTACTGACCCACACACTCGCACTATGATCCACTACATGTACAACCACCCTTCCATTTCCACGTGTACACTCTGTTTGCCTTCTGGTGCCCACTGTGTCCCTGCAGCACATGTTCTATGGCCATTTGTGGATCCTGCACATGCCTATTTTGGTTTTTTTATGTAGTTTGTCGCTTAGATGTGATGCTCAGGGTGTGCATCACACACAATGGCTGTTCACTGTGCTGTGCGCTGAGCAGTGTGTTGCAGGAGGTGGACACGGCACACAGTAGCTGCAGTGTTGATTTTGCAATGCACATTGTGAATGTGGACAGGCAATAATTGTTATGTTTAAAATACAACTTTTGGAATGCATTTGGGTATGACTTATTTTGGGTGGGAGGTTGTTGGTCAGTCATTTCAGATGATTCCATGTCAGACATCATTGTCTGATGCCCATTTACATTTTTCACATGGCAATGGGTATCTTTTTAGTACTGTGTTGGTGTATGGCTATTGCTTGCCATGTCATGTTGTGGTTTGGGAGGGTTTGAGTGATATACCAGTGATAGTCATGTCCTGTTTTGCAGGTCTGTGTGATTCACACCTTGCATGTGTGCCTTTTGGTCACACAGGATTGCTTGTGTTTAAGTAGCTAGGGATGCACACAATGTGGCAATTCCATGGCAACAATCTCAGGGTGGTAAGGTTGTGACAGTTCACTGTCTCTTTGTCATCATCGATTGTCACTTGGTATGTGCCAGGCCTGTGTGCACTCCGCAGGGTTGGGAGTTTAGGTGAAAAATCTGGCCACAAGCTGGGTCCGGGCTTCCTCGCCACATGCCCTATCCCCTCCCATGGGCAGCGCATGTGCCTGTGGTTGGGGATGTGGGGGCACCACCATCTCCACCGGTACGCCCTGCCATGTTGCAACATTGTGCAGGACACATGCTGCCACAATGATCCTGCACACTACTGGGGGTGCATAGAGTAGCGGCCCGCCAGAGCGGTCAAGGGAGCGGAAGCGTGACTTGAGCACTCCGAATGTGCGCTGCACTATGGCCCTGGTTGCAATATGGGCCACATTGTATCTTACCTGGGGTGGTGTGGTGGGGTTCCGGATTGGCGTCATCATGTGGTTGCTCAGAGGGTAGGCACTGTCCCCTGGAGAGGTGATAATGGTTGTGATTATTGGGGTTTGTGTATTTGTGTGTGTGTGTGACATGCATGCATGTGCACAGTAATTTGTACTCACCTAGGAGCCATGTGTCGCCATGATGCCCAGCTTCCAGGGCCCAGCTCAGGGCAGACATTCTGTATATGAAACTGTCATGGGTGGAGCCAGGGTAGTTTGCATAGACAGAGGTGATGATTCCCTTTGCATCGCATACCACCTGTACATTGATGGAATGCCAGTGCTTGCTGTTTCGGTAGATGTGCTCAGTGGCCCTAGGTGGACGTAGGGCCACATGGGTGCAATCTATGGCACCAAGCACTTTGGGGAAGTGTGCCACCCTGTAAAAGTCCTGGACAATGGCCTGCCTTTCTGCGGGTGTTCTGGGCATGTATATGTGCCTGCGGACTGAGGGGTGCGCTGTCATGATTGCCAATACCTGGTGCAGGCTGCGTGACTGCGTGGCCTGTGAGACCCCCCTCCCACTATGGCAGTAGTCCACTGAAAAGACTCAGTGGCCAAAAAATGCAGGACATTGAGCACCTTCTCCAAGGGGCTCAATGCTTGGGAGCAAAGGGTGGGGGATGTGAGGTCATCTTCCCACTCCCTGACCAGGTCTAGGATGATATGGGGTGGAAACCTATACCTGCCATAGACCTGGTCGTCAGGCATCCCAAAAAGGCTTGTCCGTGGTGAAAAAATGCGTGCCCTGGCTATTCTCCTCCTCCTGCGGTGTCCCACGATCAGTGCTGCGATAAATGGGGCATTCATCGTAGCTGTATATACGTGTTTGTTGTTTGCGCGCACTTTGATGCTGTGCGCGGGGACGCTTCCGCCTGCCTTCGTGTGGCGGACGCATTGATGCCTGTGCGCGTCTTTTGCCGTGCGCAGGTTTCCCGTATTCGATTCCATGAATACGGGTTGTTCATGTGCGTGTGGGCGTTCTGTGCAGTTCCCTGCAGTACTTCCCCAGTTACGCCTTCTTTTTCATGCGTTATTCCTCATTCCGCGTGTTACGCCCACTGTTCAACCCACTTTTGTTGTGTGCGCTGCGCTATGTGCGCTTCCGCTGTGCGCTTAGCGCACGCTGTTTGGAGACGTGTGCGCCAGCGTGCGCCATGCACGGATTTGGTGCACAACCAGTGGGAAAGTAGCGCAGCACTTTCCTTGAATCGCACGCGTGCGCGTGCACTTGCTTTCTTGCTTGCGCCTCCTTGCGACTGCTTGCGCTGGGATTTTCGGCGCACGTTTGTTCCATGAATCGGCCCCTAAAGGTCTTCTACCTGCTAGCAGACATGTTTGGTCGAAAGCAGAGCACAGCTCATGATTGAGCACCATTTAATAACTGTAGAGTGCCAGGCTTGAAAGCACTCAGAGTGCTGTACTAGGACACGTCAGATTATGGGAGCTATAATGCCGAAAAAGATGCAGGAAGGGAATGATCCTCTTTTGTACATTAAAAAATGTCCAAGAGCAGAGGTCTTTGGAAACTCGTGAACCTTGAGGGAAATCTATACCTGTATTTTGTCATATATTATGCTAACGGCTGCCAGAACCAATACAGCTAAAAAATATTGTGGGCATGGAAGCGAAGCCATGGCCAGAAATTCATTGCAGACTGTTGTAGGAGAAGAATCGAAAGAAAGATGATGGTAGGAAAGGTGAAGAAGCTAAATTAGTACAGACATATTTTTCAAACTACGCCATAGAAGGGGCGATGTTGACTAGCGGAGAAGGGTCAAGTTCACAGAAAATGGCAGGCATGCCACAGGTGAATAACCAAAGGCAGTTCGATTAAGTTAATAATGGATTCATGCCATGGGAAAGGGGATGATTCCGAGGTAGAGGCTTCCAGAATAATCAGGGACATTTCTGGAATAACTAGGGTGGGTTTCAAAACATGCAGAATGATAGCCAAGGCATGAAGCAATTTCAAACCAGTAGACCTCTTGTATGTTGGGCATGCAGTATGTCAGGACACCTTGCACACATGTGTAGAAGCCAAGGGTTTGTGCAAAATGGGCAATTCTCAAACGAGGGCACTACATACCCACCTACATACACTGAACAGAATGGAGAGGGGATCACCCAAAATCAGATGGTACAGCAAACACAAGCGCTGAGAATGCAGCAAGGTTTACAAACACAGCAGACAGCAATGAATCCGCTGCAAGGGCAGCTACAGCCTTCACCCATGTAGATAGAGCAGGGCACAAGCAATGGACAGTTAATGACTCCTAGTATAAGGGGTGTCACTGTCGAAGGAGGAAATTGTTTCACAGGTACCAGAATAAGCATATACCCACAATAGGACAGGTCACTGGGAGACTTGATGTGTTCGATACTTTCAGTGATGCCCAATCCTCAAGAGGAACCAATGGTTTACTTCAATATAGGAGGTACATCTTTTTTCTTTTTTCAATAGACACAGGGGCAACACGCTCTTGTATATGAGAGGGAAAATGTACATTATCTGGGAATGCCATTAATGCTCAAGGTTTCACAAGAGCAACAAGTAGAGTTCCTTTTACTGAAAAACTGCCAGTCTCTATAGGAGAATGTGACATGTGTGTACCATTTTTATATTCCAGACAGACACCTGTTAATATATTAGGTTGAGATGTAATGACAAAACTAAACATAATGATTTCATTTACTGATGAAGGAATAGTATGTTCAATGCCAGGAATGCATTATTTAAACGTGAATGTATATATTATGGCATTCACGGGACGAATGGCCATACGAGGAGTACCGCTTGAACCAGAGGTTTATCTTTATAGGGTACGCATTTTGTTAACATGGCTACGAGGTTTAGCTGGTAAAACTGTGAGGTTACCTGATGAGTTTTTATTCAGGCCAAAGATACCTATGGATGAAGAGGGAGGGTGCATTTTTCCCTTAGAATTACAAGCAGCCATAGTGTGGGGAGAAATGGCTTTGCTTGATGGAACTGATTATGAAGGAAGACGATGGTGCACTGTGATTGCCATTGGGGAAGGTAATAGATTGGCTGACATCACTGACGAAGATATATTTAGAGACCATCCATCAGATGACAAAGTAGTATTTAAAATAAGTATTACTTATTGGGTAAGATCAATTAAACACGAAGTTCCTCGTTAAATGATGCTAGCATTGACACGTCCCAGGTTTTTCAATGAAGATATGGCGTAGGCCTATTGGAAGGAGCTGCAGAAGTTAAGATTAAATTGAAACCAGGAGCAATATAACAGTATCCCATGTCTCGAGAGGCAGACAAAGGTACTTTCAAGACGATATCAGCCATGATGGAACAAGGTATTTTAGTGATGTCAAAGTCACCATGTAATACATCACTCTACCCTACCAAAAAATCTAAGGTGGGGTTGTGGTGTTTAATTCAGGATTTACACCCGATTAACCAGATTGTAGAGGCCAAGTTCCCTCCAGTTGCTAATACTGCGTCAATCTTATGTAGTATCCCTGTTGAGGCACGATATTTCACGCTGATTGACTTGAAAAATGCATTTTTCTCAATCCCATCGCATAAAGATTCTCAAGATCTGACATCATTTACGTTTCGTCAGACTAAGTTGAAAAGCACAAGATTACCTCAGGGGTACTGTGAGTCTCCATCGATTTTCAATAGAGTCTTACAAATGGACTTAAGCAATATCGATTTGCAAAGTGTTGTGTTGCAATACATAGATGACATATTGGTCTGTAGCATGTCAGAGGAAGAGTGCAGATGCGATTCAGTTCAACTGATGATCATTCTTGCAGAGAAAGGATATAAAGTAGATAAGGAGAAATTGCAGTATTGCCAAAAGGAAGTATTGTCCATAGGTCAGTTAATTTTGAATGAAGGAAAGAAAGTTACTCCTAAGAGAGCTGAGGCTATTTTGAAAACAGTAATGCCATGCATAATAACGCATATGCAAAGATTTTTGGCATGGGTCTTTGATTATAGTTCATATATAAGGCCCCTGTTGCAGGCTCCTATAAAAACACAGGTAACTCAGGAAAAAATTCTGTGGACTGAGGAAATGGAAGAAGGGTTTGATGAGTTGAAAAAGGCAATTTGCAAAGCTCCAGTTCTAGGGATTCCCAATTATGCTGAGGAATTCTTCTTATTTTCGCATACGAATGGCACAGTTATGACGGCAGTACTCATACGGAAAACCATGTTGGGGTACAAGCCTCTAGCATATTATAGTGGGATCATGGACACAGGAATGAGGGGTCATTTTCCCTGTGAGCAATCATTGGCAGCTGGCTCGTTCACCATTGAGAAGGCTGCTAGCCTAGTAATGGGATGTTTCATGATGTTATTTGTTGAACATACCTCGTTTGCCATGTTGGAAAAAACAAGAAGTATGTTGACTTTTCAAAGGGCTTCAGCCTACGAGATGGTCTTATCAAATCCTGCGATTAAAATAGTCTGATGTAGAATAGTGAACCCTGCCAAGTTTATAGCAGAACCACTGGCAGAAGATGAGCATTCACATGATTGCTCGAACTATGAGGAATTCTATGATGAGATCCCGAAAGTGAAAGAAAATGCGTTGGCAGCTGCAGAGATTCTCTTTATTGACCATTCTTCTAGAATCTATCAAAATGATGGACAAAGATATACAGGTGCCGCCTTGGTAAAGCACAAAGCCAATGGAGAATTTGAAACATTGGTAAGTGCACGACTACCATCTCGCTTTTCGGCACAGGCTGCAGAATTAGTGGCGCTGATTGTCACGCTTGAGAATCACACAGACCAGCAAGTTACTGTGTACAGTGAATCCGCCTACATGACGTTGACGGTACATGCATGGCTAGCACGTTGGAAACAGAGGGGCTACCTCTGAGCGGTTGGCACTCCAGTGCAGCATGCCGCCTTATTGGACTTATTAAAGCACTACAACTCCCAGTAGCCATCACCATCGATAAATGCCAGCTCACACTAAACGGTCAGACTTTATCTCATGTGGAAATCAAGCTGCAGATGAGGAAGCGAACCGTGTTGCATGTTCAGACAATAGTATGAAGTTTGATACGCCTGATATGAGGGAAAGTATGGTGGTAATGATGAGTGTGCCTGGTTGGTATAACAATTTGTCTAAAACTCAGGTAATGGAAATTTAAGGGAAAGTGCTGCAGGATGAGAAAGACCTGTGGAAGCGGAGGGGGTGTTCTTTAACTCCTTCCAAATCATTGTGGCAACTGGAGAGCACTGGTAAACCGGTGATGCATGTAGTCTTATTAAGGGTAGTGTTGGAACAGCTACACTACCCTGCTGATATCATTAGAGAGAGCCTCACTGCAACAATTGCAGAGAATTGGTTTGTTCCGAGTTTGTGCATTTTATGTAGTGAACTGCATCGTATGTCAAAAGATTACTGCTGGGCACATGCTGCAAACAGTTAGAGGAGTTATCCCAAGGCCTAATGGTCCCTTTCAGCATTTACATGTTGGCTATGTCGACATGTTGCAAGTTTGTAATATGATTGTAGTAGTATGTCCCTTTTTAAGGTGGATTGAAGCTGATCCATGTACACATCCTGATTCCACCTGCGCAGCTAAATATTAAGCACGAGAAGTATTTCCTAGATGGGGAATATGTGAAGTATTAAGATCAGATAATGGCTCTCATTTTGTTAATGAAGTCTTTGAACAAATAAGCTTGTTGCTCAGTATAAAGCACTAGTTTTAATTGGCTTATCATAGCAAGTGAATGAGGTCTGTGAGAGACTCAAGGGTTTGCTTAAAGGAAGAATAGCCAAATTGAAGCTTACCTCGAAGAAATAATGGTTGCATTGCCTACCACTGGCATTGTATGCGTTGAGAAATCAATCAGGTTCCGGCCGCCATCTTACGTCCCATGAACTAGTGACAGGGAGGCGGATGAGGACACCCCACACACCTCCATCTAGAACTAGAAGTGATACCCAGACAACTTCAGAATTGTTAGGAAAAGAGTTGCGTTATTACTTAACCTGTATGACTACAAATGTCTCTGTCATTTCAGATCAGCTCAAACGGAAGGGTTGTGGGGCTCAGAACACAGAGGGACACACACCAACAACTGGATGTGAAGAATTACATCTTCCCAAACTTTTCTCCGGTGATCAGATACTGATCAGAAACTTTACGCGTTGATGGCACGAGCCACGTTTTAACAACCCATTTGTCATGGAGGATGTAACGCCATCAGTAGTGAAAGTGCTAGGAAGACGTGCATGCATATTTCTTGGAAATGTAAAGATCTACGCTGGAGAATCCCCTTCACCCCCACCCCCATCGGAAGCAAGCTTCGGGGAAGAACCTCAGTACGTGCAGACGAGATCCATGACGAGGAAGAAGGACACAGAAATTTTCGAATAAACATAAAAAATACTTTGCACTATGGCTTATTTTGCGACACTCTTTTAAGCTGCTAAAAAAGGAGTGAAGAAGGCTATTTGTTCTTAACCCACAAGAGCTTGCTAAACATTGGACTGAGACATGTTCAAGTCTTGATCGAGAAGGAAAGAATGCCAGATCTGGATTTCCTTTCTGACGACTGGAAAAAGTAACAGTTCCCAGATTCCTTTCTCATTTAGTTTCTCTTTGGAGGCGCCCATGGTGGTGATGGTGGTGACAACGTTCATTGGATCATCCTCGCTATTTTTTCTCTACATTCTTCATTCATATCCTTCGTTGGTGGGGAGAACTACTGATGTTTGTAATTTCCTGCAAGATCCTAAGCACTGTCTAATCATGAGGAGATTGCTCGCAGCCACAATAGAGCAAGTTCTCCAGCTTCCTGAGTACAGTGGGGAAAATACAAATGTCCCTAGCTAATGAAAAAGCTCATAGACTAGTAGGGTTGGTTTTCCACTACATGACTGAGAAATGCCCACATCTTGATGGAAGACAAAGTGATGTTCACACCTTCTTGAGAGATCCAAGGAATACAGTGACACCTAACAAATTGCTACCTGACATAATTGAGCAAGTTGATCTATATTCTGAGTGAACCCTGAGAACGTCCTGAATGAGACTTTTGGAGGAAGATATCCAGAGCCTACTATCTGTAGTCTTCTACTTCTTGCTGGAGAGGCAGCCACATTTTGTTTTGCGAAAGGATGACTCTTTTCTATACATAAAGAAACCTGTTAATCTTCCTGCAATCAGCCAGGTGTTTAAAGAGCTTGTTGAGGAGATTAAGTTATTGCCAGAATATTGCATGATGTTGTCCGAATAAAAGTAGATTTTTCCTTCCTTACAAAAGATTAGAAATGGGCAGCATCAACGGTTATAATGTCATTGCCAACAACGAGAGAACTCCTCAATGTGCAAGAAGCTACAGCTGCATGAAGTGGGCCTACCTATACATCATTTATACATGCATCTTGTTTATTGAGATCCTTATTTCACTTACAGTACACACTGCTTTCTAGTTGGATCCAAATAAGGCAAGGATTCCTGTGTATCTACCTATGCAGAAGGAGGGTACAGATGTGGCAACTACAAGGCAGCCAAGATCTTATGTGATTGTGCCCACTCCTGTAGATCGTGTAAACATTCTTGAGCCTATGACAAATGTCAGTAGAGATCTTTCCTTAGAAAGATCCTATAGAGATTGTCCTTAAGCACCAGAAATAGGCTTGTAAGGAAAGGCAAATGAAAGGGTTATCTAGGAGCAAACCTACATAGATATCACATGTAAAAGCACTGAGTTTACTGACAAATGTTCCTATGATTGGTACAATAAGAAGGAATTATGCTGATATACTACATGAGATGATTATAGAAAATCATAAGAAAAGACTGAGACCTAAGAGAAGTGCTAGGGAGGATGATCATGAGTTAAATGACTACCTGGATAGTACAGCACACTTGGGGAATAACATATGGTATCAGAATATGAAAGAGGTGGGAAGGAGGACCTCTTTGGATGTGCACTCCTGGCAAATAGCATGGGGAAGTCTAAAATCTTCATAGCTATTGAAATAGACGTCCAGACAGCATATTGTCTATCACACGTAGCACTCTGCCGTACAAGAGTACAGTTCAAATGGACAGATCTAGAAGAAGATGATTATGTCCAAGATACAAAGACACGGCTAAACACTCATATCAAGAATCATGTGATCAGATACGAAGAGCCTGGAGTTAAAGGTGCTGGAGTCAGATGGGAAGTAAATAGAAGACTGGAGAGTCCAGGAAAATCTGCAGAAGAAATGTTTATATGGAAGAACAGAGGACAGATGCAGATTTGAGGATCAGTGCTTTCACCAGATGGATGGGAAGAAGGAGTGGTTATCTGCAGAGCCTGGTTAGTCATTGGTCGTCTTGAGCCAACCATTGACTTTGTACAGAATGGATGAAAACCTTTATGGCCGAGACTTGCTAAACTACTGACATGGTTCGAAGATAAAGGAATACCTTTACACTCAGTGCGTTTGGAAAGTGCAAAACTGTGCTTTAGAAACAATGGCACAAGAAAAGTTAGAGAGAAACAGAGCTGTGGATGAATCTTTGATGTACCAGGAGTGAGCTTTGGAACAGCAGTGATAATGGACCACTACTGAGTGTGTGGATCCAGAGCTTATATGAAGCTGCACAAGGACTGGGGAGCACGATGTTCCATAGTAAATGTTCATGTTCCAGCGTTGGTGATTCTTAAAAGTGACTTTAACATTGACAGCTTTCTAAAAGAAGATGCTCACCTAAGGAAGAAGAGATCTCTGGAACTGATAAGTAGAATGAAGAGAGATAACTATTTCTCAGGTAAATCAATAGAAGCTTTTGATACCATTCCATATGAACACAGACTGTTCATCCAGACTTCATCGATATTTAGGTTGATCTTTATGCTGAGTATCAAGGTTGGAGCAAATACTAAATCGTTGCAAATTACCAGATGGGAGTTGTTGCAGACAATCACCACTACCATAAAGGGATTCAATGCTATCAGAGAAGAGCTGAGAGCCATACGAATGACGACTCCTCAGAAAAGATACGTCCTAGATATGATCACAGCTGTGGGTGGAGGTGTTTTTGCAAAAAATGGAGAATCATGTTGCACATGTATACCTTCTCATGATGACGAGAATGGTACCTTGACAGAGGCCATAGAGATGCTGACAAAGCTGCATGTCCAAATGGTGGACAAAGTGGAAGACATTGCTGATGATAGCTGGTTTGGAGCGCTCTTTTCTTGGGTTCCACAATGGTTGGCAGATGTGTTCAAGTTTCTTGGAGCCCTGATAGTGGTGGTATTGCTTGGATTCTGTGTGGTTAAGACAATAATCTCCCAATGTAAAAGGATTACAAAGACAGCCATAGTAATGAAGATCATGATTGATGTTGAATCAGGATGGAATATCAAAGGGCTGACAGATGAAGAAATCAGAGATTTTGTGAAAGCCAACATGCATGAACCTGAGGGAACGAAATTCCTTTATCCAAAGAACCATAAGAAGTATGTGGGAAGATGGATCTACTGCAGTCCAAGTGGTCAATGCATGCTCATGACTTGGAACATGGATGAGCATGTGAAATCAGCTGGATGCCTTAAAGGAGTAATCAAGGTATGGGTCCCAAAGAAGCATTTCTTCAGACAAGGTTGTCTAGATGTGATGAATGATGGGAGAGTGGTCGATGAATTTCTCAGAGGGGGGAGTGTAGAGAAGGAGCCAAGAACCCCCACCTCAACCATCTCGCCCATATTGCCTATATGTTGGGAACCAGAGTTTGAGACACATGCAGTACCAGTGAAAATACTGATACAGTGGAGAATCCTGGAGGCAAGATTCCCATTAAGAAAGCCATACTTGCATACGAGACAGTATGATGGTCATTTGAATGAAATTTCAGAAGAAGCAGGTCCAATAATTGAAATAGCATATTGGTGATGTCACACAAAGCCAGACAAATGTACTTGGAAGAGATGCAGAGACGAGAGGGTGAAGATATTCTATAAGGCATCAACAAAGCATCAAAGATAAGTGACATCTCAAACTCGAGATGAAGAAACGTATGCTACAGAAACGATTAAGATATCAAGTCATTTTATACGTGTACAGATGCAAAGAAACACAAGCAGACAAAGTATTTTTGAGGCTAGCTGCTTTGTGAATAGATTGTGGCATGCACCAATGTATTCATGTATAACAGTAAGTAAAGAATTAATGTTTCTTGGGAGGGTCCTAGATGTATGGATATAGGCTTCAGTCCTACTGCAGATGCCACTGTGAATCAGACTTCTGCACAGGGTACCTTTTCTGTCGGATAAATTTGACAGAAAAGGTACCCTGTGCAGAAGTCTGATTCACAGTCTGATTCTGAAGCCTACATCCATACATCTAGGACCCTCCCAAGAAGAGAAGACACCAAATAATTGGGGGACTGGTCTGCATGCATGTAATGAAGCTATTTCTAGCCCTAAAAACACCAACAGCAACATACATAGTTAAGCTGTTTTCAGCCCTGATGAAAGTGGTCTCCTACCACTGAAACCGGTCGGCTCATCACAACACTGTACCTGCATACTTGAACGCAATATGTCAGAATACAGTACGATCAACCCTAGTGAAGATAAGGACTGATCAAGGATCATTACTGTGTATAAAACACACAGAAATATAGGAAAAACGTTCTATATTAACAACAGCAAGACAAAAGAAAAAAACACAACAGAAATAAAAAAAGAAGCTGACGCGAGGACTGTAGGTCCCAGATATACGAAATATACTCACCTCCCAGAAAATAGATTAATCAGGGATAAGTGGGGGTCTTTTAAAGAAAGAACCTGCCCTCAAGGGAAAACCTAATAAAGTCAATGTTGCTTCATCTTGAGGACAGCCTTTTATGAAAAAACAACAGAAGTGTTTCCAAAATCTTTTTGTTTTTTAAGGAACTATTATAAATAAAATTGCCCAAATCCTAACGTCACATAAATGCTCTCCATACAATTTATTGCTTTGATCCATGTCTGCCTTATCAGTATACTGCTGGTAGCATTCCGAATGCCACAACGCTTTTTGATTTTTCATTTCTTCAGGAGTTAGGTTGCTTAATCGTCGACTTATTTTCGAGCATTCATCATTGTTCCACTCAGCTCGTTCTAATAAACTTTAAAACCTGTTCATAACATTTTGGATTACCCAGGGGAGATGTCTTTCTATGTTGACATAGGATAAACAAGGAAAAGGCTGTTATCCATTTTCATTTTTTGGCTGATGGTGGATGTCTTTTGATATCTGGAGGTATCGACATTTTGAAGAAATTGATTTTCCTGGAAGATAGAACAATATTTCATGCTTCAACTGCCTTTAACTAATTTTCAAATTGTCTTGCTAATTACCAGAACCTATAACAAAATAGAAGGACAAACATCTTTAGAAATCATAAAAAACAAACTACAAGCAGAAATGTTTAAACAATAAGGTCCCTCTTTATTCAGTTTTTATGGTGAACAAAAAAGGGATATTTGATAGGATCACTCTGAAAGGAGTTAGAGATCACATTCTGATTCATAAATTGTAGAAGAGCCCATCCTGGATTAATGCCACCATACAGACCCTCTGCCACAAATTCAGACAGAACATCATCATACATGATTATTTGCTTCATTTACAATGCACCCCCGATATTCAGAGCTTCCCTTAATTCAGAATCCCATGGAATTACGAATGCAACACAACTAAAGAAGCCCAGAGGAATAGAATGAAAAAAACATGCTCAAAATTATATTTGGAGGAGGGAATGAGCCTTTTTTCATCAAGCGTAGGGGGAAGGTGAAAAAGAACTACATGGTGAGTTGGAAACTTTGGGACAGGTAGATCCAGTTGGATGTTTTTTGTCTTACTGTGGGAATCTTGCCAGCAAAGAGTGAGTATATCATTGTTATATGTGTAATGTAATGTATTCTTTATTTATTGTAAACACTTGTTTTACAACATAATAAAAACATAACGGTGGCTTGAGTCATTAATTACTTGTTCTTCCATAAAAGCTTCTTCAAAAACAACAGTTTAAAACAATATTAATATACACTATGTAAATGTAAGAAGAATAAACATGCAAGAACATGTGCACATTATACACTTCATATGCATTTCATTTAAAAGGTTATAAATTCCACTTATGAAAGAAACAACTAATATACAGTACCTGAAACAAAAGAATGTTCATACATTGGTTTTGGTATTGAATATTGAAAATGTATACCACACATTGCCACATTTATCCATTTTACATGTTTAGATGTTTTTGTTTATACCGTGAACCTTGCTCGAGAGCAGTAGAGTGCTTTACAACAGAAGTGTGCCAGGATATGGCTTGGCATTTTATATGGTAGCGCAATACAATTAGTGGAAGGATAGAACACTTTTTTTTAGACTGACATGTACTGTTAAAAAAGCCAAATTCTAGGGCCTCATTACGAGGTAGGTGGTGTTAGAAAATTGGTGTTAGAAAAATATGGGCAAACACATAGAGTGATCGTATGTTTAATGTCATTAGTTAAATAATCACTGATGTCATATATGATGTTATTAGATATGTCACCAGTAATGTCATCATTGTGGTCATATGCTGCACAACAGGGAGCATGTATTTAAGGTGGCTTTAGCAGAATTTCAGGGGTTTTGTTGCCTTAAGTTCTCACCTTAACATCCCTGCAACTAACATATTTTCCTTACATTTCAATGGTTTTGTTACAATATATTGCTCATCTTAATGGCCCTGCAACTGAAGTTTGTTCCTTGAATTTCAAAGGTGTTGTTATTCCATAGATTTTGGAACACATGCCCACTGTCTATTCTCAAACACTACCAGACCACTAGTCAAGGCCTTTGACTATGGCCAGAGGCCACGGTCTTCGACCGCGCCCACTGTCTATTCTGAAAAACTACCAGACCACTAGACATAGCCTTTGGCCATGGCCTGTGGGTACGGCCACTCTATATTTTAAAACTCTTGTGAGTAAGATCATCACTAAAAACCTGGTATGGGCATCCTCTCCTGTGTCCAGGGAAAGGCAGCTGCTACCTGATCCAGTCCCTGGGTGCATTATTATGTGGGAGGGTCATGTGGGAAGGGATAATATTATTAGGAAGTGGTGACATCTTCAACTCATGATTCTCCCTGAAGTATTAATGGACTATTGAAAGTAAAACAAACTAGGGTATCTGAATACCAAAGAACCAAATCCACTATGGACTTCAATATCCATATTGCATGTGGTACTGGGAAGAGGAAGCACTACTGAGGATCAGAGGTACTGTTGAACAGAATGTTTTGTCTAGTTGTTGTAGAACAAGGCACCTAAGCATGACAATTAAACCCAAGAATGGGCTTCAGGTGAGGAGAAGTGTGGCAGGAGTAGAAGAGGCAGAAGCAGTCTGGAGTCCTGGAAATGCTGCAGAAGCCAAGGAGGAACCCCAGCTGAAGCTGACGTGAGCAGAGGAAGTCGGCGAGACTGCAGAGCATATGCAAAAGGAAGTGGCATCGTGGAAGGCAAAGGGAGAAGAGGCTCAGCCTTATGGGAAACATGTTCCCAACCAGGTGTGTGCTGCATCAGTGATCTGGATGTGCAACTGAGCTGGTGGAGCTCCGGATAAGAAACAGGCAGTCCACTGAGGTTACTTAGAAGCTGGCAGATCAGTTACCTGAATGAAGAAATGCCCTTGCAGAAGCAGAAAGTGGAATAGAAATGCCACAACAGACCAGTGAATTGGCCTGAAGTTAAAGGTAACCATGGTGGCCTCCGAGCTGGACATTTTGCAGAAATTAATGGTTTTAAAACTGAACTAAAAGCAGCAGTACAAAGGCGACAAGTGCGCTATTCCCCTGGTCTAGGATACCAATTTGGGGGAACTTGTAACCGGCATTGCCCACAGCCAACAGGCTGTAAAGAAGCAGTGCAAAGACAACACGGTCACACATCTCCTTCTTTGACCCCTGCAACCTACATTTTCACATAAAAAGAGCCATCCTTTGTTCAACCCTCCTCACACAGGATACTGGAGTGGAGAACTTGAAACTAACATTGACACTAAGACTGATTGTAGTTGTAGGAGTTTCTATCCTGGCAGGTGAGTAAAACAGGAAAGAAGAAGATATTTTGAAGAGGTTTTACTGCAGCAACAAGGTGTGGTGGAATGAACTTATTAATAAAACCTATCCCAGTGGTTGAAGAAGAGACTGAGGTTATTACTGACTTGGCCTTTGCTCAAATAAGGGAACCCTTGATTGCAGAAGCACTTATTCAGGTGTTGAGAGTAGAGGAAGGTAGGGAAAATAATGGGCCATGTATTTTTCTTAAACCTGGTCTGTTACATAGGAGATATGTTGAACTAGAGGGTATTCATATGCTGCATATCATGGTACCTAAAAGCCATGAAAATATTGTTTTAGAGATTGCTCACTCTCATTTAACAGGGGGGCACCCGGGAACCACAAAAACTCATGTACAATTTATGAACTGATTTTACTGCCCAGGAATTCATGCTGTTATAAAGTATTGTATCAGCACATGTGCCTTATGCCAGAAAACCAGTACTCAAATTCCTCCTCCAGCACCCTTACAAACATTGCCAATTATAGGCTTACCCTTTCCCTAGGGATGGAAATAGTGGGGCCTCTAAAAACATCAAAATTAGGGAAACAATATATCCTGGTGATCTTAGATTATGCAACCCGTTACCCTGAGGCTTTTCCCTTATAGAATAATACTTCACAACAGATCTTAAAAACACCTACTTCCCTTCTTTTTGAGAATTGGGTTTTCAAAAGAGATTTTGACAGATCAGGGATCTACGTTTATGAATAAATCTCTGGCCTAGGTTAAGAAAATCCTCCAGATTAAAACTTTAAAGCACCTCCATTTAACATCCCCAGATTGAGGTTTTGGTGGAAAGATGTAATCAAACTTTGAAACGTATCTTAAAAGAGTTAGTAGAAGCAGATATGAAGAATTGAGACATTATGATACCATGGACCGTATTTGCCATTAGAAAAACGTCTCAGTCTTCTACCAGATTCTCCCCATTCAAGCTCATGTATATGAGAGAACCAAGAGATGTAATAGATATGTTACTGGAAACGTCGGAAGAGAGTAAGAGATAGCAACCTTGTCCTTATCTCAATCTGCTCAGCGATTGAATGCACGTATGGCAGCAGTTTGAGCTACAACAACAAACTCTTATGGGCAAAACCCAAGAAAATCAGAAAGAATATTATGACAATAAAGCAGTGAAAATATCTTTTTCAATGGTCCAAAAGGTATTGGTTTTACATTCCTCCTCCAAAAACAAAATGCTCTCCAGAAGGCATGGGCCTTATATGGTCATAAAGCAAACAAGAATTTTCAAGTATCGAATCGCACAACCCGATGGAAAGATTAAGGGCCTCATTACACAGTAGGCGGTGGACCAAGGTTGGTCCATGCCGGTAAAATACCGGCACAGCCTTGGTGGAAAGGGGAATTACCACCCTATTCCAAGGTTGGCGGGGCGGTAATTCCCCCTTCCACCATTGCCCTTCCCCATTCCCATTTTTGCCCCACAGGGCATAATGGGAATGGGGAAGGTGCTAATTACGGTACCGCAAATTTGCGATGCCGTAATTAGCACCAAGGTCCCTTAGCAGGTTGCTTTTTAACGCCTGCTAAAAGCAGGCGTTAAAGTACCAACCCACTAAGGGACCTCGTAGTAAGGCGGTAAGGGTTAACGGTGACCGGTACCATTACCAGTTACCGTTAACCCTTACCGCCTTCCGTGTAATGAGGCCCTAAAACTCACTTCTATCATATTAACCTTCTTAAGGAGTGTAGAGCAAATCCTATTCAAAACACTCCAGTAATGTTAACCGATCTATTGACTCATGAAAATGATATGGCACCAAACCAAAAACAAGAGTTAATAGACCTTCTACAACAATTCCTTGAAGTACTTAGAGCTGAACTGTAGAGAGTTAAGGGAGTGTACCATTATATTTTTATCCCTCAAGGGAAGGTTGTACCTATAAAACCTTACAGAATTCCTGAGAGTAGGAAGATAATAAATCAAGAATAATTAGAAGCCATGTTGAACATTGATATTATTGAGCTGTCACAAAGTCCTTGGTCTTCTCCTATTGGGTTGGTCGCTATACCCAGCCAATCATGAAGATTTTATATTGACTTCAGAAACGTTCATGAATATTCACAATTCAATAGCTACCACATGCCTAAAACAGACAATCTTATTGACAGGTTGGGGGATGCAGGATACCATTACACCATGGATTTGACAAAAGGTTATTTGCAAGTTCCAGTCAATCCAGCTGATAAACCAAAAACTGCATGTTTTACTCCTGTAGGCTTATTTCAATTCAAGGTTTTACCCTTTGGCTTATCTGGGAACACAGCCACTTTCCAAAGACTGATGGATCAAGTTCCTGGCCCATATACTTATTTTTGTGGATGTTATATTGATGAGAATATCATCCACAGTAAATCATAGCAAGAACGTATGTCCCATTCATAAATGGCAACTCGAGCTCTAAGGAAGATTGGATTCCTTGCCAATCCAAAGAAATGTCATCTGGCCAGTTCTGCAGTGAAATATCTAGGCTTCTTTGTGGGAATGGGTTGGTTCAGCCCAGGATTGAAAAGATTAGAACTGTTGAAGAAACCCAGGCCCCTTATACGAAAAGAAAACAAACTAAGGGCCTTTCAGGGCTTAGTCGGCTATTATATGTGGTGCATTCCTAACTTTGCATCCATCACATCTATTGTAACAGACAAACAACGGAATGCAGAGCCGCAGAAACTTAAATGGCGACCTTAGGATCAAGTGTGTTTTAATAAATTGAAGCATATCGTGTGTAGTGAACATGTATTGAAGGTGGCAGACTTCGAGAAATTATTCGACAGACTGTTGCATCACATACTTGTCTAGACTCCCATCTCTCACAATGTCATGATGGAATAGTAGATCCTATCCTCTATTTCAGTAGGAAGTTATTTTTTTAAAGAAAAACTATACCACTCTTGAACTGGAAGGCTTGGACCTTTTTAAAATACTATCTAACAGATAAGAAGTTCCAACTTGGCGCAGATCATGCCCCCCCTCCCCCTTAAATGGCTACGGCTGTCAATGGACACTTACGCCAGATTCACATGCTGGTTTCTGGATTTACAGCTGCCTTGCATTTTTGTTGAACATCAGAAAGGAAAAGAACAGGGTAATGTAGATGTCTTTTCTCAATTTCCAATAGAGGCTGTTAAAACAGGTGACATTAGGAAAAGGCTATTTGATGAATATAGTGCGATCATCACTAAAACACAGTACAGGCCTCCTCTCATATGGCCAGGGGAAGGAGGCTGTTACCTGCTTCTGACCCTGGGAATGGTATTATGTGGGAGGATCAGGTGGGAGGGGACTCATATCGGGCAGAAGTTGTGATTTGTTCAAATCATGATTCTCCTATTCTCCCTGTAGTATTAATGGCCTATTGTAAAGTGAAACAAACCAGTGTAGCTGAATATCAAAGAAACAAAATCACTAAGTACTTCACAATTAAAAATACATGTGGTTCTGGGACGAGGAAGAGGAACTCAGAGTTACTGAGAATCAGCGGTACTGTTGAACAGAACGTGCCGTCTAGTTGTTGGAAAACAGGGCACCTGAGTAGGACATTAAACCCCAAGAATGGTATTCAGTTGATGTGAAGTGTGGGAGGAGTAATAGGGGCAGAAGCAGTGTTGAGTCCTGGTAATGATGCAGAAGCCAAAGGAAGAATTTTAGATGAAGCCGACATGAGCAGAGAAAGTGGGTGAAACTGCAGAGCATATACAGCAGGAAGTGGCACCTTGAAAGGCAATGGGAGAAAAGACCCAGCCTCTGAAACATGTTCCAAACCTGACGTGTGCTGTATCAGTGAGTGGGAAAAGGCTGAGGTGCAACAAAGCTGACAGAGCTGCAGAGAAGAGGCGGACAGACCACTGAGGTTATGCAGATGCTGGAAGAGGAACGAGCTAAGTGCACAAACTCTGTCACAGAAGCAGAAAGTGATTAGATTGCCACAATAGACCAGTGAGTTGGCCTGAAGTTAAAGGTGACCTTGGGGCGCTCCAAGCAGGACATTTTGCATATATTGATGATTTTGAAAAGCAAACTAATAAAGCAACAGTATAAATGTGACAAAGTCGCAATTACCCTTCTCAATTTGGGATAACTTGCAACCTGCATTGACCTCAGCCAAGAGGCTATAAAGCAGCAGTACAAAGGCAACAAGGTGCAATTCTCCTACCAATCTGGGATACCAGGAAAGAAAGATATTTTGAAGAAGTGTGATTGTGGCAATAAGGTGTGGTGGAAAGAATTGTTGTGCTATCCTGATAAAAGTACTCCATTTGAAGAACAAATGTGATACGTTAACAATTGCTTTTGCATCTCGAGGAAATCAATTGCTTTCGTTTATGAACTTATGTTTTGTGAGAAAGACATTTGCCTTACCAAGAAGGATATTGTGGAGAACAACAATTGCTTTGTGTTTCGAACAAGTGGCTGTGAATGAGACATTTACTTTGCCAAGTAGAAGTTTGCATTGGAAAGAAAACATCTTTTGTGTTAAATTGAACAAGAACTTTGTTGAATGAGAACTTTTCCAAGGATACTCCTGCATTGATCTTAGGGAAGGGAACCCAACCCTGGTCACATGGAGTAATTCCAAAAATCTAGAAGTTTGAACATTAACACGCTTGTGTTGAATTGGGTACATCCTATTCCTTGTGTTATTTTGTTGTATTTCTTACTCTGTGGGTCAGACATTATTTGGACACTAGGCCGTCTTTCTTTAGTTTAGTTTGGCTGGTTGCGACATCCTTATTAGGATAGAGAAAGATATGAATTAATCTCACCCCTTTTTGTTTTAATATTTGGCAAACATTAAGAAAAAATACCTTTGTGTCCGCCTCGGATTTTGGACTCCTCACACAACCCATCGCTCAAAGAAGTTCATCAATCACAAACTGATTTTGACCTATTTTGATAGTGGTATTGGTCTGTATAAAAGATTGCAGGCTTTAAAAACTCACAATGTTTTTAGGTGATGCGCAGTGAGATTACATTATTTGCCAAGGATCACATATTAGCAGCGTGCTTCAAGCCCCTTGTTTTATGGCCAGTCTCTTGGTGAATGCTGTGATACATCGCATGACCCAAATTTACTGCATTCAAGCAACATGGAAAAGGGAAATGAATGACTGCCTGCAAGTATAACATATGCCCAGGCACCTTTAACCACATAGCGAAAATCAAAAGCTGGCTCCCATAAATATACGCACAGTACGTAAACATATATTTTAAAGTGAAATATACAAATTAGTTCAAATTACATTCCCCTTAAAGTGCTCAAGACAAAATAGCATTGGACTTTAAACAAATGTAATGGACACCTGAAAATAACCGGAGAGATTAAATGTTCCGATAAATATGCTGGCAAAATATAAAGGGTGCTCACCTTTTAAGCTCAACAATATGTCATGAAATATTCGCAGTTCAACAAACTCACAATACGAAACAAGTGCTTGTGGTCTTGTGGGTAAGTGTCTTCACTGGGAACATGACACCTTGAGTAAAATACTGGCAGCCAAATACTTGAGCAAGCTTGCAAAGTGCAAAAAAACAAGAGGTTGTGTCGGTCCACAATCAGGGTCAAAGAACTGCTCCAGTGTTCAGGTTGGCAAACTCTCTTGACACATCATTGGCAAATACTCATGAATGACTTGCCCTCTCATCATTTCCCCTCCTAACCCTCATGTCTGACTTCCAACAGTACTCTGTTTTATAAAGATAACTTGAAAAGTACACATACCATCTTGTCACTTAAATACATAAATCCTTATAGGCAAAAAGTGTACAATTGTGGCATTATTCCCCCCCACCCATCTTGAATGGGAACAATGGGAAACTACAAACACCAGAATGCAATGGTCTCTGAGTGTAATACTTTCAAGAACTGACAGTAGCACGGTTTAAAAAATAATAATGCGGATGATGTATGTTTCTTAGTGTGTTATTTAAAACTAAGAGAACACACAGCATCCGGGACTGTGGACTGTCTCCAATCCATGCAGTAACCGGGACCAATCCTGCTTAGCTTCAAAGCAAGGAAAGGGCTTGCCCAATCAGAACATGTTGTTCTAGGTGGTCTTGTAATGTGTACACATTTATTTGGCAACGTGGCCTGATAGTGTCACCCACCACCTTGCTTTGAAGCTAAGCAGGGTAAGTCCTGGTTAAGGATTATAATGATTTTTTTACATGAGTGCATTCTTTAATACATTAAGTCGGTCATGATAGGTCTCCCAATCACCCCTAACATCTTGATTCCAACATTATAAACTCAACCTCTTGTAGGGACTGTTTATTAAAATTACTTTGATGTCATCTTTCATGTCCTGGGTTTAAGTCTTAGCAGTGCACGGTAATGGAACGAGTTACCGTTGCTTACCGTACCATAAATGGCGAATTTTTCAGGGTTTTCGGTTTTACTTGAAACCGTATCACCCCTTTAGCAAAGTTTTTTCATTGAATTTCTTAGGTTTTATTAGTGCAATTTAACAATAATATCCCGTTAACAAGGTTTTTCAGTGAATTCCATAGGTTTTTATTAGTGGAACTTAACCATGACACCCCTGTAAAAAAGATTTTTCACTGAATCTTATGGGTTTTTACCAGTGCATGCTAATTTGCTTACTAATATGATACAATATAGCAACACTTCTGTCCAATTTACAAAGTTTCACCTTAAAACACTACCATTCCCCACCTTCCAGCATCACTTTTAACACTTCTATACACTTTTTGTAACTTGTTCAACTGTTTTTGTGTTTGTCGATGTTCGCGAATATCTGAAGCAACGCGAAACAGCATGATGACGTGTTTACCTACACAACAAGAAAGGTGCAGTACTTCAAAAGACAATGAAGAGGACCAAGAAGATGAGGTAGAGGGAGTGCCAACCTCTAGCAACCAGAGAGAATCATAGGTGTGGTACTTATTTACCACTGTTGGGAAAGTACCAACGGCTAAAGCTACCAAAGTGAACTGCACTGAGTTCAACATTATAATCAGACGTGGACTACCTGGACAATACTCCCACAGGACCACCTCCATACGCCACCATACCAAATCCCTCCATCACAATTCTCTCAGAAAAGTTGCTCCTTTCTTACCAAGTAGTAGGCTGTCTTCTTCCACCTCAACTTCCTCAATAATTTTTTTGCAACACATACTTATGATGGTTGTTACCAGCAGCGCATGCAGGGGATGCAATTCATTGTTCAATTGCCTATGGCATAAGGCTCAACAATGACCCCAGCCCAACCAAACCACCCCGATTATTCAGTGCACCTACCCTGCATCCTAGCTCAGTGTCCACAATACCCTAATAATGTATCCAATGGCCAGTGCTTATGGCTTGCAACCATGACCAATCTCCAAATCCATAGGGCATGGGCTTTGGCCTTGCCATATTCCCCAATAAGCAAACCAGAGTACGCATTTGAGTTTGCTGAGGGCCAGGCCCACTACCCAAAATCCAAATGTATATCACTAGTTTTTCTGCTTACATTCTTTGGAAAAATAAAATGCAAGATATATTTTCAAAAACATGCTTTGAAAACATTCAGACCAACCGCTTCAGCCATGCCGCAAGCACCAATAAATATATTACATTAGAAATGTATCCTTGCTGACCCTCCTTGCACACATTTGCTGCAAACCCATCCAACACTTTATTTTTATTTTTTTAATTTTATTTATTGTTTGCTTATTAGGCACTTATACAATAAGACAATATTTCTTCAACCTGTACTCATGAGCAGATTTTTCCCCTTTCAAACCTATCCCCATTTCAAAACGCATCACCACATAGCCGGTCCCGGGTGGCCATGTCCACTTTAACCCTATTGATGGTCCCTCATGGTCATGGCAAGTAGCCAGAATGTCTGAGTCATGGCATTTGATCATGACCCGGACAATCAGGTCACTGCCCATGGCCACAGGCTATACCTCAGTCACCAAAGGTATATCACTATTTTTTGTACCTACATTATGACACTTTGCAAAAATAAAACACAGACACATTTGCAAAACCATGCTTTCAGGTATGTGCCAATGCTGCTTGAATGAGGTTGCTGCAAATCCGCACATGTATTATTTTTTGAAAAGTATCAAAATGTAGGTACATAAAATAGTCATATAACTTAGCCCCCACTTCACAAAATCCATTCTGACTGTTCAAGGTTGGGCCCATAATCTTTCTGAAAACGTTTGTCCATATTCATCAAATGGCAACAAAGTTATAAGCCATCTAAGAATGTGGAGACCCCCCTAAAATATTTATGCAAACTGTTTTGCACATTCGTCAAATGGTACCATATTTATATGCCTTTCACATATTTTGGGACCTCCACTCTAATTATGTACCCTCTTAACAAACAGCACCACTCTTTGCAGAACCATTCAGAGTCAGGTCTAGAAAGTAATTCCGGAATTTCATGCAGTTTCATTGAATGACGCCAACGTTATAAGCCATCCAAAAACTGCTTTTCTCCAACACTGTAATGCAGAATTAGGCATAGATGTCCCTGTACATCTCAAATGTTCGTGAACATCACAGGACTGCCCCGGATATCCGGACTGTTCGTGGACATCAGAGTTGAAAAAAACACCAATTTTTGGGGCTTTTTAAGGCCATATAACATCCCATCCTTATCACCACTCAACTTCCCAGAGATGGTTTCATTAGTTTGACAAGTGCAATGTTGTGTTTTTTAATATGTTTTCACTGACAGACAACGGCGACTATCCGCATGTCCAACATGGTAGGTTTTTCCAAAAATCTGACACACCTCATGCTTTTCATAATCCAATCTGCGGGTGTGTCTGATGTCCATGAATATCATACCACCCTCGTGGACCGAACAGGGAAGTGAATCCGCTGACTGAACCCAAATATCACTATTTTTTGTTCACCTAATTTTAGCCATTTAAAATAACACTACTGGATGGATTTACACCAAATGTACAAAAGCACGCTTTCGGGACCAAGCCGCCGCTCTTGCGGCATATTTAGTGAAAATCCATCCAGCGGTTTGAGCCGTGAAGTGAGATTTTGTTTTTCCATTGCATATATGGGAAAATCCACACATTTTGGAACCTCCCCAATAACGTTGCCCCCCTCTGCACAAAACCTCACCAAACTTTGCAGAATCAATCTGAACAGACCATATACTTCTTTTGCAAAGTTTTTGGATGATTCATCCAGGGGAGGCAAAGTTATATGCTGCCCAAAAAGTGTTCTTCCTATGGTTTGAGCAACTTAACCATAACTACAGAGCCGCTGCCACAAGGCCTGTAATATATTTATATAAAAGTACAGTGACAATTTCACAAATACACATTTAACATTTTAATTGACCATGTTTAATTCATTAGGTGCATGTTGATAGTGTTGTGGTGGGGGCATGGCCAACTGCCTGTAAAATGGCTACCTAACGTAATCGCTCGCGCTTGAAGAAGAGAAAAATTCAATACACTGAAAGAAAAGCATTCCAAAACAATCAGGTAGAGGTGGAAAACATTCTGGATACTACATGAACCCATGTGTTGACATACCCCTACATTGAGCTGGTGCACAGCAGGCTAAAGTGAAATGGCTAGGTGAGGTAGATTTGTGTAAGGCACTCTGGACCATGGATGTGACCAGACAATTCGATCCCCATAGCCGACCGCTGAGACCAACAGATCTGTGCATCAGGAGCATTCCTACAAGAGCGCATACAAGAAAAGAAAGCAACATCAGAAAGTCAACACTGTGGCGCAGACCATTGGCCGATGAGGACACTGCCAGGGGTGGAAACACGCATTGCAAGGGAGACAGCAGCAAAATTGGCTGCACAAAAACGGTAAGAAAAGATCAACAAAGACTTGAGAATGAAAACACTGCATGATAAGGAAAACTAGTCCTGATACCTCCTGTTGATATTACATCTGCTAATACCCATGTAGCGACCGTATTGGAAGTGGAAAAAGGAGGGAGATGGCATGCACGCAAACAAACTTCCACTCAGGGGAAGAAACACCTACAGCCAGTGAACAGGCAGCAACCTAGCAAAAAGAAATATTCCCTGTTTGGCCTGAAGGTTATCACTCATACACATGGCATTATGTAAATACCTGTTCCGGAGTAAAAAGGAAGGGGAGAACGATAGCAAAGAAACCCAACCAATAATAACAACTACACCGGATATGCCTCCTTTAGAGTTGCAACATATTAACTTGAAAGTCCTCGAAGACCTAGCAGAAATGAAACAAAGTAACACTGCAGTACACAAAAACAACAAATCTGCAGAACGAAAAAATAGGTCTAAGAGAGGAAATCAAATTTCAGGGAAATAGGCTAACAGAGGCAGAAGAACACATCACAAGCGTGGAAGATCGACTGAAAGGACAGGAACACCTTCAAATAAGAAACAGGAAACTAGAATTGGCCTGCACAGATGCAGAAGACAGAAGTAGGAGGGACAACATCCATATGTGTGGCCTCTCTGAGAAGCCGGAAGGCAAGGACACAATAAAATGGATTGAAGAAAGGATACCATTGATTCTACACCTGCAATGTGTACAATTGCTAGAAAGCCAAAGAGCACAAAGAATGAAACTAAGAGATCCAGGCAACAAGCAAGGCCCAGACTCCTAGTAATCTGCCTCCTGCAGCAGCAGCATGAACACACTATATTACAAGCTACAAATTATCACCAATCCCATAGCAAGGCAACAAGATCTTTCTCAGATGCACATTTAAGTCATAGGAACCAAGTACCGGAACCTCCGAACAATGAATACAGCTGGAGCAGATTTTGTTATAATACAAATTCTTCTGGAAAAGAAAGCTAAATTAGCTCTCTACAGAAGTATACTGAGGTGGCACACAAAGATACATAAATGGAAAAAATCCTGCTACCTAAAAAAAAACACTGACAACTTGAATTAGAAAAGTACATAGACCAACGATAAAGAAAACAATGGAGACAGTATATTGAAGTTGGATGTCACCATATTAAATTGGATGATTATCTGTATTTTCTGATTAAGTTTGCTCTTACAATTGTAAAACTGATGTGGTATAGGCTACATGGGGATAGCCATTACTGGAATGTATCATTTCTGTCACATTCATGGTTATTGCCATCACCATGTGCATGAGTGGTTTGATAGCTAGCCCAATTTAACTGTATGTATATTATTTGGATCACATTGATAATTGTTTACTAAGGTGATGCCCACTCCTATTTCATTTTACTGGTTCCAAAATGTGAATTATAACTTTTGAACCTTCTGATGAATATTTTGCAAATGTACCAGTTTGATGGGGCCCATGCTAGGCAATCTTTTTCGGAAAATGTCAGCCTCATCCATCCACCTTTTCAAGACTTAATAGTAATCAAATGTACATACAAGTAAATGTTGGATAGGTTTCACCATAGGTTTCACCTTAACTATGGGCCAAGGGTCAGTGACCGCTGCCCTATAGTTAAGGTAAAACATAAGATCCATTGACTTTGCAAAAATTGCAGATAATTGTTGATATGTTTCATGTGTCTGTATTCAATTTACAGAGATGCTTTCTGGCTAAGGCACCATCAATTTGGAAAGTGTGGTGCAAATGTATGCAATGTTTTACACATTATAAAGCATTAAAAAAGGGATGTTTTCCACATTGTGCTTTGTGTTTTACATACATGAACATGTATATTAATTGGACAAGCACACAGCTTAAACAGCTGGTGAGAGTTGCTTGAAATTCAAAACTTGATGGGCTCATTGCAGTGCAGATGTGCTGTTTAGTATTTTGTGGTGCATATCCATCAAGTAGCTGTTTAAAAAAATGGATTGAGAACAGTTGCCCACTGGCTATCAAAGAAAGAGTGTATGCATCGCCCATTGTGCATTGCAGCAACTGCTCTTTTTCAGAAATTAAAAGCTGAATTTTTTTAAAAATCATCATGACCTGTTCTTGTGAGATTGTTGCCATACTTCTGTGGTAAATTAAGGGCAGTTGTGTGGTAAATTCACACAACAAATCTTATCAAAATATTTCCTGAATCTCCAAATAATGCACCTGTTCTTTTTCTGATGTCACTGTCACAATGTAGCTACAAGCCATGGCCATGGACCCATGATAGGGAAAATCCCATGGTGCTTACGTTATAACCTACTGATATTTAATATAACAATCATGATGCTATGAAAAGAAAACCTTTCACACCATAGAGTGAGATTTAATGCTTCACTTTATTCCTGCACATTTGCCTTGAAGAAGTTTAAAAAACAACTCCCTGGAAGTTCAGTGAAAACCTTCAGTTGAAGTGACGTTATTTTGATGACTAAATGGAAAAACAATCTTGAAATTCAGTAAGTGCTGGAAGCTACACAAGTTATGGGTTCCCCTGGTTCAGCAGGCCTAGTAGAGATGAGGATCGTTGATGCACATGGTGTGTCTTTTAGCTATTCTTTCTCTGAAGCTGTTTACTTGCTTGTTTACTTCTTAGAATGTTTGTGCATAGTTTTTGAAGTGTGGGGTAAGAGGCTAGTTAGCTAATTGAATAGTTGATAATCATGATATGCTACTATACAATCTGTTTTCTTCTGCCATGATGAAAAGAGGTAAAAATACATGAATGTAGTATGAATATAGTTCTTTATTTTCGTTTGTGTGTGAGGTTAGTTTCTGAAATGTATTAATTTTGAATTGTGCCTGTTATAAAAGTCAGTGCTTGCGATTTTGCTTTTGTGGTGCAGTTCTTTGTGTTCATCGATCTCTTCTTTGGAGGTGAAATTGTGTAAAATGATGCATAACACAAGGTCATCTAAGTTGCTTGATCGACCATACTGTCTATGCCAAAATGTGTTGAATTTCAATCTGATTAAGTTATTCTAAGCCTTGTTTTATATTTACTGAGAATGGGAGGCAGGTCAGCTTTATATGCACACTTCAACCGTATACGCATGTTCTTTTTAATCTATCTACTGATTCCTAAGTGTCACATTTGAGATGAGTTTGTTAATCACTAAACTGATATTTCTGGAGCCTAGACTTGTTTCTGTAGGCTGGAGTATAGCTCAGGGGCAACACAATTGACTTAGAAGCAAGACAACCCAGACCAACACAGGTTTCAATCCCCATCCCATGCTTAAGGTCTAGAATGCTTTTTTCCACTTGCATTATTTTATAGTTTTTAAATTGGTTTTCTTTCTGTTATGATGTCATTCTATTCCTTGCATGAATAATGATTTGTATCCAGCTTCAACAAGTTGTGATCATATTTAAATTTGTAATACGTTTGATTCTGACAGTAACAATTATTTGTTGTTGTTGTGGAAATTAGTTCTAGCCACATTTTGCTGAATTGTTTATTCCTTTAAGGGATATTATATGGACATTGCTCACTTTGTAACCTACACGTTCTTATGTAAAAAAAAAACATTCTGAGTTTGCTAGATGCAGTTTTGTATTTTTCAAAATAGGTTAAATGTGTCTAACTGAATTTGCACCTATTTTGACCGTTTCATTATTATTATTTGTCACAATACACATTACTTAATTTGAATGTGTATTTTCTTTTTGATTTCTAAATTGCAATAATTGTTTGTTATTTCAGATTTCTATTGTGTGTGCAGTGCATACGGAAATGTGTGTCGCATCTTTCTCTTGTGGACAGTATTTACTTCTGAATGTGTGTGTGTGTATTCTATTCTCTATTGATGGTCATATATGTTGATGGTGAATACTATTTGAAATTTTTGTTCAAGCATAATTGTTTTTGCACGGCTGACATTACATTTAAATTCACATTTTTGCTATACATTTCTATCACAAGTTATCATTTTCCATCTATAGATGAGGATATGCATATCCGGATTTATATTATCTTTCCATATTTAATATGTTTTGGATTCAAAAGTAACAGTTCTGTATTCTTGCACATGTATTGCACACAGCGTATTTTCTGTGTATACTGCATGACACCTTAACTAAGTTGCAAACATTCAGATATTGATATTTGCAGTTTACTAAAACTGTAATGTTACTATTATTGTACAGTTGCTTTAATTTGAAACGTTCATTGATGCTAAATACTAAGCATTTATTGTTTTTTAATGTTTTTGGTATCTTTTATTAAAATCTTTCTGGTGTATTTGCAGTTGAGATTCCTTCTCTGCGGAAGAGCTATTCAATAAGTTTTGATCAGCTGCAGATGAGTCACATTTATCAAATATAACAATGTTTTCTGTTTGTGGTGTGCTAATGAAAAAGGGAGGGTTTGAGTTGTACATGTATGAAAGATGCACTGTCTGAGGAATCACCAATCCTGATCAGGGCCATCTTAAGCATTTTTAGGGTCCTGGGCATGGACATCTTTGGGGGCCCCCTCCACCAAACCAAAGGAATTAAGGGATTAAGAATATCTGGTGGCACCCTTCCCCCCCACCGTGATCATATCCTAGAGGTTGATATGCTGACTGGCAGCCTTCAAAATAAGCATTTTTACTCCCTTTGAGTCCCCTTAACCTCTTCATTGTTGCTCTAATCAGAATGATAAACAAGTAGCATTTGAAGGCCAACATTAACAATCTATGAAGAGGTTACTTCTCTTCGAGTATAGAAACAAGATACTTTTTATCAATAGCATCTGGGAAGGTATGTAGCCTGTAGTATTAATGCAGGGCTGTATGTAAAAGGTACAAGTAACCCAGAATAGGCAGAGCACTCACATTAGCTGCCTCCAAGAATGCAAAAGTGCTCAAGCATGGATAGAGGAGACCAATTGTAAGGAAGGAGAAAGCTACATATAGCATAGCATGGACAGTGAATGAAGATCAGGAGCTAACAGGATGTTGTCTCTATCCAGACAGAGATTAGAAGTGGGACATGGTTTTCAAATAGTGTTGCCATTAGAGATCAAGGGAACAAGTGCCTGTGGTGTGCATTATATCAATGCTCACTATTATAGTGGAAGCAACCCCATTGCCAGTGAAACCATCAGTGAGGCTTTTATGAAGATCATACCCTGAGAAGGAAATCACTCTGAAGGGCTGACAATTTTGAAAGGTTTAGGGACTGGGAATTCTGAGAGGTTAGGCAATAAAAAATTAAATGAGATGCCCAGGATCACACACTGCTTAAGGGGTGAAGCTGGGATTTGTGCCAACTATGCAATTTCTGCATTTAAACACTTTCTTTTCCAGCTCTTACCATGTACTAAAACAATTTCTTTATAAAACTGACTTGCGAAGTGCACAAATCACATTTCCAAACCTGACAATTTCTAAAACCAAAATATTACAGAAGGGCGTTACAGAAAATGGGACTGGTTCTAGCTTCATTCTCCTCATCATCAAAGAAAGTATATACCAGCATACCAATCAATGTGATTTTACAGATTTTATCTATGTATGTATTTTGTACTTTTAAACTTTAAATACTTCCAAAAACAATGGCTTGTGAAATTATCATTCATAAATGTGCAGAAAAACCGTTGCCTTTTATACAAAAAGCAAAACGTGTTTTGTGTCAAACGAGCAGAACTTAAAATATGCTTGCCCAAGGCCTATAACATCTGGTCCACTCTCTCCTGTCTACCACCCGTTCCACTCAAATGGCCTACATAAGAAGAAAGATCAAGTAATGGGTTAAACGATGCCACCAGCATGCAAGAAGCCAAACCTCACAGAAGACAGCACAGGAATGCAAGAGATATTATATGATTTGACCAGGATCGCTGTATCATCTGCTGGCAAAGCCAGGATATAAGTATGAACACTTTGGTTCCAGTCTTGAATTTGGATACTTATTCACCTCTTGGACTAATAGTTTATGTTCATCTTTGAAGGGGATTGTCTAGGTTTTAGAATGCCCCATCTGAACAAACCAATATCTAGACCTTCACCATATGAATGACATGTTTGTTTTTATAGCAACCCCTATCTGGTGTAGGAACTTTGCTAATAATAGCACCTCTTATGCAGGTAGGTTTATACACATCAGACATAGGAAAGTTTCAGCCACTCTTGCTGGAATGTGCTCTTCTAATCTTTCATATGAACACATATCTCTGCAATGAGTGCTTAACAAACTGATCTAACTTCTGAACCATTGTGGCACTCAATTTATCAATATGGATTTCAACTTTGGCTATTGGACATGATTAACATAATTCCCACAGGAAGGAAAAACTGCTACAGAAGTTGTGCCGTAAGGAACACACACACTATGTATACCACAGTGAACACAGACAGCATTACATGATCAATTGATCAAGACAGAATTGAGTTGTCAAAACAGACAGGGAATAGGTTTCGCATCTCAGTAGCATGCCATAATATCTTCTGGTGTGTGCTATTTAAGTCTGGTGAACAAAGGAATCTTACTTTGTCAGGCTGCCTAGTGGGGGCCCCCTGCAAAGTGGGGGCCCTGGGCAAGTGCCCCATTTTGCCCTCCCATAAAGATGTCTCTGATCCTGATGGTTGGCTTCAATCGGTTTTCAAAATGGTGGGTGTCTTTTTTGACGGTGTGGATTCCACGTATCTTCTCTTATTCTCCTTTGTGTTTATCATGCACTTAGGTTATAATTAAATGTATGGTGTGTGAATGTGTTTCGGTGTTACACCTAGTAACAGTTTCATTTTAGCTCTGTCATTGCAGACCCTACCTTAAATTATATATTATATTCATCATTAGGTGGTCTTCCTTTTATCATACCACACTTGACCTCATTTGGGGAGTATATGTCGTGTGTACGTTGGTGCTTGCAGTTGTGTTTCACAGTCTAGTTTTTCCTTATGTCAGGCATATTGCTATTTGTGTGTGTCATACTGCCGATGGCTGAATTTGATTGGGAGTCTTTTTTGTTGATTTGGCCTTTAGTGCAATTCAATTCTTTCATGCATGTTATACGTATTTTATACTGTGTACATCAGCAACATAGTGGTCTTTGCCTGTAGCCCCCATCCATGTGTAATGAGATTCTGACCCCACACAGGGTTCAACTAGAGCACAGTCTGTTGAATGAGAAAAGAAAAGGGAAGAAAGTAGTAAGTGGGATAAGGAGAGGTGGAAGAAGTCATACAGCAGGCAGACAGACATATTTACATCACAACAACCAGAGAAAGAAAGGATAGGGGTGTGCAATAGTTATTGTTCAGAAGTATGAATTAATGTCATTTTATAGAATAGAAAATGCAATCAAGAGAAGGAACGATAACTGTGGGTCCTGGATATCTCACTCTAGGACATCAGTTAACAGGATCATTTGTTTTTGGCATTATTTCGAATTGGGTTATGGATGCATGATTGCCTTAGGATTTGCTCCAGTGTTCCTGAAAGTTGTGGGGGCACTTTGAACTAGGTGGCTTTATTGACAATTGCCTGCTATGTGTGTTCTGGTAATGTCGAGTCCGCTGACAGATGTACAATAATTGACAGTTGTAAGTGTGCAGAATAAATGTCGGGGGACACAAAAAGGAAAATAGTTGTATTTGTATATTCTTGGGATTTATAAAGCACTTTCACCAAAGAACTGTACAGATAATTAACATAAAATGGTACACTGACATGAAATGGTTCGGAAAATATAGACTGAAATGTAAAAAATAAAATAAATTATTAGAGTGGCAATGGAATAGAAAAAAAGTTGAGCTTTTAGACAAGAACAAAAGATGTGGAGAGAGGATATATCAAGGGTGAGTGAGTTCCATAGTTTAGGGGTAAGGAAAGTCCATGAATTGGAGTGCGATGGAGGACAGGGTGGTATATGGAGGTTAAAAGGTAGAGATGCTGGTAATGAAGTGGTTCAGAAGGAGTGTAGGGTGAGATGAGAGCTGCAAGGTAAGGAGGATCTAGGCAATAATAGCACTTGAAAACAAGTGACAGAAAATGGAAAAAGAGCCGGGTATCAAATGGAATAAGGGAAATGCTCATGGGAGAGGGGCTAATAGAAGAGCGTTCCGGCATAGCAAAAAGAAGGCAAATATCAGAATTGTAGACTGAGCAGAGGGGGGTGGGATGAGAAAAAGGAAGGCTCATATGAAGGGCCGAGCAGTAATCGAGATGGGGACCAATATTAGCAGTTATATGAATCTTAGTAGCGTGAAAGGAGAGAAGGGGATGGAAACAATGGATATTATACAGGTGGAAGAGGCAATTACAAGCTTTAGAAGAAATGTAAGAGGAAAAATAGAGTGAGGAATCAAAGCATTTGCCAGGATTTTAAGCAGGGGACGAGAAGTGGAGGACTGAAGGGGGAAAGTAAAGACCAGGTAAAAGATAAGGGGTTTAGTTATAAGAAGCAAGAAGACATCCATGGTTGTACAGCAGAAAGACAGTCAGCGATTGTAGAGTGGAGAGTGTCAGAAAAGGATCAAAAGTAGAAGAACATCTGCGTGCCATCCGCATAGAAATGAGAGGATAGGTTAAAGGACTCAATGAGTGAAAAAGTGGAAAAGTGTAGATAGAAAAATGAAGATGACCTCTTAAACTGGATATTATATTGGGCCTCCTTTATTGTATATATTGGCCTAAGCCCAGTCGCTCCGCGAAAAAATCTGCATTGCAAAGTTCCGATCTTAGATCGATTTAGCCGCCATTTTAGGTTCATCCGCCATTTTGATTCTCACTCCAAAGTCACCCTGTGTTCTAAAATGGTGGACAGTGTTCTTCTGTTTGTAATTTGACCGCCCTGACCTCTACATGTAAGTTAATGTCTAAACTGCCCGTAGGCCAAATGTTAGGGTCATGTAATGAGACCTTGGCCCTCATTACAACCCCGGCGCTAAACCATGGCGCTATTAGCACCATGGTTGGTGCCGGTGTTGTAACGAGTCTGCCATAGTGGAATGGGGAAATACCGCCCCATTTCAAGGTTGGCGGGGCGGTATTTCCCCATTTCACCATGGGCCTTCCCCATTCCCATTTTCACCCCATATGGCTCAATGGGACTGGGGAAGGCGCTAAGTATGGTACCGCAAATTGCGGTGCCGTAATTAGCACCGAAGTCCCTTTACGGCACCCTACTTTAACGGCTGGTGAAACCAGCCGTTAAGGTCGGGTCCCGCAAAGGGACCTCGTAATCAGGCGTTAAGGGTTTAACGGCGCTGACACCTTTTACCTCCTCGTCCTTCGCTGACCTGTAGATCAAGGATTACATGTGCCAACGAAACTGATCCGTGAGCATATATTAAGCACAATGTTGTTTAAATACTGAATGTGAACACTTGTTGAACTACATTTTATAAAACATGTACGAAAGCTTAATGTTAAATCCAAAGGTTCACTGTTGCCATTGTGACTTATTTTTGTATAAACTAGGAATAATCCATATGCATATAGGTGAATAAATTAGAAGTGAACGTGGCACAAACCCCTAGCCCGAGGAATGATTAACCTGTAGATGGGCTGGACATCATCTTAGAAATTGTATAAAAAGAGTGAGTGTTCTGATGTACAGCCCCACTCACTTCTCACACCGACAGGGCTGGTATTCGCTGTGATGTACTGAGGGCCAGATAGCTATCTGATACTTTGTTCCTTTGAAAACTATTCAGTTGTAGAATAATGATCTGTGTATCTTTGTAAGCCTGTGTTTGGTGTATTTCTTTTTGGAGTACTCAGCCTCGATATTCTCTTTTTGCTTTTACAGGCCAAGTACTGAGCCTTGTGGGACACCGTAGAGGAGGGAAAGAGGTGAAGAAGTTTGACCAGGATACAGAGTCGAAGCGACCCAACAGATAGGAATGGAACCAGTGAAAAATAGTGCTAGACAATCCTAGGGTGTTAAGGGAAGTGTGGGATGGTCAGCAGTGTCAAATTCCACAGAAAGTTCAAGTATAATAAGAATAGGTAAGGGATGTATTGTGCCAAGAGGAAAGAAGGTACTTTCTAACATAAAAAGAACAGTTTCTGTGGAGTGGCCAGTGAGGAGCGAAGAGTGGGTCAAAGGCAGTATAGAATGAAGGTTAAGGAATGAAGAGATTTGGGAGTAGACTGCTCTTATTAAGAGCTATGAGAGAAAGAGACATGTAGAAATAGGTAATCAATTAGATAGTATTGAGGGATTCAAGGAGGGTTTTCTAATAATTGGGATTACCGTAGCCTGTTTAAATAATGTAGGTAAAGTTGCAGTAGACAGGGAGAAATTGATAAGCATGGTTAAGTAAGGGATGGCAGCGGGACAGAGAGAGGGTATAATGAGAGAGCGAAGTGGGAAGAGAAGGGAAGTTTTAGAATGGGCACGAACAAGAGTAGAGGCTGTTTCAGAATCAGAGCAAAGTCAGAAGAAGAAAGGCTAGAAATAATGGAAGGATCAGGAGGAGGGGGAGAGAGCATACGATTTATGACCTGGAAATGATGATGAGGATTGTTAGAGAGAAGACGCTAGCGAAGAGAACTACAGTTTTTTTCATCAAGCAGAGAAGAATCGTAGGAAGTGTGAAGTGCTGATATGGCAGTAAGGCATGAGGGGTGCTGTGTTTTCTTCCAGCAGCATTCAGCACAGTAAGTTAAGCACAAATAGAGCAGAGAGAAGCAGACTACTAAGGCTGTAGAAGTTTATGAGAAGGGACTTAGGAGGACAAGGGGTGGGCAGAATCGAGAGTGGTACTAAGAGAAACTTGATTGGGAGAGATAGTAGAGAAAAGTGCTTGAAAAGGGAGATTTGAGTAAAGAGAAGAGAGAAAGGAAACGGGAAAAGAAGCATAGATTTTATCAGATGAAAGGAGTTGGAGAGGAAAGAGGAATGGGAGAACGAGGTAAAGAAAAAGAGAAAGGAACAAAGATATGAGCAGAGGAATACATTCGAGAACAGGAGACAAGGGGATCAAGAGGAAATAGAATATTAAGTTCAAAGAAGACCTGTATATGTGAGAGACAAAAGGGTTAGAGAAATGTATCCTGCCATTTTTGTTTGCACCTGTTGATGATTAATGTTAGTTCAGCTTGCATGTCAGCCCCTTTTGCACATGTTTAGGTAATATACACCTCATTACATTTGTCCCTCTGGATGTACTGCACATGTTTCAAAGTACTGATAGTTTTGCAATGAAGGTGCTGATTCAGTGCCAGGCAGTTGGGCGCATCCACCAATTGGAGGAATAATGAGGGAGGGAGGGACACCTCCAAGGGAGGGACAAGGGATCACTAGAAGCTGTACTCAGCCCCACGGATCAAGCATGGTGGGGAACAAGAGGGGATGCTCTGCATACCTAACAACATGGACACAAGGGAACCTGTTGTATAAGTGCAAGGAAGATGAAAACACATGCCACAGGTGGGCCTTTCACAGCAGGCCAGTTTGGACACATGGCAAATACGCAGTGGCTGACGAGTGGGGAGAGCTAAATTCTGGCTCCTTGTCTCCAGCAGACCACCATCACTGGGAACAGCACCGTTGCACCGTAAGATACAATCAAGGCCAATGAGCCAGTCCCACAGTTAATCGTGGCAGCTAGGGAAAACAGCCTTTTCTGGTTAGCTACACCCATAACACAAAAGGTGGTTTCCAATCGCCCCTTGGCTAGTAGGTATGGCAACAAGGATGTGGAATGAAGGGGCACTCTGAGAAGAGCCAATCAAATGGTAGGTTATGGTGTTCCTGAAAAGCAACAAATACGCATTGTGTCTACCACAATGTTTGTGATATTTCTTATCGGGCAGGGGCCGTGTGAATGTCTCCCTTGCCTCTAGTTCAGGGTGTCTCATGCTCCTTCTTTTCTGGTGCTGACCAATGACAGGCGAATAACGATCCAGAGGTCAGCACAATGAAGTTATTACTAATTGCAAATAGTTTGCGGGGTGGAGCGGGAGGCAACATGGTGCCACACTGGGAGGGAATGAACTGGGAGGGGACAGGTCTGTTTTGCTCCAATTATGTCCAACTAACATATATTCAGCTATAGGGGCATGACATATTCTAACCAGTCAGGTTCGTGAGAACAGCAAAGACGTGAAGTTTGAAGTGCAACTGTTTCTCACTGTATATACTTTGTATTAGCAGTATACAAGTATTGTTCACTGTGAGACAGTATATCAGCTCTCATCAACCATTTCTGTTCCACTATGATGTTTGATTTGTGCTTGCCCAGCTGTAATAAAAAGCATTATTTCTTGCCTGGTAGACACTCCTTCTTCGTCTACAAATGGAAGCTCATTGATTACATACCTTTAGAGGACCCCTAATACAGTTTTGTTTAACCTTAAAATGGGAATATATTTGTTTTGTCTAATGCACTTTTCAAATAATTTTGCAGAATGCACTACTTCAGCCTATGGCTGAAGTCTATGGCAAAAATGTTGAAACTTAAAACAGATTATTATAACGTATTATGTACTACATCATTATTTATTCAGCCTCTGTGGAAAAACATGTCTTCTTCAGTCAACATGTTTGCCATACAATAATTAATGAAACATTTTGCAAATATTGCAAGCCTATTTGGCTATAGCCTTAAAGTTGAACCCCAAATTAGGTGAATTTTAATGGATGAACACAAAAGTAATAGAGGAAACATTTTTGAATTGTTAAATGTGAAGTTCGATGTAACTTGACCTACACCATACAATAGGCCAAGAACACTGGCAAGGGAATGGGTAGCAGTGTATCAGATTGCCATTTTTTACAGAAAACATGCCAGGATACAGGATACCACATGAGATTTAACAGTGAGGCTGTCACCAGCCTCTGGTTGGTAGATAATTCTATAAAGCTTCTACGGCGTGACATGGATAGAAAATCAACCATTGCATAATATCTGAGACTGCCTCACTTTTGGCAAGTAGATCAAATGTTAATCTTTATGAATGATGCACACAGCGTTTAATCAGAAGGGTCCCTTTTTTTAGTATAGCTAGATATCCGCATTACTTTCCACCCAAGAACATTTGCTTCGCCTCCAACCTGCTTCTTGCCATTCCCAGTTGTCAAATAATCCAGTTACAATGGCCCTTCTCAGGTTGTGGTACCCCCTAAATCAAACCCTATATTAGAAGGTATGTGCAGCAATGGGAAATGAGAACTTTGTGGGCCAGGAGGCTATGCTGGTACTTCCTTCTGGGAAAAATACGTCTGAACTGTTCAGAGGCTCACAACCTACAATTCTGAAAACTGACAAAAACTCAGATCTTCAGATTGTCTAGCAATTATAAGGTTGTCACATCTCCACCCAAAGGACTTTAGCATCTACAACCTCTGAACTGGATCCTGATTCCAGTGGTGCTGATCGAGCTCTGGAACCATGTTTGTTTTGTCTTACCCCTTGCCATTATTTAGTGATGTCCCTGAGCCTTATTTCACACGTAAGCTCCATCTGCACCTACACTTGTTTCAATACTCAATAAATGTGTTCTATGTGTTCCCCAGCCTTTGTTGTTGCCTCCTCCTTCCCATTTAAGTGCCACAGAGTATCCTTGTACTGTGCATGTTACTTTATAAATCAACAATAATTAAATGAGTATAGCTTCTAGCTGGCCACTCAAATCTTGCTCAGCAACAAGGGACACTTTAGTTGGGGGATGCTGCTTTTACAAATGGAAGAAGAAGAAGAAGAAGAAGAAGAAGAAGAAGAAGAAGAAGAAGAAGAAGAAGAAGAAGAAGAAGAAGAAGAAGAAGAAGAAGAAGAAGAAGAAGAAGAAGAAGAAGAAGAAGAAGAAGAAGAAGAAGAAGAAGAAACACAATTACCACGTGTTTTCAATCAGGGGCCATTCATATTAATTTTCTATCCCTATGTTGCTTTCTCTTCCAAAGGAGCCAATGTCTTGAACACCCTCCAAAACCAACTGCCAACTGCAAGAACTTGATATAATGTTTCATTTTAAAAAGCATAGCAAGCTCACTTTTTCCTTGAATGTGCTCACTTATTTGAAAGATTTCTGAACATCGAGGGTTTAGATCAGCAGCTAGAGACATATTAAGCTGCAATTCAACCCGAATGTGTATGCAGTTTGTCAGTCAACAGGTTAACTTCATGGCTTACCCCTTTTTTTATACATCTGTATATAAGAACTATTTTTGAAATGAATATATCAGTGTCAAGAAACGTAGAGATAGCAGTAAACTATTAAAAGAAAGAAGAACACATAAAAAGTAAATATGTAGAATAGGGTTGTCGGTCAGAGTAAAAATAAAATTACAGGTTTGCACATCAAGGTGATGACAATCTAGTTCACCACTGATAGCATGTCTGGGTCAAAATGGTTTGAAAAGGTGTCCAATCAGATTATCATGCATCTAGTAAGTAGCATATCTCTGTCTTTGAAACGCTGCTGGAACTGACATGATTCTTTTTTTTGAACGATAGCACCAGGAACGCTCACAGTGACAAGTTTCACATGTCACAGGTAAACCTCTATCTAGTGCATCTTCATATAAAGTGATACCCAATGAGATAACAGGGCAAACATGAACAAATTTGCAACAACTCCATATATATGCCATGCTTTCTTTCCTGAGAACCAGAAACAGCACAGTCCTAGCACCCTTCTGCCCACACCCACATACACAAGACTGCACACATATCACCTGTGGATAAAAAGGGTGCCCTCCCCAACCTTGTGTGGCTCCATAATTCCTTCCATGAATAGTATCTCCAGTCTAGAAATAACTGTATGCCATCTCTACATATCATTGTAACTGTGCATGTAATAAGATATCCTTTCATTTGCATCCATATTGCTGTATCTTGAACCAAACCTAGGGTCCGATGACCTGGTTAACTACAGGCCCATTATGAACCTCCCGTTTATTGGCAATATCTTGGAAAAAGTAGTTGCAACACAACTACTCTCCACAATCTGACAACTCCACCCCTAAATGACTATCAGTGAAGGTTCTGGCCAAAGTCTAGCATTGAGGAAGCTAACATCCAGGTGGTGGATGATGCTCTCCTATTCATGGATATGGGCAACTCATACCTCCTCGTGCTCCTTGACCTCTAAGCTGCATTGAACACCATCAACCACTGCATTATTCTTTCCCTCCTTGCTGGCAAGATGTGATTCTCTGGCACTGTCCTGAATTAGTTTACCTACTACCTCTCAGACAGACACAAGGCTGTCCAGATGAACTTATTGAATTCTAACCAACTCCTGGTCTCCTGCGTAGTCCACCATGGCTCCATCCTCCCACCAATCCTTTTTAACCTTTACATTGAGCCTCTGCACACTCTCCTCAAAGATCCCAATATAGACATCCACCAATACTCAGATGATACTCAGTTGTACATGAGAGTAAATAGCGTGCAGGTCATCATTCGTCTACGCGATTACCTAACCATCATCCAGTCCTGGATATCAAATGCCTTCCTCAAACTAAACGCATCCAAAACTGAATTAGTTCTCATCGATCCACCCACTAAAAAACAACTTGTCCAACAATGGCTCAATGATATGCACCTAGAAGGATTTGATCCACAACTCTCAGACTCAGCAACATCCTAAGAATTCACCATTAAGAGCAACTTTCCTTCCAGAAAGACATAGCCATGAAGCTCCAAATAACCTGGCTCAGAATCTCTACCCTTCCTTCAAAGAAATCAAACCGTTCATCCCGCTGCAGGACTCCCAGATTATAGTGCAAGGCCTTGTGGTCTTGCTCATTGATGGGAAAATGCTCACTTGGCTCCACTAAAAGCATTCCACCATGCTGCAGCTGGTATTATTATGGCAGCACAGAAATTTTACTGCATTACCCAATCCTACAGGAAATACATTGGCTTCCACTACAGATATTGTTCAAGACTGCATGTATCACCTACAAAGCAGTCACAATTAGCACACCAGCGTAACTGTTGGCTAAGCTCCACATATCTGATGGCATACGCTCCTCACACAGCAAAGCGACCAACCAGCTTGAAGCACAACTCATCAGTAAAGAGAGGACGCACAAACAAACCTACTCTTGTCATGCACCCACCCTGTCAAACTTGATCCCTGTGTCGGCTAGGAATGCCCCCACAATTCTCCAATTTTGTAAATCTCGCAAAACATAGCTCTTTCCACAACACCTAACCAAAGTCTAATTCCAATGGACACAACAACCGAAGCACAGAACTCACAGTACTGTGCTACTCTTAAAAGATACCAGCCTAAATGCTGGCTATGCACAATCTGTACAGAGCTCTGCTGCTCTTGAGCTAGGTCTGCGCTTGAAACAATAAAAAAATAATAATGACAAATAAATATCTTACTAATGTGTTGACAGCACTCCATTACTTCCCATTACCGACAAACTTTTTATGTGGTTTCAACCAGACATCACACTGAAGCTCCTCGGTGCTCCCCGTGGTGGCATAAATGGCCATAAAACGCAGTAAACACGTATTCTAGCATTCTCATTATACCCTTCACCCTCACAAGGCCACTCAGAAAACCACAGTGTGAGTGGGTTTTAAAATGAAGTACTCAAAAAACGCATTATTTATAAATACATGATTCAAAAAGTTGTATCATGATGCTGATTTTCACTGCATTAGTTTCTTCATCAGAAAAATAGAGCTTCAAACCACAACTACATTAATATTAAAAAACGACAGAGTGTGGAGTGTATCACATACATCTTTGGGCCGATTCATAAAGAATGCTTTTGAAGCAGTACCAATATGCAAATTGCAACTGGAACAAATTGCACCAGATTCTCCAAACTGTGCGAAGGATATTTTGTGATCAGACAGAGTTCAATGAAAGTGTTCCTGTGACTGAATGGGGTCTACCTCCACACGCAAACACACACTTTGGAATCACAAAATGGTTGCACCTGGAGGAGCATCCATTTTCAGGACATATACCTGAGGCACGCTCCTATTCATAAGACATGTGAAAAATGGTTCACAGAAATGTGTAACTCTAGTGTTTTCCCATGTTCCAACTAGTTGTAAACTCGATGGCAAAATCCACAAGTACAACGCTGAAAATGTTCAAACATGTTCTCCTTTAAATGTTACACTTTCCCTAATGCCTGACACTGTAAATATTTTACAAACACAGTTTTCACTTTTCTCCTTCACATGCAATATTGTCCATCCCTGGAATTACAGCAGTATAGCATTATTTATAGATCTAAAATGGGTTAAGTTAAAGTGCATGCTACATGTGTGAGTCGCGAATCCATGCACAGTTGGTGGGCTGCTTCAGAATGTAGGGAAATATATGCAAAAAAAGGATCCAAAACAAAACTTAACATTTCTAAATCAACATGTGAGATCCAGCCTGTGCACAGCATTTGGAATAAGCCATGTGCAATGAAATGTGTGATTTTAGCAGTCCATCTACAACCATAATATTTGTCCAAAGTAAATAACAAGGCACAAAAAGAAATCTTTCCATTTACCAGAAAGTATGAAGCAACCTTTTGATAAATGGACAAAGAGTCCAATCTAGGACGAAAAGCACAGGATTTAATAAGAGAGTAAAAATCCAACTCTGCCTGTATTTTTCTGTTTATTTCATTACAGGACTAGACATTAGGATTAGAATATAAAATCTAAAGAGTAAAATAAAAGTTAAGATTTGACAGAAGATTGATTGCAAAGAAAATGGAATTCTGTGCTGTCATAAAGTAACAATTACAACTGGAAAATGTGGAGAACAAAATTACTTTTAAAGATTTTGTTTGTGCAAGGAAATCATCCTAAATCTGGAAAGTAAAGTGGCATTTTCCTGACCTCCCCCAACAGATACAGGTGGGGGATGTTTGCTCCACTCACACAGATACAGGTGGGGGATGTTTGCTCCACTCACACTGCCTGAATAAAGAGGACCAAATGTTTTGCCTCTGTTTTCAGAAAGGGGCCTTGCAAAGAAAGACAAATGCAGTATACATGCAAAGAATATGATATGCTCTGGCAAGTGTCCTGCAGAGGTCTACTTTCCATGTAATCACATCTGATACCAACCAGGCCCTTTCAGGGGTATGTGATTCACATCATCGAAGATTTGGAGTCTGGTTACAGTAACAGAAAGTGGCTGGAAACATTTAAGGGTTCGGACTGGGTCAAAAATGGACCTGCCAGCTTTGTACTTCAAAGAACTTGCCCCATGACAAGCATCATTCTCAGCAGTCATACATGACCAGCTCTGTGTTCCAAAGGGCACTAAGAAAATGTGGCTGACCAGCCAGGAACTGGAGTTGCCATTTCATATTGTGAGTTAACCGGTGAGCTTAAAAGAAACAAATGCACTATTTAACAATGGCATATGGAATTACAATTTCTTAAAATAACTTTTGAATCAGAAAGTTGTATATTGTTTTAAAAAATGTTCAATGTTAAAATCTCTGTCAGCTAAATGTAAAAAAAAAAGTTTCATTAAACAAAGTAGGCAAATGTGGATAGTCTTGGGCTGAAACAGCACCCATCAGTGATTAATATATCCTAGCGTTTGTACCGGTGAGCCCAATTTTCTGAGATTTAAAAAATGTTTTCTATAAAAGTGTCATTGTATATAATGTAAAAATCTGTAACACAGACAGTACCTGCCGTGCTGAGATGAGAATCAAATGGTTACATTTTCATGAGTAAGAAAAAATGGATGGACTGATTAGTAACATAATAACATGTGGGGAATGTGAAGTTTCAGTAGAAAACAATTGTTTAATGTAGACATCTCTGAAATGATATCACAGCAAGTTGAAGGGAAACTTGGTTTGGAAGTTACTCCCATTATATTAACCTCTGCATTAATTTTCACAATGAGTGTGAAGGGACTGGTTTAACATGACATCAATTTTGGAATACTGTTCAATCTCATGTACTGACCAATTATGTTAAATGATACACACCTCTAAAGGGAGTGATTACTTCTCCAGGCAAGTCCTAACCCATAGACACTACGACTTGCTGACTGAATGGCTGATTGATAGATGGAAAGAAGGAGAGGAAGGAGAATTGAAAATAAAACGGAAAGCAGAATGGAATAGATTGCTTTCCTTTGGACTCATTTTGGATAATCAGCGGAGGCCTACCTGGAATGTATACAATGTATACCCCAGGCCTTCTTCAGTGGTAGAGACAGCATACAGCCCAATACAGAAAGAGGGAAAGCAGGTTGTGTAGGGACATGGCCCCATCTTGCTGACTTATACCCACATGTTTGTGGAGGGGTAGAATGTAACCAATCTTTAAGAATTTGCCCACCTGTCTGCAATTCAGCCCAAACTAATTTACTATGTAAGCATAATATTAAGGGGAAATATATTTGAGGAGGCGATTCTCTGAAGGGGAATAGATTAAATCCTGTCCCCTTTTTATATGTGAAAGTGCTGAGGGGTGAGTGAATATAAATTGACTGTACATCCTGTGTTGTGCTTCTCTAATACATATTTGATTAAATAGACCCTATGGTGTATGTAATCGGAAATCCTTCATTTTATGTAAAAGCACAGACTAATTACTTTAATTGAGTTGGATGTGATTTTACTGATGTGTTTTTTACATTTAGTAAGAAGATTGTGATGAGAGTGATTTTTTTCTTGTTCTTTTAAAGCGTTTAAAGTTTGTTTTAACCCAATTACAATAAACAAATAAAAATAAGTATTAGTTTGGGAACTAAAAGGATGTCCCACTGTGCACATACCTAAGAAAATAATGTTATTGAAGTCTTTCTCTGGTTACATCACCAAGCAGAGTTCAATTATTTCTATTTTATTAATGAATACACCTTCTGTGCAACCCTGTGTGTTTACTGTCCCAAAAGAGGGAAGCGGCAAATGAGAATCTGGGAGACCCAGGTTCATAAAAATCACTGTATTCAATCAATATAAATTGTCTGTGCCTGATTTGGGGTAGGTGGAAAATTCCCCCAAAACTAGTTGTCACCCGATTAAAACATTCTACAAAACTGGGGGTCTATCCGAGACATGATGTCTGTGATTCCTAGTGCCATTGCAACTGAAACCTTTTAACTCAAGTGGTGCAGAATTCGTAAATGTGTATGGAAGGTTTGTGGAAGCTTTGTGTTGCATATGAATTACATTGTATTGATACCACAGCCTCAAAATGAGATACTGAACTGTGCACAGAAGTACAGCATTGCATAGAATAGATTAAAGAGTTGGAAGTGACTGAGTGAAAATTTTAAAATAGGAGTCAGGAAAGTTCTGATTTTTTTCTGCTTAGTGAACCTTTTTGAGGTACATTTTAAACAGGGAGATCGATGGCTTACATAGAAATACCTGGTTTGAATTATATGCTCTTTCAAAATTATATGTGAAGGGGGATTGGAAATCCACCGATATTGAAATGTGGAAAACAGAAATGATGGAAAGAATGATGTCTGTGGGTTCAGATATTTATGAAGGAAAATTCCATTAAATCAGTGCCTTTAGCAGTGTACATATGACTTCAACGGTCAAAGAAGAAAAACTGATATGCCTCTCTGCAGACCTGGATGTTGCATGTCAAACAACGCAATGTTATTAATCAATTATAAGGTGAAATCAAGACCGATCTGATGAGTTTGAAAGTAAAGTGAAGTCATTTTTTTTTTGTTTCAGTACGCTTATAAAATAGTGGATGGATGCCCAAAATAAGCTTCAGGGAAAATATAATGACCATATAATAATCTGCATGAGCAAACATTCTGACCCTGAAAGGACACATTGTGTATTTAAAGCAAAAACAAATTCCCAATGAAGTTGAAAATGTATCATAATGTTGGTGTCATGTTACAGCAGAGAGCTCACCTCACACAAGACTGTGATGCTATTATTTGTGAGAAACAGCAGCTAACTGACAAATTGAATCAGGCTTATGAATGGTAGTATTTAACTTCCCATAGCAAAACATTTGGAAGCTAATTAGGCCAGGGCGTGTGTGATTTGAGAGAACAGTGCGTCCATTATAAGCAGGTAATGATTACTGAAATGGGAACAATTTGAAATGATGCCAGGAAGCAAGAAACCATAAAATGGACAAGGTCAATTATTCCTTTCCATGAAAGGGCTCATTCCACCTACCTAAAACATCCCATATGCATGCTGAGAGACTTAATATGCCTGACCCCACTAGAGAACAATGAGCTTTGATGTGTCTAACACCCCCTATCATAAATATTCCTAGTCAGGAAGTAAAGCATTCCTTATCAGGCATAGATGACTTCTCACCTCTGCCAGTGAGCAGTGTTGAGGATGCCCTATTCAGCATGTCAAGAGGGGATGGGAGTGGAAAACAAAAAATATATCTAGACCTGTGGAACAATATCAAGAACTGTTAACAGATCTAGAATGACATGATCCTATAGAGAGATCATTTAGACATCATTTAGACAGCTTGGATGAGCCAGAAAAACACTTTTCAGACCAGGAGGGGCATGTTAAAAGTCCCTTACCACTAGGGAGGCTGGGAGGACTCTTCTAAATCATCTACGATAAGAGACAGTGGGCTTCATTACAAGTTTTCCGGTCCGGTAACTACAGTACCGGGAAGCTTGCTGATATCGTAGTTACCCAACCGGCAAACTACAGGTTCTGCTTGTGGGTGCTTTCCCGAACTCCAGGACTGGCCTGGAAGGTGTACCGGCACCCGCGAGCAGAGCATGTTGGATGGACTGGCTCCATTCGGTGCATCCGGCTTACCCATTCTCATTGAGCCCTATTTGTTGGACCTCTTAAAAGGGAACCTGTGAAAACAATGTTGAAAAATCCTAGAGAAAAGACAGACGGATGGGGCATGTGCCACATGCATCTAAAAGACCTTCCTGAAATCAGAACTGTACGGAGGGCCCAGGTGACAACACGGAATGGAATTCCAGCAGTAGCTCTGACTCTGAGGAAACTAGATTCAAAGATTGTAATTGTAATTGTTTATTTGTAAAGCTCTTATACACAAGTTAAGTGCTTCAAAGCGCTTGAAGGCGAGAAGGGAATCCCTTGGGATATTGTCGTCATTCCTCGGCCTTGAAGATTCTGAATGATCTAACAGCAATAACTAGCATACTAGGCCAGGACATACGTTTGTGACAAAGAGTGGGGGGAGAAGTGCGGGAGAGGAACATACAAGACAGAAAAGGTTGGTCATCAATGCACTTATGCATGCAGGCACAGCAAGCTAGGTAGGGGAGATAGAGGAAGATAGGACAGACAAACATGCTATGTCTAGTACATTCAAAGTTGTGTAAGTGCACAAATAGAAGTTCAAGGGAGGGGAAGGGGAGAAGTGCACCCGGTCCAGCTGGGGCCAGGGTTAAGTGCAGAGTGGGTGCCACTCTCATAGAACGTATTCCGATTGCAGTTATGCAAGGAGAGTGAGGAAGCCCAGAGGCAAGTGCAGGACTGGCGGGAGAGCTTGAGACCTGTGAGGCTATGGAGGTGCACCAGGTGACCCATCAGCTGACTGAACAGGTTGGGGATAAGAACGACAGAGGGAATCGGGAGTGAAGAGAAAGGCGAATAGTAAGGGAGAGATAAAGAGGAAGAGAAGAGGAATGTCTTGAGGAGTTTCTGGATCTTAAGGAGGACCACATCAAGACAGAGAGAGAGGAAGGTAGGCTGTCACAGAGAGAGGCACCTGCAGAGGATAAGGATCTACCCCCAAATCTCTATTTGGATAAGTGGCTCACCCGCAGACGGTTGGAGGAGGCTGAGCAGAGGGCTCAGGAAGGAGAGCATTTGGGAAGAAAGCGTTGTAGATAGTAGAGGCACCAGCCCCAAAAAGCTTTGTGGACTATGCAGAGGAACTTGAACTTGATCATTGCAGCCACAGGGAGCCAGTAGATGGATTTCATCACTGGAGAAATGCGGTCCCTGGGCTTGGAGCCAAGGATAAGTCTTACATTTCTGTTCTGGATAAGTTGAAGAAGTCAAAGAGTAGATGTTGGAAGATTGAGAAAGAGACTGTTGTAGTAGTCCAGTATAGAGAGAACCAGAGCTCTGGAGACAGGTAGCCTCTGGAGGAAGGTGATAAAAGGTAGAATACCTCTCAGGAGATGCAGCTGGTAGTGTGACTTTTTGGACATGTCTGAGATGTGAGAAGAGAAGGAGAGAGTCGAAGATGACCCCAGATTTTTGCCTCACTAGTGGGTGAGAGTGCAGGACCAAGGGTGGTCGATCGGCCATAGTGAAAGTGGGAACATTGGAGCAGGGATCCCTATGAGGATGATCTCTGTGTTACTAGGATTAAGGCAGAGATTATTAGCAGAACAATAGGACTGAATTGTGGGCAGGCAGTCTGGGATTAGCAATGAGGAGGAAGAGGCTGAGGGTAGCCTGTAAGCAAGCTGTGTGTCATCTGCATGTTGCAGGTGAAGGCAGAGATCATGTGGGCCAAAGGGCCCATGTAGACATTGAAAAAACAATGGGATAGATTGGATCCCTGGGGGACACCACAAGTAGAGAGAGTGATAGCAGAGAGAAAGGAACCAACTTCTAACTGTAAAGGACTGTCAGAGCAAAAAGATGCTTTGCACGCCAGGGCTTAATCAGTGATGCCCAGGGTCTCAAGGAGATGGGAGATCAGGGTGTTGTGGTTTACCGTATTGAAAGCAGAGGAGACGTCAAGAAGAATGAGGACAGAGTTAGAGTCAAGATTTGAGAGCAGGTCTTCATGGGTGTTCAGAAGAACAGTAACTGAGCCTTTGGGTGCTCTGAAGCCAGGCTGATGCTCATGGAGACAACCACCACATTCAATGTGGAGGGTAAGCCAGGTCTTTTCCCAGAAAAGGAGTGATGGAGATCGGGCGATAGTTAGCTGGGATGTTAGGGTCAGCAGAGGGTTTTTTGAGAAGAGGGTGAACAAGAGAATGCTTGAGAGAAGTGGAGAAGGAGATGTTAGAGAGGTCTGTCAAGGCTGAAGATAGCAAGTCAATGTTGTCCTTGATGGTTTTGGAGGGGAAGGGGCCCACCTGTTTGAAAGAAGCTTTCATAGACTGGACTTGTCTAGAGACCTCCTCAGGTGTGACTGGGGAGAGAGTAGAGAGACGAAGGGGAGTGGTGGGGGGCGTTGAAGGGGAGCCCAGGAGATGATGGTGCATGAGTGGGTGTGGGGGAGAGAGAAGGCAGGATGTCCTGTGTTTTGGTGGTGAACTGTTCAGCCAGGGCCGAGCAAAGGGCCCATGTGGATAAGGAAGAGGCTGCAGTAGGATTGGCCAGTTCCTTACAGACTTTGAAAATATGGCCGTGTTGTTGGATGCAGCAGAGATGTGGGCTTGAATATGGAGCAGATGCAGAGCCTATATTGCCTTTGCAGAAGATGGCAGGACAGCTTGTCAGAGGGTGCACCTGAAGATCTCCATTTCCATTCTGTCGAGGGTATGCAAGATGGAAAGGCAAACGTTAGAGAGGGCTGTGTCAGGGTGGGAGTCAGCCACAAGCATAGGAGGAGGAGAGTAGGTGGAGGAAAAGGCAGCCACTGAAACTTTTGTCATGGGTTGGATGACCTTGAAGGTCAGAGGCAGTGCAAGGTGTGCCAGTGCTAAAGAGAGGAAAGCTACAAGTGAGAGGGGAGCAGAGAGTGATCAGTCCATGAGAATGGGGTGGTGAGGGGAATATAGATAGGAATGTCTGTGGAGATAAGAGCATCCAAGGTGTGGCCGGTAGTCTGTGTCACACCAGAAGGTAAAATGGAGAGAGAGAGCGAGTTACATAGGTTGCGGAAAACTCCTTTAGAGTCAGGTGAGTCAAGATAGATGTTGAGATCCCCCAACAGGAGTAGTTGGGAGGAGGAGGATAGGAGAGAAGATGCCAGGTCAGCCCATTCCAAGAGGAAGAGGGTGGACTGGCCGGGTGGCCAATAGAAGGTGCCAGAGTAAGAGAGGAGACAGGAGAGAGAGCCTGCAGCCAAGGCATTCAAAAGAGGAATAGGCCTGAGTGGGGATGGTGGAAAAAGGGATCCACTCTGGAATCATTAGGGCAGCTCCCCTCTTGGTTTGTTGGGCCTTTGTTCAGAGAGAATCCTGTAGCCTTCAGGGAGGAGAGTGTCAACACTTTTGATAGAGTAGACCTTAAACCATGTCTCCATGAGAGCAAGAACATCAAGGTCCAGCTGTTCCAAGAGGTGGCAGATGTCGGAAGAGTGCTTGACTGTGGAGTGAGAGTTAAGCATGTCAACGTGGAGCAGATTGCCATTTCGGAACCACTTATGGTGGGGTACAAGGGACAGAGGTCCCCACCATAAGCGGCGCAGGTGCCAGAAAGATTGAGGGAGACGGCACAGTAGTAGATGGCAAGGGAGTCAGTGAGGAGGAAGGTAGAAAGTCAATAACGTGAGGGAGGAGCTTATCAAAAAGAAGGAGGTTGCGTTGAGTTCCTTGTACCAAGACGGTACCATTGCAATAGATATTTATGATGACCCTCAAGATCGAGGAGAAGGGAATAAGGACCTCCTGGCAGAAGCTTCCATTGATGTGTGAGGAAGAGTAGGGGGAGAGCAGAGTGACCTTATGTAGAGTCCAGAGGTCGTGGGAGGGTTTGACAAAGAGGATGTTTGTGAGAGTCTCTGGCGGATGCACTGATGTAGGTGTTAGTGATAGGAAGGTCTGGGTTGGAGCCAAGTGGGTCCTTCTTAAGTTTCTTTCTTCCAGACTTAGTGAGCATTGAGGGATAGAAGAAAGAGAAGCAGTTAGAGAAAATAGGAGAGATAGAGAGTGCCATTGTGAAGGGGAAAGGGTGCGATGAATTTAACCAGGCTGAGTAACTGGGGCACGTTAGAGGGAGTTGACAGGAGGGTGCAGACTCACAAAGAACACAATAGGAATTGGAAAAGCAGTGGGAGCTAAAAAGGGGGAGGGTTCAAGGGAGCAAGAAGCAGAGACAATACAAGAGCAAGGAAGTAGATTGCATATCTATCTAGACGAACATAATAACGCAGGATGAAAGCACACCTAAGTTTGATTTTTTAAAGAACAGACAAAATCAATGCAGGATGAAGCACACCTACATTTCATTTTTAAATCACATACACAATCAATGCATGAAGAAGCACACCTAAATTACATTTTTAAACAACAGACATAATCAATGCAGGATGAAAACACACTGAAATTCGATGTTTAAACAACAGACACTCATAATGCAGGATGAAAGCACACCTACATTTCTGTATTGAGACACAGGTGTTATACCAAAGCAGTGCAGAAGTGATGGCAGTGTGGAGGGGGCTCAGGAAATGCAAAGATTCAATTTAGTGGGCAGGTCATGCAGAACCGGGGAACAAATGGCAACAGAGATAGGGCAATGAGAATGCCTAGGAAGCGGAGGGATAGAGTCACAGAGAGATGTTGCAGGCAAGAGAACAACAGTCAGCACTCACTTGATGGTGGGGGGATGCCACAGTTTAAGGGTGCACCTAGAAAGTACCAAGCATGAAACATGTCTTTGCCAGCAGTGAAAAAAGCAGGGGCTGCATGCCCAGACAAGCTCGGACAGGCACAGATAGGAGCCTTACGATGGGGGCCTTAGAAGGCGGGCTGGCATTTGTCTGCTGAGTTGCTGATTGGGTCTAAGCCTTAAAAAAGAGGAGCCATCTTAGAAATTGAGGCCAGCGCTGCCTCAACAGGGGATTTGGCCCCAAAGCAGCAAAGAACGTGGCACCAGCATTTAAGGCACACTACAAAATTGAGTTATTTTTTGTTCAGATTAAAATATAACTATTATGCCTCGTGCACTGCTTGCTCAGGGCAAGTGGTTGTGGCCCTAAGAAGCCCAACTTGGGCTTACCTGTGGAGGTAGAGGGATTTCGCAGCCTCCCAAAGTCCAGAAGGGGGTCTTGATGAAATCTTACTTTCTCAATGCAATGCAGCCACAGGCTTCCTTCCTCGATGCAATGTATCTACAAGATGCAAGAAGGGCCGCGTTTCCTCACAGACCCATAAACAAATAAAAGCCATTACACATTTTATGACACCTTATCCCGAAAAATGCAAATTATTCTCGCTGAGAACATCTAAAGTCTTATGAACCAATGGTGTACTTATTTGGAATAAAGTCCTCAATAACATGTAATATGCTAAATGGACAATCTCTCCTGAGTTTTCCAGCTTATTTGCAGAGCTAGAAGACCAATAGCACCCTACCTGGTCTACTTATAAAATGGCCATTTTAAAACAACATTTCTAAAAGCAGAACAGCCAAAGAGGCCTGTTAAACAGCATACAATTTGGTGTGGGGAGAGGACCAATTTCCGAGAGGCTTTGCCAAAGAGTTGAAGCATGCGTTCGCAGATACTTCCTATTGAGTAAATACCAACAGTCGTGAGTTCATTACCACATGACAACATTTTTTCACACCCTTACAAAATACATGCACACCCAATTATTGAGGGACTTTGATGATTCACACAATTTTAAACAGCTGATTAGTTAATCTGCAAGGATTTATGAGGTCCAAATGTCTACAGAAATCACAAACAACCCTAAAGCTCCCAAGCCATCTACAACACCTGCTACTGTGAAAGTGGCGGAATTCAAGAGTGCTGCTCCTTTGGATTTGTAGTCAGGGTGGTCAAACAATGGCAATCCTACTACCAAACATAATGAGCATAAGACAAGGCCCCCTGTCCAGTACCTACGAGCAATGCTCAACCCTTGTTCCAAAATACAGACCCATCTGACACCTATACATATATAATAAGTATGTCAGGTACCCCAGTGGGACAAAGAAAAGTGGCAAACCATCACAATAACAGTGTCAAAGTGGAAGAAGAAAAAGGGCACAGGAAGGACAACATATGCCAAGTGTAAGCTTCCTTTCTAACCCATAAAAAAACCTTAAATGTAATGAATAAATGTAAGAAACTAGTAGCGATAACTCTTTTCACTGGGAACTAGAACCAAAAGATCAGAAAAAAGTTGTGACATTCCAAGAAAAAAAATGCACAACTGGGAAAGAGAAGAACAGAGATAACTCTTTCACTTCAGCAATGGTGCAACACCACCTTAAGAAAACAAGAATAGCTCAACGGCATCATGACAGAGAGAGAGAACTATGAGGAAACAACTAAACATGAAGGCTGGTCTGATAAAAGAGAAAGTAAATATCAAAAATGTCCTGAAACAGCTCAACTGTTGCCTCATGCTATTGAGATCCAAGAAAAAGAAAAAGGTTACTGTCCCAGGACAGTTTTGACCATTCACAGTACCATTCAACATTAAGAGAGGACAAATACTGATAAATCAGGAAGCGTTCATGAATTTGATTTATACCGTCCAACAACAAGTATTGTCCCTACATCGAACACCACCAGTCGATCTAACTGATATCACCACTTGAATAATAGTCCATAACAGCGATCCTCAAAGCATCACTCTGAACACAGACACCTCTAATGAAATGTCGGTTGACTCCAAATACTATTCTATCCATTTAGAGAATATCCAAATCCTGGAGATTGCTATGATAAGACCGACAGAATATGACCACAAAAGATTACTACCATATACGGGGAACATTTCTAAGTGCATTCTTCATGCCCTTAGGGGGTAGAAGGTGTTACTTGTGACATCTTGGAAGAAGAGGTCATATTGAAAGTTAAGAATGGTTGTCTCAAATGCACACCATCACATGAGATATCTCTACCCAATTGAAAGATACTTCTGAAATATCAAAACTAGAGTTATTGCTGGGTTGGTGCAGATGGTCTATGAACAGATCAGTCTGGCTTATGCTTGTGAGAATGATGAAGAACAAATGACACATGTATTCCTGGATTTCCAGAGTATCTTCTCAGTTGACTCCTCTGATTGTGGGAATACAACTATTCATTCAACAACAATATTTACAGACCCTGGAATGGCTCCCATGTTTATAAGATATTTCTGGTTGTCTCTAGCATCCATGGAGTAACTCACATAGATTATCAGAAATCTGGAAGCCCACAGGATATTTCATCTGATCCACAGTACCTTTAAGAACCAAAACTGGGGATCCTAAAACCAAATGGATGAATGAGACTTTGTGCTGACTTGAGGGATTTGAATTTCGGTCCACATATCAAGGTGGCCTCTTCCCTATATTGATCAATAACTGGCACAGATCTAAGGATCAAAAGTGTACTTAGCCCTTGAACAGTTATTGGATGTTACCAGTGAATAGGAAAGATGAGTATGACCTTGCCTTTACTTTTTTAGGGGGCAATAATATACTCGGACACGTATGCCAGTTGGATACATCAGTTCATGAAATGAGTTTAACATTTTCCTTCACAAGCCCATGCCTGATCTGAGTGAAAGAAGAAGCCTGGCCTCTGGAAGATCTGTTGATCAAAAGATCAAGCATGGAATAAGATCTGGCAGAAATGCAATATGTTCTTGCCCAGTTGCAAACCAATTTTCTTTCAAGAAAGCACAATGGTGCAAAACCATATTGAACATTCAGGGACATGAAGCTGAGGGTGTCAATCCCCAGAAAAAGAAAATTGAAGCACTACTTAAATTAAGGAAGTCCACAACTCTGCATGAGTTGCAAAGCATCCTCGCACTGACTAGTTACAGTTGATGATTCATTGAGGATTATACAGAGATTACTCAACCGTTGGTCCACTTATTGAAGGACATGGAAATGTGGGAGTGGGGTGAAACACAATCTAAGAGAAGCCTGTCACAAGCTTTTTGTTGGGCCTACCCCATCAAAGATAAGGAGTTTTTCTTAGAGAATGTTTTCTCTGCAGCTGCTTGACAGCAATGTGATATAAAATATGACAAAGTCAACAAGATAATCTCCTACGCAAGCAAAACATTATTCCCCGTTGAAGAAAAATACATGCATTGCAAGAAAGCAATTCTGCAAGCATTGTGGACATTCTAAATACCTTCTGACCATTTATTCAGGAAGAGCACATCATAGTAGAGACCTTATACCAACCATTACAATATCTTCAAAGTGATACAATATTAGCTGGGAATCTCTCTAATTCAAGAATTACTACTTGGATTCTCTTTATAGAGTGCTTTCCTGTAGAGGTACAGCCAAAATAAGAACAGCCCAATAGCTTAATATTGGCAGACTTACATGATTGTTCTGAAGAACATAATCTTGAGGATGAAAGTCTAATAACCATCAACAATATGGAGGCATACCTGGCATCATCACACAAGGAATATGAAGAAAAAACTTGTCTGGGGATACCCACAGTTTATGTGTATGAGTGTTCTACCATATTAATAAAGACAGGGAGAACAATGTGTTGCTATCTTTTGGAATGCATAGGTGAATGACTTTCCTGGATCCTCTACTGGTCACAAAATAGGTCTCCAAAGTCGTCAGGTAGCATAGCTGATGGCAGTTCATAAAGATGTCCTCATTTCCATAAACCACCAACCCACTGAACCAGGGTTTATCACTGATTGTGCTTATGTGCAAAATTGGTTTGTGAACACCTGATTAATTGAAAACACAGAGGCATTCATTGTCAAATAATTAATCATTAAAACATGGTACATTGATCCAGACTGTTATTATATGTAAATGTCCAGTAAAATGTGCATCTATTGGAAAAATATCCTGGTCTTTGAAAGACAGAAGGCCCTGATTGAAATGGACATTATTTGGCTGGCTGACTAATTGGTAAAAACTAAAGTTGTACAGTGTGACTTCACAGTGGGCCTCATTACGGGGTCAGCGGTAAAACCCACCGGTAGATGGCAGGCTACTGTCGACCCATAACACTGTTTCCACCACCTGACATCCCGGTGCCACCGGGATATCATAGGCGGTGGTGGAAATGGTATTTCCCATTCCCATGGAGTCACACATAGTATGCTTAGAAACTATAAACATATTAAAATTCATGTTCCCATTTGGAAGAACTCAGGATGGAGAAAGTTCATAAATTGCAAATAATGAACGTGTTGCATTTAAATTTAAAATTTGCATCAACAACTGTTCTGACCAGCCCCTCATGTTGGAGATCTTCGAGCAAAGGACACTCCACACATAATTGTCTCAATGATTCCTGGTCCAACTTACAAAAATGGCAGACTCTGCAACTAAGTTCCAGGCCCTCTCGTGCCCCAGACCTCTTTTGTTAGATAAAGATTCATTCTCAGCCTCAGTGCCTGGATGGATTCTTTTTCAAATAAGTTGTGTTCAAAATGGTCATTAAAACAGCGATAATTCATGAATGCTGCCCTATTCTTTAATCGTTCGTAAGTATGTAACCTGAGTATCACTTTGTTTGGGTTACTTATGAGCTCCTCTGTCGAGGATTCATTCCTCCCCAACATTTCCTCACAGTTATTCTTCCATATCACTAACGGTTTACAGTTAGCTGCATTTACTTCCTGTCCCAATTTTGTATACAATGATGCGTGCGGAGGAGCAAGAATCAAGACATATGTTTGCAGCACTTTCCATTCGAGTATCAATCCTAGTTAGTGCCTTACAGCTGCCATAGGTAGTGAGTTGGGGAGGTGAAGAACCCTCCTCCTTCGAAGAGCCTCCAAGGATGACTAATCTATAGTAACTCCCAAGATTTTGGCACCAAAAACAAGTTGTGCTTGGAATTTTTTGCTGATAAAGTTTTGATATAGCCAAGGTTGAGAAATGACCAAACTTGTTATCAAACATTTGAAGCATTGAGGCTACTGCTAAGAAGGAGGATCTGAATTATCTGTAAGTATCCATTTTACACTTTTTTAAGCCCACCGTAGACCCCAAATATTTAAACTCCCTCACCACTTACAATGACTGGCCCTGATTCGACCATTTAAATCATCTCTACTTAGTTTTTCTTTTCATTTAGGACCAACACCTTTGATTTAGTGATATTTAGTTTAAGATTTGGGTTTTCTAAGTAGAGATTTAACATATCAAAGGCACGTTGTAGTCCTATTGGTGTCTTATCAATTATGATGGCATCATCCCCGTAGTTTAAGTATTGGATATTAGTTTGGCCTATACAAGGGGGGTTGGTGCTTATGGCTTCCCAACAAAGGCCCATATCCATTATATAGAAGTTAACCAGAAAAGGCACCAGGACACATCCCTGGCAACATTCTTTGTTAGTGTGAATCCAGCCAGTGCAGGTCCTGTTAGCATCCAGTCTTACCCTAATCTTTGTACCACTCTGAAGTGATACAAGGATGTCTATTAAAGCACTTGGGCAGGCATGCTTTGCACATTTTGACCGCAATAGATCCCTATTTACAGAATTGAAGGCCTTGCTTACATCCAGAAAGGCCAGGAACCGAGCCTGCTTTTGATCCCGCATCTGAACATCTAAAAGTCTCACCAAAAAACTGCTTAGGCCTGTCCCAACTCCCTTTTTAACCCCAGATTGAAATAGGTCCAATTTGCCTGACTGTCTGGCCCAGTTTAACGATTCCTGCAAAACCAGCTTTGAAAAGATATTACACTAGTGTCTAATAGTGATTTTGGCCTGAAGCTTAAGGACGAGACTCTATCCCCTCCTTTAAAGATCACCGCAACAGTTGCGAGTTTCCAAGATTGTGGGATTTGTCTTTCAGAAAGCACATTTGCAAACCTATGCTGAGATAACTTTTGCCCACAATAACGGGTTTGATTTCAGGTTCATGGTCGATAGACTGTCAGGGCCGGGTGCATTCAAGTTCTTGCTAAATCGAATAAGCATTTGCAAAGTGTCCATTTCCCAGGCAAGGACACCTGCCCAGGATGACGTATAATCTACTCCAGGCACTTCTCGCGCTAACCTGTATAATATTTCAAAGTGATCGACCCAGATTGAGCTCGCTAAGGGTTGAACCTATAAATACAGGTCAATCCCATTTTACCTGATCAATCACCAGAAGTGATTTGTGTTACCTCCCAACATGCATCGTAGCATTTTATCTGTGTCATTAATCGATCTCAAACACCTTTGACTTCACAGTCAATTTTTAAATGTTGTTGTCAGGGCTTGACAATCAGCGAGAAATTAATGTTATTATTTAGACTCCTGATGTCCCGCCTCAGCTCCTTTTTCGTTGACATAACTGCCCTGTCAAAGGCATGGGCATGTAGGCCTGAACAGGCGGCCTTGGCCAGTGATTTTGATGAGCACAAGGCTCCCAATATTCTTGTCAAATTAATGTGTGTACACTTGATACCTTGGTTATGTTTGATGGCTGCCAGCAGCCCTGTATATGGGTGGGCTTTTTCACCCCTTTCTGCCTTAATTGAAAAGACCTCATAACCATCCATTATCGGTGAATCGCACATAAGGGTTTCCTGAAGACACATCACAGGAAAAGCACTCAATTCAGCTTTGTTTCTAACTATGTTGGAGATGTCCCAGGAGTTCCAAGTCACCATAGCTGTTAGAGGCAATCATGCCTCAAAATCTGGTCCCATTGTTTCCCCATGCAATGAATTCAGAATTCTAACTCAATCGTATTTAGTTACTCTCTCACCGTCCCCTTTATTACAATGTAGGTTCTGTGACTCTGTGGTTTCTCATTACAGAGATTAATTGTTAAACGTTCAGTGTGATCTCGTATAGACCAATCATCACCCTTGCTAGCCCTGTCGGAGACACGTAATGGGTCTGCTAAATTCTCAAAAATGTCCTACCCCACTGACAACAGGGCATCACCCTCAGTAAGAATTACATTCTTGACTATGTTTGATCTAAGGCAAATTTTTTACAATATGTAAACTGTCTTCATAAACGAAGACCAACTGCTTGATATCTTTAGAACTAATCAAACTTGGACTTGGGACGTCTGAGAACACGGACAAAATGTGCTGATGATTTAAAGGATTGTTATTGTACTCTTCAAATAGGTGCCCCAGAAAAGCATAGTGTGTCTCGACTTCCTGTTTCACCTTCTGATTTCTACCATTGTAGGATCGGCCCCCATTTTTGGGGCAAAATTTAGGGACCTGGTACTTTTTGAGGTTTGTAATAAGCTTTTGGTTGAGGTCTTGTCATTATTTCCTTTCTTTCTTCTTCCAAAGTCTTACAAATTGGGAACACCTCCTTCATTAGATGAAGGGAATCTTTGTTCATACCCTAAGATATCAGTGCAATTTAGTTAAAATCTTCCCTCCCATCCCTCAGTGTCAATTCTGTCAGAGTGTGACATTTCCCCAGGAGAGGATGAATGTACTTGGATCCCATCTTGCTGCAAAATTTCATATAGACAGATATCTCACTTAAGTTGAAGCACTCACTCTGTGTAGCTATCGAGGCCAGGTATAGAGCAATGGGACCCTGGACATTTATCGACACAGCCTTAGTTGGATGGGGTTCACTTAATATTCCTTCCACCTCCTTTATGCCCCTCTCCCTGCCGTTATTTGTTCCTTTGGACTCCTTCCCTGTACTTGCAGTGAGATCATCCAACATCAAACTTCAATTACGAAGAAATTGCCTTGATCCTTATTTGAACATTTCATCTGTTACTTGTCTCCATGACCAACAGTCTGGTTTCAGAGCTGCCAGAAGCACGGAAACTTCTCTCCTGATCTTACTTGATCTTTCTTCTGCCTTTGACACGGCCAACCATGCCATCTGCTCAACAGTCTCCGTGATAACCTGGGTACCACCGATCAGGCCCTGACTTGGCTGACCTCTTTCCTCACCGATCGACCCTCCCAGGTCCAACTTGGGTCCTGCCTCTCCTCTATATCTACCTGAGGTGTCCCCAGGGGTCTAACCTCTCTCCATGGCTGTTCAACCAATACCTGGCACTTCTTTACCAGTGCATTGTTGCTCTCTGCCCCAACTTTCAGTGCTAAGCAGATGATACTCGACTTATTTTCAGGCACCCTTCCGCCACTTCTTCTCCCTCACTCATCTCTGACTGTCTTTCTGCTATGCAGGAGTGGTGTGCCGCCAATGATCTCTGCCTTAATGCCAGTAAGACTCAACTTCTCTCCTAATCGGCACACCCGCTACCTCCTTTCTTGTCACTCTCTGGCCGGCCTCTGTTGGCCTTCTTCCTGCTCCCACCTGTGAGGCTAAAACCTTGGGTTCATATTCGACTCCACACTCTCCTTCTCTCCACACACCTCTTTCTACATCTGCCTATTTCTACTCTGAGTCCTCTGCAAATCATCCAGAATAGGACTTCAAGACTAGTCCTTGGCCTCAATCCCAGGGATTGTTTCTCTCCAGGACTGAAATCTCTGCACTGGCTTCCAGTGGCTGCAAGGATTAAGTTTGAAACCCTCTGCATTGTCCACAAGGCCTTCTGGGGCCTCACTATCTTCAACTCTCTCTTCCTAAATATCTTCCTTCTCGAGCTCTTCGCTCATCTGCCTCCCACTACCTCAGGGTCAGTCGATTCTCCAAGCAATGAGTTGGTGGTAGATCTCTTTCTTCGGCTGGGGCCTCCCTCTCGAACAGCCTCCCTGCCTCTGAGAAACTTGAAGAGAGCCATCCGGAAGCACCTCAAAATCTTCCTCTTTGCTTCTGCTTTCTCTCCTCCTCTCCCGTGCTAAATCTTAGCTGAAACTGTTACTGAACTGGTCACCTGACCTCCCTCTGATCTTGGGCCTATGTCCACTCCCCTGCCAGTTTCACACCTGCACTGCTCCCTGGAAACCCCTGCACTTGGGGACTGTTTTTCTGTATCCCTACGGTCCCTACCAGCACTTGACACCTGATTTATGCACTTACCCCTGCACTTGCCATCAGCTGGCGGTACTTTTTACTTATTTCTTTTATTTATTCTATTTATTTGTTACTGTCAATCCCACATACTGCACTGCCCCTTCCCCCTTCCACCCTGCAGTTTTCCCATTCCCCTTTCCCCTGCACTTGTGTGATCTCAATGTCACCTGGCCTAGTAAGATTGTTGTCTCTGTCTTCCCTCTGTTCCCCCCGCCTTGCCGCACCTTAAAAACACTTGTGTATAGGAGCCTTATAAATGCCATATCATATCATATCACTTGTTTTTTTTGCAATTTTTCGTTTTAGGCTGATTATTGTGATTATTGTCCTTATTTTTACCCCTACAAGGTGCCCTGTGGGGGATAATCTCTGGGGTCTCAACGGTCTCAATATTGTTGTGAGGGCCACATTCTGGCCCCCATGAGGCCGGGAAGTTGTGATACAGAATGGAAACAATAGGACAAGTCTCCCTGTCAGGGGTTGATTCTATTAGGGGACTGAGACTGAGCTATAGTGATATCCCAGGTACGGGGGCTGCAAGCCATAAGTTAGATCAGGGGTTGGGGCTTTCAGAGAGGGACTACATAATATTTGCTGTATTTTTTAATTGGAGATCACCGGGATACACTGATTTTTAGTGATACTAACAGTGATGAAACCTTCCATAAGGTTAATCTTAGCACACACTTCTTTCAAGATATACCGTTATTCCCTCAGCTCAAAGTTAAGGGCATCATACCCCTGTCAATAGAGTCTAACAGATGGGACAGGACCGGGAAGATTAACTCATCGACCACCTTCTGTTCCTGGGAGTGGTCAAATCACCCACGCTCAGCCGTTATGGTCAACAAGGGCACCTCTCCATTTTCCTGCCCTGGGGCTACAGTCTCACCATGATCAACAGACCCTCATCCCTCAGGAGACAAATCAGAAGTACTGCCGCTGTCTGGCAAAGTCACAGTGTTTTTATTGTGCTGTATACTGAACAGTCCTGGCTGGTGCAGCATGACCTCTGTCATTTCAGCGTCCCCGTCAATAGGGCCAGGTAAAATCCATTGGATTGAGTTAAACTCAAGTGAGAGTCTCACTCATTTCACGAGCTTGTGATATGTCACAGGCACAAGAATGGGAACATCAGATACAACGTCCTGTTCATTTGAAATACGAACCTGCCTTATGCCTGCATCAGGCAAGTTTGGGGGAGACCCCCTTAAATCCTGGTGAATGGGAGAAACGTTATCAGTTTTGGGGCTGAGATTTACAGTACCATCACCCTGCTGCGTGTGCTCCACCGGAGTGCACTCTATGCCATCTTTTGTTGGAGCATTCTCTTCAAAGGGCGTTACTTGTTGGTGCAGTCTTTCTTCAGCCGATGTGCCAGCAAACAAGTTTCCAAGACATGGACACCGGGGAGAGGTCCTTCTTTTGACTGCCAACTTTTCAGCATCCTAACTCAGGACCTTATCACCTAGGGCCATTGGACTTGCCACCACAGTCACAAAAGGACCTTGAAAAGAGTCAGGGATTTCTTGTTGAGCTTGGAGCATTCTGTGTAGTACAGCAAGCATCATGATGGCAGATAGAAAACCAGAGCGCCAAACAGATAAGCCTCAACGCTGCTGGGGTTCAAAGGATCGAATCCCACAGTCACTGCGCAGAGCCTGACCAGTAGGTTTGGATAAGAATGTCCTTCCCCCTTTTTACCCCTTTATTTGCACACATAGAGAATGGAAGTCTTTTCCTCGTATACTAGTTGAGGAAAGCAGAGCTTTCATTGCGCGACTGACCAACACTCCCGTATCCACTTATCCAGCTGCAAGCAATGTGAGCACAGTTAATAGAGAGCTCACTCCCTATTTCAGGCAGCTCCACTTCGTCAACTGGTTTGTGGAAGGAGCCTTGGTTGGCTTTATGGAGCAAGGCAGCATAGAATAGCCACAGTCACTAAAACAGCACCGCAGCACAGAGTGCACAGACTGCAAAACTCTGCTCCAAACTCTGTCACGCTCTACAGTCTGGATGAGTTTTTCACTTCTGGCTCCTCCACAATGTGCCAAGGAAAGGGAAAGCAGACTGTACACACTGCCCTGCCCCAAAGTTCTACAGCTTTTTGTATGTCACCAAGAGGGCACCATTTGAGTTAATGACTAGACAAAAAGATGGTATTACTTAAACAAATGCTTACTGAAGTGAGGAGCAGACATCGATAAAAGCCTCAACTATTAATGGATATATTGAGAGTTTGAGGAAGCAGGTACAGCATATTTTCGAATATGCCAAACACAATCTGGAGAAGTCTGTGGAAGGGAAAATGAAATATTAAGACCTCAAAACAACAAAACGGGTATGAGGTAGGTGACATGGTTTATCCCTATAGTTTTCAAAGAAATTAAGCCAAGTAGAAGAGGTTTTTATTACAAGTAGGCCGGCAGAGGTTATTTCTCCCAGCAGGTCTGACCTGTCAGGGGCACTGTTCCCTGCAGACATGTTGTCATGGAAGGACAAGCCCTGTTAGCAATGGTGTCAGTGCTTCCATGTCCCCATTACAGTGGAGTCCTATGGTACTTGAAGGCAAGCGTCCCCAGCCAGCACGATCCTCCCCGCAATGAGAGACAATGACGGACTCTCCCAAGTCGGGAATAAAGCCAAGACAGAGTGCGGGTGAGCTTAAATGGGAGTTTATCAATCAGAATAGGGCATGCAAAGAACTCTGCAAACTCCGAGAGCGCTCTGTCTGACAATAGCAAAGACAGACGTATTTATTTACAGAAAACGTCATCAGTACCTATATACTATAAGGGGCACAAGTTCAATGGGATTGGGTGGCGATGACTAGCTATAGGTGCTACTGCGATGTGGTTGGCCTTGGCTGGAGGACGTCACTGGTCAACCTCGTGGGTTGGGCTGGGCCTGGCAGGTCAGCTGAGTTCCTCCGGGCGGTGTTGTTGTGCCATTGTGGCCAGTGTCAGAGATGAATGTCTTTTCCTGACTTATTTGCCCTATGCCATGCACACCGCAGTCATTGCAATGTTATCTTCTTTAGTAAATCTATCAATAGGTTATTCTACAGGTTAATGCAACACAGGAGGAATGCACCTTGTGAGGGGTTTGATGGTGATTTATCCGTGCATGGTTACCAGCGTCCTGTTTGACCGGTACCATAGGTCGTGGAGCTAAGTCTCCGGGCCTGGGGCGGGCGGTACATGTCTTTCTGTCTCGTTAGAAGTTATTATGAATGGGCTGTTGTGTGTGACCACAGTATTGGGTGTCTTCGTTGCACCGGGTCATAAGTCTGAGGTGTTCCGGGGGGTTGTGGGGTTTACGAGGGGGCGCCTTGGATTTGTGTATTCAAGCGGAGGTTTACTGCTGGGCTGTAAATAATGCAGGTGGCAGGCTGTGGCCTTGGGTGCTGTAGCGGGGACTACAAATCTTTGAAGCAGCTCCAGCCTAGTTGGGGGAGGTGGAGCAGCGTGGCGCAGGCCTTAGCTCTCTTATTTGGCAGACTTTGCAGGGTGGGGGGGGTGAATGGCCTTGCACATATTCACAAATGTATTTTTCTTGTGTGTTGCCGACTTTCGATGAGAACATCATAAACATTTGAACATCCTTATAATACTCATTTGGATCACTTGAAAACATACATTTCAATTCACTACATGTCTCTCGAATATAGCCAGTCTAAGCACCTTACTAGTACATTATATTTTAACAACTACAGCAGTTAATAATATACATATATATTTGCATTACGTGAGGTAGTAGTGTAGTTGGTGGAGCATAGAGGACGAGACCCGCCATTGTACGCGGCGGTAATGGCATATAAGGGCTGTCGATATGTACACATGACTTGCGTATTTGCCCGCGTCTTTTCACACAAGCCTTATGTATAGTTGCATTCGTCCTCCCCTGTACTCTAGCAGCATTAGTTCAGTTATAGCGCGGGACCGCAGGGTGTACGGTTTTCAATGATACATATAGAGAATAATCCCCCGGAATGCTTTTTATCATTTGCACACCCCTGCAGGGGTGTGGGTCCTCCTTTGCTGGTGCCATGTAAACATGCGTTTCATACAATGATTACACAATTTTACAGGTTTCTTCAGTAGAAGTAGTTTTATGGAAAGGATACACGTATTACGAGTAGTTTTTGACATTCGTATTTGGGTATTTTTCTGCTTTCATCGGATGACCATTCTACAGTTCTCCCCATCACCCAGGCCTTGCTGACCGGGTCATGCTGGGAGCAGTGATACACTGTGGACGGTGAAATGTTACAGTGTTAGTATCTTATGCTAGCTCATGTCCGTTTTGTTCGTGGGAACGGGCTCACAGCGGATCTGCCAGGGTGCTGCGGCGACAGGGATAATTGAAACTCTCCGAGGGTGGGGGCCGCGCTACAGTGCGCTGAACTCACACCATCTTTGATAGGCAAAATGGTTTCTGGGCCTAGCTAAATTCAATACGTGTGGGCAATGTCTTCAGCAGGTGAACCCTCCACCACCTGGGCCCGGGTGGTCTGAGGGGACGCCCAATGAGCCATGGCCCTCACCTGGGGAGGGGATGTAGGCAAGGAGGGTTTTTTGGTCCACTCCTCCCCTACATTTCCCCCCTTTCGTTACTTAAGTAATGAATTCTTTAACTCATTCAATCTCCTACACTCTTCTTCGTCCATAACTGCCTCATCCCATGCTGGTGTGCCTTTTATCGGCATCCAGGCTCTGCACACCCCCCTTAAACTCTCACCCCTCCTAGCATATTCATCTGGGGTACAGGTTAGGTATATACATCCGCTCTCCCCTTCCAAGTCTACCCACACCTCCTGATACCATTCTAATATACGGGTCTCTCTGATGGTGGTGTGCCACAATTTGTCTATGATATCCTTGTCATGATACCTGGGCACTAGCTGATACCTGGGTGTATCATCAGTTCCGGTTTGTACCTGCACTTCCTGCATAGTTTGCATTGCCCCACGGGTGTTGCCCATTGTCACCATCATCATTGCACCATTAGGTACTGCGTTAGCACAACATCGAAGACCCACCTGGCACATGCAAAAAATTAAAAGGAGGAACACCACAGCTGGCATCAAGAATTTCACAGTCGTTCCAAGCCATGAGGGGACCCAGGAGAAGATGTTGTCGAACCACGTACTGTCTTCTGCTCCACCCTCCATTCTCATTTTTTCTCCCAGGTTGTGTACTGCTTCGATCACATGGGACAGGGAGCCGTTTTCTGCGTCTTCGGAAGGTACGAAAGTGCAGCAGGCACTTCCAATTTTTCGGCAAACACCTCCATCCATCGCCGTCAACAGGTCCAAGACATACATGTTTTGCATTGTCATCAGCCGTAAAGCCCTTAGTTCCACTTTTATTACTTTGAACCCTTCTTCAGTGTCATTTGCCAGCTGAATAAATTCCCAGCATGTTATCTGGAGCCATTTTGTGTTTGCCCTTGCTTGGACACTTGAGATGAGGGAGGCAAAGAATGTTTCTGCTGAGCTGAATAATCGGTATCTGTCTGGAATCTGAGCCAACAGTTCTGATGATGCCTTTGATATGTAGTTTGATGCTTGTTTGTTACGGGTCAGCACCTCTTCCTTGCTCCCGGAAGACAGGACATACATTTGTGACTCCGCAGTCGGCTGGGCTGCACTCTGTTGTATGTGTTCCCGTGCCTTTTTGCTCCCATCGATGTGGCTTTCTGAAATTACCATTAGGGCTGAGTGCAGTGTGGCCATTGAGCAACTACCACTCCATGACGGGGGAAGGTGCAGGTATGCCTGGTTGCCGCATACCCAGTACGTGTCCATCAGGGCCGCTGTCCCTTTTTTCAGATCTGGGATGGTGAGGGTGTTGTTACAGTCCTTGTTTGTCCCCATGGAGGTTTTCCCTTCTCCTTTAAAACATAGTTCATAGTCTATTTCGTTCTGCAGTTTGAAGGGTTTTTCAATGGCGGTCACCCAAGTTAGTTTTGAAATGTGTTCCTTCCATACTGGTGTGCATGTTTCTTCTATCCATTGCAGTTTCTCTGGTACCACACCTCTCAGTGCTTCAGCTTTACACATTACTTCTTCATCCTTCCACTTGTTGTCCGAAAAAAGTGTCCCTTGTATTACAAAAAATGGTTCCTCCAGACATACCACCCCTGCCGTTTTTGGATAGCAAGTTTTCTCGTTCTGCAGCATTCTAAAAGTGACTCCATGTGCCTGGAAGGTGTTCTTAATCCTGCATAACGTAAGATGAAGGAGACATTGGGCATCTATAATTGGCAACTCTTTGGGTAGCAATACCTTGGGTGTGCCTGAAGCATGGGGGATGAGGGAGCAGACATAACAGCTCTCGTTTGTTGTTTGTTTAGCTGTTGCACTCATATCTGCATACCATTTATTCGTCTGGTGGGGGTGTCGTGGGTCTTCCATTCTATCTAATCCTAACCCATAGTACTCATCATACTTCCTCCTTTCCGCTCCCCTTTTCCTTCTGTTATTTATTTTCCTAATGTACTCCCCGGCTTCAAGGGTGACAGACACAGTAGACCCCCCTTTCTCCTTCCCGCCCCCCTTCACCCAATCATCATATAATATTTCATGTGTTGCTTTCATCCTTCCATTTTCTTCCATCCTATTAGTTGACAATGTGTCTGTAGCTATGGGGGCAGGTTGGCTGGTAGGGGTGTTGTACAACCAGGATATGGCGGAGGGGTTTCAGTCGTTTAAACTGTGAGCATTGTAATTAGATAACTTTGGCGAGGACACTGTGTTATTTTGCATTTCACCCTCCAGCCCTTCGTTTTTTATCATGACAGCATTGGATGGTGTTGTATAGTAACCCCATACAAGTTTCGTCCCGTCCCATACCAAGAAGTCACCTTCCTTATTATTTACACTCGTGGTTGCATTACTTACAGTAGTGCTGTTAGTCCCTCCCCCCTCGTTTATCTCGATAGAGATAAACGCTATTAACCAGTATGTAACCAGGCCAAACATTAGTGTAAAAAACAATGTAATACACACTGATAGTCCACATTCATACGAATAACTCAATTTCTCAGTTAACCACTCTCTAACTCTAGTAAGTGTATCCGTTGCAGGCTGCCCAATAGATGCCATGGTAGTTCCTGTTCGAGATATAAAAGTGCATTAAGTGCATGAATGTAAACATTTTGTGGGCACTACCAGTGCCAGTTATATATTGACGAGGAATGGAAGCGGGTAGGGTTGCGGGGAAGGGTATTCACAGACAAGGGTGTAAACACGTCATAATTTGATCACTTCATTAATTACATATAAGTCCGCCAGATAAAAAACAATTTTTTTTTTTATTCCAGTAACATCTTAAAAAAAAAAAAAAAATGCCAGTATACTTATCAGTCATTTTCTCATTCAGGTCTGTTACTGTCACATATACACAAGTTCATATTCAGACATTCTGCTTAGCTGCACCGTTTGCTGTTGTCTGTGCCTCCTCATCTACCTCCTCTTGCACATTACTGTATGCTTTTCGCACATCTGTCAAGTGTACCCAGTATTTCAGGCCCTTAACTTTTACTGTCGTGGGCGTACAGAACACTACCTCGTATGGGCCATGGAACCGTGGTGCATTCCATCGACGCACAAAACTCCTGACATAAATGAATTCGCCCGCCATCAGCTGTAGCTGTTGCTCAGGCTCCATGACAGACCCTGTTATGTTTCCCTCCTCTCTCGTGAAGGGTGGAGAGAGCTGCTTTGATATTGCGCGCGCTGCCCTTGTCAATTTCTTCAAATAGTCTGTGAACTCTTCTCCCAATATCGCTGCGCTCCTGTGTGCATCTGAGTGTTCGCGCAGTGGAGAGTGTGCTGTGCTCATTCGTCTCCCAGTCACGATCTTGTGCGGGGACAAATGGTGGTCTTTGCTTGGCTCATTTCTCAGCTCAAATAGCGCAAGGGGCAGACAATAAATCCAATTCTTTTTCAATGAAAAGCATAGTTTTGATAACCTGCCTTTTAAAAGTCTGTTCATCTTTTCCACTACGCCATTACTTTGAGGATGATAAATCGAACACAATTTATGTTTTATTCCCAATAATGTAGTGACTTCCTTGAAAAGCTCATTTACAAAGTGAGTGCCGTTATTTGAGCGAATAACGTCACAAATTCCCCAGCGCGGGAACACTTCCCTCACTAGGAACTTTGCAGCGCTTTTGGCATCAGGTCATGCACATGGTCCTGCTTCTACCCACCTTGAGAATGGGCATACAACCACGATCATGTACCGTGCTCCATTACACCTTTCCCCCATAAAGGTCCGCGTAATCAATATGTAGCTCTCTGAATGGGCCAATGGGTTTTGGAATTGTTCCCCGTAGCGTGCGTAATGTCATTCCTGAATTGTATATCTGACATGTTGTGCATTCCATCGCTAATCGAGATACGTGCTCCTGGAGACAGGGCCCGAACCATTCTTCCTGTATTTCTGCTACAATGTCCTGTTTGGTATTGTGTGCAGGGAAGTGTAGTTGTTGAAACGCAATTTCCAATAACTTGATTGGCATTACCACTTTCCCTGAGTTATTTTGCCGCCACAGTAAGTCTGTCGCCGACTTGCTGCACCCTCGTTTTGTCCACATCAATTTTTCGTCTGCACTAGCTCCTTCCTGTAATTGTAGTATTTGTGATATAGGCATCATGTTGTACCCTTCTGGGAGCTCTTCGTTTGTCTTGTGCTGCAGCATGTACTCACCTGCTTCGTATTTCTGAAAATAGGAAGCCTCCTTGGCGGCAGCGTCCGCTGCCGCGTTTCCCAAAGACACAACGTCTGTATTGGATGTATGTGCTTGGCACTTCACGATTGCTACGGCAGTTGGGTTTTGTAGGGCCTCAATTAACTCTTTCAACAATTCTGCATGCTGTACTGGTGTTCCGTCTGCCCGTCGAAATCCCCTCCGCCCCCATCTTGCTAGACCTCCATGTACTGTCGTTGTCATGTAAGCTGAGTCTGTATATATTGTCACTGCGCAACCCTTTGCTGCATGTAGTGCTTCTATGAGCGCAATCAGTTCTGCTGCTTGCGCAGAGTAATGTGATGGGAGGCGGTACTGTACTAGTGTTTCATATTCACCGTCTTCTAACCTCACCACTGCCATGCCAACATGTTTTTCTCCCGTGTCCACATCAATCGATGCAGACCCATCCACAAAGTACACGTCCCCCTCGCTCAGGGCGTTCTCACACACCACTGTGTCCTCCCCTCGTTCTCCTGTGTAAGTTGCACAATCGTGGTCCTGCATGTCCTCTAGTGTGCATGCTTCTGTAATGAATGTTGCGGGGTTCACTGTCTTGCATCTCACCACATGGATATTGGCGCTAGACAATATGATTTCGTAGGCTGTTGCCCGCTGTGTCGTCAGTGTGCTTTTTGACCTCTCAAGTATTGCAAATAGTGAATGTTCCACAAACAAGGTCACAGGGTATCCCATTACTATTGTGGCACTTTTCTCAATCGCGAACGCGGCTGCAGCGAGTGATTGCTCGCACGCGAAATGGCCTTGCATCACGGCATCTAAAGTACCACTATAGTAAGCCAAAGGCTTGTGTCCTAGGGACGCCTTCTGTGTTAATACTGCTGTCATTAGTGTTGGATTTGCGAGTACTGGAGCGCTTGAAATTAAATCTTTTAATGCTTTAAAGGAGGCGCTCATCTCCTCCGTCCATTCTAGTTTTTTGTTCTCCTGTTGGGCCTCCTTGAGTGCTTGTAGTAGGGGTCTGGTGTATGCCGCATAATCTAATATCCATGCTCGGCAGTAGTTGCACATTCCCAGGAATTTTTGCATGTCTTTTACTGTTGTGGGTTCTCCTACTGATCTTATTGCTTCTACCCTGTCGGGGATTATTCTTTTCCCATCTTTTGATATTAGCTGTCCCAGGTATAGAACCTCTGTCAGACAGTACTGTAGCTTTCCCTTGTCCACTTTGTACCCCTTATTGGCCAATAGAGTCAGGAGTGTTATTGAACCTTTTCTGCATCTCTCTTCGTCTTGTGCACAGACGAGTAAATCGTCTACGTACTGAATTATGGTGCTCTCAACTGATAGGTTCCCTAGGTCTTCATGTAATATGCGGTTGAATATGCTCGGGCTCTCGCAGTAGCCCTGTGGTAATCTGCAATGTTCATATCTCTTTCCCCCTAGTGTGAATGCTGTCAAGTACCTACTTTCTTCAGCCAGGGGGATGGAGAAAAATGCATTTTTCAAGTCAACCACTGTGAAATGTGATGCCTGTTTTGGGATACTACATAGTATTGATGCAGGGTTCGGGACCAAGGGGAACTCTTTCTGAATTACATCATTTAAGGGGCGTAAATCTTGTATCATCCTCCAAGACCCTCCCTTTGCTTTCTTGATTGGGTAAATGCATGTGTTACATGGTGAATTTGAAGGCACTATGATCGCTTGTGATAGTAGTGCATTTATTGTCTCTTTTATCCCCTTCTTCAGCTTCACGGGACAATGGATACTGTTTCACTCGGGGTGGAATTGCTCCCTGTTTTAGTTTAATTATCACGGGTTGTACTCCATGCAACAGCCCTACATCATGGGGGCCTGTTGTCCACAAATTACTTGTCACAGGGCATCGCTATTTCCATTACAATTTCACCATCCCCCTCTGCATCTGAAAAGAGATCCTCATCTGTTAAGTCTCTTAGGGCGATGTTGGCATTCGTGCACAGTACTGTACGCCACTCGCATCCTTCCATATCTATTCCAATCACCGCAATCCTTTTTGCTGACACCTGTACAGCGTGCAAGTCTAATGATACCACTGACCCTGGTGCTGTGTCGGGGCACACTATGGGGCGGAAGAGGAATTCTGCTGGAATCCTCCAATCCATCTTCCTCAGCTCTGGAACTATGAGGGCCAATGTTTTTAGCCCTTCAATAAACATTTCCTCGTTTTCCGGCAAACCTCGTACTTCTTGTGTGGTTGTGTGGGCATGTACTACCAACATTGCATGCAATGGGCATATTCCAGGTGTTGAACACACTATACCTCTCTCAGTGAATGATATGGTCATGTTGAGTTTACTTAGGAGATCCCTTCCTAGTAAATGTATTGTGAGTGTTCATAATACAGTAAGGGTGTCTTTACAGTCTTCCCCCCCACTGTTACGTCCAATGCTTCTGTGTAAGGAACTTCAATTACAGCCCCAGAGAACCCCTGCGTCTCTAACTTCCGGTTAGATAACGGGAACCGGCCCTCCCTGATACATGATTTCTCCGCTCCCGAATCCACCATGAATATGAACTGCTTGTCTCCTATCTGCGCCCCTACCAATGGTTCCTCTGCTGCATCGTAGGTGGTAGATAGAACTGGACACGCAAGTGTTCTCTGTGGGCTGTCCTATGCAGGGTGTCTCATTGCCCCCCTTCATTAAAGACACTTCCTGAAACTACTGACACACCGTTGTAAGGTGCTGGTGCGGGGGCCCCGTTTGCTGCTGTCGCAAAAGGGTTGCCTGGCGTGTACTGCAAGTTGTCATTGTTTCGTGGGTGGTTCGGTGTTCTATACTGGTGCCCCTGTTGTTGCTCATTATTACCTTGGCCTGGGTTTCTCGGTTGTTGTTGTCCCATTGGAAGACCATATGGGCTCCCCGGGTGGGGGTGGCCGTACTGTTCTACCTCTTGGAACCCGCTGTGGGTCTGGCTCTGCACTTCCTAGAGTAATGCCCCCATCTTCCGCAGTTCCAGCAACTCCCTTGTGCACCTCTAGGGCCCTGCCATCCATTTCCTCCCATTCCCCCGTACCCTGGTCCACCTCCTCTTCGGCCCCTGTACCCACCTCGTCCCCCTCGAGGGGTCCACTCTTGCCACTGCGGACCTCCGCCTTGCTCCTGCTCGTTCCACTGCCGCTGTCCTGCTCCAGCCCAATTAGTTGCCATCCTCCCTTGTATTGCTATCAGCCCATCCACCTCCTCATCTCCCTCCCTGCTGTGGGGGAGTGCGGCTACAGCCGCTGCAACCTTCACCAACTTTGTCTGCACTAGTTTTGCTTCGTCTGCCAATCTCTTCTGCGCCACCTCCTTCTCCCTTTCCTTTATTCTCTTACAATGGTGTACTATTATGCTCTGGATCTCAGGCCATCCCTTTGCTTCAATACCTGCTATCTTGTCGAGCGCCTTTTGCACTTCCTTTGGGAGCCCTCTTTTTATAATGAAGTAAAATAAAGATGTCGATTGATACCAGGGCGTGCCCGTTTCTGTTCTCCACATCTCTTGGACCCGAAAAATGTAATCCATAGCCTCCTCCCCGTCATTCATTGTACACTGCATTACTGACTGTAGGTCTGGTGTATCTGGAAATGTTTCTCGCAAGGCATCCCACACCCTTGCACGCACTGTGTTAAAGGAGGCCCCGTCATGGCGGTCGCAGTCTAATGTTACTCCCGGGAAACCGGCCTTGACCCATACTCTATCAGCCTTATCCCCCACTGCTGATACAAGCAAGCTCTTCACATCTCCTATTGCTAGGGGTACCCCGGCATTGTGTTTCTCGAAGTCGTATATCCACTTACTTGCCCCTCCCGATAACACGGGCAATAGCTTTAATAAATTGGCTTTATCCATCTGAGCCCATGGGATATAATTCGGCCTCCCTCCTCCCCTATGTATCAATGGGAGCTGCAGCCTTCCTTTTGTCGTCGCATCTACACCCGTTTTGGCTGCCGATGTTCCCAGTGATGCCATCTTCCCCACCCTGTTCCTTAATCGCCCCGTCCACTCATCATCCAGTGTTCTCATTGAACATGTGCCATCCACCCCTTCACTTCCCCCTCCCATTGCCATGCTCAACCTGTCGCTTTCTTCTAAATCGTCCCTGATATCACATAGTAGTTCCTCTCTGTCCCCTATGGGCCTTTCTTCATTGTCAATACCTCCCTCTCGTGTCTCTACTTCTATTATTCGTGTCGGTTCTTCCTCAATTCTGAACAGTATCTCACCTTTTTTCCACCCGTCTTCAAGTGTTCTATTCTCACTCGGCGCTCTAGACGTGCGCCCTGATCTTGCTGCATTAAGTGCTGTTTGTTCACATACGTCTTTTATCCTTGCAAGCTCATCTTTCGCTATTGACAGTCTTGATTGTAAATCATCTGTTAGCTTTTCTATGTCCACCCTTTGTGTACATGCCTGGGCTCGCTCCCTTGTACTTTCATATGGCGGGGGTGCCGTTGGCCGGTGGGGTGTAGTAGTTGTCAGGGGGGGAGGGACATAAGTGGGGTCACTGTACCCTTCTGCGGGCACAGGCTTGTTTAATATCGGGTACAAGCTTATTACCTCTACTTGTGGCTCTACATTTGACGATTCTTTACCATCTTTCTGTATCATCAGTGGATTGTCAGTGGTGGAGGGTAGGTCAGGATTTAATGCTGGTGCTTTAGGCGGTGGTATCTCTTCAAATAACCTCCAGAGATTTAATATTTCCCTCCATTTGTGCAACTGCTTCCCCTTGTATTTCAAACAAATGCATGTGGCCACCATATCCACAACACTTTTGTCAAATGACCCTCCCTCGGGCCATATCTGGGGTAACCCCTCTCCCTTCAGCTCTGTTATCCACTGGTCATGATATTTCTTAATTCGCTCCGCGTACCCTGGTAGGTTCTTACAGATATGTGATAAGGGTGTTTCGGCCCCCATCTTTGTGTTTTCCTAGTACTTGTCTATCTCTGTGTGTGTCCACAATTATAATGTAAACCTATTACCAATATGGGCTTCGTCTTCTACTTCACATTCAATAATGGGCTCATTTGTGCTCTTCCCCCTGCCTGCGCAATGCAAAACTGGCTGTACACAGTCTCTATGTTATTCTCTTGGGGGGGGGGCACATACAAGAGCAAACCATCAATGATTTTGACAATTTTAACCCGGAAATCAAAACGGCACGCACTCACTTCACCTTGTCATTTTTGTCTTCAAGAAGCTTTATCCGGCCACACTTACCATGACCATTCAATTACCATACATTTATAACCATTTTACACACCCACAGCACCAAATTGTCTTCCGACGCATACGAGGTGCACACACCTCTCTGTAACACTCTATTCACAATTCAAGCTGCCCTCCCTTTCCTCCCTAGCCTGCTGTCCCTGTCCGTCTTATTCAGATATATGGATGTGCATATATATATATTGGTCTGCTCTTCCCTCTTGTAGTAGGACTCTCTCTCTCTCTCTTTTACTTCCTCCCTAACGTTTTGTACTGATCTCACTTTTAACTTCCCCCCCAACCCTACAGAAAAGAATAGAAAGAGGAAATAGCAGTCACTAATATATTCTCTGTGTCCCCCTTTGCCAGACACTTTTATCTTATTATCCTCTTCTTCATATATTCCCAGTACTAGTCAAGATAGCACTATGCAGCGCCGCCTTCCACCCCCTTTCGGAGCTAGGTTCCCGTCACTTTTATCTCTTATTCACCTCTTAATCCTAATGGCCATATGAAAAGAAAAAGCAAAGAAAGTTTAGGATGTTCCTTAGTAGATCTGCGTACCCCCCTTTTCTACCCCTCTTCGTTCTCTGTCCTAAATTTCTTCCTCCACTCCCTTTACGATCGCTCGCACTCAATACTCACGTGCCCGTCTTGAACCGATAGTCTCCGAAACTGGGTCCGTCCAGGCAGTGTTGCCGTCCTCTCAACAGTCAGCCCCGGCTCCGGTGAGCGGTACTCAAAGGGGATTTTTCAACCGGGATCCCGTACCCTCTCTCTACTGAGTGCGCACTTCTTAGTGTACCGGTCGCCGTTGGCGGGCAGCCTCCCGGAGCCGGCGCACCGTGCGTATCCCTTTTCAACCGGAGATTCTCGTGCCAAAAGGGGACGGTAATGTTAGGTCGGAAAAAATAATAATAATAATAATCACGCTTTCGGGGTCACCACTGAAGGCAAGCGTCCCCAGCCAGCACGATCCTCCCCGCAATGAGAGACAATGCCGGACTCTCCCAAGTCGGGAATAAAGCCAAGACAGAGTGTGGGTGAGCTTAAATGGGTGTTTATCAATCAGAATAGGGCATGCAGAGAACTCTGCAAACTCCGAGAGCGCTCAGTCTGACAATAGCAAAGACAGGCGTATTTATTTACAGAAAACGTCATCAGTACCTATATACTATAAGGGGCACAAGTTCAATGGGATTGGGTGGCGATGACTAGCTATAGGTGCTGCTGCGATGTGGTTGGCCTTGGCTGGAGGATGTCACTGGTCAACCTCGTGGGTTGGGCTGGGCCTGGCAGGTCAGCTGAGTTCATCCGGGGGGTGTTGTTGTGCCATTGTGGCCAGTGTCAGAGATGAATGTCTTTTCCTGACTTATTTGCCCTATGCCATGCACACCGCAGTCATTCAGTCATTGCAATGTTGTCTTCTTTAGTAAATCTATCAATAGGTTATTCTACAGGTTAATGCAACACAGGAGGAATGCACCTTGTGAGGGGTTTGATGGTGATTTATCCGTGCATGGTTACCAGCGTCCTGTTTGACCGGTACCATAGGTCGTGGGGCTAAATCTCCGGGCCTGGGGCGGGCGGTACATGTCTTTCTGTCTCGTTAGAAGTTATTATGAATGGGCTGTTGTGTGTTACCACAGTATTGGGTGTCTTTGTTGCACCGGGTCATAAGTCTGAGGTGTTCCGGGGGGTTGTGGGGTTTACGAGGGGGCGCCTTGGATTGGTGTATTCAAACGGAGGTTTACGGCTGGGCTGTAAATAATGCAGGTGGCAGGCCGTGGCCTTGGGTGCTGTAGCGGGGACTACAAATCTTTGAAGCGGCTCCAGCCTAGTTGGGGGAGGTGGAGCAGCGTGGCGCAGGCCTTAGCTCTCTTATTTGGCAGACTTTGCAGGGTGGTGGGGGGGGAGAATGGCCTTGCACATATTCACAAAGGTATTTTTCTCGTGTGTTGCCGACTTTCGATGAGAACATCATAAACATTTGAACATCCTTATAATACTCATTTGGATCACTTGAAAACATACATTTCAATTCACTACATGTCTCTTGAATATAGCCAGTCTAAGCACCTTACTAGTACATTATATTTTAACAACTACAGCAGTTAATAATATACATATATATTTGCATTACGTGAGGTAGTAGTGTAGTTGGTGGAGCATAGAGGACGAGACCAGCCATTGTACGCGGCGGTAATGGCATATAAGGGCTGTAGATATGTACACATGACTGGCGCATTTGCCCGCGTCTTTTCACACGAGCCTTATGTATAGTTGCATTCGTCCTCCCCTTTACTCTAGCAGCATTAGTTCAGTTATAGCGCGGGAACGCGGGGTGTACGGTTTTCAATGATACATATAGAGAACAATCCCCCGGAATGCTTTTTATCATTTGCACACCCCTGCAGGGGTGTGGGTCCTCCTTTGCTGGTGCCATGTAAACATGCGTTTCATACAATGATTACACAATTTTACAGGTTTCTTCAGTAGAAGTAGTTTTATGGAAAGGATACACGTATTACGAGTAGTTTTTGACATTCGTATTTGGGTATTTTTCTGCTTTCATCGGATGATCATTCTACAGTTCTCCCCATCACCCAGGCCTTGCTGACCGGGTCATGCTGGGAGCAGTGATACACTGTGGACGGTGAAATGTTACAGTGTTAGTATCTTATGCTAGCTCATGTCCGTTTTGTTCGTGGGAACGGGCTCACAGCGGATCTGCCAGGGTGCTGCGGCGACAGGGATAATTGAAACTCTCCAAGGGTGGGGGCCGCGCTATAGTGCGCTGAGCTCACACCATCTTTGATAGGCAAAATGGTTTCTGGGCCTAGCTAAATTCAATACGTGTGGGCAATGTCTTCAGCAGGTGAACCCTCCACCACCTGGGCCCGGGTGGTCTGAGGGGACGCCCAATGAGCCATGGCCCTCACCTGGGGAGGGGATGTAGGCAAGGAGGGTTTTTTGGACCACTCCTCCCCTACATAATCCATAGGAATGGGGACTTACACTTTTCGCTGCCTGATATCCCGGGCCACCGGCAGAATGGTGTTATGAGTTCGGTGGCAACCCACCAGTAGCACTGGCGGTTACCGCCAAACTCGTAATGAGGCCCAATGTCTCTATGGAAATGTCAGTAGTATACAATGGATGGATAAAAGATGATAGAAAATAATAATTACATGATAGGATGTATTTTTTTTACCAATAATTGTCTCTATGGGCCTCATTACGACCCTTGCGCTGACAGAATGAAGGGGGCCGGTACGGCACCGGCCCCCTTCATTATGTCAGGGCTGATTACGAGGTTCCCTTTGCGGGACCCAGATTACGAGGTTCCCTTTGTGGGACCAGTTCGGGCAGGGCTGCTCCCATTGGCGGCAGTACCTGACTGATTTGCATATGGCTGGACCCCTTTTGCAATGGCGCAGACGGGCTAAAAAACGGTGGTGTGGAAGGTTGCCCAGAGCAACGCCACTGGTTCAGATTAATTCAAAACTTTCCACCCATCACTTTTTTGGTTTCGAATTTGTAAATGAAAGCAGCCTAGGCCTGGAAAACAAAGTTTCATTTTTCTGACCTCTCCCAACACATACAGGAGGCAGAGACTTGCTCCAAAGAATTTGCTGCAGCATCTCAACTGGAACCTATCCTGGGATCCTGCAGGCTGGGCCAGTCCCCTCCTCAAGGCCTTCTCTTAAGGCTACAGGGCCTCCATGTCTGGCCTTCTTATCTTCTCCTTCCGTGCTGCCAGGGCTGCAGCACTCTACTTGTTATGGACTGCAAGTGTGAAGAATCAGGCTTCCTCACCTGAGGTATTTGCATTTTACTGGCACACTGGTGCCACTCCAGCATTTTTGAAAGAAAATCTAATTTTGGAAAAAATTGTGGGCTGATCCCACTAAGGTTGTACTTGCACCCGATTGCCTCTTGTAGTAGCATGTTGTTGCACTACATTTTGTATATTTTAAAAGCCCAGTGGGGCTGTGGGGCTTTTGAAGCGCCTTGTCGCCATTCCAGCATGGCCGATGACACTGTACTCCAACACAGCAGGAAGCAGCAGATGCCTAGTGACCTGACCATCATTCCCTGATTCGCTGCAACATCTCACTTGGAATCTATCCTGGAAGCCGGCAGGCTGGACTATACCCCTCCTCTAGGACCTCTCTTAAGGCCACAGGGTCTAGCCTGTCTGGTAGTGTCTGGCCCTTGTAGGGCTGTGAGTGCCTCCCACTACTATCTCTGCACGCCACAGACCACCTCTCCTCGCAGTGACTGTCTTGAATCCATGGGTAAACCCCCTCACCTCTGTAACCACAGGAGAACACTTGCCCCCCCTGCATCCATTCTCATTGGGCTAATACACATTGCAACCTACTGCATCAGGAACAGTAACACTGACTTTCTACCTTTTGTCCTATGCCGAATTGTAATGGGTACCAGAACTCTGCATCTTGGTGCATATTCCACTTACTCCTATCTGTTTCCAATGTTAAAATGTTCATTCCCTTGCCTCTACATGGAACACAATACTGGCTATTCTGTAGCCTCCCTGCCTTCAATGCTGCTTTCCATGCGGGCCTCTTCATGTGCATTTTTAGTGCTTTGTTGAAACATCGTATATGCAAAATGTAAATTCTTGCCCACTTCATATGTGTATCTGCCTTAGACTCACATACTGCTCGCTTGACACTGCTTGTTAATGCCTTACTCAAAAATTCCTAAAGTGTGCTTTTAAATCTGTGCATTCACCATTCAGTGCAGTATTTAGTGGATTTTGGGAAAATTCACATTCAGGTGTGCTTTTAAAAACTGCACATCCACCATTGTATGCTGCATTTAGTGCCCTTTGGCAAATTCACATTTACGTGTGCTTTTAAAATCTGTGCTTCGACCGTTCTGTGCTGTATTTAGTGCCTTTTGGGAAATTAGAATTTAGGTGTGCTTTCAAATCTGTGCACTGATTGTCGTCCATTTCACACCAACTCCTTCTGTGCCCACCCAGCTGCTAGGCCACTTGGTAAATTTCTGTGCACTGTGCAGCTCCCATGTTTATCAATCTCTATCTCCTCCACTACTGTCATGGCACTCTCTATATCTCCGATCTATTTTCACTGCTATTCGATCATCTATCCTACCTCTCTCAAGAATTCTGGAAGAAGAAAGACAAAGAAAGCCCTCGTGGACTCTAATTCAGGCCTACCTATTGATGACACCTACGTCAATGCCACTTTCAGGCTGACTATTACAGACATCCTCTTCTTTGTCCCCTCCCCTGACTTACAGACCCCCCATTTGGTCTCCACCCTTCCCACTTTCTCCTCCTCAGCCATTAATGGTGGCACTAAGTGGGAAGTACTCCTGGCATACTTCTCAGCCTCTAGGTGCATCATTAATGTCTACCACAATGGCACTATCATGGCCCAAGGTTCTCGACTAGCACCTTCCTTCTCTCATAAACTTCCTCCCTTCTCCTGCCACTCCTTCCCCCTCTTGCCTCTCTACAACCACTAATGGGAGTACCATGCCCCTGTATCCCCCCTCCGAAAACCAGCAAAGGTAATAAACAGATTCACTTAGCTACTCTGAATGCTCGCTCTGCTGTCAAACACTCCTCTGATATCTGTCTCCTTCTCAAAGTCTTTGACCTAGACGTCCTCGCTCTTACCGAGATGTGGTTCAATGCCAGCTCTGTCAATGCTCTTGACGCTCTCCTCCCTGAGGGCTACAAAATCCTTTCCAAACCTAGACCTTAAAGGCCTGGTGGTGGAGTGGCCCTGATCGTCCCTGAGTGGGTCCCTGCCTCCATCATACATTCTCAATCCTACTCCTCTTTTGAATTCCTTGTCTACAAGCTTGGAATCTCACCTACTTTCTATCTCACCCTTGCCACTTTCTACAGGCCCCCTGTCAATAAACTCTCTCTTCCTCTATGAATGGGCCGACCTTGCCTCCTGCCTCTCAACCTCCTCTTCCAAACTTCGCCTCCTTGATGACTTCAACATCCAACTCAACTCCCTTTGATTATCCACCTGCCAGTTCTTTATCCCCTGTGAACATCCGTGAAACGATGCTTGGAAATCTTGGCTCCAACTCTCCCGCCGTTCTCATTCTTCTTGATCTCTTGACTGTTTTCTATGTGGTCAAACCTTCCATCCTCATAAAACAACTCTGTGACACCCTCAGCATCACTGACCGGGCACTGGATTGGCTGACCTCTTTTCTCTCTAACCTCTCTTCCCAGTTGCAACTGGGCCCTTTCTCCTCCTCCACCTCACTCTCTACTTGAGCCATCCCCCAAGGCTTTATCCTATTGCCATGGCTCTTTAATATCTACCTTGCCCATCTTGCTTACCCGATTTCCTCCTTTCCTCCTTATTTCCATGGTTATGCCGATGACACACAGCTTTCCATCAAACTACTCACAGCACCCTCTTTGGGCCCTCTACCCCCACCATCCTGTGAGACCAAAAACCTTGGGGTCTACTTGGACTCTGCTCTCTCCTTCATCCCTCACATCATGGATCTTACTAAGAAGTCCCACTTCCAGCTCCACCTCTTCCAAGGCATTCTTCATTTCCTCACCTTCTCCCAGAAGATCAATGTCTCCAGAGCTCTAGTCCTCTCCAGGTTGGAATACTGCAACAGCCTCTTTCTCAATCTCCCTCTTTCCTCCCAACGCCCCCCTCCAGCTAACCAAGAATAGCATTGCAAGGTTTATCATTGGCTTCAAGCCCAGGGGCCATATCTCTCCAGCCTTAACATTTCTCCAATGGCTTCTGGTGGCTGCAAGGATCAAATTCAAGACCCTATGAATCACCAACAAGGCCTTCTGGAGCCTGTAACCATGCTATATCCAACTTTCCCTCCCTAAATACTCCCCTACTAGAGTCCTATGCTCCTCTAACTCCAACTCTTTGTCTGTCAAGCTCTTTTCCAAGCAGAGAGTGGGGAGCAGGTCTCCATCCTCAGCTTGCGTCTCCCTTTGGAGCAGCCTCCCTGCCCCTCTGAGACTTAAGCCGCAGCTCCTCAAGTTCTGGAAACTTCTCAAAACTCTGTTCGCTACCTCTTTCCCTCTTTCACTTCCCTGCTAATCACCACACTGCCACTGTGACTGGCGGCCAGATCCTCATGCATCTCACAAGAATCTGGGCCAACTTTCCCAGTTGATATCAGCACCCCCCCTCATTGCATTGCCCTTGCAGGCTCCTGCTTGACAACTCTGCATGCCACTCCTGGGAGTCACCCGCACTAGCACTTAGACTGCGGTGATCCCCTTTGGCTCCCCTTATAACTTTCCTCCTGGGCCCTACACCAGCACTTACCACTCCTCTCCTCCCCCCTCCTTATATCCTGTACTTTCCCTCACTGCACTTGCATGTCCTAATGCCACAAGACCTAATAGGACAAAGACTGTATTTTACTGTTTTTGTTATTGTTATTTTTCCCCTGTTCCCTTCCCGTCTAGCCCTGTGGTGCTTTGACACACTATTCAGTTGAATAAGTACCTAACACATGCTCTATAAAATAAAACATTAAAAAATAAACCTTTGAAGTTGGCCATTAAATCGTGTGGCACTGCTTGAACGAACAGGCCCAAAGGCTGTGCATTTGTTCAAAGAAAAAGGCCTTCTCAAGGAACACAAAGGTCTTATAAACAAAAAGAATATGCTCTGGCAAGGAGACTGGACTAGTCTGCACTCCATGTCATCACATCTCTTTCCAACAAGGCTCTTCCATGGGGATGCAATTCACGCTTGGAGCCTGGCTAATGTGACAGAAAGTGGTTGAATAACTCAAAGAAACAGGACTGGGTCAACAACTGGCCTATGTGCTTCAAACAACTTGCAGCTTAAAAACCAGCATTGTCAACAGCCATAAATGACCATCTCTCAGAATCGTGCAAAAGCTCCTCCTCAGACTCCTCACCTCTATCTTCGGGAGTTTCCTCTTGAGGCCAGCCCTTCTTTCTTCTTCTTGTAGGACTGTGGTCCTTCTTCTTCTTCGTGAAGAGGCAAGAGTGAGCTCCGCCAGAGGCCACTTTGCCTGGTTGGGAAACATGCCACGCAGAAGGGACTCCACGAAGCCAGCCCCAAACAGGGAAAACGCCTTATGGCATATAAAAAATCATGGTGAAGTTCTGATACAATAGGTCCAACAGATGGAAAGACAGACCCAAGTCTTCTGAACAAAAATATGATTAGGAGGTAGAGAGAGTGGTTGGGGCAGGCAGAAGGAAGTATGGCTGCCAGGGGAGTTGCTAGGTCTGGAAAAGACCCGGGGCTACGCTGATGTCGGAACTTATGGGTTTGGGGGCTAGCTAGTCTTTTGGCTGTAGCTCCTGAGATTCTATCCGGGGCTACAACCAAAAGATCAGGGGCTATAGCCCCCTTAGCCCCACCCTAGCAACGCCCCTGATGGATGCCGTGAGGACACAAAACAGAGAGAGAGCAAAAAGGAAAACAAAAGCATTCAAGTCGGGGAACTCTGCAAAGAGACACAGAGTGAAAACTCAGCAGCGTCTTACCCGAAATTAGCGAGGGTTGCAACGTGCCGAGTGGAGCACCAGCGGCGTAGAAAAAACAGACAGTGTCCATCTTTGGAGAACACCAGACCGCTAGTGCAGGATCAGTCAAATAAGTGGTGGAACCACTAGTCTTTCTGCCGGCATCTCCAAAGACTTCAGCGTTTGATCATGACACCAGCTCTGTGCTCCAAAGAGGAACAACACCTTTTGGCTGCCCATCAAGGAACTGGAGATGCCATTTCATATTATGATTCATTCTGTGCATGTAAAGAAATAAAAAGTGCACTGGTTAAACATTACATATGCAATCACAGTTCTGAAATCAAGGACCGTACATCAGAAGGGCCAGAACATATTCTTAGCGTTTATTGACCTGCCTATGGCATTCAACACCGTTAAAAGACCGATGTTATGGAGAAAACTGGCAGATTGGAGATGTCTGAGCGTGGTACTGAACAACATCAAAGACCTTTACCTGGACACATCCTGGACATCCTACACACATCCTTAAGAATAAGGCTAGCTAAATCAGACCTTTTGTCTGAGACCATCCCAATGAATGTAGGCCTAAAGCAAGGCTGCCCGTTGGCGCCAGAGCTCTTTAACCCATGCATGTCAGACGTGGAGAATGCCTTTTTTCAGATTCAATGTTTTCCGTCGAAGCTTGCAGGAACACCTATTGAGAGATTATTATATGCTGACGACATTGTATTGATCGATCAGACTCCCATAGGTTTACAACACCAACGGGAGGCCCTCCAAGTCTACGCAGAAACTAACTTAAAAATAAATCCAGAAAAATTTTGGATTTTGAAATTTGGTATATATCGAACTTCAGAGGCACTAAGAAGAAGCCAACTTGGTATTTGTACAGTGAAAACATTCTGGAGGTTAAGTCATTTAATTACTTAGGTGTCTGCATAAACAACAGCAGATGTGAAGCACCCAGGGTTGATTTACCGAAGAAAAAGACAAAGAATATGGCTGGACATAAACTGTTAAACAGATACTGCCAATCTATGCTAAGACCACTTATGACATTCTATCGAATGAAAGTAACACGCATTCTAACCTACGGAAGACACATGGTTGTTAATAGAAGGTACTTTCTAGAAGACCGTCCTTCGGCTACTGACGAGCCTACTAATACAGATAATAATGTGCATTTAGTGCCCTTTGGCAAATTCACATTTACGTGTGCTTTTAAAATCTGTGCTTCGACCGTTCTGTGCTGTATTTAGTGCCTTTTGGGAAATTCGAATTTAGGTGTGCTTTCAAATCTGTGCACTGATTGTCGTCCTTTTCACACCAACTCCTTCTGTGCCCACCTAGCTACTAGGCCACTTGGTAAATTTCTGTGCACTGTGCAGCTCCCCTGTTTATCTATCTCTCTCTCCTCCACTACTGTCATGGCACTCTCTATATCTCTGATCTATTTTAACTGCTATTCGATCATCTATTCTACCTCTCTCAAGAATTCTGGAAGAAGAAAGACAAAGAAAGCCCTCCTGGACTGTAATTCAGGCGTACCTATTGATGACACCTACGTCAATGCCACTTTCAGGCTGACTATTACAGACATCCTCTTCTTTGTCCCCTCCCCTGACTTACAGACCCCCCATTTGGTCTCCACCCTTCCCACTTTCTCCTCCTCAGCCATTAATGGTGGCACTCAGTGGGAAGTACTCCTGGCATACCTCTCAGTCTCTAGGTGCATCATTAATGTCTACCACAATGGCACTATCATGGCCCAAGGTTCTCGACTAGCACCTTCCTTCTCTCATAAACTTCCTCCCTTCTCCTGCCACTCCTTCCCCCTCTTGCCTCTCTACAACCACTAATGGGAGTACCATGCTCCTGTATCCCCCCTCCGAAAACCATCAAAGGTAATAAACAGCTTCACTTAGCTACTCTGAATGCTCGCTCTGCTGTCAAACACTCCTCTGACATCTGTCTCCTTCTCAAAGTCTTTGACCTAGACGTCCTCGCTCTTACCGAGATGTGGTTCAATGCCAGCTCTGTCAATGCTCTTGACACTCTCCTCCCTGAGGGCTGCAAAATCCTTTCCAAACCTAGACCTTAAAGGCCTGGTGGTGGAGTGGCCGTGATCGTCCCTGAGTGGGTCCCTGCCTCCATCATATATTCTCAATCCTACTCCTCTTTTGAATTCCTTGTCTACAAGCTTGGAATCTCACCTACTTTCTATCTCACCCTTGCCACTTTCTACAGGCCCCCTGTCAATAAACTCTCTCTTCCCCTATGAATGGGCCGACCTTGCCTCCTGCCTCTCAACCTCCTCTTCCAAACTTCGCCTCCTTGATGACTTCAACATCCAACTCAACTCCCTTGAATTATCCACCTGCCAGTTCTTTATCCCCTGTGAACATCCGTGAAGCCATGCTTGCAAATCTTGGCTCCAACTCTCCCGCCGTTCTCATTCTTCTTGATCTCTTGACTGTTTTCTATGTGGTCAAACCTTCCATCCTCATAAAACGACTCTGTGACACCCTCAGCATCACTGACCGGGCACTGGATTGGCTGACCTCTTTTCTCTCTAACCGCCCTTCCCAGTTGCAACTGGCCCCTTTCTCCTCCTCCACCTCACTCTCTACTTGAGCCATCCCCCAAGGCTCTATCCTATTGCCATGGCTCTTCAATATCTATCTTGCCCATCTTGCTTACCTGATTTCCTCCTTTTCTCCTTATTTCCATGGTTATGCCGATGACACACAGCTTTCCTTCAAACTACTCACAGCACCCTCTTTGGGCCCTCTACCCCCACCATCCTGTGAGACCAAAAACCTTGGGGTCTACTTGGACTCTGCTCTCTCCTTCATCCCTCACATCATGGTTCTTACTAAGAAGTCCCACTTCCAGCTCCACCTCTTCCAAGGCATTCTTCATTTCCTCACCTTCTCCCAGAAGATCAATGTCTCCAGAGCTCTAGTCCTCTCCAGGTTGGAATACTGCAACAGCCTCTTTCTCAATCTCCCTCTTTCCTCCCAACGCCCCCCTCCAGCTAACCAAGAATAGCATTGCAAGGCTTATCGTTGGCTTCAAGCCCAGGGACCATATCTCTCCAGCCCTAACATTTCTCCAATGGCTTCTGGTGGCTGCAAGGATCAAATTCAAGACCCTATGAATCACCAACAAGGCCTTCTGGAGCCTGTAACCATGCTATCTCCAACTTTCCCTGCTTAAATACTCCCCTACTAGAGCCCTATGCTCCTCTAACTCCAACTCTTTGTCTGTCAATCTCTTTTCCAAGCAGAGAGTGGGGGGCAGGTCTCCATCCTCAGCTTGCGTCTCCCTTTGGAGCAGCCTCCCTGCCCCTCTGAGACTTAAGCCGCAGCTCCTCAAGTTCTGGAAACTTCTCAAAACTCTGTTCGCTACCTCTTTCCCTCTTTCCCTTCCCTGCTAATCACCACACTGCCACTGTGACTGGCGGTCAGATCCTCATGCATCTCACAAGAATCCGGGCCAACCTTCCCAGTTGATATCAGCCCCCCCCTCATTGCATTGCCCTTGCAGGCTCCTGCTTGACAACTCTGCATCCCACTCCTGGGAGTCACCCGCACTAGCACTTAGACTGCAGTGATCCCCTTGGCTCCCCTTATAACTTTCCTCCTGTGCCCTACACCAGCACTTACCACTCCTCTCCCCCCTCCTTATCTCCTGTACTTCCCCTCACTGCACTTGCATGTCCTAATGCCACAAGACCTAATAGGACAAAGTCTGTATTTTACTGTTTTTGTTATTGTTATTTTTCCCCTGTTCCCTTCCCATCTAGCCCGGTGGTGCTTTGACACACTATTCAGTTGAATAAATACCTAACAAATGCTCTATAAAATAAAACATTAAAAAATAAACCTTTGAAGTTGGCCATTAAATCGTGTGGCACTGCTTGAATGAACAGGCCCAAAGGCTCTGCATTTGTTAAAAGAAAAAGGCCTTCCCGAGGAACACAAAGGTCTTATAAACAAAAAGGATATGCTCTGGCAAGGAGACTGAACTAGTCTGCACTCCATGTCATCACATCTCATTCCAACGAGGCTCTTCCATGGGGATGCAATTCACGCTTGGAGCCTGGCTAATGTGACAGAAAGTGGTTGAATAACTCAAAGAAACAGGACTGGGTCAACAACTGGCCTATGTACTTCAAACAACTTGCAGCTTAAAAACCAGCATTGTCAACAGTCATAAATGACCATCTCTCAGAATCGTGCAAAAGCTCCTCTTCAGACTCCTCACCTCTATCTTCGGGAGTTTCCTCTTGAGGCCAGCCCTTCTTCCTTCTTCTTGTAGGACTGTGGTCCTTCTTCTTCTTCATGAAGAGGTAAGAGTGAGCTCCGCCAGAGGCCACTTTGTCTGGTTGGGAAACATGCCACGCAGAAGGGACTCCATGAAGCCAGCCCCAAACAGGGAAAATGCCTTATGGCATACAAAAACCATGGCGAAGTTCTGATACAATAGGTCCAACAGATCTAAAGACAGACCCAAGTCTTCTGAACAAAAATCCTGCTGGTATAACTCATAGGCTCCTGCTCCAGAACGGGGATAGAACAGCGGTGACAGTCTAGAGAGAGAGAGCAAGAAGAAAGGAGGGAAAATATGATTAGAAGGTAGAGAGAGAGGTTGGGGCTGGCAGAAGGAAGTATGGCTGTCGTGAGGACACAAAACATAGAGAGAGCAAAAAGGAAAACAAAAGCATTCAAGTGGGGGCACTCTGCAAAGAGACACAGAGTGAAAACTCAGCAGCGTCTTACTCGAAATTAGCGAGGGTTGCAACATGCTGAGTGGAGCACCAGCAGCGTAGAAAAAACAGACGGTGTCCATCTTTGGAGAACACCAGACCGCTAGTGCAGGATCAGTCAAATAAGTGGTGGAACCACTAGCCTTTCTGCCGGCGTCTCCAAAGACTTCAGCGTTTGATCATGACACCAGCTCTGTGCTCCAAAGAGGAACAACACCTTTTGGCTGCCCATCAATGAACTGGAGATGCCATTTCATATTATGATTCATTCTGTGCATGTAAAGAAATAAAATTTGCACTGGTTAAACATTACATATGCAATCACAGTTCTGAAATCAAAGACTGTACATCAGAAGGACCAGAACATATTCTTGGCGTTTATTGACCTGCCTATGGCATTCAACACTGTTAAAAGACCGATGTTATGGAGAAAACTGGCAGATTGGAGATGTCTGAGCGTGGTACTGAACAACATCAAAGACCTTTACCTGGACACATCCTGGACATACTAGACACATCCTTAAGAATAAGGCTAGCTAAATCAGACCTTTTGTCTGAGACCATCCCAATGAATGTAGGCCTAAAGCAAGGCTGCCCGTTGGCACCAGAGCTCTTTAACCTATTCATGTCAGACGTGGAGAATGCCTTTTTTCAGATTCAATCTTTTCGCCGAAGCTTGCAGGAACACCTATTGCGAGATTATTATATGCTGACGACATTGTATTGATCGATCAGACTCCCATAGGTTTACAACACCAACGGGAGGCCCTCCAAGTCTACGCAGAAACTAACTTAAAAATAAATCCAGCAAAATTTCAGATTATGAAATTTGGTATATCGCACTTCAGAGGCACTAAGAAGAAGCCAACTTGGTATTTGTACGGTGAAAAAATTCTGGAGGTGTCTGCATAAACAACAGCAGATGTGAAGCACCCAGGGTTGATTTACCGAAGAAAAAGACAAAGAATATGGCTGGACATAAACTGTTAAACAGATACTGCCAATTTATGGTAAGACCGCTTGTGACATTCTATCGAATGAAAGTAAAACGCATTCTGACCTACGAAAGACACATGGTTGTTAATAGAAGTTACTTTCTGGAAGACCGTCCTTCGGCTACTGACGAGCCTACTACTACAGATAATAAGAAGAGAGCTTGCGCTTACATCCTTCAAAAAAATAGCAGTGTGGAAATCACTCTCATTCTATCTTAGTATCTTCACAAATTGATTTGTTAGATCACAATACATGCGCTTCCGATTAAACATTGTTCGAACCAGACAAGTCTTAGGTCAGAAAAAAAATGAGGAGGCAAGCATTGTATGCAGACTATGCAAGAGAACGGACTCAATTGAATCTTTGAAACATCTGATGCTTATTTGCCTGGCAGCGAGAAAGGAGAGAAATGTCTTCTTAGGTGAGGCAATGAAAATGTACAGCAGCAGGTGGCTAGACGACTGGTGGAAGATACTGATGGAAGGAGAAAAGACTCATATCATTCTGGCTCTGATCAAACTCACGTTGGCCATATTCAAGAGAAATGACAAAGAGGATTTAAGTAGAAAACCAGAATAGTTGATCAGAAATGGCAGAGACATACTAAACAAGGCTGATGAAAGAAACATCAAATTTCCGTTGATTTTAATATGTTGTTATATGTGGTTAAAGTTGTGGCTAAAGGTTTCCTAGATTGGAAACCATTTTGAGCCAATAAAAAAAAAAAAATTACATTTGATTGGAAGGGTTATTTAAAAATATATATTGTTCACAATTAAATGCTCTATCGGCTGAATTTCAAACAATATTTTATTGAGATGTGTTTAGCTATTAAAATTAGGCAGCAGCAATTCAATTATTGTATTGTTCGTGCCGGCGAGCCTCTTATTCTGAGATGGAAACATTATGGGCCTCATTACGAGTCCGGCGGTAACCGAGGTGGTAAAACTGCCTGGTTACCACCGGACTCGTATTACCATTCCGCCTCCGTGATTCCCAGAATTACCGGGGCATTACAACCCCGGTTTCCTGGGAATCACGGAGGCGGAATGGTGTTAATCCCCATTCCCATTGAGTCATATCAGACTCAATGGGAATGGGGAACATGGAAACACCGGCAGCATCTCCTAATGCTGCCGGTGTTTCCTCGTCCGCCTGCAGGCGGGCGGTGTTAAACCCGCCAGGTCAGACCTGGCGGGAACATCACCTCCCGCCTGCAGGAGTCGGGATCAGGCGGTCCGGAAACAATGGTGGCGGCGGGTTTACCGCCACCGTTATTTCCGGACCGCCTGATTTGTAATGAGGCCCTATGTCTGTATAAAAGTATCAGTGTGTAAAATATAAAATTCTGTAACACATACATTACATGTAGTGCTGAGATCAGAATCATATGATTGGTTTGACCTGAGTGTAAGAGATCTGATGAGTGGATTGGTAAAAAGATCACCTGTAAGGATTATGATGTTTCAGGAAATAACAATGATTTATTGATGACATTTCCAAGTTGACATCACATCAAGTGAGAGGGGAACTCAGTTTAGCAGTTACTCCCATTATAAGCCCTTTGAATATTAAAGGGATCGTTTAATGTGATGCCACTTTTGGACCACTGTCCACTCACAAACACTGACCACTAAGATTAGATAAAATATACTTACCTCTAAGGGGAGTGTTTTCTGCTGTACAAACCCATAGATGTTGGGACTCGCACACCCGCTGTCCAACTGACTGATGGAAATAAGGAGAGAAAGGAGAATTGACTATAAAAGAAAAGAGAATGAATAGATTGATTTAATTTGGACCCTTCTTGGATTATAAGAAAAACTCTGTAAGTAAAGCCTACCTGGAAATTATACCCTAGGCCTTCTAGAGTGGAAGAGACAGCAGATGGGCCTAACACAGAAAGATAGAAACCTTGCTTTTAGGGAAGGGGAGTTCACATTGCTGACTGATGCCCACCAGGTCCTAGAGGGGGAGAATTGAACCAGTCCTTAATAGGGTGACCACTGGCTGTGATATAGGCACAAAGGAATTCCTATGAAAGTATAATATTAGGAGAAATAATTCTGAGGGAAGTGATATTCTAAAGGGGATTAGATTAAATCCCAGGCCCTTTTATTTGTGAACATACTGAGGCTTGGGGGATATATACATTGACTGTACATCCTGGAAAATAAGTACATATTTCAGAAGTGTATGTGCTTCTTGAATTATAGATTTGATGAAGTACATCATACAATGTGCATATTGGGAGATACCTTGTCTCCTTTTTTGTGCAAGGTAAAAGCACATAGAAATTATTCTTGGAACTAAAAGGATATCTCACTGTGTACATGCCTATGTCATGGTCATGAAGTCAGGGGCACAGGCATGCAGGGGTCGCATGCACATGAGACCTGGGTGGACACTGTCCTGTCACCTTTGGCGCCAGGCTCATGAACAAAATTAAACAAGAACATCAATTTAACACTAAAAGACTTTTATTATGGACATAGCATTTCAGATGCATTAACCTTGAATATTCCATCCATTAAGCAGGATGCATTAACCTTGAACATTCCATCCATTAAGCAGCCCCAAGTGTATAGTTGGGTGTGGCTGCTAATGAATTGCCTTTGCACATGCTCACTCTCTAGGAGTGGCAGGGTGTGGCTGGTAAGCCGGCCCTAATGGGGGTGCCCACAATCTCAGCTATATAAGCATGAACACCGCCAAAGCACAATCCTCTCGTCAACTTCGTTGGGCTCTCTTTTTCGTGGAATACGATTTTATTATCACTTACAGACGTGGAGTACGTAATGGGAAAGCAGACACTCTCTCACGCATGAGTGATAAAAAAGAGGCTTTTACAGCATCCAACCCCATGGCCATAATTCCTGAGGAAAGGATTCAAACCAGAATAGCTGCCACCACATGTGTACCGCATTTCCAAGTACAATTATATGTCCAAGACCAAGAAGTGCAAAAGCAAATCACCGCAAATGATCACGATTCATTAGTGAAGGACACCCAGGAATAGCCAAAACTCAGGCTAAGATAAAACAAAACTACTGGTGACCAACTTGGAGAAAATACATTGCCCAATTTATTGAAACCTGCGGTGTCTGTGAACAACACAAGTCTCAGAAACAGAACCCTGCTGGCTTACTACATCCCCTATCAGTACTGCCAGCACCTTGGCATAACCGGTCGATGGACTATATCACGGACCTTTCACCCTGCAATGGATACAACACCATATTAGTCATTGTGGATTTATTCCTCAAAATGGCCCATTTCATCACTCTGAAGAGACTCCCAACTCTGTCAACTCTCGCTTCTATGTTCCTAGAGCAAATTGTTTGATTGCATGGATTTCCATCAATATTTGTATCTGATAGCGGAACTCAATTTGTATCTGCCTTTTGGAGAAAGTGTTGTACGACTGCCAAAACCGATCTCCGGTTGCCCACAAGCCATCACCCTCAAACTGATGGGCAAACTGAATGAACCAACCAAACTTTAGAGCAATATCTCAGGTGTATGTTGCAATAGTCAGAGGATTCTTGGAAACATATACTCTGGATAGCTGAGTATGCATACAACAACTCAGTTCACACAAGCACAGGGCAAACTACATTCTACACTGTGCACGGAAGACATTCTAGGCATCAGTATTTGATCCACCCAATACCCTTGAAATGCCAGCCATAAAATCTTGCATAAGACCATCACTCTGGTTCTTAAGGAGGCAACAGAGCATCTGACCAAGGCTAAGGAAAGATAAAAACTGTTTGCTGATCGACATCGGAAGGAAGCTCCTGCCTACCAGATTAGAGAAAAGGTGTGGTTAGCATCCAAATATATTCCCCTGAAGGGGCCAAGAGCTTTCCGCCCAAGATACCTGGGTCTCTATACTATAAAGTTCACGATCAATCCTATCGCCATGAAATTGGAGTTACCATCTCACATGAAAATTAACCCCTTATTTCATGTCTCTCTCCTCAAACCAATGAAATCCACTACACATCTTAGTTCTCTGCCAGAGCCTGAAGTAATAGATTGAGAACCAGAATATGAAGTAAAATCCATCCTGGACTCCAAGGTGGTTCCATCAAAATTGTATTACCTAATTGACTGGAAAGGTTACAGACCTCAAGACCGAACTTGGGAACCCAGTGAACACGTCCATGCTCAGCATTTAATCAGACAGTTCCATTGCAATCATACCACCAAACCAGGACTGTGAGGAGAACCACCCTTGAGAGGGGCCTTGAGGGGGAGTGCTGTCATGGTCATGAAGTCAGGGCACAGGCATGCAGGTGTTGCATGCACAGGAGACCTGGATGGACACTGTCATGGCGCCTTTGGCGCCAGGCTCATGAACAAAAGTAAACAAGAACCTCCATTTAACACCAAAAGACTTTTATTATGGACATAGCACTTCAGATGCATTAACCTTGAACATTCCATCCATTAAGCAGGATGCATTAACCTTGAACATTCCATCCATTAAGCAGCCCCAAGTGTATTCTTGGGTGTTGCTGCTAATGGATTGCCTTTGCACGTGCTCACTCTCTAGGAGTGGCAGGGTGTGGCTGGTAATCTGGCCCAAATGGGTGTGGCCACGATCTCAGCTATATAAGCTGCCCCGATCCTCAAGAAAGATGGTTCGCGTTATTCTGCACTTGCAAGCAGCCTAACGCTCACCGTCACCAGAAGTCAGACCTACCTTTGAAGATCCTGCTTCCTGGAGATCCTGCTTCCTGCCAGCACACTTACCAACTGGGGGAAGCTGTTCAACCTGTACATCTCTTCGGCGAACCAAGTATTCATCTTTACACTTTCCGGAATGCCGAAATCTTCATCTTGGCAGCACAGCACAACACACTCCATGATCGACAGCAACGCCTGCAAGGAAAAACAGAAAACAAGGTTAGACATTGAAAAAACAGTCAGTTTAAGGTTGCGCTTTGCCATACTTCGCGCTTTCCCTTAAACCATAATTTACCTGCTGTCGAGCATTGCGGTTACATCCATCTTCCATCCGGCTGCGTCTCATGTCTCACAGCTGCATTGAGGCTGCATTTCCATCTAAGGGACGAAAACAGAAGAGAGACATTATTGCGGGCATAAATAGGAGCAAAATAAACAGACATTAAAGAGAACGAACAGCATCAACAGAGCTCAAGAAAGACAAATCATAAGGAGAAGCATAGTCAAAGCTGGACTGAACTAATCCTTATCAGGGATCAGTGAAGCGCCCCAGCCAGAAGTAGCAGGATGGAGAGCTTATCTTTCATAATTCACAGGTGAGCTTTATGGGCCGGCGTATGCTCACAGAAACCATACTTTGAGGTGAAGGGGTTGAGAGGTCCAACAATCACAGATTGGCGCACTCACACACTCTTATCTCCACGCAGGAGCAGCATCACCACGTACCACTGCTCATAGCTTTTCTACTGATGGAGAGGCCTGAAGGGGCTGATTCAAGTTCAGGGAGGGCTGCAAACGTGCCCCAAACACCTCCGCAGAGACCTGGTAAGCGTAACAGCCTAGAAAATAAAATAATAGCAGTAATACCCTTTTTATATCAACAAGCAGAGTTCTGTTACTGGTGATTAACCACTCAAGAATTGAATTCGGGGAAAGGGTTATTAACTGCTTTATGTTGTTCATGGAAAATGGCAGATGAACACTTGTATACCACTAGCAGCACCTCTGGAGACAATCTAGCAAACATACCTGTTTAATTTACATGTTTTTTTTGCAAGAAAATATCATTCAATAGATGTAAGTAGCCTACCTTTTAAATTGAGTTTCGAGAATGCTGTTTGAGATGATCGCATGTCTATTGGTTAAATGGCAGGTGTATTCCAACGAGGTAGAGAGACTTATATTTGCAGGGATGTTCTCATTATTTTTTTCTTCTCTATAAAATGACAACTTTATCCAAAACCCTCAGGGTAAATCAAATGTACGTATGATAATGTGTGTGTTACAAAAGTCTCTATTCCTGTAAATGTAGCATTGGAAATTGCGATGACTAGAGTTTTCATCATTTTTCATGGGAGTCACTATTGACATTGGAATTTCATAGACAAATAATGTGTTTCTATTTAAATTGATTACATTATTTCGATTTCAATCATGAATAGACCTTCTGTTCAAACAGTTGTATTTTTTGTCCCAAAAGAGGAATAAAGCTGTAGAGAATCAATATTGTTCAATTGCAGGTCCCAGGTTCTTAAACATAACAAAATAAATCATAAATAAAAATTGTCCGTGCCTGATTTGGGTGGTGATACATTCTCCAGAACTAGTTGTCACCAGATTAAAACATCGTACGAGATGTAATTGGAGCCTGCTGGATTTGAGACCCACAAATACAGTTCTTTGTAAAGTGGGTCAGTGTTTTTGAAAATGTAAGGCATTCCGTGTGTTAGCCAAAACTTTTCTTTAATTTTATTTTATGTTTTATAAGTTTCTACACAAACTTTTAACATTTCACATTTTCTATTCAAAGCATTACACGCTATCATAAATAAAGAGAGCATAAAAGGTCTGTATGGCCCGGCTTTAAGACTTTCCATATCTTGCTCTTTCTTAAGATTGCTTGGTTAAGTGTACTTTCCATTTCATCTGACATTTTGGACCATAGCAAAGTTTGTCTGTGGCTTAACAAGAGCCTACCTTTCAAAGTGGATTTTAAATTCATTTGCAGGTGGTATTATTAAGGCATCACTTGTATTCATCTTTTATTTTATTACGGTACTCCAATCCCCTTTCATACTCCAGCCTGTATCTTCAACCTGAATGATTCAGACTTTGCTGCATGTACTGAAGTTGCTAGAGTAATTACCTTGGCATTAACAATCTTTCACAATGGGCCCCTTGCATGCAATTTCAGAATCTTCTTGCATGTGTCTCCACTAAAGCTGCAGCGATTTATACATTCTTTATTTCTGATTTCAACGTGTTAACTACCAATCAACACGTCGAAAACAGATGGATCAACTATCTTTCTAGCCAATATACTGCTGCCATTTGGGAAAAGGTACACCTACGAATCTTTAAAATATCTAAAGCCACAAATCTAACTCAGACTGCCTTTTTTATTTTGAGTAGAGCCTACCTTACTCCTAAACGTATTTCTAGATTCACTTCCAACTTGACAACCTTATGCTGGTCTTGTAAAGAATGTATGGCTGATTTTAAACACTATTTTTTACTTTAAATTTGTTTTTTTCGTTCTGGGAAAGAATTTGGATAACTCTACAAAAAATGTTTCATTTTACAGCACAACTCAATCTTGACAATCTAATTATTGGATTGCATGGTTACTCTGATTTAACTAATATTTCCTCTCCCAGGTTATTTCACCTACTTGTCTTCATTGGTTTTCATCTAATATCTTCTAACTGGAAATGTTTTGATCGCTTATCTTATGCTACAGGTGGAATTATATATGCTACATTCACGGAATAGAAAAGGGTTGCACCACTTCTCTAATTGACTTATGTAAATATAATCAAAAGTCCACTGATCGAATATCTTAATGCCTCCTCAGCAGTGTCCTTTTAATTTGTTGCTTCATTTTGTTTTGTCTGTTCTTCCTGCTCCTCTTGTGTCTTGTATTGTCTTGTCTGTTTTGTTCTTCTTTTGTGTTTTTGTAGTCCTTTCAGATATATATTTCTGAACATGTGCCACACTTATAAGGAATAGGAAGGTTAGCATACAGCACACTTGATAGAAATGATAGAAACGTTAATAGTTAGAATTCTTAGCCCTGGCCCGGCTCGCATCTAGATGGGATTATGAATGTTAGCATGAGCCATTCTTAGATGAAACTGTAAATGTTAGCATGTGCTACACTTAGAATTGAGAACATCAGCCTGCACCGTATCGAGACAAGATTGCTAATGTTACCATCTGCCAAACATGGATGGAACTTGGATATTAGCATATGCCACACCTAGAATTGAGAACATCCTGCCCCATATCTAGATAATTATTGTGAAGGATAGCGAGTGCCACACACGGAATTATGTAAATCAGCAAGTACTACACTCAAACAGAACTGTGAAAGTTAGCATGTTAAACGTCATATAATCCACTAACCAATATAAGCTCAACCTCTATGCATACTTATCTCACTCAAAAAACTCACACAAACATCTCTCACACAACAAGCTCTATGCACTCCGCCACACCGCAACAACACATAAGCCACACCAACAGCACACGTGGACTGATAACGATCCAATAGTAGCACCAACACTCAGCACCCGGTGTCTACCGAGTTGAATCTGCCAACAGTACACCACTCCTCTCTCTATCCTAGTCCCTCTTCTCCTTACTAACCCATCCCACCTTCTCATTTACAGATCCGTCAGAGCGCCTGCGGACGAATTCTGTTGGTGACAGTGCACTATATAAGAACTTTTAACATAACATAAGATACATTATTTCAATAAATTCTGATGTTAGAGTTTTGCAAGGAACTTTTAGTGCATCTCTACATTTATTGTAACCTTGATACACTATGTTGTGCCTTTTAATTGTTAACTCAACTTAAATTTGTATCTTGGACTATTGGTTAGCAAGTATTATAATGGTTAATTGTTGATGATTATATCCTGTATTTATCCATTACAAAGCCTAATAAAAATTGCTAACCAAAACAAAAAAGAGAGCATAAGAAGTTACACAATGCAGACAATGCATCGGTCAGGAAAGTCTGTGGATGGTTTCTATAGTTCCATTTGTTTTTCCGAGTATTGCATTGTCATGAATATGAGTGAATAGTGATTTCCACATATAATCTGAGCCCATCTTTCGGCATGCTCATATTGAATTGATTCTGGGGGAAGCATGTGTCCAAAGATTTTCCTTAGATCTGATAAAGAAGGACACTCTATAAAGAGGTGTTGGAGTGATTCGATTGTGTCTGCTTCTTTGAAGAATCTGCAAAATATATCCTTCTTGGAAATTTGTCTGGTAGTTGCTAGGTATTCTCTGGTCGGGAGGATATTGAGACGGAATCTCAGAAAGATGTCTCTTATTCGCCTACATGGAATTTTACTTAGATATTTAGGAGGATTGTTTAGCGCTCTTGTCTCATGTCTTGTGTAGTGTGGTAAAATGTATTTACTCTTTGATGGTGTGTATCCAATAGAGTTGGCAAATCCGTTTCTTTGCTTCCATCGGCCTATTGGTTAGTGTTTTACTGGTTATATTGTAGTTTTTGAGGAGTTTATGGCAGAACTCTTTCCATCTGTCCATAGTAGGGGTTTTCAACTCTGGACTGCTGTTTTTATTAATCCTGATTCCTGGAATGTCTTCATATGTGATGGTCTTTCTAAAGCGATCTATGTGTTTCCAGGAATTAATGGATTCTAGCGACCGGGTTGCCAATTCGAAGCGGATTCTGATGGCTGGATTCGATTTCAGGAGAGACAATATTTTGCGCCAAAAGATTCCTTCCACGATCTTCCATATCTGATGTGGGATATTGAGTAGACTCTCACTTCCATATGTAAGTGTAGGCACCACTCCACTTTTTGCCTGTAGAAAGTAAGGTTCTGTCTTAAAGAGTATTGACCATATTTATTTATGAACAATTTGTCCTTGCCGTGCAAGCAAGTGACTTTTGTTTTTCAAGTGCTCCATCCATTGAGCTTCAATTTCTGACTGACTCAGCCAGATACCAAGATATTTTGTGGTTTTGAATATGTCAAGTTGCTTCCCATCTCGAAATAAGTGGATTTTTTGTGCTTTGTTGTTTTTCTCAAAGGATATCAACATTATATGTGTTTTAGAGGTAATGATTAACATGTTGTTATCCTCAACATATTTTTCGAGTACTCAAAGCCTCCTTTGGGTCTTGTCGAGGAGCACAAGATCATCGGTGTAGAGTATGTGAGGTAAGTGAGTTCCATGGATTTTTGGCAGATATGCTATGATTCCTGTTTGGCTTGACATTATTGAAATGGTAGAAATTAAAGAGCGTGACTGCAAGGGACATCCTTGTTTGAGTCCCCTTGCTGTTTGAATGGGCATCGAAAAAGTACCAGTTGAAGTTAAACAGACTTTGACAGATGTGTTACTATAGAGAGCCTTAATAGGCTCTAATATTTCTGAAGGGCATTCCCAGACATGTAGCTTGTTCCAGAGTTTATATCTATTAACACTGTCAAAGGCCTTTTGAAGGTCGATGAAGTCAGCAAAGACATGATTTCCAGTTCTGTGTGCTTCTTGTTTAAGTGTGTTGTATGATGTATGTTAGTTCCAGTTTTCTTAATAAATCCGGTCTGATGGGGTCGTACATGTTATTTTTGGTTGTCCATTCGTTCAGTCATTTTAGTAAGATTGATGCCAATATCTTGCTAAGGGGATCGAGCATGGCCAGTGGTCTGTAGTTAATGGGCAGGTTTCTTTCTCCTTGCTTGAATACTGGAATTAGCCTAGCAGTTTTCAAGGATTGTGGGATGTATTTGTGCTCAGAGATTAGTTCAAATACTTTGAGAGACAGCTCTGTCCAGTCTTCTGGTTGCTGCTTGATGATATGGTTGCTTAGCACGTCGTGTCTGGGAGTTCTCGAAGAATTTAAATGCCTGATATGTTGTAAAATGTCTTCCTGGTCCCATTTGTTGAGCCATTTCTTGTGATGCTCTGGTGTATCCTCGGTGTTGTCTTTTGTTTTTATCGGATCACGGTAGAGTTTGGCAAAGTGTTCCGCCCACGCTCTTTTGGGGACTTCAACTAATAGTCGGTCTTGGTTCACGGCATTACTACTGAGAAGTTTCCAGAGGTCTCTGGTGTTCTTATTTCCCTGGTTCTTGAGCATGTGTTCTGCATCATTCTGGGCAAGAATGGATTTCATCCAGATATGATATCATAGTTTGAGAGTATGAATTGTCTTGGTATCCCTTGTTGGGTCCATTTTGTAAGCTGTAAGAAGGTGTTTGCGCAGCAGGTTTTTCTTGGTGGCAATCAGTTCGCAATATGAGTGGGTGTGTTCTGGTTTGGTTTTCTGGCTGACTCTTTGGTGCATTTGGAAGGGAATCAACAGCCACTCATAGTTGATTTTGCATTTCCCTGGTTTAATGAAATGATTAAACTTTTAATGTTTGTACCTGGGAGCCAGAAATTCACAGTCGATTTAATGCCGGATTTATTTAGATGTTGCAGGTGTTTTCACTAGAGAGATGTTGGTAGTTCAAAGACCAAGTCAGGGAGATTTTGAAGTGATTGCTTTGATTCATCGGAATAATTACCAAATGTTTGGTGGCTTCTACAATCTAACGTCAAGCATATACACAGTCGAGGTACGCTGTAGATTCTCCTCTGGACCAAGTATAATGCAGAGGAATGTCTCCATTGATGTTCCCATTTAGTAGGGTTAGATTCCTTATGTCTATCTCTTTTGACCAAGTTTTGGCTTTTTGGTCTAATTTGGAAAAGGATATTTCTGTACCGCAGCATCAAAGAAATGTATGTTCATATCTCCACATAGAATCATCTCCAGATGAATGTACTTAATTAGGAGTCCGGCAGTGAGTCCAGTCTGCCTGTTACTCTGCTCTTTGCGAACGTCGCTGAGGAGCTGCAGCTAAGCTACAGTGTACTAGTCCTCTTTCTACCTCTATAAAAACTAATATCCCGTGCAGAACGCGGCACGGAGTCCGGCAGTGAGTCCAGTCTGCCCGTTACTCTGCTCTTTCCGAACGTCACTGAGGAGCTGCAGCTACAGCTACAGTGTGCTAGTCCTCTTTCCACCTCTATAAAAACGAATCTCCCGCGCAGCGCGTGGTGCGGAGTCCGGCAGTGAGTCCAGTCTGCCGAGTCCGCCTCAGACCACCCTCAGACTCCGTGGGTGTCTATCGATGGAAGTGCCTCCAAGTGACTTTGAAGCAACTCTGACGGGTGTTGGACCGCACACTCGCAACCGCCTGCTTCAGTTGCGGAGGCAGCTTCCCAAACCAACAAAATCAAAGGTAAGCGAGTCATGTATAGCAGCAGATGGGCCTTTGTTGAAAGTTAAGTCGCTAGCAACCTTAACACCTGACAGAGCTACCTTGCCGATGGCGGATACCTCTAAGCCACCTAGCATCACTGCAGCAAACACTCCTGCTAAACTGGCAGAAAAAATTGTTGCAGGAAATGCTGTGGCGGCCGCGGCTGCGATCGATGTTACACATGTTACACATCAGTCAGACTTGGATACTTTGACCCCCGTAACTCGGATTACCATATTGGAACAGCCGTCGAATAACGGCAGATCGCCAAGTTCATTGACAGTTGAACTTGAACACTCGACGAACAGAGACAAATACATCTCTCTTTCTGAAGACAAACCATGCAACAGTATGCCGCCGCCTCCACCCACAGTCTATCTAGATGCATTGGATGCAACATTTTTGTTTGATATAACTGACGCTGATTTGCTGGCGATGTGGTCACCGTCAGTTGTAACGTTGAATTTGCCAGTACTGCAGGCAATCTCTACACAACCGCAAGAATCGGCACAAGTGCACGAGATGCAACGAGGATCCATCAACGGACTAGAGAGCTCAAAAGTCGTTGAGTCAGCCAAAAAGAGACAAGGCGAACATGATGACATTTTACAGTTAAACATCCAGGAAACAAAGGCAGCAAGCATTTCAATTCGGGCGCCAGTGACAAAGGAATACTGACGCTTGATGAATCCAAAATAATGGACACAGCTGCGTCGCAGCATGTACCCTTCCCAACACCTAATGCAAGAGCTCCCACGACTCATGACGTTGCTGCCCGTGAAGCACGGCTGATGGCACGATTAAAGGCTGACTTCATCCTCATGCGTGAGCATCTAAATGACAGCTTCATAAATAAGCATGATAAGGGATGTGTAATACCCCGAAAAGTGAGCATTATGTTGAAAGAACCTAATCACTCTGCTAATAAAGTTGCATCCATGCATGATCCAGCAATTACAGTGGGCTCGATCAATCTAGACCTATCAGATGATTGCCAGCCAACTGGCTCACGTAATCCACAAACTGATAACGTCCACATTGATGAAGCTCAAACAGGGCAAGTTGCAAACAACCTGTTAGTTAGCAGATCATCTCAAACGTGCTCAAGTAATCAAGCTGATGACTCTATAAACACAAAAGGGAATATTTCCATTGCAGCTGGTATCCAGATTCACAATGACGTCTTAGCAGCAACTTCCATTGCCTTAATGCCTTTTATGAAACTGTATGAGTCGTTAAACGACACAGTACATGAACAGAACTCTTATACTAGCTACTGTGAACAACAAATTGACATCTCTGGGAAAATTCAATGAGCACCTAAGCAGTCGTTTGGACCTAGAAGCTGCAACTTCACGGCAGTGGTTTTCTCGCCTGAACAAAATAACCAAACGAGAGGCACATGAAAAAGTTGACCTTGCAGAGGCCTTAGTCGAATGCACAAAGTGGATTAGGCATAATGTCGCAGTGCAGCCTCGAGGGAGCACAACAAGAGAGTTTTGCACTTGCAAGCACCTCAATAATGACCAAGACACAAATAAATCACACAGTGTCCAACTAGACCAACCGGTGATGCCGTTCAAGGCAACAGAGCTAAACTCTGCAGAAAAGTCTCTTGGTGACATGAAAAATCTTGACACGAAAAACTAAAATAAAGAGAATGTGGTAGCCCCAAACTCTACCATATTGATGGTTAATGCAGTGACAATGGCAACGAGCTCGAACATTCTCATTGACTCACAAACTAATGATCTGACTAGTAAAGTGGCAACGTCTGTACAACTTAGTAAGTCACTTAATGATGAAAAGTCCATATCCTCAGAAGCTCAATAAAACAGTATTGGACCAAAAAGCCTCTTTTGGAATCTTCTCTGGCTCGGCCAAATCAATAAAACCTACAGATGCTCCAGCGTTGCTGAAGTCTAAGCAATTAAAAACTGAGAGAACCACGAAGAAGGGCCCAGCCTCAAAACGTCCACGCACAAATGATGCAAAAAAATGTGTAAGAAATCTGACTACAACCCCACGACATGAAGCTGTAAACACCATCTCGGTGTCCATCCAGCCAGAAAAGCAAAATAATAATACAATTCAACTAAAAGCACATGCATCCACCCTAGGTAAGGCAACTAAACATGGGTGAGAAGACATTAGTCCATCAGTTGATCTTACTGCAAATGACTCTATAAATCTGTGTGATCTATCAACAAACACAGTAGACGAAGAAGAGGAAACAGAAAGTACTACGATTGGAAGCGAGAGCCCTGAAATGAAGTACGCTGAGAGACCGAAAAAAGCCATCGATGGCAAGATCGTTCATAATGAACGTTACCCACTGGGGCCGTCTGGATTACGGCCACCTGGGCGCGATACGAAACAGCTCGTCATTCCCAATGATTGTCTTGGGGCACGAAGCAAATCTTTTGGGGCTCCAGTAAAATCAGTATTGAAGCTTAATCCGAAATACACAAATGCGCAATCACAAAATCAGAAGCACCAAAGCAGTAGAGACAGATCGGCACAGCAAACGCCAGCAAATGATGGTTGGTGCAAATTGGAACTGGAAAACATCCTGGAGGATAAAAACGAAGTAAATTTAAGCAGAGCAAATGTGATGAGGTTGCTTCATTATATACCCACATTACGAAACATAAGATCAGATGACATTGCAATAGTATAATACAAAACAGAGTCAAGATCTGACTGGGTAATCCTACACATGAAGTCAAAGACCGTAGCAAGACCTCTATTGGATGCCAAAAATGACGTATTGTTCTTCGGATTGGATCTATCAGTATCTGAAGAGCAGCAGGCTCTCCACAACCCCACAAATGAGAAAAGCCAGCATTCTTCTTCCAACAATGCCAAAAGAGAAATGTTGTGGAAACAACTTAAACAACAGTCCGCACATCCAGCCGAAATAAACAAACAAAGGAGAAATGTATAGGACCACGCAGGGTCAAGAGGCATGACCCAACTATTAACATCATGGAATACGAGAGGATTTGCCCACTTGTTTAAAGAAGGAAATCCACAAGATATAATAAGTGTTTTCATCTGTTTGCAAGAAACGTGGCTCTGAGAAATCCCCTCATATGATGGCTACAAGATATTTTTAAATGAGACTGGTAAAAATCAATTTGGACGTCCTTTCTCTGGTCTATTGTCTATGATAAAGAATTCCTCAGGTTGGGAAGTGATAGGAATTAAAAACCCTAATTTATTTGTTCAAGCGCTCACCCTTCAAATGTCTTTACCCGACCAGTCAGGAAATGTACAAAAACAACACCTATTGCTAATAAACACCTACTGGAATCCTGTAATGATTGCAGTGTCTGACTATTTAGCCTCAGTAACACTGCAAATAGACAGTTGCTATGCATCGTTTATAGATCCATTCATCTTAGTGTGTGGCGATCTAAACTACACATGGTTTGACGGAACTAAAGTGCGCAACTCCAGTGACATGCTAAGAATTCCAACTGAACTTTCAGATCGTGGCACTAAATGGGATTACAAGCTCATGACACGTAATTGTGTAATGTTAAATGGATGCACCAGAGGCGACATCCCTGCAGCCCCCACTTGGCATCGAGGAGAATCAAAGAAAACTCTGGATTATATCTGGGTCTCCGAAAATCTGCATTCTCACATTTCAAATTTATCAATAAAGAAATCTGCATCAAGAGATCATGATGCACTCGTGCTATCCTGGGAGAACTCATACAAAAGACGGCAACTGAGCTATACAACACCACCAGACATTAACAGTGCTTGAAATCGACTGCGAATAAACAGCAGGCAGATTGATAATTTGACAACGGATTACATCCACACCTGTACCCAGAGTTCACATGTAGAATATGTGTCCTTACTGAAACAGTTCACCTGTATGCACAAGTCGATGCCAAGAATCTATAAACATCCATTTAGCCCTGAACTACGCAAAGCTAAGAAAACATTACAAAAAGATCTGAAAATGCTAAAAAAAGACCGGCGGAAAAAATCTAATTTTGCTGATGGCTAAGAGACGTCAACGCTATCGAAATTGGCTAAAGTCTTTTAACATCATACGGGGACAAGAAAAAGCTGAACTGATGTTGCGCTTACTGATCCAAAAAGATAGCTGCAACATATGGAAAATCATAAAGTCTGGCCATCTAAACCTGACAAGCACTCTAGCGAATGGAGTGAACGCCGCTAGCTGGGTGAAGCAGTCTTCAACAATGATGACACAGACAACCTTACCAATCCAACACTAGAAGTGTGTATTTGGGATGCTATCGAATCTGTCGAAGACATCGGAAATGCAATTAAAAAACTGAAGTCCTCGCGAGCCGCTGGACCAGACGGGATCTCAAACGTTATGCTAAAAGCAAACAAAGAAAATTGGGCGCAATTCATCAAAGTGTTATTTGATCACATAGCCCAAACGGCAACGATCCCTGACTCCTTGTGTGGTAGTAGTCCCAGTGTTTAAAAGAGGAAATCGAGATGATCCGGCAAATTATCGTCCCATAGCTCTGTTAGACACTATGGGGAAAATATTTACCTCCTTCCTCCAAAGAATAATCTCCATATGGGCCGAGAACGCCATGATTTATGATGTAAGACAAACTGGGTTCACCAAAGGAGTCGCAGTGGAACTTAATCTGCTGCTATTAAATCTGGTTAAACTAGATGCAATAAAACACAAGAAAAGACTATTTTTAGCATTCATCATCCTAAAACAAGCTTTCGATAGTATCAATCGTCAGCTCCTGTGGAAGAAATTGAAGTCCTGGGGCTGTCCAAATCAGCTAATATCTCCACTGATGGCATTACACGCAAACACCAGCATTTGCGTGCGGCTAAATGCAGAAGGTGAACTATCAGAAGAAGTACAACCCACAAAAGGTGTAAAACAGGGCTGCCCCTTGGCAGCCCTACTGTTCAAACTTTTTATATCAGATCTTCCAGCAGCACTTGCACAAACACGGTCTTTCCCCTCAAAAGCAAATGGAAATCACTTAAGCCATGTAATCTATGCAGATGATTTGGTGCTGCTCGACAGCACTGAAATAGGTTTACAAAGACTGCTGTCAGCTCTGCAAGACTACCTAACGGCAAATCAGCTGCCTATAAATGTGAAAAACTCACTAGTCGTTGCTTTGGCCCATAAAACTAAAACGAAGAAAGAGATCTTTAGGTGGAAAGTATATCATGAATCATTGACCAGAACAGATGCAATTCGATACTTGGGAGTCTCCTTTAACACCTCGATTAGAGAATGGAGCTGGTCAAACAAGCTCTCATCTCGCATGAGAATGTTTGCATTGCAAGGTCTTAAACTGCACGCCAAATATGGAAAATTCACACTACAACCGTTGGTAACTTTTTACCAGCAAAAAGTGACCCTGGTGATATGCTTTAGCTGCGAAACAGGGTGGAATATCGATGCAAATTTTTGGTCACAATTGGAAGGGATCTTTTGGCGTAAAACTCTCAAACTCCCGCAGTGTGTCTCAATGGTGGCAATTAGGTACGAGCTGGGACTTGAATCTTTACATTCCCTTGTTTTATGGAAATCGATAACACTTCTCCGAAAAATGAGACTATCACCTGTTACAAAAGCATATCTCATTTTAAACAACAAAAGTCACGATGCATCTGCCTCCCTACTAAATAGTTGGGAAGAGAAATGAATGGCTATCCTGGACGCCGCTGATGTAAAAATGTCCTTGGTCCTAAATATTCCACAACTGGAAAAAGAAAAATTCAGACAATGGAATTGGATTGTCAACACAGAAAAAACGAGCCTCACTGGCAACAATGATAGACTTAGGTCTGACATCGCAAGAAGTAGGAGAATTGCCAAAGTATCTTGCTAAATTTCCCTCGAACTATCATCAGAATCAGTTTTTAAGATTACGCCACAATCTATACTACACGCAAGAGAGGCTGATGAAAATAAAAGATCTAACAACTAAGAATGATACTTGCCGCTTCTGTCAGATAGAGGTAGAATCAATTAAACATTTAATAAATGAGTGCCCGAAGATTGCTGTCCAGCGCTCCTTACATCTAGAAGGCTATGCTCCAAAAAATGGAAATATGACAAATGTCCAGCTAACCTGCAATGTCATTAATTTTATGGACATGTTACTACCACGATCATCAGAGTCGCTGGACAGCCTTGCATGCAGACAAATTGTTGACAAGAACAGACGACTCATGCTCTCCTAAACTAAATTGTCGTTGTTAGCATGCTGCACGAGGCCGAAGAGAGAAGTGAAAAACTTTTTTTTTCTTTCTTCTCTCTCATTCCTCGTCTTCTCTTCTGCTTTTACCTTCTTCCTCCCGCTTCTCTTGTAGTATGATGAAATACATGGGGAATTTGGAATGGGAATGACAAAAAGTTTGTTTTCTTTTACAAAACTAAAGTCAATAAAAAAAATACAAAAAAAAATAGGAGATCATCTATGCTTGTTGTAAACTTGTCTATGAATGTAGAGTGAGTCATTGTTCTGGAGCTCCAATAGATATTCACCATTGCAATTCGATTTGTGTCTGTGGGACATGGTTTGCACGACTTGTTGGTGTGGACATGTTCAAGTATAGTAATTTGGGACCAGTGGTTGGGGTTATAGGTTTCTATCAGATGTAAATTGGCATCCATTGTGCAGAGGGTCATGAGCCCAGTGTATGGTCATCCTTTCTTCCCCAAAAATGCAGGGTTAATGCAATTCAAATAGCTGTCACAAGTCGGTTTGTTGACTAACCGGGTTTCCTGTAAACAGATGATTTCATAATTCTGTAGGTCTTGATTTCCTGTTTTGTATAGATGCGAAAATCCTCTAGTGCTCCAGGAGCACAGGTTGATCTCAAGTTTGGTTTCTTCATGTGTCAGTTATAATTGTGTTTTTGTTTGAGCTTGGTCATCTGCTTTCCATACTGGCTGGTGGGTTGATGTAAAGGAATGAAAGATTGCTCTGTCATGTTTTAGAGGATGTATAAAGCTATGAGACCACGTATTCTTTGGTGAAAGGCCAGGTGATTCTCTATTATTGTATTGCATGTCTTTTATTGATTTTGGAATTTTGTAGTGATACTTTATTGGTCTTGACTTTTTGTCCCGTTCTTATGCAGTGGTTCTCTCTTCATTACTGACGAAGGATTTCAGGTTCGTTTTGATTTCGGGTGAGCAAGAAAACCCTAGTTGTCTGAATGAAGCTTTGCAAAACATTATTCTGTCTACATTTGACTGTTTATAAAAGCATATCTTGATGAAGTCAAATATGATGACTTTTATGTCTTCAGAGCTGATGGACTGAAGAGTAGGAATTACATGGAGGAGGCACAACAAATTTGACCTGTTCAGTATTAAAATATCTTCTGATTCTTTTAGTCTTTGTAGGATATTTGAAGGGTCTTGCAGATGGCTTCTTGGACCTAGGAATGTCAGGAGTTTTAGGTGCTCAGTTGGTTCTCGTGCAGGTGGCTCTAGGTCTTGTGAGTTGCTTTTTCTATTTCATATGGCCTCAGTGTTATTAGGAGTGGGAGAGTCATCCGGCCAGTTGTGTTCATTTTCATATATTTCCTCACAAGAAAGAATGTCGCTTTCACTTCAAATATTCTGGCCTTCCTTGTACTCATCTATTATATAAAGAGATGAACTTTCTTTCGGTGAGTTGATGTTTCTTTTGTCAGACATGTCAGAGATTTCATCATCACGGGTTGTAAGGTCCATCATGTTGTCCATGATACACTTGTCCTCTGCGGCTTGTTCTTCATTTGTTTTAGGTGTTGCTGTCTTGTTCCTGTGGTTCAGCACTGGATCAATTTTTTTTGTAGCCTGATAGTATTCTTTCTGTTTCAAGTGCAGAACCGTGTTAGGAGGAAAAATCAGGTCCCTCAGGAAATCTCAGGATCCTCTGGGGTTTCTTTTGGGATTCCTTTTTTATGTTGCTGCTACAGGTTTCTTTTTTTGGTTATCTTCTTTTTCTAGAGGTATGAAATATGGAGAAGGATTCACTTCATTGGTTGGGGGCAGTTTTGATGGCAGGTGGGTTTGATCATTAATCTTTGATGTTTTCATGGTAGGACCATTTTTCAGAGGTAGTGGAGTTTTAGGTATGATGATCTTTTTTTGGTTTATTTTTTATTTTTGTCTGGAAGAGTGTTTCTTGCAGGTTGTTCAGGGGAAGAGTGCTTTTTCAGTTTTCCTTCATTTCGAAATTGTGTATAATCTGTGGGCTCTTTGTTACACAGATTATTTCCTGTGTTGAGTTGGAGAGTCTTCTGCTGTGGCTGTTTAGTTGTCACTTGCCCCGTCTCTTGTTTGTTCAATTTCTCTTGTTGCTTAGCAGCAAATAGTTTGAGGAGAGTTGTGGTCATTTGTAATTTCTCTGCACTATCTGATCTCGCAACATCAAACAACCTGGATTGCCATTGGGCAGAGATTTCGGCTTCTTGCTCAAGACGGGATTGGATTTTCTTAGTAAATGTTTCAATGTGTATTTGTTTTGCGTGGATTAAGGTGATCAAGGTGGCCTGGTCACGCATAGTTTCTTTTAGGGTTTCATACAGTTTTATGAAAGGAATCAGCGCTTGGCTGGTGGCTGCAATAAAGGAACTCTGGAGTTCAGCCATTGTTGTGAGTATTGGTGTGTCGCTGCCTTGTCTTGCTGGTTCACGTTTGCTTTTTTGATCATCTTGTGAATTGAGAGGCTTTGGCTTGGCCCTGTTTGTGTTCAGAGAGCTGGAGTTGGTGTTTTTCATCTGGTGCGGTTTTTCAGGGTAGTCGCCATGTTGAGAAGGCAGTTGTTGCGGCAAATGGGGGAGAGCATTTTTCTTGTGTTGGTGTTCACATTCCATCCAGGTCTCTCAGGTCCAACCTAGATGGTAGCAAGTTCCCAAAGATCGTATTACGTTTCTCTTGGTTTAACATGATTGATTTCATTTCAGTGATATCGAGGGAGTCTCTCCAGTTTTCGCTTATCCGGGGTGTTCACGGCGTTCTTGTGGTTCAAAGATTCAAGGCGAGAAAGGGCATAGGTCTGTTGCCATGTTCTTTTTGCATGGATAGCTTTAATTTTCTGTCGAGTGAGGACTAGGTTCTCTTTGTCTTTGATTTTTTGGTCAGGGCAGTTTAAAAATAGTGCATCAGCGGCCATAGGTGAGAAATGTTTGTGTGCTCTCTCTGTTTTGGATAAATTGCCGTGAAAGTTTGAAGTGGGCTCGCAAATGAATTTCTGCTCTGGTGCTGTATGTAGTGCGTCATTTGCTAAGGAGTTGATTCTTGTATTTAATTCAGCGGTCTGGCTCTTGTCTGGTGTTTTTTCAGGCTTGGGTAAAGATTCATGTCGGTCGGATAGATTAGCACGATGTTCTGTGCTTTCATTTTTGATAGCAGAGATATGAGGATCAGTTTTCGGTGTTTGATGCTTGCTTGTGAGCGGGTTCACTGTGTGGTGACTTTGGACTAGGCTTGCGACTTTTGCTGGATTGTGAGTGGGTGAGGCTGGTTTATGGTCACTGGCATTCATACACTGATTAGAGAGTGGTTTCAATGCAAACTGTCTCGTTTTGTGTGGAGACACAGATGTATTGATATCAGTATGACCGGGAGAACGTTTTTCAGTTTCAACAGTAGGGTGGAGTCTAGCCCGGTACCCTGTGAGTGGGCCAGTTGAAGCGACCATGATTGCGCATTTCAAAGGTAGTATCTCAGGTAGTTCACAGTTTCTCCACTTTTGGATCTGTATAGTCGCAAATATTCTTGTGTTTTGTCGGAATCCCAAGGTATAGGTTAATGATCTTGACAGCATATGGATCAAAGGCAGGTTGCCCGCAGTCCCCGATTATGAAAGTTGCTGTCAGGTTTAAGAACCACTCCATGAGATCCAAAGAGCTTGCTTTCTTCGATTGCATTCAGGTAAGAAATGCAGGAGTGCATTTTATCAGCTGCGATGTTGTTCAAGGGGTAAGAGGCAGATCTAGAACCGCCACGTCCAGTCTAGGCGAGGACAGTAAGGTGCAGGAGTAGCCCGTCTAGGAGCGCCAGGCGGCTGAGTAAGTAATGTTCAATTTCGTGGTATAGTGGCTGGTGATAGCGTGTTATTATCACAATAAACTTTATAAAGGTTATATAGATTATCTGCAATGCTGATAGGTGGTGTGTGACTACTTGAGTTGTGTCGTCACAATCAGGATTGAAGAAAGGTCAAAGAATACTGTCAGGAGTTTTGGGTAGAGAAGGAGTGTTAGGTGAAATTCCAGGTCTCTTTATCCGCCTTAAACGAGCTGGAATCGTGGAGGCACTTCTCGCGGCCTGCGTCCAGCCCAAACAGCCAAAAACAGCAGTGTTCAGATGCTCTTGGCTTACAAGGGGCTTAACGCCGCGGGGGCGGACGGCGTTCTATTTAGCTCTTGCTCCTGCTTCTTGGGCGGTGTCTATGTCCTTAAGGCAACAGTGGCAATTTGGTCTCAGGTAGCTCAACGGCTGGGAAGATGCAGCCAAAAACAGCAGTGTTCAGATGCCCTTGACTTGCAACAGGCTAAAGCCATATCCCAATTCACCAAAGCCAGTACTCTTCACATGTTTTTTTCACAACGACTTATTTAACAGGGTCAAGCAGGCAGCATCATGGATTAAGACTGGAGTAACCATTGAGAGAATATGGGCCTGATTCACAAAATAATTTTATAATGGTGCACTACCATTGGAAACATCTTCGTGAATCCAGTCCTAAGAGTTTATTCAGCTTATCCTCATTCATTTCAAAATATTCGGCCATTCTTAACCATAGGAACTCGTTTTCATCAATAACAAATGAGAGAAATAAAACTTTGGAAACGTGTATTTGGGAGATTTGCTGATTGCTCCTTCCAAGCACCTTAGGCCATTATTTTCCTTAAATGGGAATTTGAAACAATTCCCATTTTTATATGCATTTACAGCAACCTTCAAACGCACTGCCGGGTCCACTTTGGCCCACAGTTTTTAATAATGAGTACACTTACCACCTGTTCACCTCCTTTATTTACCATTCCAAGTGAAAAATCGGTTTTCGCATAAACACCAATTCTCTGCCCTTTTAATGCTCTGTGCGTTTTCTAAAACGAGTATGCTAAGTCATCTAAACCATAGAATATGTCACACAAAAGATTCAGTTCTGAATTTATGTGTTTTCACCACTTATGAGTTGTTAACTTACTTTCAAATTGACTTCAAAAAGACACAATTGTACCTCGACAAAAGAAAGAAGGAAAGAAAAAAAAAACATTTTGGCCTTTTTCACGGATCCCAAGGAATCGAAGCCACGATTTTTTTGAATAGATACTATGTGAATAAAAGAATAATTATGTTCACAAAATATACCAGTCTAAAACAAAATATGAACAGAACTCTATTAATCCTCATGTGCTATAAAAAGCTGTGGCATACTACATCAAGGTTATGCAATTCTTCAAAAAATGGCTAGGCATTTAAATAAATGTACTTTAGCTGTTCAAATGGGCGCCAAAAATCAAAAAACATTCTGGGTTTTTCCATTGTTACTTAAAAAAATACATAAACAAGGGCAACGCAAAAATGAAGCACCCTTATAGTAGCAGAAGAGTAGACGATCATGTGAGGGTGGAAGATCGTGTTGTGGAGTGCAGAGGTTCTCCGCAATTTCGAAAGTATGCCTTCACGGATGGACATATTATTATTATGATTATTATTATTATTATTAGTATTAGTATTATTATTATGTGTATTAATATTGTATTTATTGAGCGCAGACCTAGTTTTGAGAAGCAGTAAAGCGCTTTACAGAGGTATACAACAATATAGATACACCACGGAGCACTTTACAGAGATATACACCAGTCCAGATGCATAAAAGAGTGCTTTTCAGAGGTAACAACAGAACAGATATACAGCGGGAGCGGGGGCAGGATACAGAGGGGCAGAGAGCAGGGGTACAGATGTATAGCGTGGTGGGGATCAGAGGGCAAACAGCGTCTAGTGAGTCAGGTGGCACAGGGTTGATGTTTCGGCCTAGGTGTTGAGGAGGAGAGACTCCTTGAAGAGATGGATCTTGAGTTCTTTTATAAATTGTAGGTATGTGGGGGCGAGTCTGATGCTGACGGGGAGGAGGTTCCCTATTCTTAGGATGTAGGCAGAGAAGGCTTGTTTTCCGGTCATTTCCTTTTTTGCAGCAGGAGATTTCAAGTCTGCACGTGTCCTGGATTCAGGTGGTGCGCTGTCCGCCGGAGATGCCGAGTTTCTCTATGAATTAGCTGGATGACTAGAAGACTTGAAAGTGATTTGTGCATGCAGTGGTAGACATTGAAAGTTGATGAGTGACGTGGTGATGTGGATGTACCTACGTAGACCCTTGATGAGGCATGCAGAAGCATTTAGAACATTTCTCGGGGCACAAGGTAGTATGACGGGAGGCCTTCGAGGAGAGCATTGTCCCCATCCAGGTGGGTAGGACCGGTGCTTGAATGGTGGATCTTAAGCTGTCGGGAAGCAGGAAGGACTTGACATTCTACAGGAGGGAGAGCTGTTAGCAATCTGTCTAAGATTTTTAGATATGTGTGTCTTGAAAGAGAGGTGTTTGTTGATGGGGAATCTAAGGGACTTATTGCAGGAGGTAAGATCGGGTGTGAAGCCCTCGTGGGTCATGGTTGATAGCCAGGTCTGTATGTTTGGGTTTCGGTGTTGTTGGTTAGGAGTAGGAATTAGGTTTTAGAGGGTTTGAGAATTAAGTATGCACTAGACATCCAAGACTGGATCAGCGAGAGGCAGGTTTTGAGCCTGTGGATGTCCTTGATGGAATCGATCTTGAGGTATATCAGTGTGTCGTTGGTTTATTGGTGGATGTGGATGTTGTGTGTGGTGAGGAGGGCTCATAGCAGCTCCATGCATAGACTGAATATCACTGGGAAGAGGACGGAACCTTTATGAGCAACGTGCTGTTAGTTGGCAAGGTAGGACTTGAACCAGTGTAGGACAAAGTCAGTTATCTCTGTGTAGGGTGTACATGTAGACTTGGTGGCCTGCTGTGTCGAAAGTGGCCGAGAGGCTAAGTAGAAGCAGGAGGCAGGAGTGGCCATCATCAAGAATGTTGAGGGCATCGTCAAACACCTGTCTGGTTCTTGTCTCCATGCTGCATCTGGGTCTGAACCCAAATTGGTAGTTTTGGAGGAGATTGTTGGTGTCGATATTTTGCATGGCTACTGCTTTTTCAATGATCTTACCTAAAAAGGGAAGATGGGTGATGGGGCGATGGTTACCTGGGTTGTAAGGATGCAAAGTGTGATTCTTTATTAGAGGGAGGATTTGTCTTGTCTTTTGGGTCGATGGCAAGGTGCCTTGAGTTGGGGAGCTGGTGATGATGTCCAGGTAGGGAAGGAGAGCTTCTGTGGGGAGGGTCTTGAGGATGGAAAAGGAGAGAATGATGTCTGTATACGATGTGACTTTTAGGTTGGTCAGGGTTTCTACCAGGTCCTCTGTAGAGAGTGTCTTGAATGTTGTCCAGGGTGTGGAGAATTTACGAGGAGGGACATGAGGTGGGTCTGTGGATGCAGAGCTGGTGTCTATGTGCTTGTGAATCTTGCTGATTTTTTTGATGAAGAAGGTGTAATGGCCGTGGAGTTTTCAATGGAGTGTGGTATGGCAGGTAGTGGGTTGATGCAGTGCTTGACTGCTTTGAAGGGGCCTCTGCTTTTGTTGTGGTGTTCTTACAGTAGAAGCCCTTGGCTGTGTTGATTAGTTGTCGGTGGGTTGCTCAGAGTTCCATGAGTAGCGACAGGTTGGATGCAGTCCTGGTACAGTGCCTGGTTTTCTTTTGTTTTCTAAGGACTCTTTTGCTGAGGTTGAGTTCTTGCGTGTACCATGGTGATGATGGTTTTGGTTTGCAGGTGCATTGTTTCAGAGGCACGTGTCAGTGAATGGAGGCTGAGAGGGTGGTATTGAGTGCTTCCAGTAGAAAGTCACAGTTGGGTTGCTGGTGTTTGGTCCATTTGAGGTGGAATTTGGAGAGGTCTTCAGTGGGGGATACCACCAGAAAGTTATTGAAGGGCCTAAAAGTTTGTCTGCTGGGTTTCTGCTGGGAGTGCTTGATTGAGGTGGTGTGCAGGATGTTGAAAGTCATGGCCATGTGGTCAGACCAGTCAAGCGGGAGAGGCAAGCTGTAGTGGAGGGAAGGCATAGTGGTCATAATTAGGTCTGTGGAATACACTGTGTATACTATTCATACATTTCAGGATAAATAATGCTATTTAGGAACAAATTATAAATGTGTGGCTTACATTTAATTAAATTTTTACACATGATGAAAATACAACTTTTGCATCCAGGAGTTGGGAGGTTTCCGTTCTAGGCTATATGCAGAGTTGACCACCAATGGCATGTGCAGTGCAGCGTGAGGGCTGAGTTATGATTAAATTAAGGGCATTAACTGGTGAATATTCGAGTTTATGCTGTTTTGTGTTACAACCATAAAGTCCATTTAACAATTATGTAAGGTCCACAAAAAAAAGTCTCAGATGGCCTAATTGAAGTTTTGGTGGTGCAGTAAAAAATTGGCAGTAACTCTGTTACCATCAGTTTTCTTGGTGGTTGCAGAATAATTGCCACTTTCACATAATAACAAATTCCAAATTTGACCTTGAATTGAAGGACTTATAACCTGCAGATTTCTGGAGAGAAAAGTGATATTTTAAGGCCAAAATCTACAGATTTACAGCTCAGAATTGCCACTTAGTGTAAAACTGCAAAACATCTCCAAATGGGCCTATGGGCTAGCTGCTAGGGACTTGCACTTACTTATCACCACTCGTAATCCAGCAATAATTCTGCCAGATTGGGTAATAAAAACAGAACATTATTTTGCTGTTATTTTGCAGAATTACTGAACAATTACCGCCAAAATCATAAAGAGCCACTTTCTTTAGCAAAAGTACTTAACACCTTAATTAAAGGAACTCTAACTCCAAAAAGAATAATGATGGGAAAGCAGTGGTACCATAGCCATGCAGTCAGAGCAGAGTTTGTGACCTGCTCATGGAAGTACAAATCCTCTGCTTTAAGGAAAAAATATATTTTCAAGAGTGACTTCAAATTTCCTTATCAATGCAACATGTAATATTTGAACGTATTAGACAATTATGCAACCCTGAATCTTTAATATGCAATATTTCACCATTTCAAGAAATGTGGAAGATAGACCACTAATTCTGGGAGAAAATGTCCAAACTCTATCAGGTCTTATTAGCCAAGCAACTACCACCTCATGTCAGGTCAGAGATGATCCAATCAGATGTGGCACAAGGACTAGCAAAAAATGCATTGCAATAATTTCAACTCTTATCTGTTTATGTGTACCCTATATTAGCATCTGCTAGGAAGGTAGCAGGCTCTCCTGCAGCTGCAACAATTATGCATTTGAATAATGTGTTTTACAATGGCCATTACATTCATAAATAAAACAAATATAAAATCTTTCTCTTTCTGCAAGGAAGGTCACTGATAGTGCACATTATAAATATCCTTTAACATAACATAACATAACATAAGTCACAATGCTGCTGAAACAATAGCACAAATATATTACAGCATCCTTAAATGCAGTTGAAAAGCCCTGTTTATTAATGCATTACTTGAGGTGGTCTTCTCTACATAGATACAGAACTTAAATTGGTCCCAGGGAGTGTCAAACCAAGAAATGTGCAAATGTTGCCTTTCTCCTGGCACACAGTCTGCAATTAACACCATCCTGCATGACTTGAGATGGGACGTGGAGGTGAGCAGTGACCTGGCTCTGGTAAAACTGTATTTAAAAAATGATCAGTCATAACCCATCATGTACAATGTTCTCCTCCTGGAGCATTTCAAAACGACTCCCAGATTTAAGTTGTCTAGTGATGACCCTTAAATTGTCTAGTGATGACCCTATAATATAGAACACTCTTTCAGAGATTATTAGAACTATCACTGACTATGGCATCTTTTGGAAAAAAGCAACGCACATATCTTCCCATTGCCTATGTACTTTCAATGTTGTTGTGTTGCTTTACACATCAAGCACAAAGATGCCACCACAGAGGTGAAAGAAATCAATCAATTGATATAATCAAATCAGTTAAGATTGTGACTAAACATTCTCTGTTGGTCTTTCTATGCTAAACCTGAAAGTGGCTCACTCACTAGACCCCAGGGATCTGTCATCGCAGTGGCCAGGACATGGCCATCACTATTGGATCCAGTTCCTGGGGGTCGACCAGTGCGGGAGGATCACCTGGATGGGGGGTCTTCAGGGAGTGGAAGTTGGACACCGAAGGCTGAGACGCGGTATCCCCTTCCTTATAACAGCTTTCCCACATCCTGCACATTAGGATTCCTAGAAATTCTACACCCCCTTTTTCAACATGAACCGACAACGGACTAATACTAGAGCCATTTACCTGACATGTCCCAACACAAGGGTCAGGCAGAGTCAGGCAATTGCCAACAAGTACACACACCTGACTGCCCTTTCCCTTCCCATAGGGATAAAAGGCAGAGCATGAGAGCACACTCTGAGCAAGGCCGAAAGCACAAGGAAGCAGCTATTCCAGGACGGCAGTTCAAATGAAGGAGAAAGGCGGTGAGACCTGAAAGGGCATCAAGGAGGGAGTTGCTCTTGCCCTTTTCAACCCAGACCTGCAAAGCCTCCAACAAAGGAATCATAAGACCGAGAATCGAAGCTGGTGAATAGTGTGATGGATGTCAGCGGTACATGGAACCCTCCCGCACTGGTAGCCAGGGTGGGGGGAGAAGCGGTTGCTTTCATGGTACTGTCCTTGAGTCCAGTGGCAAAACAAAGACCTATGAGTTCAACACAGCCGGTGAGTCAAAAGAACCTGATAGTAGACCGGACTGTGTCAGGCTCAAGGTTTCAACGTTAAAAATATTAATAGACAAAGGTCTTTTTGTGAACAAACTTGGTACTAGAGATAGAGTGATCTGGTGCCAAGTGGCCACTCATCCAAAGGTCTCTAGCTGGTACCCCTCTCCTGAACAAAGAGAATGTAGAATTATGAAGGTATTGAAACTTCTTGTACCAAGAGGCCATAGCAAAGACCGGCATGAGGTGTCGAGGTGGACATACAAGGGTCAAGCAAAACCACCTGTACAAGCGTAAGTCCTTGTCATGTTGCAGATGTTTTGATGATTGTGAAATTGTGAACTTGACTGAGGGAATTGTGAAACAGGTGTTTGCGCCCGGCTGTAGGGAACACCATGCTGACTGTGATTTTATGAATCCCGCACTTGCCATAGGCTAACAGAGTGACCCAGAGAGACATGATCGCCCTTTGGAAGTCTCAGTCTAAAATTGGCAAGTGTTTTGAAAGGTTTGAGCCCGAATGAGGGGGACCTAACTAACACCAGATGGTTGAATAAAATTATAAAAGAGGAGATTGTGATTGAAAGGCGATAGTGAACCTGACTGAGTGATGTCAAGAGAATAGCTAAGGGAAGTGAATCACACATTGTGAAGAAGCTTAGGTAACTACATTGTGATGCAAGTATGAACCTGACTGAGGGATGTCCACAGTGAGTGGTTGGTCTGAGGCCGACTGAGGTAGGTTGACTACTGACAGAAGGATCGGAGCCTGGTTAAGAGGGATCCAAGGGTGAGGGAAATCACCCGACGTGAAGATTAGCAGAAGGAACTATTGTTTTGTTGTTTTTGGCATGTCAGGTCCTCTCAAGCAAGAGACTTTGCATGAGAAGAGACTTGGGCACAAAAGGCCCTGATATAGAGAAAAGGAATTGTAAGCTTGTGGCAGTGAAGCCCGGGTGTGTGCTGTGCTCAAGAGTCCTGCCTTGTCCCGTGCAAAAAATGTGGGGAAGGAAGACCCCAGCCATAACATCCTGACTTATCATTTTGTGAACTCTTCTTTCATTTTCTTGTATTCATTATCCCACACTATTTTGTAGCATAGCAGTAAGGATTGGCAATACATGATTTAGCATAGGCCCTTTTTATTTGACTAGATACCACTAAGACTGAATTATTATTATTTGATGGTTGTAGCATGCTCCCATGTTAGTTTTGGCATTAGATTAGGCATTTATCTCACCCATTTTACAGTTTAATAAACACCCTTGAACTGGGATCACTTGTGTCTGTCTTGCTTTGATACCATGCTTTCCTTGAATTTTCGATATGGAATAATAACGATTATTTCAATTTTATAAATGAATCTTCCTGGATTCCTAGAGATTTGTGACTATTGTCCAGCGGACATCTAACATGGAGACAGACATTATTTCTTGTATTATTGGAATAACAACATAATTCAGAGCTCAGGCAGAATTGCTGATCTTCACAGTTTACCCAATGTCTTGAACAGAACCGCTTCTCCTTCTTGTTCCTTTTCTAAAGTACAAAAGACACACTCCACTATTCCCCTGATTGTCCTTTACTGTACATTGTATTCTATTATTTTTCTTCAGAGCAGTTGTTGGCTCCCTGAAATATCACATTTTTACAGATAAAAAAATAAGTCTGCTTTGTCCCGTTTTAAGTGCTTACATTTATGTCTTGTTGGGTGGTTCTGAAAACAAATGAATTACATAACTGAGCAATCACATTAACCACTGAGAAAATTGGAGAACATGCTATGTTGCATTTGTTTTTTAATGCTATTATTCATTTTGTAATTCAACCTTTTACACATAATTTGAATTCAACAGATAACATAGCTCATTAAGGCATAAAAATAACATGAATCCATAACATTCAATAAATAAAAGCGGCCATAATATTATAAAACCACATAATGGTAAAAAAGCATACATTTTAAAAGCCTTAATACAAAAGGAAAATGTAAGAACAATACAAATACATCAATATGGGTACATCGAAGGGGGGGTCAGGAGCCACCAAGTTAGTTAAATAGGTACATCGATCAGATAAGCTTGTCTTTGATACGGTTCCAAACGTGGCATGCAGCCGCCGTGGTAACCTAGGATTCGGCACAATATATGGCACTCCAAAATTGGAAAGACACATAATCACCAAATTTCCCATAACTTTTAGAGTAGAAATTAGTCAAGAGGCTACAATTGGTGAACTTATCTTGAGCAGTTTCAATATCTCAATTACATATTCTGCATAAACGATTATCCCTGGGTACACCAGTCCAGGCACCTAACTTGGCAAAGACTGGGTCGCAAATTTAAAATAAATCATATGAGTGGGGAGGGAATGGCACTTAGTAAGATAACTACGGGGTTTGTCGAGGAAATATTTCCTTGGTGGTGTTTATCTCATACTGCCAGGCAGGGAAGCCATTTCACCAAAATGCCAGTGGTAGTGGGAGTGACATCACATGACCCTTGACCTCTGATGACATCACAGGAAGTGGTGTCATTTGACCCCACCCCAAAGTGATATCACAGGAAGCGATGGAACACGACCTTTCACCCATTGACAAAACAGGAAGTGGCATCACATAGCATTGTACACTACGAAAAATATTGTTACAATATCACTATAATGTGATGTACATTTCATACAAGAATGGATCGCTATATGCATCGTTAATGTGGAAAGGCCCATATTACCAAATTACTGTGAATGCAAGCAGACACCCGTGACCAAATGATACGGATGTGTTATTATATAGCACTTACGCTTAAGCGCTTTATATAGAAAGAATCTACACCCAATATCACTAAACCTGTATTGGTACTCATTTATCGACCTCAGACGGATGAAAGGCTGAGATGATGCGTTTAAGAACATACTAATTCAGTGACTCACCCCCTGAAGTGTGCCTGAAATAAACCTGTAATGAGTCTAGCAATTATTGTATATAATTCCAGAAAGACACATTATTTGGTATTCCTATTCTTTCTTATTTAGGGTCAGTGCTGAAAGTGTTAGACTTGTGGCACTCCTGTTCTTATTTTTCTTCTTTTTTTTAAGGGGCCTGAACAAGAAAGCCAGCCACTCCAGAAGTAAAGAGCCCTTTTTTTTTTTAGAGGTCGCAAGGGAGACCTCAGATGTCGCAGTTGCGATCCCTGGGACCCCTAAATGACGTCCCTGCTGCCAGATAGGTAAGTGACTGGATTCTGTCTCATTCCATCGTCCTTTTCACATGGCGAGAAAGGTTTAAGCCAATGAAGGTAACTGGGGTTTTATCCACCCCTATTTCAAGGAAATGGCCTCTAACCGTACAATCCAACTTCAACTCAATAAATCAACAGCTCCGAGAGCACCTCTCCTGGTGGGCCATAACTAACCTTAGCAAAGGGTTACCATCCCCCTCTGTATAGGTGATATCGGCTCAAAGTCTGCAAACTGAGATTTTCCAACAAGCCAAGAGTGATGGGAGTCCCAGCTCAACTCTGATAAAGTCCACTGGTGTGGTGCAAGGTAGATCTGAGAGGGAATGTAATATTTTGGACTTTAGGGTCACCAACCACTTAATGGAGCATTCTGGATAGATCTCTAGACCATAAAGTATAGTGGGTACGATAGATATCGTATAAGCTCGAACCTTGGCCCCGATGGAACCTCCCCAATCTTATTTATAGTCCTCCCGAATACCAACACTTCTTCCAGGCCCTAGTCTGGTTATTATTAGACTGGTGTGTGGCAAAGCAATTGTTCCGTAAGTAAAAGCCCAAATATTTGTAATTATACGGGCGTTTATCATAAGGCCATTTATTGATAGAGAAAGAGCATCAAATGATCGTTGAAGACCAATCAGGGTTCTGGCCAGTATCGTTGTGTCATCAGCATATTTAAGGCAGTACAAGCTCTTATTACCATAGGTGGGAGGATGATTATTTTTGAGCTGTTCAAGAAGTTTGTGAAAATCAGCTACAAACAGGTTGTACAACAATGATGCTAAGCACAGCCATGTTATAACCCCTTGATTTTAGGGTATATTTTGGATAACTTCCCCTCCTGAGATAAACAAATTCTAATTTGTGTATCCAAATATAACAGTTTAAGAAAATAAAGGAGGGAGGGGTCAATACCCTAACTGGCTAGTTTCTCCCATAGACAGCTGTGTGTGACACTATCAAAGGCCCCAGAGTAATCCACAAACCATATATAAAGCTGGGAGTTGGGAATATTGCCAGGAATCTGAAATACGCATCTGTATGGCCCAGATTCGGTGGGAAGTGCAATAGGTCTTTCTAAACCCTGTTTGAGAGAAATTAAGAATTCCCTTTTCAGTGACCCAGGAAGTCAGGAGTTCCAACAATATGCTTGCAAACATTTTCGAGGGGTAGTCTCACATTGCAAGCTTGCGATAGTTCGTAGGGATCTCCCATTTTCTGGACCCGGACCAAGATAGAGTGAAGCCAAGTCTCGGGAATTAATCCTATATCACAGACATGAACTAACAAGGAGTGCAATACATTGGCCCAAAGAGCCGGGTCAGACTTAATGACCATGCTGTTCATGCCATCAGGCCCTACAATACAGGATGATTTCATTTTGCCAATGAGTCCCACATAATCAGTTTCTTCACATTGATGCCATACCAGAGACCCAGTCATGGATTTTTTAGTTGCTTTGTCTAAGACTTCATAAGGGTCCCAATAGATCTTTTTTTACATGGGAAGCGCAAACCCCCTCGTGAATAGATGTAATTTCCCTCATAGAGGCACCAGCCAAAGCAACATGTGTCACATACCAAAATGTCTTGGAATTAATGGTGAAAATAAGTCTCTTAATGTAGGACCAGTTTACGTTGGTGGTGCCACAGCAATGACTATATAGCCATTGCTTGTAGCAGGATTTAACAAGGGAAGACTCTACCCTTCTCTCTTCAGCTTCTAGGTTGTTATTTTGACAAATGACCTTCAGGGCTTTATTTTTTTCCCTCTTCATTTGGCTATTTCCACATTGTAGACTGCTCCAAAAGTGGGACTAGGTCTTCACCATAGGAGTTGTCTACCCTGGGCATAGCTAAACAAGCTGACCAAGTGATTAAGTTTTTATTTATTTATTTATTCAAATTTTCTTTAAAGGGCTCACACAGCCCAGGGGCATTGAGGCACTCTTACAGGAATATGTCTCTAAGTTGCGTATTTATAACGCGCTTAATACCCAGAGGTTTCTAAGCACGGACCCAGGGATCGAACTTGTATTGCTTCGTGTCGTCTTGTTTCCAAGACGAGCACGTTGCTGCTGAGCTATCCTCCCGGGATCCCAGGATTCAAGTTGCTGGTCATGTACCTCCAGCCTCTTCACTTCAAGCCTCTTCACTTGATGTTTATCATTGTTGGTCACCATACTGTTGAACTTTCTAATGCTGGCAGCCGTACAGTGATGGTTATTTCACTGAAGATTGACCACTGGGTTAGTAGTTAATTTGGCCTTGGGTTTGGCAGTACAGGCTAACTCCATAGAAAGGATTGCATGGTAGCTGAGTTTAGTGGGGCAGACCTCAAGGGCTGTATTAAAGTTCTTCATGACCTTGTTGATAAAAACAAAGTCAATTCTGCTTTTGTGAGGTCCGTTTGACCATGTGGATCCATAATCCCCTTCTTTGGGGAGCAAAGTGGCCATATCGAATTCAGCAAGGACATCACACCAATCCCCTCCCAGTATCAGCCACACAATCCACAATGAAGTCTCCTGCCAAAATAATGGAACCCTTGTCATCTGTGGCTTACCACTCTCGTAGGATATTTGTAACCGTGGTCTTAAGGGAGGTGGTACAGCCACCGTCTAGGGTTCGACGTAGCCATCAGTAATGAGGGACGTGTGTGAAAAAGGCAATTGTGCATGACCCCACAAAGTGGATTACTCTGTCTGTGTCTGCCCTTATGTGGTTAAATTATATGCAGACTTAGTGCCCATGCAAAGGCCGTCCTTTAGGCCGCCCGCAAGAGAGATCTTTGATGGGCTGAAAAGCAATGAAAAGTAATCTAGATCAAACTTGCTTGTCAGCCAGCTCTCCTGTTGGAAGAAAAAGTTGGCATTAAACAGTTGAGCCTGGCTCTCGCTGTGCGACAAGAAGGAGGTGTGGCCTCACGAGTTCCAGGAGATCAAAGGAATTGTAGAAGGGGAAGACTTACATCAATGTGTGTTGGGAGAAATGTTTAACCATGTGCTTGCTATTCGATTGCCATTCCTTATCTGTGTCTTTTTTTAGATGACTCTATCGGGGCACTATGAAGGCCCTTTGGTCTCAATACGTATTCAGCATCTAGTACATTAAAAGGTCTTAAAATAGGCATCTTGAAACCAAGTTCAGTATGCTGGCAGATCATCTCTGCTGCTTCACTAGAGGCCATTGTCGCCAGGACCCAATTGGTAGGGCTATCTGCTCTGGGCAGTTCAAGAGATGAGATGTCAGTGTTGGTCAAATTATTAAATGCCGGGATTAAGCTTAAAAATTGGAACAGCCACGTACGGTTTAGAAAAGGGCTGAATCAGTGGGGCATCTTGCAACAATTTCAATATATTTAGGCTCCAAGAATTGAGACCCATAGACCTGTCCTTGCCGAGACTGGTCTCTACATTGTTGTGTCGATTCAACCAAACTGAGCCAAGGGGACGGCAGATTATTTTCTCCCTATTTTGTGATTGGATTCCTGTATATTATTCAGCTTAGCTGATTCTGGCCCTGAGCGCGATAAATCGACCCTGTCAGTACCCAGTATGATATGATATGGCATTTATAATGTGCCTATACACAAGTGCTCAAGGCGCAATGAGGCAAGGGAGGAGGACAGAGGGAGGACAGATACAGCGATCTTACTTGGCCAAGTAGCATTGAGATCATGCAAGTGCAGGGGACAGGGGAGGGGAAAAGGGCCAGGGGAGAGGAAGGGGAGAAGTGATGTACATGGGATCAAACAATAACAAGACGTGCAGCCAACAGGTGGCAAGTGCAAGGGTAAGTGCAGACAGCGGGTGTCCAATAAGTGCAGGTACAGGACTGTAGGGTTGCAGACACAGACCCAAGTGCAAAGATTGGCAGGAGGCAGTGCAGTGTGCAGCTGGGGAGGAAGGGACATGGGCCGGAGGCAGAGGATAGCCAGGTGACCCGTGTAATATCAGACCGGAGATCAGCAGGGGAGAGGAAGAGAGAAGGCAGAAGCAAAGAGGAAGGTTTTGAGGTGCTTCTGTAACCGGAAAAGGTTCACCTCAAGTTTCAGGGAGGCAGGGAGGCTGTTCCAGAGGGAGGCCCCAGCCAAAGAAAGAGATCTACCACCAACTCATCACTTGGAGAAGTGACTGGCCCTGAGGGAGTTGGAGGTGGAGGAGCGAAGAGCTTGAGTAGAAAGGTATTTTTGACGAGAGAGTTGGGGGTATTGAGGACTCAGGCCCCAGAAGGCCTTGTAGACAATGCAGAGGGTTGTGAACTCGATCCTTGTAGCCACTGGGAGCCTATAAAGATATTTCAGTGCTGGAGAGATACGATCCCTGGGCTTGAGCCAAAGACAAGTCTCGCAGTCCTGTTCTGGATGTGTTGCAGAGGGTGGAGAGTAGGAGCAGGCAGATTTAGAAAGAGGCTGTTGCATTAGTCCAGCCTAGAGATAACCAGACCTCTAGAGACAGTAAACTTCTGGGAGAAGGGGAGGAAAGGAAGAATACCTCTCAGGAGGTGCAGTTGGATGTTTTACTTCTCAGAGACTTCAGAGATGTGAGGAGAAAAGAAGAGTGTGGAGTCAAAGATGACCCAGAGGTTCTTAGCCTCACAGGTGGGAGCAGGAAGAGGGCCAAGGGAGGCCAGCCCGAGGGTGACAGGAAAGGAGGGTGCAGGTGTGCCGATGAGGAGGATCTCTGTCTTACTGGCATTAAGGCAGAGATCATTGGCAGCACACCACTCCTGGATAGCAGACAGACAGTCACAGATTAGAGAAGGAGAAGAGGTGGCAGAGGGGAGCCTGAAAACAAGCCGAGTGTCATCTGCATAGCAATGAAATTTGGAGCAGAGAGAAGCAATGCGGTGGGCGAGAGGTTCCAGGTATTGGTCGAAAAGCCAGATACAGAGGTTAGACCCCTGGGGATCAGCACAGGTTAGAGAGTGAGAAGGAGGAATGGAAGGACCCAAGTTGGACCTGAGATGGTAGGAGGGAGAGGAAAGCCATGGCAGGGCCTGATCGGTGATACCCAGGTTATTCTGAAGACGGTTGAGCAGGATGGCATGGTTGACCATGTCAAAGGCTGAAGAGAGATTGAGTAAAATGAAGACAGGGAGGAGATTAGAAGTGAGATTAGAGAGCAGGTCTTCATGGATGTTCAGGAGAGCAGTGTCCGTGCTTCTGGCTGCTGTAAAGCCAGACTGATGGTCATGGAGACAACCAACAGATTCATTGTGAATGTGTTCCTTGATGGTTTTGGAAGAACAGCGAAGAACCTGTTTTGACGCGGCTTTCAGAGATCAGATTGGTCTAGAAACTTTGCCTCCATGTGGCAACCCCCAAACTTTTTGCTGTTTTTTTACACCCTGATCTAGACTTTGCAAGAGAAGCGCAGCCTTCTGCCGCACTCCTCTGGGCTTTCGCTCAATTCTTATGGGGAAACTGACATGCCCTTAAGACAGTCAGTACTGGGAGACTTTGTTTCCCTTAGTCCTTTCCTCATGTTGCAGCTTTTGTGTAACATGAAACAAGAGTGCACTGTAACTTACTTTACCGTGCTCTTGGGTCTCTAGTCATTCCCAAGGCCCTAGAAACTCTCTCTGGACTTATTATGAACTGTGCAAGTGTGTGACAGACAGGACTGGTGGCAGCTATCGTTTCTCTTGTGTTCTGAACCCTTTTTCGCCATGTTATCCGTGCTTACCGTGTTTGGCACAAATTAGTGGCCTGGCTCCAAAATGGCCATGCCACGAGGTTCTTTGTCCTGTCCCTTGAACGTCTTGCCCCTTCACCTTCCCCAGGTCGAGCAGACCCGGGTCCGTCCTTATTTGGTCATGCACTTTCACACAAAACACAATGCTTTCGCAGGCTTTTGCATGCCTTGTGTGTGCCTCCAGGATGTGGGCAGGGGTGTCTGTTCCCAATACACATCCTGGGTGCCAGAGAGTCTGGAGTGTCCTGAATGCCTGGGACCACCGAGGTCCGTGATAGGTCCACGTATGGTGTGGGTGTTTGTGAGTCGATCTCCCATTGGGTCCTCTCCGTTTTGGTGCAAAGGTACCTTTGGATAAGAGGAGGCAGAAAACACCACTACCATGTCGCTCTCCTGAGTTCACACCGAACAAGGGATAAGGAGCCAAGTATACTGCAACAAGAAGCTGAGTCGAGGAACCGCTGGTCACCCGCTGAAGGTTTGGCACCCTGAACTGCTGTTGTTCTGTGAGACCCCTCTGCATCTGATCGTCCTAGAAAGTCTGCGAAGGTGCTTTGACCCATTTTAATAGTGGGATCAACTATTCCCGGCACCTTCATCAAACCCTGCAAGTAAGCCTCTTCAGAAGTGTCCCTGGGCCCACCAGTGGGCTGACCAGCTTACGCAGGACACTTTGCTCTGTCACCACTGCCGTTTTGGGGAAGCCATCGAAACTTGGTCTACTGCTTGCTCTGCGTACATGGCATCCTCACACCGATTTTCGTACACCTGGCATTCCCATGTCTGAAGTGAGCCGAGTGCACCCGGACCAGAGTAAATGCGGTTGCTGTGTTGCCCTGCTGCGGTAACAACCTGTGCACGTCCGCTGCATTTGGGACACACTCGACCCTGCATCCTGCTACACAGAATCTACATAGTGTCGAGATGTCCTGATCCTCGCAGCTGAACCTGCCAGCAACGTGAACTGAACTGGAAAAGTCTGGGTCTGCCTGCGTCATGGACCGGTGAGTAGTCCATACCCCAATTGGTGGCCCCTCACGCAGGAGCCCGTTTGTTTTCTACCGCTATTGCAAAATAGCGACTCTATCCGGCACTCTCACCCTGCCTCTGCCCACAAGTGGAGGCCTTGCTTGAGTAGTGGGGACCTGTTCTGCATCACTTCCTTCACTTCCTGAACTGCCTGAGACCCTTGAAGAGACCCTGCTTTATCCATAGGCACCAGGGCGTGCAGGTACTTTTGAGCATAAGGCTCCTCTCTTCGTAGGGCTCAGACTTCCTCCTAGTTAGGTGTATTTCTGATGTCGAACTAGGTCTAATGATTACTTGCACTGCCTGTTTTCCTCCCCATCTAGGTGGTCTACATATTACGTGGTCATAACTCCTTAGACCCCTCGGTTTTGTATATATATTGTATTGATTGTGATGTGTTGGTTTACTTTCGTATTATTGTGATTCTTTGCTATGTAATAAATGTGTCTATATTTTTAATATAACACCTGTCTGGAGTAATTTGTAAGTGTCCTTGCTTTGTGTGCTCATTGAGGTCTTTCCGTCACCCTCACTCCTCTTGAGACTTAGTCTTGACCGCCGCCATCGCTACCCTGATTGGTCTGGCTTGTCCAGAGGTTACCCTGTTCCAAGAAACTAGGCTGGCCTTCTGAACCTCTGCCCCTCCAGGTCAGAGTTCAGAAATCCATCTTAACATCCCCCACCCCACCCCCCATTGATAGCCACCTGCTAGCAGGCCCCAACTCATGTCTCCCCCACCCCCCATTGACAGGCACCTGCCAGCAGGCCCCGATTTATGCCCCCCCACCCACGCCCCATTGACAGACACCTGCCAGCAGGCCCTGACTCATGTCCCCCCACCACCATTGACGGGAACCTGCCAGCAGGCCCCGACACAGGGCCCCCACTCACCCCCCATTGACAGGCACCTGCCAGCAGGCCCCGACTCATGTCCCATGACGGGCACCCCCCCATTGACGGGCACCTGCCAGCAGGCCCTGACACATCACCCACCAAACACCATGCCATAACAATACAGACCCATGGTCCTAATGCCATCCCAAATCCCCTCCGCCCCCTAGTACAAGCAAGCAACCATCCACTGCACCCACTCCCAAATTACCCATGCCATGAGAGTCTGAAAAGAACCAGCATGGCCATGAAAAAATGTACAACAGAGCCACACAGTGGCAACACATGACTGAGGCAATGCTCATAGAGACATGCACAAAACCAATGAGAGTACACAACACCAATTATGAAGATATATGAAATGTATTAAAAACCATAAAAAATTACATAATGAAAATCACACATGCAAATGAAGAAAAAATGAAAGCAATACCAAAAAAAAATGAAAATCCCAAATCCCCCAAAAAAAAAAAATCCATGACATACAAACTGAAAAGTGGTCCTTCGCCAAAGCCCTTATGAATTAAATAAAGAACAAAAGCACAAAAAACCATTGCTCCATGGGATGATGAAATAACGAAAGTATGTACAAATCTGGAACTATTTACACTGAAAGTCAGAAGGGTCCATGATCCCAAAACAAAAGGAAACCTAGCAAAAATCCTATAAAAAATACAACTATATACAAAAAGTGGAGCAAAATCCATGAACTCGAAATAAAAATATAAAACAAATGAAATCTAAGCCTAAATAACTATATGCAAAGGACACGGTCTAGTCAGATGGCTCACTTTTTGATGTTCCGGGACAGGGCATCATGGAACTCCATGTCGATTTTCCAGAGCCAGATCTCCTCCCTGGCCTCGAGGTCTTGCAGGGATGCAGCCATGGCCTCCTCCAACTCCCTGCGAGTTGCCTCGAGGCACTCAGCCTGCCTCAATGCCCTGTGCATGGAGTTATCTGCCCTGACCATTGTGAGCCGTGCCCTCTCCACCCGCTGCCGCTCTGCACCTATTTGCTGGCCCAACCGCTGCCACACGGAAGACACTCCCAATCCTGGGTCCTCCTGCCCGCCGGCCAATGCCTGCCCCAATGATGTTGATGGCCCCAAGGCCACATGCCTCCTACGCCAAGCCTGACGCTGCTGCCTTTCTGCTGCCTGCCGCTGCCACCACGACTGCCTCCGGGTAGATGGCAACACCCGGGCCGTCATGCAGGTTCCCTGCTTGAATGTGCCTGCACATCTTCCGTTGCCAGGGGTCCAGTTGCTGGGGTGACCACCTGTGCTGGCGCTTCGACTCCTGACTCTGGCAGGGATGGGATGTCCACCACCCTGGCTGGGTTGGTTGGGGCAGGTCTACAGGGGGCCCTGGTGGCATCTGGGCCGGAATACGGCACAGAGAACGACTGGTGTATATTGTGCACAGAGGAGGAGAGAGCCACAAAACAGAGGACACATGGAGGAAACCCCGACCATGAGCCCACTCAACTGGGCCACGTTGGCACACGTCTCTTCTTGATGATGTGCGTGGTCCCCCCAGGAAGCACACACGTCATCACAAATTACACGCGTGCGCAATGCGACACCAATGAGGATGGATTCGATCCTGTCACGGGTCCCCACGTCTGCAGGTAGAGGAGTGCCAGATGATGTGGACCTCCCCCCTACCTGCGGACGGGCCTGGGTCGGGGCATCCCTGCTGGTGCATGGTGATGCAGTCACAGTGTCAGGGACACTGACATGCACAGGCCCCTCAATGGTGACCTGTGCTGCCTCCTGCCCCTGGACTGCACCACTTGCAACAGTGGTACCACCCCCACCAGGTCCCATGTGCAGCTTGGATGCGGCCTCCTCCTCCTCCATACACACCACCAACCTGGATGGCTCTGCACCATCTTCCACTGTCGCAAGCCCCTGTGGGGGCTCACCCTCCCGTTCTGCTGCAGCCGTAGTGGCGGACGTGTCACCAGTCTCCTCACTCCCGAATGATGGAATTTCCTGGGAGGGTGACTTGGCCTTGCGTTGTTTTTTCCCCATGGAGGCATTCCTGCCGCTTTGCTCCACAGCGCCGTCTCCACCCTCTTCTTCATTCGCCGCTGTGTAAAGGGAGACATAGAATAAAAGCATCAGGGTACTGTACAATAGTCCCCTAGACACAAAGCAATAGCACATGAGTGGTACTATCAAACGTCACTTCCATCATGTCCCTCCACAACACATCGGTCAGTGCAGGCAACACACATGCAGAAACAGGCATGGCACATGCAACAAACATTTGAATCCATGTCCAAGGCACTGTAGAAACATCCAATGGTGGGTTGAAACTCACATGCATCATGGGACATGCTGATCACATGCACACACATCACCGGAGGGTCATGCATCTGGCCTCGTATACCCCCAGACACAGTGGATACAAGGATGACTAGGTTGTATCAGTGAATCAACACATCGTCACGGACATGTGTCATGCATCCATGGCATTTACCAGTCACACACAAACTACTCAGACACACGGACATATACACCATGCATGTCCATGACAGCAGCACCCATCTCTCACACCCCAAAAATGTCCAAGTACAGAGACAGGCATGCATATATGTGTGCTTTCTGCATGCTGCTCTACATGATGCATTGTAACACATACACCATCTATGTGGTTCATGCCTGACTGGTCTCACATGCAGCACCATCATGTCCCTGCACACACACATCCATACATGACCCATGTCACACATACAGCCAAGTAGCTAACTACCACCACACTGCAACATGCACTGTTTTACACAGCAATGCATGGGCACTTACCGCTCGACTCCAGACGGGCCTGCATCATGAGGATCTGGTGGTGAAGCACTGGGCGAATGCACTCCAGGACCCTCATCTGCTGGGTGGTAAGCCTACTTGAGGATCCTGGACTTGTAGTCCTCCCTGCGCTTCTGGACGTGTTTGATTTTGCGGGGTGCCACTCCCTCCGCGTTGATGGCAACCACTATGTCCATCCAGATCCACCTCCTGCCTTCCTTGTTGGCGCGCAATGGTGTAAAGAGGGCATCATAATGCCCCAGGACTTGCTCCACCAGGATGCCAACTTCATTGGCTGTGAAGCTGGCAGCCCTCTGCCTCTCTTCTGGGGGGCTGCCACTGGTGCCAGATGGTGTTCGTTCGGACATGGCAACCCCCAAGGCAGGTGTGGGTGGGCAACTGGGTCCTGGGGCTGGGCTGTGGAGCGATGGAATACCCGTCGGGAGTCTTCTGTTTCAGCAGGGGTGGTCACAGTAACTGGACCCCTGCAGATGGCTGATGTGCAGGCACCAAATGGCAGAGCACTGTTGGCAGCAGGCAGGCAGGCAGCAGCAGCAGATGGCTTGTAGGAAGCACCCCTGGTGTCTGGGGGGCATTTAAATGGCCTTCTGGGCAGGAGCGTAGACATCCGTGTGTTGGGCGTGGCCAGCTTGATGCAGAGTGAATAGGCACGTGAAGAAACAGCACGTCAGCGTGAAATTCGAGGAAAGGGCCTTAGTGCGTAAACGCATATGTGATGTAACACGCGCAGGCGTTTCCCTTGGCATGGGTGCATAGTGATTCAGCACATGAAAAAACAGCACGTCCATGAGTTAATGCATGTAATTTGAGGAAAGGGCCTAAGCGTGTAAGTGATATGACGCATGGAGGCGTTACCCTCAGCACGGGTTAAAGGTGAGCAGGGCCAGCAATTCACTGTGCATGCTTTTCGTGGAGACCGACACGTGTGTTGCTACTTCTGGTTGTTTCACGTGCCATCACTACTTCACAGCGGATCAAGGACGTATCTCTTCTTTTGGCAGGGGTATTGGCTACGTGTTATTTTCATTACCACGCTAGTCAGACAGTGAGTCGCGCGTGCTATTTTTCCCACTGCGGGTCCCCCCATGTATCGCGTAGCCATTTTCAAGGTCATAGTAGCCTGCGTGTCCCAAACGTACGTGGTTTTCGTGACCCTGGGTGCCACAATGTACTGCGGGAGGTTAATTCCACATAAGTGGGCTACCAGGGGTTGTGTGCACAGTTTTACTGCAGTTTTGGGGTGCCTGAGCATTGTGTGACCCGTCACTTATCACTGGAATCATATACAGCATTGCAAGTGCACAGGGGTGCTCTTAACATCTAGTACCCGACCCCTTCACCCCAATTGCCCAGGAAAATTGTTGTGTACACCTCCCATTGGCACTACTACATCTCTGCCATGGTTGGGCGGCCACGAAAGGTGAGGGGCGCCTCAGCTGGGCGTCCTCCACATGGCGGGCGTGGTCAGGGACGTGGTCGGGGTGACCAGGGAGTAGGGGTACTCCAGGGTGTCCAGGGTGGCTACAGAGGGGTAAGAGGCAGGGGTGCGCCACTTCAACAGGATGATCTGCCACGTGTTGGTGCAGTCATGCCACCACCCCCTGTGGTTCAGGGAGATCCAGTCTGTTTCACCAACTGCCACGGGCCCAAGGGTAGTGGTAGCTGCAGGGGCAGCTGTGGCCACCACCACCCAAGCTGAGGGTCTGCCAGCACATGCTGCATTGGCACCTGAGGAGTCCCAGGATGATTTCCAGGTGTTCAGGAGGCATATGGTAAGTGCACGCAGGGCTGCTCTGACCGAGGCATATGTCCCTGGGGCAGTGTTGTCATCTGCTGCCCCGAGCAGCCGGTTGTTGGCAACTGCATGGGCAGATGCAGGTGACGCCACCCCGGCTGTGATTCTGCCAGCCAGGACAGTCTCGGTCAATGAACTTGGTACAGTGGCTGTAGCTGCGCCGGGTCCAGTCAAGAGCACCCAGCAGCCACTGACACAAGTTAGGGCTTCCGTCCTAGTTCCACCTGCCACTCCCTTGGTTCAATCCACCAGCACCACTGCCCCTACTGATCAGGGCGGCATTTGCCAATCAGGCTCCGGATCACTGCCCAAGAGGAAGAAGGTTTCACCTGCACAAGAGGCTGGGACCCCAGAAATGGCTCTGGTCTCTGGCACGTCGAGCTTTCGGCAAGCAGGAACTGGACTTTCTTGTGGGCTATGTGTCAAAACACGACCATGATATGCTAGTGAGCCCAAATTGTCACACTATGCCTGCCTAGCATTGGGACCACTGCAAGCTTGTTGCGGAGGGTGTTAGTTCATTTGAACATGAGGTGCGCACAGCTCAGGAGTGCAAAAAGCGTTGGGATGACCTCAGACACTCTGCTAAGCTAAAGCGTGCCTCATATTATGCCATGACTCGGGTGACTGGCAGTGGGCCACCACCTGAGGAGGAAGAACTCACTCCGCACGAGGTGATCGCTGCAGAGTTCATACCAGCAGAATTGTTCCAAGGAGTGGGAGAGATGCTGGATTTTGATGCCCCGTCCAGTGAGTGTTGTTGCGTGTTTGTCCAGGCCATGTGTGGTTTGCTTGCAAGATGTGTTGTGCTCAACTGCCATTACATGCTATGTGTACATGGTTCTCATGCTTGAGTCATTCAATGCTTCACTTATGCGTGCCTGCTGTGCAGCATGCTGAACATGTAGTGCAGACAGGGACTGTCCTCATCACACACTTGCACCCTACTCACATGCTAGTCACCCGGATGCCCCTCCGGTCCATGTTCCAGCTCACTGGCCCTTCTGCATGTAGCATGGGCTGTCTTTCCACTCAGCACTCGGACAATGTCATCGCATGACTGACGTGCATGTGTGTTCTGCCTGCATGCGGGTACTCCATGTAGGCATGCTCCCTTGCCTCTACACTCCCCTGCTCCACTATTGCACCATTGCACTGGTGGTTAACATGTTGGACTACTGCAATGGCCTGTTCAACGCTCCTGTGTACATTTACACTTCTCCCTGCTAACCTGCCAGACACATACTGTGGGGTACATCCTTTGTCCTTGATGCAGGGTGTCTCACTCGGAGTGTGCAGATGGTAGATGCTCCACAGGGACATGAGCACCCATTCATGCTCCATGTGCATTCCTTGCATGCCCCTATGTGTCCTTGGCAGGATTTGATCATCCATTCCATGCTCACTCTGGCTCAGTCTTGCATCATGCACATGTTTAGGGTGTCATAGTCTATGTGGGGCACAGGCCTCCCCCTGTTTCAGGCCCCCTGACTCTGTTCAACTGGTGTAGTGCCTTCTGCACAAATGGGTGTACTACAGAGGGTTCATCATGTGTCCTGCTTACTGTCCCATTCTCATCTGCTGTGTTGTCAGTCGACTCAGATGATGCAATTGACGCTACTCAACATTGTCTGCCAATAAACAGTTCTCTGGTCAACCTTTCACTGCCATGCTATGCCTCCCTGCATTTCTACATTTTCACTAAGGGGGGGGTTGCCTGCAGCCATGCAACCCATTGCATGCACATAGCATGTGATGCCTGACCTTGCCCTAACACTGCCTTCATGTTTATTGATTGACATCATAATGTACTTGTTGATGCAGATTGTCGGTTACGTACACATGTTCTGCACTGCACCAACCCACTTCTGAGCTATGTTACACTCTTCTACATGCCGACTCACTGCTGCAATGTCAAAGGGACCTGGCATGTATGGTCAGATTGTCATCCCTTCACTGTCATGAAAGGCATGGGCACAGGTGCATCCTGTGACTCATGTACTCAGTATTGGAACACCCTAGTGGGTGTTTAGCAAAGTTGATAGGTCAATCTGCGTCCTATTCTAACTGGTATAGGCCACAGATTGACTAAAGCCTGCCAATCGGGTTGTAATGACTGTGGAGCTGCCTGCACATGTGTATGTGTATACTTTAGCATACATCAAAGAGCAGTGTAGCTGTTTGCTTTGCTGTATAGGATGCTGTTCATGTTCACCATACAGGTGTATATGGACACTGGTGTTTTTCAACAATTTCACATGTACATATGCAAGCAGCTTCAACGTTGTGTAGTGCAACATTGCGCCTACTCACTTATGTTTATGTGAAAGTGTTAATTTACACATGTGTCCTCTGCAGCTTTTTTGTTGCATGACAAATATGTAGTTGATTAACGTTAATTCTGCAGAGATTTCAGCATTGTGTCCGTTATGTTCAACAGGCACAATCCTGAAGGTGCATTGTAATGCAGTATGTGTACGCCCAGGCCCACTGAGATAATCTGGTGGGGCCTGGCCGTGATGATTTGACACACTGAATAATGCTTTAGGGCACCATCAATGCACAATGTGCTCAGTCAGGCCCTGAGTGGTGTTCTGGAGGCTTCATTGCCGGAAGCTCGGGCCGTACTGTGAGTAATGGTCCCTCATGCCTGGTTGCAGGCCTTTGCTTTTCTCGGGACATTAACTATGTCTACATGGCCCATGACGCCCAGTACGAGCTGAGCTGCAGGTGGATGAAGCTATATTGGTGATGATGATTTAGTGATGCATGTGTACATGCATATTACGTGTGTCATGGTGTGTTTTGATTTACTTGCAGCTGTGGCCATTTGGCTGTTCAAACATGCTTATGCTACGTGCCATCTCTTTGTTGACATCTGTCATTTCTGCCTGTGATCTGTGACTGCCAGGGGTGGTGTGTGATGGAGGTGATATACTACATTCTGTACATGCGTAGTCTTCGCTATTTACACACATCCATTTCTGATTTTGGGTTGTGTTTGCAAATCAATGCGACTGGAGGCATGCAGGAATTTAATTTGTGTGTGACATGTCTGGTTCATGTGTTGGCTGTTGAAGTGATGTCTATGTGTGTGTGGGTTATGTGCTTCTGACATATGTACTCATGTTTGTTTTTTCCACATTACAGATGATGACGCAATGGAGCCAGAGGATTGTGATGTCAATCCTGACAAGGGGTTGCTATTGCATCAGCAACCAGGCACAAGTGGGGGTTGTGGGGTGGTAGGCCAAGAGAACCCGCTTGTGCTCCAGACCATTGTGTCCAGGGCTGGCAATGAGTCTAGCTTGGATGATCACTCTGACAACAATGTTGAGTTGGATGTGCATCATGTCCATTTGTCGACGGTGAGTGATTCTGATGTGGATGATCTTCTGTCCGCAACACCCGACTGAGGGGTCGGATGGTGTTGGAACCTCCACCTGTGGTGGATCGGGATACACGGTCACACTCCACACCAGTTGCTGATGTGCCTGGGGCATCACGTCAACAGAGGGATGTAGTCCTGCAGCCGCGGACGGTTCCAATCCAGCAAGCACCAGGCTCCTTGGGCCCTGCAGGGGTTGAGTCCGGCAATGCGGTGGTCGTGCGCCACCGGAGTTTACTGAGTGGGAGCAATCCATGTATGCCAATTCCGAACAACAGGAGGCAGCTTTTCATAAGATCGCTCAGAGCATGGACTGTGTGGCCCAATCCATGCTCCCCCCTGATAGGCAGGTGGATCTCCAGCAGCGAGCAGCACAGTTCTGGGCATCGCGGCCTCAAACAGGGCACGCCGGGCTTAAATGGTGTCTCTGCATCAAGCACTTGCTGCTCACGCAGAGGCACACAGGAAGGCCCTGAGGGATGAACATCAATCCCTCACATCTACTCTGGGTGTGCTTAACATGTCCCAGAGTAAGCGGTCATAGGAGAGGTTGGAGAAGCTTGCGAATACCATCTCAGCTGACCTACGTGCATGCCAGGAGGTGCTCCGGATGTCATGCAAGGGCATGCAGGAAGAAATCTGTGTTACACGTGCTACCTTGCAAGAGGAAGCACGCACATCACGTGAGGTGCTGCATTCTGACCTACGTGTCATCGCTGCACAGGACCAGGTTTACCAGTCCTGAAGACTTGCTGCCATTGAGGGGCAAGCTGTGCATAGGCATGGTCAGGGTACTGGGCCACGTCCACCTTCTGCTTTCCATCCAGAGGGTGACTCGGACGACTTATCTCCCACACAGGTCGGGCCGTGCAGGCGTTGAGCCCATGGAGTTTTTTTTTTTTATCTCAACATCATCGCATGTGGGTGTTGAGGTGCACCCTGTACCTCCCCCCTCCTGGGTGCCCCCAACCTACGGGTCGTATGTGTCCATTTTTTATTTTATTAGTTAGTTTAATTAGTTAATATAGTTTAAAATTGTTTGTCTATTGTGCATTCATGTGACAGTGTGGTGCTTTGTGGCTTTTGAAAGCATCCACTGTCTGTTCCAGCTGGGCCCATTCAAGCTTGCCTTGTGTTTGTGTTTGTTGCTTGGGGTCCTGACACATATGCCACTCCTGCTTCCCCTTTCCATTGGCTTGCAAGGATGGTTCCGTGTGACAACCATTTACACAAGGGCATTGGAGTTTCGTCATATCTGTGGCCTGTCTGCTGTTGTACTACTTGTGTTTACACCCCTAGTGGGGATTATGGATGTTTTCTCCACAGCATGCCTGCAATCAATTTTGGTGAGTACATTTTTGAACTGTCCATTTATTGATGTTGATTGTGATGTATGTTCATTTCTTACCTGTAAATGTGCTTGATACACTTCATGCTGTAGACAGTAGCCTGCACCCTTTAGCTGTCAAAGTCACACTGATGGTGGGAGGGGGCCGGGTGTTGACAATGTCAAGTTGGTACGTGTTGAGTTCAGCCCCTGGGGATTGTGTCAAAGGAGGATGCATTAAGAATGTGACTCAAGAGGCACAACTCACGGTCCAGTCCTCACTTGAGATGTCCGCCTATACTACTACTACGCTCTGTTCCGTTTGGATGGCAAGTTGTATCTGTCTTCACTCTTGGAATTTGATGCTGCCTGACAGCACAGTTTTCATACTGGACTACAGCTCTTTTACTTGTTTTTCACACTCTGGTGCATTTAGTCCCTGTTTTTCTTCCTGCTCCTGTCCTTTTTACAGATCTGTCCAACTGTCTCTGGGGCAGTTATTTCCACATACTCTCACACTGCCTCGCTTTGCCTCCGTACACTTCTGTGCTACAGCATCTCTCTGTCGCTCCACCTGTCTTTCATCTATTACATCCATGCCTTTATGTTGACTTTTGGCTTTTACCAATGCTATTCAAAAGTTGTGGCTCTTAAAGTGCTGTCAGCTGTTTCTGGCTATCTCACATTCACTGTGCCTTTCCAGACTTGTGCTGTCTCTGCCTTTCTTTGTTCACGCTATAAAGGATTGATTGGGTTTCATCTCAACCATCCAGTTGTGCCAGCCTCCTTGGTTATTTTCTACTCAAGTTCCAGCTCTACCTGTCAGGGTACAGACCCTGGGGTTGTGTGGGAGGAGGTCAAATGTAGGTCTCAGACAGGCCCAGTAACAAGCAGCATTAGGACACACACACAGAAGAGATTCCAGCCTTTCCCAGCAGACACCCGCCAAGAACTACAAAACCCTGCCAACGTTGGGTGAGACACACGTGTGCATGCGCGCGCGAACAGAAACATGGGGCTTGTGCTCAGAGGTCCATCAGAAGCAGACGTGTTTCCAGGAGCTCTGACTAAGGTGAGAAGCACGAGGGGCCACGCCCCAGCCGACCTTCCTCCAGGCCCCTCGCACATGAATGCTAAGTAGGACTAGCGCTGGGGAGCTCAGCCAGGCATTGGGGAAGACGCGCACAGTACAGCAAAGCTGCGCTGAGGAGAAAATGCCAAGAAGCTTTCCAAGTTGTCATGGGCACACGCAGGAGGGTTGCCCATATACTCGAGTCCCCCCTGCTGCAGAGAAGCTAAGTAATTGGCGCATTAGCGTTCCTAGCCACAAAATAATACGGCGCAAGATTGGGCACCCAGCGACGCACAAACTCTGGTGCAGTACATATCATTAGCATATGCAATTAGCCACGTGCGCTGCCTATAGAAAGCCGCGGCTGGCAGAACTCAACTTGCACTGAAGTCGCACCTCACCACACGCATCTAGCAGCACATCCAAGGCACATTCTATCTTGTGTGATTCTTAACACATGGTCTTCCGTTTAATGCGGTGCCACGTGCAGCTACCTTACCGCTTTCACAGTGTATAAACCATCATGGTGACAAGCAAAACTATACGAACGAAGCAGCAGACAAGAGTGCTTGTTTGGGGATGAGTCACTAAGTTCGAGGCAGTAATGGTGTTATGTGTGTGTGGGGAAAACACACAGAATAGTAACTCACGCTCTCTTTGCAGCATTGAACTGCTCCTGTTACCGGACCTGAGAGTGCGCAGACAGGAGACCAGCACTCACCCCCGAGATAAGTCTCTCTTTTGCTCGCTTTTGAGCCATTTTGTAGAATGTGCATGAAATACATGGTTTCTCTGATTGAGTATGTGTAATTGTCAATAGTTGTATTTTGTATTTTCACTACGTTCCCTTGCCCATCCACCCCCCTTCTCCTGATGCTCTTTCCGGTTATCCTACATACCGATGCCTATCCAACCAATGGATCTCTAACCCTCTTTCCCCGCCAGGGTCTCGGAGGCCTATGTAAGCTTTACCTTGCAGGCGCCCAGACCGCGGAGGGGGTGGTTGGTTCGTGCCACTCCTGCACGTGGAGACAGGAGGTGTTACACTATCCATCAGTTGTTGCATCCTCATTGATTATTGTGTACTAAAATTGCTACCCATCCTGTTCAACCATTGTTCAACTGTGCTACCTTGGTAGTTATTCTATCATTCTGCATAGACCATATTCAGCGACTTCAAGTCATCTACTGGAGACTCTTCCAGGGTTTTTTGGTGGCTACAGGCTTTTCCCTGGTTTGGGGGTTTGGCTCCTTGGAGTTCTCTGCGATTTGGTATTTTTACCAGTCAAGGTGGACTCTTACCCGAAAGGTAGAACAAGGAAACCAAGGGGTAAGGGGATCCTGAAGCCAATGAACCCCAGACACAGTTCCTCTGAAGGTCATGGTGATGAGTAGATGAGGGAGGGCCTTTTTTTGTCGGACGGTACGCTTGGGCTACCGTGTTTGGGCACTCTCTGACATTCTCATTGTGGTATACTATGTACATGATGTGTTCTGCTGTTCAATGGCTGTTCCTGTGTTGAGTTTACTTTTCAGATGTCAGGGGATTGTTGTGGTTTGACATACTGGGGTGTACACATGGCCAATGTTCACATGTGATGTGTACAAGACACTGAGGGTCACTTGATTTCACATGCATGTATTGAGTGCATGTCCCTACTCAGACACACACTTACACAATGCTCCACCACACATACAACCATCCTTCCATGCCCACACATGCACACAAATTGCCTTCTCTGGCATGCTGTGTCCCAGAAGCACATGATCACTTACCATTTGGGGATTGTGTACATCCGTCACTAGGTTATTTTGTTGCTTGTCCTTTTTATATGATGCTCAAGGTGTATCCCCAACACAATGGCTGCTCACTGTGCTGTGTGCTGAGTGGTGTGTTGCAGGAGACACACACAGCACACAGGTTTGGGATTTGCGGATTTGGATTGGCCAATGTGCATGTCAACAGGCATTCTGTCTTTTGCTGATGGTACCACTGGTGGCATGCATTTGTGTATGACTTTTTATGTGTGGGAGGTTGTTGGTCAGTCATGTCATCTGATTCCATGTCAGGTGTGATTGTCTCAGGCCTCTTTCCATTTATCACGTGTCACTTCGTATCTAATTGGTCATGTGTTGTGCTTTTGGTTTGCTCTTTTGCTGTTGCATGACATGTCATGGTGTGACCGACAAGGGTGATGTGGGTTGGGAGGGTTTGGGTGACATACCACTGATTGTCATGGCCTGTTTTGCAGGGGGGTGGTGTGATATACACCTTGCATGTGTTCCTTTTGATCACACAGGATTGGTTATGTTTAAGTAGCGAGGGGTGTACACAATGTAGCACTTCCCTGCCAACATTCTCAGGGTGGTAAGGTTGTGACAGTTGACTGTCTCTTTGACATCATCGATTGTCACCTGGTATGTGCCAGGCCTGTGTGCACTCCGCAGAGGTGTGAGTTTAGGTGACAAAACTTGGCCACAAGCTGGGTCTGGGCTGCCTTGCCACATGCCCTTTCCCCTCCCATGAGGGGCACCTGTGCCTGTGGTTGGAAATGTGGGGGCACCACCATGTCCACCGGTATGCCCCGCTGTGTTGCAACATTGTGCAGGACACATGCTGCCATAAAGATCCTGCACACTACTGGGGGTGCATATAGTAGCTGCCCGCCAGAGCAGTCAAGGGAGTGGAAGCGTGACTTGAGCACTCCGAATGTGCGTTCCACTATGCCACTGGTTGCAATATGGGCAGCGTTGTATCTTACCTGGGGTGGTGTGGTGGGGTTCCATATTGGCATCATCATATGGTTGCTCAGAGGGTAGGCACTGTCCCCTGGGGAGGTGAGGATGGTTGTCATTAGTTTGGGTTGGTGTATTTGTCTGTGTGTCACATGCATGCATGTGCACATACATTTGTACTCACCAATGAGCCATGTGTCACCATGCTTCCCAGCTTCCAGGTCCCTGTCCCGGCTCAGGGCGGACATTCTGTATATGAAACTGTCATGGGTAGACCCAGGATAGTTTGTATAGACAGAGGTGATGATTCCATGGGCATCGCATACAACCTGTACATTGATGGAATGCCAGTGCTTGCTGTTTCGATAGATGTGCTCAGTGGCCCTAGGTGGACGTAGGGCCACATGGGTGCAATCTATGGCACTGAGCACTTTGGGGAAGTGTGCCACCCTGTAAAAGTCCTGGACCATGGCCTGCCTTTCTGCGGGTGTTCTGGGCATGTATATGTGCGTGCGGACTGAGGGGCGCGCAGTCATGATTGCCAACACCTGGTGTAGGCAGCGTGACTGCGTGGCCTGTGAGACACCCCCAACTATGGCAGTTGTCTGCTGAAATGACCCAGTGGACAAAAAATGCAGGACATTGACCACATTTTCCAAGGAGCTCAGTGCTTGGGAGCACACGGTGGGTGATATGAGGACATCCTCCCCCTCAGTGACCAGGCTAGGATGATACAACGTGGAAACCTATACCTGCCATAGACCTGGTCATCAGGCATCCCAAAAAGGCAGGTCCTGGGCAAAAAAATGCGGGGCCTGGCTATTCTCCTCCTCCTGCGGTGTCCCACGATCAATGCTGCGAGAAATGGGACATTCATCACAGCTGTATATTAGTGTTTGTTGTTTGCACCCACTTTTATACTGCAAGGGACACTTCCGTCTACCTTTGTGTGGTGGACGTGTTTACGCCTCTGCGTGTCTTTTGGCATGTGCAGATTTCTCGTATTCGATTCCATGAATACGTGTTGTTTGCACGCGTGTGGGCGTTCCGTTTATTTCCCAGCAGTACTTCCCTAGTTACGCCTTCTTTTTCACACGTTGTTCCCTATTCTGCGTGTTCCGCCCGTTTTTGGTGTGTGCGCTACACGTTGTGCGCTTTCGCTCTGCGCATTGCGCACAGTGTTTGGGATGTCGCTGTGACGTGTGCGCCTGTGTGCGTCACCCGCAGATTTGGCGCACATCCCGGGGAAAACACACGCAGGGCCTTCCATGAATCGCACGCTTGCTTTTTCACGCTTGTGCCACAAATCTTCGGCGCACATTTGTTCCATTAATTGCCCCCTTAGTCTTTATTAGATCATTTGTTTGCTGACAAAATGTTCAGCTTAGGCTATTTGAGTCCCACCATTGTTGAAATAGCGGCAGGACCTCAGGTTCACAAGAAAATAGCATTTGGTCCTGCTGTACGGTAATCAGATATTTGGGAGAGACTGATTCGTTTTTGGAGTGTATGACGCTTCATTTGTTAATTTGGGATTGCAGAAATAGACACATGCATTGGAATGTCAAAATGTTACAATCTTAAAATAAATATGTGCCAGAAATGAGGTTCGCAATCTGGACACGAACTCAAAAAGTGTCACATTTACAAGATATAATTATGTTGGTTAATATGGATGATAAGGTCTGATGAGAACAAAACAAGTTTTAAAAAATGTGACCATGGTTTATTGCATAATTTGATGCAATGTGATGCAATTATAGGACCTCATGTGCTTGCCCTGCCATGCTCTACTCCCTGTAACTGTTGTGTTTTTGCCTGTGCCAACTCGCAAGCCCTGTTGTGAGGCCATGTGAAATTGTCATCTGCTGCTCCCCATGTGGGCATCCCACTCACCTGTATACCTGTGCTCCCTGCTGAGTTTCCATCTGTCCAGAGCAATGGACTGTAGCCAGGCTCCATTTTGTCCCGCCCACCAGCTCCCATACTGCTTTTACATCAGGTCCTTGGCAAAGCCTAGGGCAAAGTCCGACCAAGTCCGGTTTCTGCTGTTTGCAGCTGAGACTTCCTGTGCTGGCTCTGCCATGCTGTCCTCCCTGAATTTGGTGTGTTGCAGCCTGTGCCATCCCATCAAGCCTGGTTGTCAGGGCAAGTGAAGTTGTCCTCTGCTTCTCCCCATGTGGGCATTCCACTCACCTGCCTGCTCCTCCAGCCCTCTCCAGTATACCAGTGATCCCTGCTGAGTTTCCATCTGTTCAGAGCAACGGAATGTAGCCATGCCCCCTTTTGTCCCGCCCATGGGCTTTAATACTGCTTTTACATCATGCCCTGTCCAAAGCCCACGGTGAGGTTTGGCCAAGTCTGGTTTCTGCTGTCTGCAGCTGAAACGTCCTCCACTGGCACTGCCATGCTGTCCTCCCTGAATCTGATGTGTTGCTGCCTGTGCCATCCCATCAAGCCTGGTTGTGAGGGCAAGTGAAGTTGTCATCTGCTGCTCCCCATTTGGGCATCCCATTCACCTGCCTGCTCCTCCAGCCCTCTCCAGTATACCAGTGCTCCCTGCTGAGTTTCCATCTGTTCAGAGCAACGGACTGTAGCCATGCCCTGTTTTGTCCCGCCCACTGGCTTTAATACTGCTTTTACATCATGTCCTGGGCAAAGCCCAGGGTGAGGTCCAGCCAAGTCCGGTTTCTGCTCTCTGCAGCTGAAACTTCCTGCACTGGCACTGCCATGCTGTCCTCCCTGAATCTGATGTGTTGCTGCCTGTGCTATCTCGTCAAGCCCGGTTGTGAAGGCACCTGTTGCTCCCCACTGTGGCAGCCCTCTCACCTGCCCACTCCTAAAACATTCTACAGTATTTCAGCATTACCTGCTGAGTTTCTATCTGTCCAGAGCAACTGACTTTAGCCAAACACCCTTTTGGCCTGCGCACGGGCCTCCAAACTGCTTTTAGTTCATGACCTGGGCAAAGCCTACGGTGAAGTCTGGCCAGGTCCAGTAGCAGATGTCTGCAGCTTTGACTTCCTATGCTGGCCCTGCCATTTTCTCCTCTCTGGATCTGCTGTGCTGCATCCTGTGCCAAATTGTCAAGCCCAGTTGTGAGGGAAAGTGATGTTGTCATCTGCTTCTCCCCATGGGGCAGCTCACTCACCTGCCTGCTCCTCCGACCCTCTCCAGTATACCAGTATTCCCTGCTGAGTATCCTTCTGTCCAGAGCAACAGAATGTAGCCCTGCCCCCCTTTGGGCCCACCCACCAGCCTCTCGACTGCTTTGAGATCAAGTCTGGCTGCGTTTGCAGCTGTCTGCTGATAGATGCTGATTTCTGGCTTTCTTTTACATTATTCTTTTTCTATACTATGCCTCTTTCTCTTTCTTTCTCTCCAGGCAAGTTGTGGTCAAATGTGTCCGCTTCCCTAGTTGCAGCACACCCACTTTACAAACGTACTGGTTCTACTCTATTTTCCATCTTAGTGCTTGCTTCATTATTACTCCTTTGACCCGGTTGTTCTTCTCTAGTTGTGACTACTGAAAAGACTATTCCAATTCCAACTCTGCACTCACCATGACTCTGATCCTTGCTCAAATATTCTAATCGTATCTATCATCCGTTTATCTCTCACTTGTCTCCCAATAATATTGCTTCATTGAATGCCTGATCACTATATAATGAATCTCATTTGGTTCTGGATATCTTTCTTTGGCTAAATTTCCATTTTCTGTGTGTCACTGAAACCTGGCTTTCTTCTTTTCAACACAGCCATCCCTGCATCCCTTTGTACCTGTGCTACTGCTTTTCTTCATACTTTTCAGCTGTCGGCACGAGGGAGTGGGACTGGTGTTCTTTAATGCTCTTTATTTACTCTTGTTGCTACTTCCTTATCTCTTCCCACGTTTGCCTCATTTGAATATTCTTTGACCAATTTCTCTAAACCTTACTCTCCTATCGTTCTACTTATTTATCATCTCTTGGTTCTGTTTATACTTTCTGTGATGATATTGATGCTCTGCTTGCTGTTATTCAACCCCATTCATATTACTAGGTGACTTTAATCTTCATCTTTCATCTTTTCACTCATACCTTCCTTTCCTTGCATTTCTTTATTTTTACTATCTTGTTACTCTTCCCACCCCCCCTAATCACCATCTATTACTCATTTCCATTCTCTATTTCAACAACTAGATCATCTTTATGAATCAGCAACATACGTTCAGAGTGATCATCATGCTTATAATACATCCTATCCTTTTTGTATCATCCTGTATCTCTAGTCTCCCTTCTCATTCTGCATTTGCTGCTCTTTCTGCCAATGATGCAGCTTCTACATTTTCCTCTTCTCTTTTCTCATCTCTTCACAGCCTGCTTCTGTTTTTTCTCCTTCTTGGAAGCCACCTCAGCCCTGACTCACCCCTTATCTTTACTCTGTGTGAGTTTTTCGTCATCTTGCGTGGTGCTGGCGTAAAACTCTCTCTGACTCTGACCAATGGAACATTTTATCTTATGATTTATTATATGATAATGTGCTTTTTTTGACTAAACGGTCATAGTATTCTGATATTTTATGTACTCAATCTGCTAATTATAGGCACTTGTTCCAATCACTTTCACATCTTCTCTCTCCTTCCTCTGTTGATTATTCACTTAGCTCTACTTTAAATGTGTCTGACCGTGCCACTTATTTTACTTCAAAAGTGGCCACTCTTTGTGTTACAATACTTCTTTCTGAGCCTTCTTCCTGCTATTTTTCTTCTATATCTTCATTTACCACCTTGTTTATCTCATCATTCTTCTAATTTTCAACTCTGATTCTTCATATTTTCTAGCATGTGCTCATCCTACAGTGTTTTCTCTTGCTCCAATTCCTTCATTACTAATAGTAAATGTGTATCCTTCCTTGATTTATTATCTTACCTGTCTTTTTAAAATTTTTCTTTGTCCTTCGAGCTTCCCTTCTTTATTTAAACATGCCTCTATTCTTCAAATTCTCAAAGAACCTTCATCATATCCTTCATCTCCTTCAGATCGGTGACATATTTCTCTTCTTGCCTTTCTTTCTAAGTTACTCTAATATTGTGTATCCTCTGGTTTCTTAATTTCTAACTGCCATTTCTATTCTTCCTTGTTTTCAGCCTGGTTTTTCATCCTATTTATTCCACTGAAATGGATATTCTTTCTGTTTCTGATTCTCTATCAGCTGCCTTTGACACAGTGGATCATACTTTACTGTTACGTGTCCTTTCCTCTTTTGTTTTTTTGGGTTCTGATTTATCTGGGTTTCGCTCCTACGTTTGGAATTATACATACCCAGTTTCTGGGGCAGGGACTGTTTCTGATACGTTATCTATTTCTCACTGTGTGCCTCAAGGCTCTTTTTTAGGTTTTTTCTTTTTTACTCTATATGTCTCCTCTTGCTGATATCATTTAATCTTTTGGGATATCTCATCACTTCTTTGCTGATGATACCCAACTATTTTTGTCTTTCTCTTTTTTTTACACTTCCATTCATGATAATCTTTCTTCTTGTGCTCTTGCTATTAAATCTTGAATGTTGTATCATGTTCTTATTCTGAATTCCTCTAAAACTGAAGTTCTTTTGCCCCCTTTTCTTTTTAATGATATTCCACCTCCTTCTTCTGTTTCTATTACCCTTCTCTAGTTCCTATTCCTTCTACTGCTCGTTATCTTGGTCTGTATCTTGACACTGACTTATCTTCCTCTCATCAAATATCTACCATTTCTCGTTCCTGTCTATATCATCTTTTTAACATTTGTAAAGCTTGCCTTTCCTGGCCTTTGCTACTACCAAACTTTTGGTGCCTTCACTTATTTTTTCACATCTATTGTATTTCTCTGTCTTACTCTTTGATCATCCTGTTTCTCGCTTTTAATGCTTCTACTTGTCTGTTATACTTACTTTCTCCTCATGATTCTATCCCTCTGTCTTTATCCTCTCTCAGCTGCCTACCATTTCACACTTGACTTAAATTACATTTTCGTTGTATTGTTTTTCTGTTTATGGTCTTGCTCCTTATTATCTTTCATCTCTTATTTCTTTTTATGTACCTTCTCATTCTCTCCATTCTAAATCTCAATTTCTTTTATCAGTTCCTCGTCCACACTGTGCCCAATTACGATTCTGTTCCTTTTTAATGCTTGCACCACCCCACTGGAATACTCTACCCCTCACTTTTCATTCTATTACTACCTATTATGTATTTTGTTCTACACTTAAGAGTCATCTTCTCTAGTCTTGATGAAAATATTTCTTGTTCTGTAAAGTTTGATCTGGCAGTGCTTTGGTGTAAAATACAAAATAAATTAAAATAAATACTAATACAAATACAAATATGGAATATTTTGGAAGTGTGCACCTCTTTGAACATTTCTTTCCTTTTTTGCATTCTCCAAGGTGTTCGTCTTGATCTTTTTTTTAAATGTTTAACATTTATTTCTTGAGTTCTCTACTTCACGATATCTAACATTCACAAGGCTGCCATGAGCACAATTTGTATGGAAATAATATTGTCAGACAAAACAGGCACAGGGGTGCATCTTGTATCTGTAGATGTGTCCATGCAAACAGCAAAATATGTATCATGCAAGTGCACAGTACAAGTTCCAAGCGTCAGGTAATCTTTGTGTCAAATTCAGGCATTTGCATGTATGAAGTGAGTGCATTTTTGCTGATGTATCTGACAAGGTGCCAATAGAACTCAAGGGTTCTCTGAGAGTTATTCAGTTATTAAACTCCCAATTAACCCATCCCCCTTGTCCTTGGACTTCTAACATTTTCTATTGACATTGACACGCTGTGTGTGTTCTGAGACTATATCATAGAAAAACATGAAAAAGGTTACGCGAGATTTATGAATATGCCATCCAAACGTCCCACCCCCTGCCCCCCATTCACACAGTACTCTGGAGACACAGAGTGTTAACTTTCCGCGACTTTAGAGAATGTGCCTGGCCAAGACCAGTTATAACAGCCATGTTTAATACCTGTGTGGCAAATGACCAGCACTCTTTTATTTACTGGAGTTGAGACTCTGGATTGTGCAGCTTGTAGTTCATATATGAATGGCTGTGTACATGGGTGAAGGTACAAATAGAAAATTAGCTCCTAGGCACTGCATGTCTGCACAAAACATTTGCATAAACATTGTGCTTAACACACACTTTTGAAAATTTGAGTCAAACAATGCACAGTGCACTTATGTTTTAATATAATCTATAAAGGTCTTAATGTATGCTATGGTCATGACATTGGGCCTCATTACGACCCTGGCGGTAAGGGGTTAACGCCAGCGTTAGCTGCGCCGACCCCTTACCGCCAACTACGAGGTCCCTTAGCGCCATGGCGCTTTTAACACCTGCTTTTAGCAGGTGTTAAAATCCATGGCGCTAAGGGACCATGGAGTTAATTACGCCACCGTAATTTACGGTGGCGTAATTAACGCCTTCCCCACTCCCATTATGCCCTATGGGGCAAAAATGGGAATGGGGAAGGGTAAATGGGGATTGGGGACTTACCGCCCCGCCAAGGTCGGAATGGGGCGGTAAGTCCGCCAACCACCATGGCGTAAACGTAGTTTACGCCATGGTGGTAAAGTCACGGCCCAGGCGGTAACTTACCGCCTGGGACGTAATGAGGCCCATTGACTGTGGTTAATTACATGTTTGAATTGAGGATTTGTTTAAAATGTATGTTGCTATTCAGGTTATATAATAAACTGGATGATCAGAGAGACATTTCTTTACAAGTTCTTCAGCTACCCACACTGTGGCATAGTGGGTGCTGGGACAAGCTGGGACTTTTTCCTTTTTATGTCCTGAGATGTTTGTTGTGAGGCATAATGTCAAATCCGACCTTTTTCTTTTATTTTCTTTATTGTATGTGATACAATTACAAATAAATAAAATATTACACACAATGCATTCATTTAATTAAGACATGCAATTAAATCCTGTAAAACAATGTCAATTCAAAACGAAGTATTTTAGAAAATTGACATAACACAAATAATACACCGCAATGTTATGTTTTGTTAAAGGATATTCATGAGTCGCACTATCAACATCGTAGTGGTTCCCTAGCGCTCTGGCGGATCGAAGAAAGGGAAAAGGGTGGGATTGGTTAGTAAGGTTGAGCAGGAAAAAGAGCAAGAGAGCTGTGATGTGCTGTTGGCAGCCTCAGTTTGGTTTGCTGAGCTTAGGTGTGCTTTTTGGTTTGTAGCTATCATGTGTTGTTGTAAAAGGATATTTGTGTTATGTTTTGTTGTTGCGATGTAGTGATGTGCGTGCTGTTTGTAGTGCATTGGAGGTGTGGTTGTGTTTGTGTAGATTGTGAGAGATGTATGCAGAGAGGAGAGATTGTTTTCGTGGGGGTGGTTAGTGGCATTGCTATTTTTAGGCGTTGCACGATAATCCTCACAATCCTGTCTAAGTGTGGGACAATGCTAATCTTTACAATTCTATCTAGATGTGATCCAAGCTGGCATTCACAATTCTGTCTAGATGTGACGTGAGCTAATCCTTACAATTCTATTTGGATGTGACACAAGCTAGTATTACAAGTATGTCTATATGTAACGCAATGCTAATCTTCATAATCCTGTCTAGATGTGATGCAAACTAGTATTACAATTCTTTCTAGATGTGACGTGATGCTATTCTTCACAGTTCTGTTAAAATGTGACATGAGCAAATCTTTACAATTCTATCTAGATGTGACGCAATGCTAATATTCACAATTCTGTCTGGCTGTGATGCAAGCTAGTATTATAATTCTGTCTAGATGTGAAGCAATGCCTACTTCACAAATTTTGTCTGGATGTGACTCGAGCTAATCTTCACAATTCTGTCTCAATTTGTTGCAAGCTAGTATTACAATTCTGTCTGGATGTGATGCAATGCTAATCTTCACAATTCTGTCTAGATGTAACGCAAGCTAACCTTTCCAATTCTGTCTGGATGTGATGCAATGATAATCTTTACAGTTCTGTCTAGAAGAGACACAATGTTAATCTTCGCTGTTCTGTCTAGATGTTACCCAATGCTGATCTTCACAGTTCTGTCTGGATGTGACGCAATGCTGATATTCACAATTCTGTCTAGGTGTGATGCAATGCTAGTCTTCACAATTCTGTTTAAATGTGGCACAGGCTATTATTACAATTCTCACTAGGTGTGATGGAGGTTAAACTTCACAAGTCTGTTTGGTATGACACAGGCTGCTATTACAGTTCTTTCAAGATATGACACAATGCTGATCTTCACAATTTTATCTAGGTGTGGTGTAAACTGACATACCCTAATCTGTGTCGATGCAATGGAAGCTAATCTTAACAAACCTGTTTAGGTGTGGTGCAAGCTGACATTCATAATTCTGTCTAGGTATAATGCAAGCTGGTATTACAGCTCTTTCTAGATATGGTACAAGCTAATCTTCACATTTCTGTCTGGATATGATGCAAGCTAGTATCACAGTTTTGTCTAGATATGACGTAATGCTAATCTTCGTAATGCTAATCTTCGCAGTCTGTCTAAGTGTGATGCTGGCTCATATATGTAATTGTATGTGAACTAGCTCTCACAGAGTATAGTCCACCTAGTTGTGAGATGTTGCTCACTAATCGTAATGTTGAGTGAGAGATCTGGCATAATCAGTCTAGCACAAACAGACTAAATGCAAAATGACGCTATCTGGCACAGTCAGTCTATCTGTCACAATCCTGCTAAATGTGAAATCCTGCTATCTGGCACAGTCAGGCTGTCAGGCACAATCAGGCACACTGCAAATTGTTGCTATCTGGCACAGTCAGGCTGGGTGGCACAATCAGGCCAACTGTAAAATTTGCTTTCTTGCACTGTACGGCTAAATGTGAAATCTCGCTATCTGGCACAGTCGGGCTGTCGGGCAAAATCAGGACAACTGCAAAATGTGGCTCTCTGGCACAGTCAGGCTGGGTGGCACATTCTGTCTCAATGTGAAATGGTGTTATCTTTTACAATCAGGGTGTATGGCTTAGTCAGGTTATCTAGCACAATCAGGTTTGGTTGAACATGTTATGTCAAAGAATATTTATGCCATGCACTATCAACGCCGGAGTGTTCCACTGGCACTCTGGCGGATCTGAGAGTTAGGAGGGTTGGATAGTTTGGTGGGTGTAGCACGATAAAGGTTGAACGAGAATAGAGGTGTTCTGTGGGCAGCTTCAGTTTGGTTAGCACCATTCGCTGATCATGGGTGTGGTTTCCAGATCCGGGAGCTCGCATCTGCTGTTGTGCAATTCAATGTGAGGTTTGTTTTGTTGTTGCAGTGCCGCTAAGTGCTTGAGGTTTGAGGTACAGGAGAGAGGTTGTGTTTGATTATCGTTTGAGTGGCATGTGCCAAGAGTTGATGTATTATCTGTTGGGTTTAGTGAAAGTTAAGAAGGTAGGATCATTTGGTGGGTGTAGCGGGGTACAGGTTGACCGAGATTAGAGGTGTTCTGTTGGAAGCTTCAGTTTGCTTGGCGCCGTTTGCTGAGCATGGGTGTGGTTTCCGGATCTGTGGGCTCCCATGTGCCGTTGTGCAATTCGATGTGTGTTATTTGTTGTTGCAGTACAGCACTAGCGGTTTGAGGTTCAATAGAGAGGTTGTGTTTGATTATCATTTGAGTGGAGTGTGCCATGAGTTGAGGTTTTAGCCATTGGATGACTGGATTATCTCATGCTTTCGGGGCATCTGTCTTGTATTTCTTTCTATGCTCTTGCAGTCTGTTGGAGCATTCCCCTGTGGTTTAATCACCCAGTTCTGCTTGAGGCATCAGCCTATATATGAGGCTGTCTAGTGCTCCATGGGAGGGACAGGAGGTGAGGACCTCCCACACCCAGGTTTGAGATTGCTATGGTTATCATTTGCTTTTGGTCGTAAGAGTGCACTGTCTAGCATTGTCTCCATTTTATCTCTAGGGGATGGTCTCCTCCCAATGAGATCTAGGTTCCCCCTCTCCTGTTAGATGTTTGTTAGTGTGTAATCCTTCTTAGATTATTTTCCTGTGGTTTTGGTCCATTGGATTTAGTCTGGCGAGGGCGCATGGCTTTGGAGGTACCAGATTAATTCTGGTTTTGTGGCAAAGAGCCAGGTTTTGAGCATTTTCCTGAATTTTAGGTGGTCCTTTGCATTTTGGATGTGTTTCAGGAGGGTGCTCCAAGTTTTTTTCTCCCAGATGAGAGACGGAGGATCCCCCTGGCTTTTTCCTTGTGTAGGATTTTGGTTCAAGGCGGATGTCATTGCATGATCTCAGTGTTCAGGTCGGTTGGTAAATCATTATTTTCTTTTCTAGGAATTCTGCTCTTTGGCTGTGGATTTATCTCTGTGTTATGCACATTGTTTTGAACATGATTTGTTGTTTGACTGGAAGCCAGTGTAACATTTCTATCGCTGGGGTGATGTGGTTTCTTCGTGATAGTTTGAGGAGGAGTCTGGCCGCTGCATTTTGGGTACGTTGCAGTTTCTTCAGTAGGTGTTCTGGCATTCCGAGGCAGAGGCTATTGACGTATTCAATTCTTGACGTGATGAGGGCGATGATTGTAAGTGTTGTATGGGTGCATAACAGGAATGTTAGGATTCTTTTTACCAGGTGTTGGAGGAAAAAACATTTCTTGATTATTGCATTTACTTGTGGTTTTAATGTAAGCGCTTTGTCCATTAGGATTCCCAGGTTTTTGATGCTATGGTTGTTGTTCGTAGTTCTGTGGGGCATGGGACATAAGTGTTATTTTCCAGGTTTTTGGATACGATTATGATTTCTGTCCTGCCTGGGTTGAGCTTTAAGTTGTTTGTATTAATCCAGTCATAAATTTCTTTGAGGCATTCTCCCAGTGTTGTGTTGTCTTCTTGTATATCTTCGATTTTATAGATGATGTGTGTGTCGTCTGCCTAGTTGTAGCACATAAGGGTGTGTTTTTTGATGATCTTGACTAGCAGTGCCATGTAGCTGTTCAAGAAAAGTGGGGATAGGGATGATCCTTGCGCATTTCCGCAGTCAGTGTTCCATGGAGCTGATTTGAAGGGTTTAATCCAGTCTGTTTCCGCTCTATTTGTTAGGAATGATTTTAGCCAGAGCATGATTGTATAATTACTTTGCCTATTTTGTACAATTTCTTAATGTGATTGATGCACATAGCTAAAAACTTCATGATCCAAGTATAGTGGCGAGTGTTACTTGAAAGACATCTGATACATTTTGGTGACCTTCCGAGGACCTTTATAGAGTGTTCAATATTATCATGATGCAGGATATCTGCATCTGTAAATCTTAAAATAAGTTGGACAACTCTTCTTTGTGAATAGAACAGATAGAGGTAATTCTATTTTGAAAAAAAATAACCTTGTTGAGCAGGGCTTCACAGTACATATTGAAATGCTGATCAACCATTCCAGCAGTTTTTAGTTATACATATTGATTGGTAATGCATGTATATATATATATTCACAGAAAAACCCTTAGTTAACATGCAACTAAGTTACACAGATTTAAGCAGCAAAACCCTTTCCATATTGCACCATTGCACCCATTAACCATGGAATTCAACAGCACCCATTATCCCCACCTCACTCTAGATGTAAAATTCTGCTTTTCTCTGTCTTAATCTCATGATTATAACACTCGCTTTTTTTAAAAAGTGTTTCCTCATAACTGCAGATAGTAATAGCAATTTACTACCAACAAACACAGTCATCTGTAAATGCTCACAAATAACAGAAAAACGCAAGCAAAAATTGCAAACTCTCACCTACCCTCCCAGGCTCTCACCACGTACCTCGTAACTCTCTTGCCATGCTACCCTCATTCCTCTCAGGTCCTTTTCTCCTCCATAGCCCTCTCCCATTCCTACCAAACACTTGTTGTTTCATGTGACATATTCTCATTCCCAATCATTATGCAAAAATGTTCAACCTCTTTACTTGGTCCCCACTTCCCCACCCCAAGAGCCAATTTTCATATGGTATCCTTTTCCCCCTTTCCCAATGCTAGCCTAATGCCAATTCATCCTTTCCCTTCCTCCAAGTGGCTTTTTTTTGTACACTTTTTGTTTCCAGCTAACCCTGGTTATAACCATGGTTATCTCTTGCATCAAGCAAAAATAAATTGTGGCTTTTTCATTTCTGAAAAGACTTATATGTATAGACTCCATCTACTTTATATATTCTCAGTAAATGCTGATGCATTGTGGGACTCGTATAGCTATAATTTTGAGAGAAAGGGCATCCCCTTCTTTGTCATTTTTTTTACCAACTACAGGACAGAATAACGATAGACCCCTCCCGGAAATCTAGTGAACACTTTGTGGCCAAGTTGTTTTGTTCCAGGTCCAATTCTATCCAGCTGTTTTTTCTGTGTGCTGCGCAGACATTTCGTCATTGTCTCCATTGGGAAATGAACGGAAGTAGGCAGTAAACAGCATTTTTTGCTTTCTCAATAACCGTTTCATTTTTTAACAAATCTTTCCTGAAATGTCCAAACACAAATCCTCGTAGGGACTTTTCATCAACATTTATTTCACATGTGATGTCATCAGTGATGTCATCAATGACATGTGTGATGTCATCTTTGATGTCCTGGGTGTTAGTCTCAGCAGTGCATTGTGGTAGCGCGAGTTATGGTTGTTTAGCTTACCATAACTGGCGAATTTCTGGGGGTTTTCGATTTTACTTGAAACCATAACGTCCCTTTAACAAAGTTTTTTCTTTGAATTTCATAAGTTCTTATGTCCAACATAACCATAACGTCCCCTTAACAAAGTTTTTCTTTTAATTTCATAGGTTTTTATTAGTGCAACTTAACCATAACGTCACTTTAACAAAGTTCTTTCAGTGAATTTCATAGGTTTTTACCAGTGCATGCTATTTTCCTACAACTTTCTTATATCATACTTACCCAATATAGCAATGTTTGTGTCCAATTTACAAAGTGTCACCTTAAAACGCTGCCATTTCCCACCATGTGGAATAATTTTTAATACTTCCATACACTTTTTGCAACTATTTCAACTAGTTTTGCATCCATAGACGTCTATGAACATCTGACTTCATAGCGGACCTTCCGGACAGTGCCACATGACCACACGCTGACGCGCGGCATGATGACGTGTCCAAGAACCCATCCGCACTTCACAATTAAATCTCTGCTGGTGAATTTCTATGGTTTTTAGGTTTTACTTGAAAAAATAACGTCCCTTTAACAAAGTTTTTCATTGAATTTTATAGATTTTTATTAGTGCAACTTAACCATAACGTCCCTTTAAGAAAGTGTTTTCATTTAATTTCATAGGATTTTATTAGTGCAACTTAACCATAAGGCCCCTTAACAAAGTTTTTTTTTCAGTGAATTTCATGGGTTTTTACCAGTGCTTGCTATTTTCCTTTAAATTACTAATATCATACTTACCCAATATAGCAATATTTGTATCCAATTTACAAAGTGTCACCTTAAAACTCTGCCATTTCCCAACTTGTGGAATCATTTTTAACACTTCCATACACTTTTTGCAACTATTTCAACCAGTTTTGCATCCATAGACGTCTACGAACATCTGACTTCATAGCAGACCTTCCGGACAGTGCCACATGACCATACGCTGACGCGCGGCATGATGACATGTCTGAGAACCCATCCGCACTTCACAATTACATCTCTGCTGGTGAATTTCTAGGGTTTTTAGGTTTTACTTGAAACCATAACGTCCCTTTAACAAAGTTTTTGATTGAACTTTATAGATTTTTATTAGTGCAACTTAACCATAACGTCCCTTTAAGAAAGTGTTTTCATTGAATTTCATAGGTTTTTATTAGTGCAACTTAACCATAAGGTCCCTTTAACAACGTTTTTTTTCAGTGAATTTCATGGGTTTTTACCAGTGCTAGCTATTTTCCTACAACTTACTAATATCTTTCTTACCCAATATAGCAATGTGTGTGTCCAATTTACAAAGTGTCGCCTTAAAACTCTGCCATTTCCCACCTTCTGGAATAATTTTGAACACTTCTATACACTTTTTGCAACTAATTCAACTAGTTTTGCATCCGTAGCCGTCTACGAATATCTGACTTTATAGTGGACCTTCCGGACAGTGCCACATGACCATACGCTGGTGCACGGCATGATGACGTGTCCGAGAACCCGTCTGCACTTCACAATAAGATCTCTGCTTCGTGGACAGTTTAGAACTGCATTTTCTACTGATCTAGGAACTTTCAACTTCAAAATTTCCCTTGCACAGCTCCAACACCTATTCCTACTCATTATCCATTAACAATCTAGTACACAGTATATACTTTTAGCAAAACTGCTATTTATCTTAAAATGGCATCAGCTAATGCCATCCCTCCTCCCCAAGAACCACCACCACGGCTGTAATCAAGGAGCATGAGAAACACTGCCCCCTACCCTAGAAATAACACACGCGCAGCATTTTCCCTTGTCCACCTACCCCTCCACATTAGTGTTTGGTTCCTCTTCTCTCAATTCCCTCTCCACATTTCGTTCTCAGATCTCCTGCCAAAAGAAATACATCCAAAAACAACCAAAGACATATTCCTTTAGGAACCACCTTTCACAGTTAAAAAATAGAACTAAAAAACATGTATAGACTCCATCTACTTTATATTTCTCAGTAAAGTACATAGACTCAATAAGATTTTATAACATTTCCATTTGCATTTTGTGTTATGCTAATGGGAATATTGTGGTGTTCATCCTCCTTTCCAGAACTAGAACGGTGAATACCAGCCCAGCATCTTAAGTTATCAGCCCAAGCAAAGCAAGGGTGGATAAAGAGGTCGCTGGACCATTATTCCCCCATTCCAGCCCCTGAAGGCCATTAGCACCCTAGGTTCCCAAAACGGGAACCAGGTGCTAAAAAAGAGGATTTTTCTTCCTATACCGGGACACCTGCGGCGTCCCGGTGTAGGAAGGAAAATCCTTTTTCCAAGATGGCCACTATGGAAAGGGAAGGCAAGGGTTCTATACAGGGCTACTCTTCGCTTTCCATGGCAGCCTGCAGAAGGCAAAAAGAGAACCCTATGACCATATTACCAAAAGCACATTTTTCTTCCCTTTCAGATCTACCCTAATTTCGAATAACTTTACCACAAAGCCAGTCCCAGGTGGACATGGCCACTTTAATCCTATGTTTTGTTCCTTGTGGTCATGGCCAGTAGCCAGATTGTCTGGATCATTACCTTATTCCATGACCCGGACAATCTGGCCACTGCCCATGGCCACAGGCTACCCCTCAGTCACTAAAGGTATACCGCTATTTTTTGTAGCTACATTTTGACACTTGTCAAATAATAAAACACTGTCATATTTGCAAAACCATGCTTGTAGGTCCTTGCCAATGCTCCTTACGCAAGTTTGCTGGCAATCCATCCATGTTTTATTTTTTTTAAAGTGCAAATGTATGCACATACAATCATCATATAACCTAGCCCCCACTTCACAAAATCCATTCAGACTTTTCAAAAACATCTAGATCTAGATTTAGAATCTTTTTGCAAACCTTTGTGTAGATGTGTCTAATGGCACCACATGTATAAGCCTTTACAATATTTTGGGACCCCTCCTCTGATTGACAGAATCCCACCAAACTTCGCAAAAACATGTATATCTTGATCCATTATCAGTTTGTCAAATGAAGTTTAAATTCGTCAAATGGCACCTCATTTATAAGCCTTTACATTATTTTGGGACCCCCCCTCTAATTTTGCACCCTCTTCACAAAATCCCATTAAACATCGGAATAACATTCATATCTAAATGTATTATCAGTTTCCCAAATGAAGTGTAGATTCATGAAATGGCACCTCATTTATAAGCTTTTACATTATTTTGGGACCCCCGCTCTAATTTCGCCCCCTCATGTCACGACAGAATCCCACCAAACTTTGCATACTCACTCAGAATCAGCTCAGAAATAGACATGCAAAATTACATACAATTCCATTAAGTGGCTCCAAAGTTATAAGCCATCCAATAACTGCATTTCACCAAACCGGTAATGCTGAGGTGTCCGCAAACTTTTTCAGGACTGTTCGCGAACATCCAAACTGTTTGCGGACTTTTGCGGGGGAAAACACCCATTTTTTTTTTCTTCTTGAACCCATGTCCCATCCCATCCTCATCACCCCTCAGCTCCCCAGAGATTATTTGATAAGTTTGACAAATGCAATGTTGTGTTTTTTAATATGTTTTCACTGCGATGTCCGCGGACAGCGGCAAAGTCCGTGAATCCAATGAATGGTGGGCGTGTCCAAAAATCTGACTCACTTCACACTCTTCACCATCCAATCAGCAAACCCATCGCCTGTCCACGGACATGACGCAAGCCGATTAACCAATCAGTGTCCTGTCCGCAGAGCAAACAGGGAAGTGTGTCCGTGGAGCGAAAATAGATATCACTAATTTTTTGTGACCTACTTTGTGACCTACTTTTTGGTCATTTTAAAAAAACTGCTGGATGGATTTTCACCAAATTTACAAAAGCATGCTTTCGGGACCAAGCCGCTGCTCCGGCCACAAATTCAGAGTGGGCCATATACTTTTTTTTGCAAAGTTTGGTGTGGATTCGTCGAGGGGGAGCAAAGTTATAAGCTGGCCAAAAAGTGCTCTTCCTATGGGATTAGCAAAATATCCATAACTACACGGCCACTACCATGGGCTGTGATATATATATATATATTTGTATTCAGTAAAAAAACTTTGTTAATGGGACGTTATGGTTAAGTTGCGCTACTAAAAACCTTTGAAATTCAGTAAAATAACTTTGTTAAAGGGACGTTATGGTTAAGTTGCGCTACTAAAAACCTATGAAATTCAGTGAAAAAACTTTGTTAAAAGGGACGTTATGGTTAAGTTGCGCTACTAAAAACCTATGAAATTCAGTGAAAAAACTTTGCTAAAGGGACGTTATCATTAAGTTGCACATTTGTTATGTCATCTTTGATGTCCTGGGTGTTAGTGTTAGCATTGCACGGTTGCTTATCTTACCATAACTGCCGAATTTCAGGGGTTTTTTGGTTTTACTTTGAACCATAACGTCCCTTTAACAAAGTTTTTTTACTGAATTTGATAGGTTTTTAGTAGTCTAAGAGCACGAGAAGACCTGCTCACTACCCAAATAAAACCAACTTTTCATCTCTCAGCTCGCCCTTTCTTATCCCTGCGGTTGGTGTCCCCCCTTTACTCTCCTTTCCCCTCCTCTCCTAGTGTGTCGTGTGTAAAAAACCAAAAGAAATACAAAATAACAAAAATCAAAAAAAAATAAGGCTCTTTTCAGAGCCGCCTTTCACAGTTAAAAAACAGAAGTAAAGATAAATAACGCAGTGCCCTTTCTATTTCTTGAAAGTCCGCGGACAGTTCGCGAACATAAAAAAAATTGGGATGCTACCCTATTGTAACCATTGCATTTTTCTCTGGGAGGAAGTGGTGGCTCTGAAAAGAGCCTTTGGAAGGTGTTTGTATGTCATAAATTATAAATACTTAACACCTACTTCGAAATGGATGCTGCATTTCTAAAAAAGGTTGCAATGCATTTTGTACATTTCTCAGAAAAATCTGATTGCCAGCATAGGTAAGATGGACTCCATCTCTGCGAAAAATGTATGTACTATGAAACATAATATTTTCATTGTGAAAAGAGGACATGCCAAAATCTCTTAGGAAGGCACAAACAGCCTTATTGACATTACACCTTGCTTTCTCCATTTGTGGACCACATGAGAAAGAACAAAGCCACATTTGTCTCCGCGCAATCCGTGAAAAAATTACTTTGGAGTTTGTAAACATGTCCATGATCTTCTGAAGTCCTTCTTTCATTGAAAATTGCAAAGAAATTCCAGACACATGTCCTAAACTGTTCCCTCCACAATGAATTACAATTATGTCTGGATGTTCCTCTATCTTCAAAGTTGCACAGAGAGGTAGCAAGTCCATCCAGCCACTTCATTCCACGCACTCCATGCCAGTGCATTTCCACATGTGGGAATCCAAGAACTATATATACTCCACAGCTTTCTGCATGCGCCTTCAATCAATGTATCCACGAGTCTCCCAAAATCCACACAATCTGTTCTTTAAAACACTCAGCCACAGCTATCTGTTCTTCTCTCAGCAAAAAGAATATCTGAGAAAACCTCTCCTAGCACAACACACTCACTAAACTTTACTGACCAATCCCTTGCGACATTCAATCTCATTTGCATGCCTCCTCACCCCAAATTCCCCGGATGTAATGCGCGGTGTCCTAGAACTACCGCCATGTCCGCGAACATATCGTAACATGGACAGCCTTTCTACCATTTCCACTTCACTCTCTGTGCCATTCCCTAATTGGATGGAGCTAAGAAATCACATTACCATCCACCAATCAAATCCAAGACCTCTACATGTAACTGCATCATCATAGATCAGCACTGCAGATGTACGGTGAATCTCTCGGACTACAAGTCTCATACAATTGGCAAGCACGATCTACGAGAAATACTATACAAGTCTCCAAGATTTCTACTTGCAGCTTCGTCCACTTCCATATGCATGAACACAAACTACAGGTATGCATATTTTCTATACAGTACATGAACACATTTTCTAACCGACTTTTACTTTGTATAATCTGTAAAATGAATCTACGATCATTTTTTCATTCTCCTAAAATGAACTGTGACTTACAAACTTTTATACCGTATAATTTCTTCGTACACACACGCAAATAATGTTAAACTAACATTTTTGAAATAAAATATATAGACTACATATGATCAAACAAAATTACATGCACACTCTATCATCAAATATCAAAGAATAATATTTGTACAAACACATACTTGGTTTTAATTTTTTTAGTTTATATAATTACTTACATTTATATAGGACAAGCAGGCTATGACATTGACTCCCTCTTACGTGGAAAAGCAGGCTATCACATGGACTCACTTTTACGTGGAAAAGCTTAGTTACAGGAATCGTGGTATAAAGTGGTACATTATGATTTTGACAAGCCATAGTAAAGATATTTTCTTTCCTACAGTTAGTCATAAGATAGTTTTAATAGTTTTGAAGAAGGCGCTGAGCATTTCAATTTAAAAAATCTATGTCTAAATTAAAAACAGGGCTATATACAAACCAAATTACTAATTTCTTTCTTTTACAATTGCAGTGAAGACCATTCTCCTGAAAATAAGCAGCCGAATTTGAATTACAAAGAACAACTAGGACGCAAACTGCTCATTTTAGAAAAAAAGTAAGTAGATTGTTAACATAATATTTTAATTATTACTCAAACACATTCTAAGGTTAATTTATGCTACTTCTGTGCCTAAAAATAGAGATTCTGCACCATTCTAACCAAAAATCCTCCCGTCTTAAACAGTGATTTACTGGCAGAATGGCCCACAAATTCCTATTTTTCACCACACAAATTACACAACTCAACCGCTAGAATTTAGATGTTGTAGAAGAAACAATGGTTTTAATTGTATAGCTTTAGATATACTATTTATACTTCTCAACACCAATGGCTTAATTTTTTCTGTCATCTGAACCCCAGTTTATTAACACACTAATTCAAGAATACCCATCCCTAGTAGTTGTACTTCCCAATGCACAAACACACACCATTACATACATCTTTATCATCTCACTCAAACACTCATGCACACAACACACATGCATTACAGAACACCCAACCCATACCTTCTGTATTTTTTTCAACAGTCCCTAAAGCATGCCTACCAAAAAGCAACTCCGTAGAAAGGAACGCAGACGTAGAGAAAATGAAAAGAAAAGTCTCCAACATAAACATACATCTATAGCAGAATTTGTAAAAAAAAGTTGAAACACAACAGCTAATACAGTCATGTAGTGAAACAGAAGACGTTTCTAGTACACAAAATTTGCCTCCTCTATCAAAAAGTAAAACAACCCAAAAAACAATTAACAGAAAATCAACTATCACTACAAATAAAACTTCTTCTATAAATCTTGATATAGTACAAAGTAAGCATACCAAGAAAAGTATTTTAGCCAAAATGTTCCGTCACAAAGTCCTTCAAAATCTTATAAAAACAGGAGAGAAACCAGGTTCAACACTTCAAATCTATCGTAGGAAAGTAATCTTAGAAGCGTTGATAGACAGTGCACTTCTTCTCAAAAGAAAAATTATTTATTTTAGTGTTAAACAGAATAAAACCACTAACAAAACTAATGACTAAATTACAAAAAAGACTTCTCAATAAATGAAATGTTAACAGAAATAACTTCTTAAATATCTGTGGAGGTGAATGGAGTCACACTACAAGCACAGGACAATACTTTAATGAAGAAGCCTACAAACAAAAGCAAACAAATACAATTGCCATACATAGCAGTGGTCGAGGGTATGAAAAAGTTAATAATACCATAATGGAACAAGAAGTACTCCTTACAAAAATATGCCCTGAAAACGTAGATTTACCCCTCCATTCAACTGAATCAGAACATCTAGTGTACAAATGGCCATGCAGGTAAATGTGTAACATTCCCAAAAAAATGTTCAAGTCTTTATGCCATTTCCTCAATCAATATGTGAAAAGCAAAGACAAAATCAAAATTAAACTACTGCAAAATATGGATGCTTGTCCAGTACGCAAGTATACAGGACTACAAGGACATTCATTGGCCTGCATTACAGGACCTACTTGCAAAACATCCTTCCATGATATCAAAAGGATATCAACACATCATGCAAGTATAAGAAATCTAGTTTATAAACTGTACTATGCTAAAAGTCCTGCTTTAGCACTAGCCAATTTAAATAACATTCTTCTACATGGTACAGCAAAAGACCTACTAGAAGAAATCGACTATATCCAGACAAAATATTTTGGAAGTGAAACCCACTTACAAGATGAATTAGCTATAAACCAACTTCGAAACAAATCTGCACATGGCAACCTTTCACTACACACATACAAAAAAGAAATACTAAAATTTGAAAGTACTTCAGCTGCAGTACCAAACAATGTGTGTGTATGGTGCCGCAGAACTTTTTATAAAAGTAACACAAAAACTGTAGACCTAACATATAAAATAGAAGACAATGAAGATTCTAAATGGTTTGAATTAGCTCTCAACCTTATAGCAGAAAACAAATACGAAATAACTGACCCCATAATACTTTGCAGTTACTGCACTACAAAACTTGACAACAACCAAACTCCTTCATGTGTTATCACAAAGAAAAACTGCAAAATTAGTTCCCTCTGAATTAGTAAAAGGTATTCGTGGAAAAGTAGTGTATTTACCATTAGATCTAAAAGAAAATGTGCACACTCTAGGAGTGCAACGTCCAATGCAGCAATCTTTAATTATCTTGGTAAATGGAGTACCTACAAAAGACAAAAAAATGTGGCAACAACTGGTAGATTTACATAAAGTTAGAGAAGCCCTGCAATATCTTAAAGAGAATAATGAATATTACAAAGAAATTAATATTGAAGAAAACATGAAAGATACAACTGGAATAATTCAAGAGACACAAGAAGCTGGTCAATTTGAGCTCCTAGATCCTCCAACAATATCAAACACTTTAGACCATTATGCAATTCATCGATTGCACTCTAATGACACCATAGAAGATGCACTGGAAACATGCCAAATGCGTCAAACTAAAGGATCACCAATAAGCATATGGGAAAAAAGTATAGAAGCACGTGCTTTTCCTCTACTCTTTCCTACTGTCAAAGGAGGAAGATACAATTATAGACCTATTCAAATATCAGCATCAGAATATCATTCATTACAAATGTATTCTGAAGATCCTAGATTTCGACAAATTGTGGAATACATATTCCACCTACTCTTTGAAAGTGAACTAGGAACTTTATGTTACGGAGTTGCACCCATATTAAAATCAGGATCACACTTTCAAAATATAACAGCTACACAATTATTACAAAAAGTTCAACAAAAAGATGAGGTTTTACAAGCAAATCTTACAAATCTATTAGCAAATATGCATGGTACTAAAGAGTACTGGTTTCAACGTCATGGAGATGTACGTTGTATGAACAGAAACCTTGGCCCACCCACTTGGTTTGTTACATTAAGTTGTGCAGAATATGCATGGGAAGATTTACATGCTTTCCTACGCATCTCAATCGAAAACAAAACAGCTTGGGCATAAAAATGCTGTCCCATAGAGAATGTGGATCCTATGAAGCAGCTGATCGATTAACTGGTACTGCATTGTATGGTAAATCTGCAAATATAGTATGGCTAAGTCTTGGTCCAGCTAAATCTAGAAAAAGAGTTCTAAAATCATACGAAGATATAGAAACAATAGCCAAACATGATCCCAACAGCCAAGACATTTTAAAAAACAATTTATTGGACACATACTACCCAAACAGGAGTACCACTTTGGAAACCATGAGTCTATACCACATAGCCCAAAACTACACATACAAAAACAATATAACACCTGATGAACAAAACCGTAAATACAAAGTGACAAACTGTGAAGGCAGCTTAGTAAAACTCACCAAACCAAATTTAATTAATCATATCAAATTGTCATTAAAGAGTCCTCAACATAAAGAAGTATATTACATGTCCCTGCTACAACTCTTTAAACCATGGAGAAAAGAAGAAGAAATACTAGATAACCATGACTCATATGAAGACGCTTTCAAAGCAAATGAAAGCAGTATAACTGATGTAAACTTTGCACAGTACAAAACAATGTTGCACAATGAACAGCAACACGAAGAAGAACTCCAGGCCCAACTAGATAAGGACACTCCTGACAGTAGTCAACCTTCTGTCACAGGAAGCCAAGAACCGGGGAGACCCACTAATAACAAATGTGGCAGAATTAGCTATGATAGAAGTAGAAAACACTATGTGTCAGTATGAAGAAAAAGAAGACTTAACTATACTACAATCAAAGCTAAACAATGAGCAACGTAGCATTTTTCAAAAAGTAACAAAAGAAATTGCACATGGTGTACAACATGAAAACAAAGAATGCACCTGTCAAAATTACAAACCTATACTATTGTATGTCAGTGGTGAAGCTGGTTCTGGCAAAACATTCCTAATCAAAATCATCAGTAAGTTCCTTCAACAATTGACAAACAACAAACTGTCAGCTGTTGTCACTGCCCCCACAGGTTTAGCTGCCTACAACATAGGTGGTGTCACTTTACACCGATTACTACTCCTGCCAGTAGAACACCAAAACAAATTAGATTATTACAAACTTTCTGCAGAAGCTGCAATGGAACTACGCAGAATATTGAAACAAATGAAAATGCTACTAATAGATGAAGTGAGCATGGTGTCCAACCTAATGTTGGCTTTGATTCACCTCAGATTAAAAGAAGTACTCAAAACAATCTATGAAGAGCTCTTTGCAGGAAAACACATTATTGTTTTCGGAGATCTTCTTCAATTGACACCAGTAAAAGGTGAGCCTATTTTTAAAAAAATAGGACACAAACTCTGCCGTAAAACTGTTGGCAGCATTGGAAATGCCAACCTTTGGCAACATTTCCAATACAGAGAATTAACAGAAAACATGTGCCAATCTGCAGATCTCACTTATGCCAACAACTTAAAAAGTATCAGAGTTGGTATACTTTCTAAAGAAGCAGAAGCAATATTGAAAACCCGGCACATTCATGCACTTTATGGTGATAATGCATGTGCTACAGATGTTATGGAACAATTAGCCCACAAAAATGTCAGTTGTATGGCCTTAATGCCAACTCTTGCAAGCTGTTTCAAATTCAATGAAATAATGTTAAGTAAAGAAATGCAACCAATTATGGAAATTAGTGCCACAGACAAACTAGATGTTCATGGAATGACACTACCCATGTGTGACCAAGCCACAACAAGACTAAATAGTTTAGAAAAATCAATCTAAAACACAGCATGCTTGGAAAAGATATTAAAATTATCCTTAAATTGCAGAGTAATGCTGAAACGTAACCTTGACGTGGACCAAGGACTAGTTAATGGAGCACTGGGTACAGTTGTTGGCTTTCAAACATACCCACGTGACAACAAAATTCAGTTTGTCAGTATTCTCTTTGACAAAGTTTCAGAAGTAAAAAGAATAGGACGCTCAACCACTCGATTCCTTCTCTTCAAAGACATGTTTGTACGCAGAGAACATTTTTCTCTAACTCTTGCATACGCAGTCACCATTCATAAATCACAAGGTCTCACCCTAGACAAAGCAATGATAGACATTGGTAACACAGTCTTTAAAGAAGGCATGAGCTACGTAGCACTATCACGCTTACGTATACTTGACAGTCTATTTCTAATCAACTTTGATGCAAGTAAAATAAACGCTGATATTCCTTGCATTTTAGAATACAATAGACTTCGTTCACTATACACTCCCCATCTAAAAACATATTCTGTTCCACAAAAAGTAAAACATTATAAAAGAAAAATAAATCAAACAGAAAAGCAACAGGATGTCACTGCAATTCCTCCAAAGAGAGTAAAAGAAAGTAATACTTCCTCAAGTGCCACAAGCAAAAAAGAATCAATTAGGGAAAGTAAACCAGGTACTTCTTCAAAGAAGGAAGACAAACTCCAAAGAAAGCAGTCAGATACAGAACTACCTGTGCCATTTAAACTCTCAAATATAGTTGGTGTAAGTTGCTACGCAAATGTAGCAATGAATATTCTATTTCAATTACCACCAATTGTTGAGAACATTTACTTACACAGTACAGACCCATTGTGTTTGCAAATGTTAGTACTTCACAGAAATGCAGCAAACAATCCTGACAACACGTATAGTGTTTATGGGATAAGACAATAATTTGACTACTGCGCTGGAATGGTGAAATTCACTATAAACTCACAGGAAGATCCACAAGAATTTCTAATGTACTCACTATTAGTACTGGAAAACAAAAACATACCTATAAATGAAGTCTTCCAGATTTCATACATGTGGAAACATACATGCACTCTCTGCAACAATGTGACACAAGAACAAATCCCCAATGAGTGCTTTGTGTATATATCAATACCTAATTGTGAATCCGTTCCATTTCAGAAACTTGTACAAAATGCAAACCATGGTAGATTATGTTCTATCTGCAATTCAGATAATCGCTCCACGTTAGTAACACAAACACATAGTAAATACGTAATACTAATGCTTCTACGTTACAATGCAGAGGGTACCAAAAAGAACTGCAAGCTGACTGGATTCACACATGGTCAAATATCACTTGGTAGGAAAACCTTCACAACAATAGGTATAATCTACCACGCAGGAGCCACAACCGACTCAGGGCACTATACTGCATATATAAAAAAGAAATGTAGATGGTTTGAATGTAATGATAGTACCGTTACTCTAAAGCAGAGATTACCAGCAAATCTTACAAACGCTTAATTAATGTTCTTAAAACCAAAATTTGATAACTAAACTGTACTTAAACCTTAAGTACACTTGTAGTAAAAAAATATAAACTGTCACAATATTCCAAAAGCTATCTAACTGCCCAAAGATGCTACAACAACTAATCAGATAAATTAATACCACTCAAATAGAGCAATAAATAGACAGCTAGAATACCACAATTGGTATCTAACTGTCCCAAAATTTTGAAATATCCAAATAAGAGCAACAAATAGACAGTTAGAATACACCAATTGGTGTCGAAATGTCCCAAAATTTAGAAATATCCAAATAGATAAAGCAGTACCACGAAATTATATAAAAAAATAAACAGTTAGAATACGCCTACTGGTATCTAACTGCTCCAAAATTTTACAATATCCAAACAAATACCTAATATCTTACTGCTTCCAAAAACTGGAACAATCCAATGTATAAAGCATTAGCCAGAAACAACAAGTAAACACTGAAAACAAACAAACTAACAAATAAACTGTAGCATAGCAGAAATTTTTTTTTTTAATCCATCATGGATTTATTTTTTCTCCCACAGTCCCAATGATTTTAGCAACAAACACAGACACTGAGCAAATTGCACAGTACTCTTGTTTGTCATCTACCAAATATGAGGGTCAAAAAAAAGAAAAAATGGTGATTGTACAATGTAATAAGTCTTCATAAAATACTAATACTAACATGCTTTTTTCTTTTATCACAGAAATGAACAAGAAAAACATGGACTCCCATTACTAAACCAAATAGTAAATATAACATGATAAATACGACCATCGCAGCATATCACACCCATACTGGCTTATAACATTGTTCCTTATAAATTTGTTTTTGACCCAAAGTTATAAGCCACTATGAGTGTGATATGCTGCGGTGCTTGTGGCCAGGGCATAGACTCTTGGGTGCATGGCATATGAGTGTGATATGCTGCGGTGGTTGTGGCCAGGGCATAGAGTCTTGGGTGCATGGCCAAATGGCCATGCACCCAACATTCTATACCCTGGCCACAACCACCACAGCATATCACACCCATAGATTCAAGCATTTCAACCATTTTAATGTCCGCGGACACAAGGAAGTTCCTAGAACACATTCAACTTGCCAGAGGAACGATACGGACAGCGTCATCAGGACACCCCCATTTTCTTTATGTATGAACATTTCAGGACACCGCAAGTGTTCTTAGAACACTTTCAGCTTGACAACAAACAATACAGACAACTTCTTCAGGACACCCCCTGTGAACATTCCAGGACCTCACGCGTTTTCTTAGAACACTTACAACTTGACACCAAATCCATTCTGTTTATTTACGAACAATTCAGAACAGCTGTGTTGTCCGCAGACAAATTGAACAAAACAAAAGCGTCTAGCACATAAATAAAATACAACATTGCACCTATCATACTCCCCCACCCTCCCCAAACACTCTTTCACACCAACACACTCCACTAAATACAATTTTTAAACCAAGTTTTACCTCGCTGTCCGCGGTCGTCTGCGAATGCAAGATGTCGGGTGCCACCAAAAATCTGACGCGCTCCTCGCCCCACGCCGTCCAATCAGAGAACACGTCAGATGTCCACAGACATCGCGCAAGCCGCTCAGCCAATCAGGGCACTGTCCGCGGAGAGAACCGGGAAGTCCATCCGCGGAGCGAACAGAGATATCACTCATTTTTTTGCCTTACATTTTGGTCATTTTAAGAAAAACTACCGGAATTACACCAAATTTGCAAAAGCACACTTTCGGGACCAAGCCCCCACTCCTGGCGAAAAATTTGGTGTAAATCCGTCCAGCGGTTTGGGCTGTAGGCGTGCGCAAAGTTTTTTCCCATTATGTCTATGGGAAAAAACACAAGTTTTGGGACCTCCCTATAACTTTGCCTTCCCTGGACCAAACCTCTCCAAACTTTGCAAAAAAAAATCAGAGTGGGCCATATACTTTTTATAGCAAAGTTTGGTGAGGATTCGTCCAGAGGGAGCGAAGTTATAAGTCACCCAAAAAATGCTCTTCCTATGGAAACACCAACTTAACCATAACTACATGGACGCTACCGTGTCCATGTCATATATATATATATATATATATACATATTACAGGCCCTGCGATAGTTTTATTTAAACAATTTTTATTATTTTTTAACATCAATACAACCAAACTTGCAGTACAGTTAACATTATTACAATATTGTATTTCTTTAATAATATATGCTGCTCGCTCTAACCACCACCCTCCGAAGCCTATCCTTCTGTTCCTGAGCCTTGCAGGTGGAGTCCTTCATCCGAATTCTCTACTGAGTCTTGATCACTCGACCCATCATGCGTGGGCCCAAATATCGCAGCTACTAGATGCTTCCAAGCTATCAAGGTTTCTGCTTTCTCCTCCCCACCCGAGTTACTTGCCTCCTGCCATACTGCAGTTTCAGCTTCTGACCACTTTTGTAGATCTTTCCACCACACTTCTACTATCGGACCATGGCATGCCTTCCAGTTCATAGCAACTCTACGTTTCGCAAGTATATACGCCAGGTCTTTACGTTTACTGACGTGCTTCAATTTACGTAGTCTGGGGAATCCTCCTATCAGGCACGCCCACGTCGATTCTCTCATTAGCTTAACGCCTTTTGTGTTCAGCCTATCCGCCACTCCCCTCCAGAAAGTTTCAATCACTGAGCACGCCCAGAACATGTGCACCATCCCAGCATTATTCTCGTTACATTTAGGGCGTGCTTTCTGCCCTGCATTCGCAAATTTAGCTATTCTTTGGGGCGTCATGTAAGCTCTGTGGGTGATATACAACTGTATCTGCTGCAACCTGGCATTTCTTGACACCTTATTATGATATCTTTGGGCTCTCTCCCACATCCCATCTGTCATAGGGGTACCCACCTCTTCTTCCCATTCCTGTCGTAATCGCATTGGTTCTTTCCCCACTTTGGACATAACCATCTCATATAGTCTACATCTCATGTCCTCCCTCTGCTATGTTGTATATAACTTCTAGGGTGGCATCCGGTTGGCCTTCCAGTATTATCTCTGACCACGTTTCTGTAACCCGCTGAACCACCCTGTGGTATGAAATATACTGTCCCCTGTGTAATCCGGTTTCCTCTACCAAAGTCTCAAAATCTATAATCTTCCCATCTTGCCATACATCCCCCAGCGTTGCTATCCCAACTGGTTGCCAGTGCTTCCTGATCGTTTTCATTAGTTGGGCATCTTTTCCCACCAGTGCCACAAGTGGCACCTGCGGGGAGCACGGGGAAGGGCTCTCCATTACCCGACAGGCCCTGTGCCATATGTCCCATCCCAACAACATAATTTTTGGGAACTCTTTCATATTCTCTGTGGGCAGCCACATCATTTCTTGTAGAAATAACGGTGCGCATTCTGATCTAAACAGCCTTGATTCCGAGGTTGTTTTTTCCGTTAACCATTTCGCTACATATTGCAATTGACTCGCTAAGTAATGGACCTCGTAGTTTGGCAGTTTTATCCCTCCTTTCTCATGCATATTCTGTAGCTTCCAGAGGGCTATTCTATTTCTAGTCCCACTCCATAGGAAATCTCTACATATGCTATGGAATCGTTTTGGGATCAGATGCGGTATATTACTAAAGTAATGCAATAGTCTCGGCAAGACCACCATTTTTAACATTGCCCCTCTTCCCATCATCGCCAAAGGAAGCTTTGCCCAGAACTTCATGCTACTCTCGATACCCCTGACCACCCTCTCTGTGTTGTGCAGGTGCTCTGCCTCCGCCGTATTGTAGATGTCTATTCCAAAGTACCTAAACGTGTCCACCTCCCACGGTATTGGCAATACCAGCAAGTGCTCTAGCGGGGTCCCTTATATCTGCCCAGCGGGAACACGCATGACCTTTTAGGGTTTACTGCTATGCCGGAGAGGAATGCAAATTGTTCCATCACCTCCAGCACATATTGGAGGTTTTCTTCAGGGTATTTCAAGTACAACAGTATGTCGTCTGCATACAGGGAAATGAAATGTGGCTTTGCTTTAATGGTGATACCGATCACATTATACTGTTGTTTTAGGTATATTGCTAGTGGCTCTAGAACTAAAATATATAATATTGGGGACCATGGGCAACCCTGTCTAGTGCCCCTGCTAAACTGCCACTTCTCCGAGATTATCGCTCCTGTTTTCACCCTGGGTAGAGGCGCGCTATATAACAATTGGACCCATCTAAGGTACCCCGGCCCTATCCCATATCTGGTCAAGGCAGCCATCATCTAGGGCCATTTTACTGAATCAAAAGCTTTTATTGCGTCCAGTGATACGATTGCCATCTCTCCCTCTTCTTCATTCGCATACTCAATGACTTGATGGAGCCGCCTATGGTTATTCGTAATATTCCTGCCTGGGATGTACCCAGTCTGGTTAGATTGTATGAGTTTGGTGATAATTCTTCTCATCCTATTTGCTAAAACCGCTGCAAGTATTTTGCTATCCTGATTTAGCATTGACAATGGTCTATATGATCCAAAATCCTTAGCCGGCTTATTAGGTTTCGGGAGTGGTATAATTATCACCTCTCGCAGGGACTCTGGGAGCCTACCCTTGTCATACGCCTCATTTAGCATTGCCAACAGCGGGGGAAGCACCTCGTCTTTATAGTTTTTGTAAATTTCACTCAGGAGTCCATCGGCTCCCGGGTCTTGTTTGTGGGTAGCTGCGCCACTACCTCCTCCAATTCTTCCAGGATGATCGGGGCGTCTAGCTCTTCTCGTTCTTCCAAACTAATCTGTGACAGACCTATGTCTTCTAGCATTTCATTTATTCTCCCATGATCACTCCCCACTTGATCGTCATATAGGGTTCGGTAATATTCTGCAAATTCATGATTAACCGCTTCTTGGGTGTCCACCAGACTCCCATCATCTCTCGCAATTGTGCTGATTGTGGGTCTGGGGGTTTCATTTTTATAGAGCCATGCCAGCATTCTTCCTGGTTTATCCCCTCCCGCATGCAATCTCTCTACGTACTTCCTATAATTCAGATTACACAGTCTCTCCCAGCATCCCACACATTTTTGCTGCAGCCCCAGTATCTCTACATTCTCTTCCTCAGAGGTACCACCGCTTCCCAGCGTTTTCTCCAACTCGTCCTCAGCCTCTTGTAATTCAGCCACTATCCCCCCTTTCAGCCCTTTGGATTTTTCTATGGCCATTCCCCTTACTACTACTTTAAAGGCCTCCCACAGCACACCAGCAGATTCCACACTACCAGCATTAATTTGAAAGTAGCTTTCTCTAAATATAGTATCTCTCAGCGCCTCAGCACGGAGGCGCCAAGTCGGTATCCTTGTTCTCGGGGGTTGATGTTGCCATTCCAGTTTCAACGGTGAGTGGTCCGATAGGACACTCGCTTTGTATTCTGTAAGTGTTACCTCTGACATTAGTTCATGCGTGACAAACATGTAATCTAGCCTAGTGTGCACATTTTGTGGGGCTGAGTAATGGGAGTATTGTCTCTCTGACATGTGTTGCGCTCTCCATGCATCTTCAAACCCCAGCTCCGTCAGCAGTGTCTGCAGCGCTCTGGCCGCTGGGGCAGGTCTATTTATTTTATTATCCGATCTATCGATTCTCGGATTCAGCGCACAATTAAAGTCTCCTCCCCAGACCACCGCCCCCCCAGGCACCTACCCACCTTACTATACAGAGACCTAAAATACACCGCTGTATCTTGGTTTGGGGCATATGTGTTAATAATACTTATTTCTCTGTTTTCTACCAGCCCTCTTATCATTACCATCCTTCCGTTCTCTGCCACTGTGGAATGTAGCAATTGGAAAGGGACATGCAGCGCCACCCATGTGATCAAACCTCTGGCATAGGCCGAATACGTGGCGCCTACCATAGTTCCCCTCCATTTTTGTTATCACTTCTAACTTATCGCGCGTGAGGTGTGTTTCCTGTATCAATGCTATATCTATTTTTTGTCTGCGCAGATACATCATAACCTTGTTCCTCTTCAGGTAGCTATTGAGCCCTCTTATGTTCCACGTAGCAATTCTGAGTTCTCCCATTATTTATCAATCTGTCTCTCACCCACCTACCGGTGCAGTTTCTATTCAAAACATTTATTCCCACGTGTAGACTCATATAAGCTCACTCCCCAACTCCTAACAACACACTCAACACCCCAACACCCGCCCCACCCTCGCTTTTCCCATCCCCTTCCCCAACTTGCCCAAACACATTATCTACCCCTCCACTACTTCCCAACCCTACCAACTGTTGCCCAGCTCCATCCCTGGATCTCAGGCACCCCCGCATCTAGCCCTTAACTTGACAACACGCGCGCTAGGGGCTCAACGGGGTGATTCAGCCCTAGTGGCTTTTCTCCTCACTCTATTTACCGGGGGGTAGGTCATGTCCCGTTTGTGCCTCCTGCATCAGTAAAACATTGGAATATCAATATCAATATTTAACATTGCCATCTATATTCCAGTCCAGTATGTCCAGCATCACTCATCTTGAGCATTCAATGTCATGCCACAAGGTAGCCCCCATTATATCGCGGCAACCCATAGCATTGCCACACAACACTTATCTTGTGCCTCTCGTCTCTGATCCTCTTCAACCTCCAAGCATCCTTGGGCGTCCAGCCAGTTCGTCGCTTCTACCGGGGTGTCGGAGAAATATGTTTTGCTCTTATATATTATCTTGAGTCTTGTAGGATACAGAAGCATGTATTTAAGGCCAGCTGTGCGTAGTCTCCTCTTCACGGCTACAAATCCGTAGCGTTGCCTTTGTACTTGCAAGGTGGAGTCAGGGTAAGCAATTATGGTTGCTGCCGCTCTTTTTATCATCCCTCTTTTCCTGAAGAACTCCAGGATCTTCTCTCGGTCTCTATAGTTAAGGATTTTCGCTATGATCGCTTGGGGTGGGGTCCCTGGTTGCAGCCTTCGCATCAGGGCTCTATGTGCGCGTTCAATTGTGAATCCTTGAGAGAGCTTGCCGGCCCCAATCTCCTGCATAATCATGCTCTCCACATAGTCCGTTGGGTCATGGCCTTAGGCTCACCCGTCCGGCAGACTTGCTGCCGACGAGGGGCAAGCTGCGGCTAGGCGTGGTCAGGCTCCTGTGCCACGTCCTCCTTTCCAGGAAGAGCCAGACTCGGACGACAATCTATCTCCCACATAGGTCAGGCTGTGCAGGCATTGAGCCCATGGAGGTTTTTTTTTCCTCAACATCATTGCATATGGGTGTTGAGCAGCACCCTGTACCTCCCCCCTCCTGGGTGCCTCCCCCCGGTCATATGTGGCCATTTTTGATTTTTCTTTTAGTTTAGTTAACTTTCTATTTGATAGTTAGTTTAATTAGGTAATGTAGGATTTTCATAGTTAGTGTAATTAGTTAATATAGTTTAAAATTGCTTGTCTATTGTGCTTTCATTTGACGGTGTGGTGCTTTGTGGCTTTTGAAAGCATCCACTGTCTGTTCCAGCTGGGCCCTTCAAGCTTATCTTGTGTATGTGTTTGCAGCTTGGGGTCCTTGACTCACATATGCCACTCCTGCTTCCCTTATCCATGGGTTCGCAAGGATGGTTCGGTGTAACAGTCTATTACACAAGGGCTTTGGACTGTCAAATCTCTGGCATGTCTGCTGCTGTCGAACTTGTGTTAACACCCCTAGTGGGGATGATAGGGGTGTTATTAACCACTGTTCTTCTTTCGCTAGATGGGGGTTTCATGATTCATGTGTACATTAATTGCTATGCATTGTGTAGTATGTTTCTTATGTTTACCTTACATGTGCTTGTTGCAATTTATGCCGTAGATAGTGTGTTCCACACTTTGCCTGCGAAAGACAGACTGATGGTGTGATTTCTGACGTACGTCTCTGACATGGTCCAGTCATGAAATGCCTGAAGAGACACACACAGATGAATTTAAAGCATTAATCATGTGTTTCATGCCCTTTCTGTAGGGGGATGAGCCTCCAGACCACCTTTGCCAGCAGACATGAGCCATTGGACGTCTGCAAGCTGGACACGTTTGGTGGTGCCGACATGCGCATGTGTGCACAAGCAGAGGCACAGGGATTGCGCTCATACATCCGAAAACAGCTGACGTGTTTCAAGGGACTCCAGGAAAGGTGAGCAGCACAGGGGGGCCACTACACAGCAAACATTCCACCTGGCCAGTTGCACATGCATGCTTATTAGCAGAACTGACGGTGAGCTTGGACAAATATTGGTGTTGAAGCGCACAATACAGCTGTGATGTGTTGGTGGACTAATGGCCAGTTGATGTGAAAGTTGTCTGGGGCACCTGCAGGGGCAGTGGCACATACCCTACGGTTCACCATGGTCCATTGAGGCCCTTGCATTAGCCATGTAGCGTTGCGAGACATGGAAAGAAGCAGCTCACAGGGACAGACAGCAAGGGACAGACTCATGTGCAGTGCATTTCATTTCCATGTCGAATTTGACACATGCACTACCTACTTTATTTCGGTCATGGTGGAACACGACTTGTTCTGAACTCATACCTTGCTATATGCGCCTGGATGCTTACCCAGGGAACATTACAAGTTGTGTAAATCGTGACACATTGGTCTTCCATTTGCCACTCACCCACCGGCGCCTGACTTACTGCATTGACTGTGTATCACAGGGGTAATGTTATGTATGGGTACGAAGCATCCGCACCAGATTGTTTGTTTGTAGAGTATTTTGTTAGTTTGGGACATACATGGTGGTGTGTTTGTGTGTTATGGGCACGCACAGATTAGTAACTGTGGCTCTCTTTGCAGCATTGAACTGCTCTCACCCCAGAGATAAGTTTCTCTTTGTCTTCCATTTGAGTAATTTGTTGCTATGTGCATGATGATTAAGTTTGGTGTACTTGTGTATGTGTTAATGTGAGTAGTACAGTTTTGTGCATTTCCTACTTTCCCGTGTCAATCCTACTCCCCTCTCCTGCCCCACATTCAGGTTATTCAGTATAGCAAAGCCTCTCCCGACTGCATATCCCTGACCCTCCTTCCCCACCAGGGTCTCAGAGGCCTGTGTGAGTTTGACCATGCAGGCACCCAGACCACGGTGGGGGTGGTTGGTTCGTGCCACTCCTGCGCCTGTACACGGGAGATGTGACAGTACACATCAGTTCGTGGTGCATCATTCTGTGTTATGTACCACACATGGTACACATCCTGTTGTGACATTGTTTTACTGTGCTACCTTGGTTGTTACGTCATTGTGGTAGTACTTGGGCTATGTGACGTACTGCTACTTCAAGTCATCTACAGGAGGCTATTCTGGTTTGTTTTGCTGCCTGCAGGCTTTTTGCTTGGCTTCTGTGTTGGCCTGCTATGAGTTCTCTTTGATGTGGTGTTTTTGCAAGTCAAGGTGGCCTATGAGGGTGCTGGATGCTTTTTGAACAAAAGGTGGGAGATGGTGACAAAGGGGAAGGGTGATCCTGTGGCCAGGTGAAAATCAAGGATAAAGGCTACATAACACAGGTGCAGTTGTTCAGTGGGTCATGGTGATTTGTGAGGGAGTGGGTGTATTGTTGTTGACAGTTGCCTTGCCCTACAGTGTGATGCACACCCTGACATTGTAATTGCAGTATCCTATGTACATGATGTGTTCTGCTGATCATGCCTGTTCATGTGTTGTGTTTACCTTTCAGGTGTGAGGGAATAGTTGTGGCTTGACATGCTGGGGTGTACACATGGTGAATGTTCACATGTGATGTGTAGAGGAAAATGATGGTCACTTGATTGCACATGCATATATTGAGTGCATGTCCCTACTGACGCACACACTCACACTATGATCCACTACATGTACAACCACCCTTCCATGTCCACATGTACACTCTGTTTGCCTTCTTGTGCTGACTGTGTCCCTGCAGCACATGATCTATGACCAATTGTGGATCCTGTACATGCGTAATTTGCTTTTTGATGTAGTTTGTCGCTTAGATGTGATGCTCAGGGTGTGCGTCACACACAATGGCTGTTCACTATGCTGTGAGCTGAGCAGTGTGTTGCAGGAGGTGGGCACGGCACACAGAAGCTTCAGTGTTGATTTTGCAGTGCACAATGTGCATGTAGACAGGCATTCATTGTTATGTTACAACTACAACTGTTGGAATGCATTTGGGTATGACTTCTTTTGGGTGGGAGGTTGTTGGTCAGTCATTTCATCTGATTCCATGTTAGGCATCATTGTGTGATGCCACTTTACATTTTTCACACGTCAATGTGTACCTTATTGGTACTGTGTTGGTGTATAGCTATTGCTTGCCATGTCATGCTGTGGTTTGGGAGGGTTTGGGTGACATACCAGTGATAGTCATGGCCTGTTTTGCAGGTCTGTGTGATTCACACCTTGCATGTGTGCCTTTTGGTTACACAGGATTGCTTGTGGTTAAGTAGCTAGGGATGCACACAATGTGGTACTTCAATGGCAACATTCTCAGGGTGGTAAGGTTGTGACAGTTGACTGTCTCTTTGTCATCATCGATTGCCACCTGGTATGTGCCAGGCCTGTGTCCACTCCACAGGGGTGGGAGTGTCAAGGGTTTTGACCCATGTTGAATCAATAGACAGGGTAGATGTGGGGATGAGCTGTCGCTGCCCATTATTCTATCCCAGTACAAACTAAATCAATAGACTGGGTGGATGTGGGGATGAGCCCACATTCACGCCAGAATCCAGGAGAACTGCGCATTTTGCGCACACCAAAATGGTCGCCTAATCTGCCACCCACCAGTGCAAAAAAAGGTGGTTCTGTTCAAAATCCATTTTTTTTACGTCAAAAAGTTGCTAAAATCATGGGCACAAGACCACTCTAAAGATACAACCTTCTTGTGGGGGGTTCCACATCACCACTCTACTGTAAGGATGCCATCAAAACAATGTTAAGCAAGGGTCCTATACTATCAAGCAAAAGACCACTCTATTGAAATGCATTAATTCAAGACAGATCCCAAAGATGGGTGCAGTACCAGCTTTGTCCACAAACCGGCGCTAGCGGTCTAAACTCTGACAGTAGGACTGTATCTCAGGAGTGCAAGAGGATCCAGCCTAACTGGGACTTCAAAGCCTGTTGGTTAATTAAAAATCTTAGCCACCTGCTGTTCCCAAAGGCCAAGAGGCTGAGAACTCTTAACACCCCAGAGACTCACAACAGGAGGCAGGATATAACATGGCCCTTCTGAGTGAGAGGGAGGGGGTTTCCCCTTCGGCCTGGAGGAGAGAGACAATAGCCCCTTTCAGTTGAATGGGGTATGTTAATTTTGAATGTTGACTGTAAACAGAGCTCTGCCTGGGAGCAGAGACATGTGATCCCTGACCCACCCAGCTTCAAGGGGCGGGCCAGACTTGAGTGTGGATTCCTATTGCAGCAGATATATATTTTATAGAAACATCGATAACTTATTGTAACCAAGTGACAGGAATGTACAACTTTGAGATTCTTAGTATGAAAAATGCCCTCACGATTTGAGTCCAAACTCCAATTTCTACGGTGTTCTAGGTCGAAACCCCGCTATTTATTGATACTACAGACACCTGGTTTATGCTAGAAACCTAGTAAATTACTGGAATGTGTGTAGAAGGAGGGTGTACACTGGTGTAATTTTTGATACAGATTTAACATTGGTAAACCAATTAAAAACGAAAATTAAGTTGTCATTTTTTAATGCAAGCCCCCAGGAAGATCAGAGTCGGACAAGCATGGACCATAAGGAATATATAATATGTACATGTAATTTCAACAAATTGTGTATCTAGGAAAGAGGTATTTGGGTCAGAAATAGATTTGTGTGAAATTTGACAAGGGGAGGTTCCTCTGACCACAAAACCTACAGCATCACTCTGACACTCCATTTCTTCCACCCAATCAAGGGAGAGAGGAAAGCTTGGCCAATGATAAGTGAGAGGGGCAGGCTTAGCTAGGCCCAGGCACACAGCCATTTTCAAAACACATAAAAAGGAACATTGAAACCCAGGTAGGGACATTCACTTTCCACTTTCTTGCGGGACGCTTTTCCGGGAGACTTCAGACTTCACATCCAGAGATCCAGACTTCAAATCCATCAATCTCCAGAGACCAGAAATTAACTCCAGAATTTGTAGCAGAGAGGCCTGAATCCACAAGCTGAATCCTCTTCAGTAGGCCTCAAAACCAACCAAACTATTCAACAGCCGGGCGAGCAGTTTGAATTCTTTGACAAGAACTTTTGCAAGAACCTGTAGCAGTATCCAGAAAGCAGTGCCAAGAACCTTTGCCAGAACCAGAGACACTGTATCCAGAACCGATAACAGAACCAGAGACCCAGAGACCAGATCGCTGTGCAGTGCCGCTAGCAGACCCAGACCAGATCGCTGTGAAGTGCTGTGCGCAGAAGCAGTCCAAGTGGTGAGAGGACCGCAGCCAATCCTGACCCGATCTGTGACGAGGCCCATTCCTGTCAAAAATCTAGTGTGAGTACCCAGCTAGCACTGTGCCAAAACCAATCTCTTAGTGTAAAATAATCTAATTACAACTATTTTAACCTATTTAGAACTACCTCATAGGAATCGTGTGTGTCATTCTGTCCTTTTTAAAGCTGAAAACTGTCATCTGCCATTTTGAACTTTTAAATTTCAAATCCGAAAATTAACTGTCATTTTAAAGCTTAGAATCTAAGCTTTCCAACGAACCTAGAACCGACTTCCTACACCTTATATTGCCTCCGTAATTACGCTCGACACGCGCAACTAATTTGCCACGATTTTACATTTGCAATCATTCCAGCCACGTGTGAAAATATTTGCCTTTGCTTTCATCCTTGAAATTCGTTTTTAACCTGCTAATTACTCATAGAGCATTGCTAAAGTGAGCCTGAACTAATACCAACTAGCTATCACTCACCCTGAACCTCTACAGGGAATTAAAATCAATTTTAGCATCATTTCACTTCCTTGCCACCACATTCAAAGCATTTTGGGCCTGTGTTTTAAAATCATACCTGTTTTTCTCTAAGCTTGCTAGGGGGGGGCTGAATTTCGTATTGTATTTGATTGCATTCCTGAGAACTGTGTGCTCTTCTTTCCATCTCCTTATATTGCATAAAGGGGGGGAGTGAATTGTCAAGGAAAAGTGATTACATTGTCTTTTGCTGAAGCCATATCCAGTTATTTTCTGTACTGCATTTCATTCATCATTGCATTGTCCTTGAAGCCATAAAGGCATTCTCTACCACCTTATTTTTCTTTTCCTATTCATAAGTAACCAAGAACTGTGCTACTGTAGGATTACCTATTGCTCATTACTGCTCATATTCACAAGTGTGCTATCCATTATCAATTTATATATAGAAGTGTGATATATATATATATATATATATATATATATATATATATATATATATATATATATATATATATATATATATATATATATATATATATTGTTTAATTTTTCAAATAAACCTTTTAAATTTGCAAAACAAATCTACTTCTTGGCTCAGTGGCTCAGTGGGGTCAGGGGGATTCTAAGAGAGGGGTGTTATACAAGGGTTCATCATCCAGATTATAACTTGCCATAAAAATATGTAAATAAGGGCTTCCCTTGGGCATCCCAGACAAGGCACTGACTTAGTGGGATTGCTTGATTGGAGTCACTTACAGGAATTCAGGTGAAAAATGTGGCCACAAGCTGGGTCCGGGCTTCCTCACCACAGGCCCTGTACCCTCCCATGGGCAGCGCCTGTGCCTGTGGTTGGGGATGTGGGGGCACCACCATGTCCACCGGTACGCCCTGCCGTGTTGCAACATTGTGCAGGACACATGCTGCCACAATGATCCTGCACACTACTGGGGATGCATAGAGTAGCTGGCCGTCAAGGGAGCGGAAGCGTGACTTGAGCACTCTGAATGTGCGCTCCACTATGGGCCTGGTTGCAATATGGGCAGCGTTGTATCTTACCTGGGGTGGTGTGGTGGGGTTCCGGATTGACTTCATCATGTGGTTGCTCAGAGGGTAGACACTGTCCCCTGGAGAGCTGATGATGGTTGTGATTATTGGGGTTTGTGTATTTGTGTGTGTGTGTGACATGCATGCATGTGCACAGGCATTTGTACTCACCTAGGAGCCATGTGTCGCCATGCTGCCCAGCTTCCAGGGCCCGGCTCAGGGCGGGCATTCTGTATATGAAACTGCATGGGTGGAGCCAGGGTAGTTTGCATAGACAGAGGTGATGATTCCCTTTGCATCACATACCACCTGCACGTTGATGGAATGCCAGTGCTTGCTGTTTCGGTAGATGTGCTCTGGGGCCCTGGGTGGACATAGGGCCACATGGGTGTAATCTATGGCACCAAGCACTTTGGGGAAGTGTGCCACCCTGTAAAAGTCCTGCACAACGGCCTGCCTTTCTGCGGGTGTTCTGGGCATGTATATGTGCTTGCGGACTGAGGTGCACGCTGTCATGATTGACTAGACCTGGTGTAGGCAGCGTGACTGCGTGGACTGTGAGAACTCCCCCACTATGGCAGTAGTCCACTGAAAGGACCCAGTGGCCAAAAAATGCAGGACATTGAGCACCTTCTCCAGGGGGCTCAATGCTTGGGAGCAGAGGGTGGGGGATGTAAGGTCATCTTCCCACTCCCTGACCAGGTCTAGGATGATACGAGGTGGAAACCTATACCTGCCGTAGACCTGGTCGTCAGGCATCCCATAAAGGCTTGTCCGGGGGTGAAAAAATGCATGCTCTGGCTATTCTCCTCCTTCTGAGGTGTCCCACGATCAGTGCTGCGACAAATGGGGCATTCATCGTAGCAGTATATTCGTGTTTGTTGTTTGCGCGCACTTTTATACTGTGCGCGGGGACGCATCTGCCTGCCTTCCTGTGTTCCTGCATTGACGCCTATGCACATCTTTTGCCGTGCACAGGTTTCCCGTATGCGAATCCATGAATACGGTTGTTCGCATGCGTGTGGGCGTTCCGTGTAGTTCCCTGCAGTACTTCCCCAGTTACGCCTTATTTTTCACCAGTTATTCCCATTCCGCGTGTTACGCCCACTTTTCCGCCCAACTTTGTTGTGTGCCCCATGCTATGTGCGCCTTTGCTGTGCATGTAGCGCACGCCGTTTGATGACATGTGCGCCCGCGTGCACCACGCATGGATTTGGGGCACAACCAGTGGTATACACACGCAGCGCCTTCCTTGAATCGCACGCGTGCGCGTGCACTTGCTTTCTCACGCTTGCGCCACCTTGCGCCTGCTTGCGCTGGTATTTTTGGTGCACGTTTGTTCCATGAATCGGCCCCCAAGTCTCAAGAGGGGTGAGGGTGACTGAAAGACCTCAATGAGCACACAAAGCAAGGACACTTACAAATTACTCCAGACAGGTGTTATATTAAAAATATAGACACATTTATTACAAGGCCTTTGTAACATCGACCATAGCAAAGAATCACAATAATACTAAAGTAAACTAACACATCACAATCAATACAATGTATATACAAGACCGAGGGGTCTAAGGAGTTAGCAGCACGAAATATGTAGACCACCTAAATGGGGAGGAAAACAGGCAGTGCAAGTAATCAGTGGACCCAGTCCGACATCAGAAATACAAAAAAGGTAGCAGGCGCCCCTCTCTCGAAAGAACAAGGCATGATAACCTGTTCAGTGGTTATTAACCACATTGAGAGTTCGCAGCCATTGCTTTTTGCTCACTGTACCTTCACAGATGGGAAATATTCATTTGCATATCAGTCTTTGTCCCGCCCACAAGGGCAGTCCAGCACCGAAATACCATGGCAATTCCTCTCTGAACAAGAGTACCATCAGCAACCCCATACACGTGTTTCAGCCTTGTTGGGCATCATCAGTGAGGTGAAGCTGAGCCTCTCTAAGCACAGTGAGCAGGGAGTCCACGTCTGGTTGCCCCCGGGTAACCTAGGGTGACCAACCCCAAGTTCCTTTCAAAAATACAAAAAAGGTAGCAGGCGCCCCTCTCTCGAAAGAACAAGGCATGATAACCTGTTCAGTGGTTATTAACCACATTGAGAGTTCGCAGCCATTGCTTTTTGCTCACTGTACCTTCACAGATGGGAAATATCCATTTGCATATCAGTCTTTGTCCCGCCCACAAGGGCAGTACAGCACCGAAATACCATGGCAATTCATCTCTGAACAAGAGTACCATCAGCAACCCCATACATGTGTTTCAGCCTTGTTGGGCATCATCAGTGAGGTGAAGCTGAGCCTCTCTAAGCACAGTGAGCAGGGAGTCCACGTCTGGTTGCCCCCGGGTAACCTAGGGTGACCAACCCCAAGTTCCTTTCAAAAATACAAAAAAGGTAGCAGGCGCCCCTCTCTCGAAAGAACAAGGCATGATAACCTGTTCAGTGGTTATTAACCACATTGAGAGTTCGCAGCCATTGCTTTTTGCTCACTGTACCTTCACAGATGGGAAATATCCATTTGCATATCAGTCTTTGTCCCGCCCACAAGGGCAGTCCAGCACCGAAATACCATGGCAATTCCTCTCTGAACAAGAGTACCATCAGCAACCCCATACACGTGTTTCAGCCTTGTTGGGCATCATCAGTGAGGTGAAGCTGAGCCTCTCTAAGCACAGTGAGCAGGGAGTCCACGTCTGGTTGCCCCCGGATAACCTAGGGTGACCAACCCCAAGTTCCTTTCAAAAATACAAAAAAGGTAGCAGGCGCCCCTCATCAGAAATACACCTAACTAAGAGGCAGTCCAAGCCCTACGAAGAGAGGAGCCTTATGCTCAATACATGCACGCACTTGTGCCAAAGGACAAAATAGGGTCTCTTCAAGAGTCTCTGACATTTCAGGAAGGTGGATGAAGTGATGAAGAACAAGTCCACACTACTCAAGCAAGACCTCCACTTGCGGGCAGAGGCAGGGTGAGAGTGTGGGATGGATCCGCTATTTCGCAACAACAGTAGAAAAGAAATGGGTTTCTGCACTAGGGGCCACCGGTTGGGGTATGGACTACTCACCGTCCCCCGACGCAGGCAGACCTAGACTTTGCCAATTCAGTTCACGTTGCTGGCAGGTTCAGATGCGACAATCAGGACATCTCGATACCGTGTAGACTCCGCGGTAGCAGGATTCAGGGTCGAGGGGGTCACAAATGCAGCGAACGTGCACAGGTCTTTACCACAGCAGGACAACAGGGCAACTCTGTTTACTCTGGTCTGGGCGCACTCATCTCACTTCAGACCTGGGAATGCCAAGTGTACGAAGTTCGGTGTGAGGGTGCCGTGGACACAGAGCTAGCAGAAGGCCAAGTTTCCAGGGCTTCCCCAAAACGGCAGTGGTGACAGAGCAAATGTCCCATGTAAGCTGGTCAGCCCACTGGTTGGCCCAGGGACACTTTCGAAGAGGCTTACTTGCAGGGTTTGTTGAAGGTGCCGAGAATAGTTGGTCCCACTATTCCAATGGGTCGAAGCGCGTTCGCAGACCTTCTGGGACGATCAGATGCAGAGGGGTCTCACAGGACGACAGCGGGCTCAGGGTGCCAAACCTTCCAGCGGGTCACCAGCGGTTCCTCGACTCGGCTTCCTGTTGCAGGATACTTGGCTCCTTATCCCTTGTTCGATGTGAACTCAGGAGATTGACATGGTAGTGATGTTTTCAGCCTCCTCTTATCCAAAGTTCCTTTCGCGCCAAAACGGAGAGGACCCAATGGGAGATCTGCTCACTCACTCCATACGTGGACCAATCATGGACCACAGTGGTCCCAGGCATTCAAGACACTCCAGACTCTCTGGCACCCAGGATGTGTATTGGGAACAGACATCCCAGCCCACATACTGGAGGCACACACACGAGGCATGCAGAAGCCCGCGAAAGCTCAATGTCTTTTTATAATTCAAAATGTCTTGTAATATAAATATTGTGTTATACATCCAGAATAAGAGGTGCCCTTGTGTGGGTAGGAGTGCTCCAAACAGAATGTTTAAACAAAGAAGGAAGATTCTGACACCCAATGCAGGCAAATGTTCCATGGAAGAAGAATTTTAATAATGTTCCCAACACACATAGGGCCTCATTCCGAGTAGGGCGGTAAGGGATACCGGGCACCGTTAAGGAGACCAGTGCCGGTAATCCCTTACCGCCCTACTACGAGGTCCCTTAGCGGGTCCCTCCTTTAACACCTGGTCTGACCAGGCGTTATGGACGGGACCCGTTAAGTGCCTTCAGAGCTAATAACGGTACCGCAAATTGCGGTACCGTTATTAGCTACTTCCCCATTCCCATTGAGCCCTATGGGGGCTCAAATGGGAATGGGGAATGTTTTTTTCAATGGGGACTTACCGGTCCCTCAAAGGTCGGACTACACCGGTAAGTCCCCATTGAACGAGGCCGGTACTGTTATTGGAGGCAGTCATGGCGCAAATAGCGCCATGACTACCTCCAGTCTCGGAATGAGGGCCATAGTATTTTACAAGTGATTCAGAGTTTCAGGAGTATGTGCAATCAAATAAGACTGGATGTACATACTAAGGACATGATAACAGTATGCCCTACCAAAGAAGTTTAGAGAAGAGGACTATTACGCGTAATACCCCATGGAACACCTAGGAAATAGCACCGAATTAACATTAAACAAATACAAGCAACAAGTTATGGGTTTGCAAAGTAATCTTTAGAATTCCTAGACATGCCACAAGCCCCAGAAAAATGGACTTAGGCCCCAGCAAAATTGACATAATCATTTAATAGGACAGTTTATTAGGGAATATACGTTATGTTCTGTCAAGTAATCTTGTTCGGAGCTTACGCGTTTGTAACACAGACGCCTGGCCAATTATACGGTCATGTGATCGACACTGTCCACATGACCTTTGTTCAACATGCACATTGACAGCGCTAGCGGGGACGTGCAAGCTTTATAACAAGCTGTAATATGGAGCACAAAAAATATTGCAAGAGTAAATTCGTAAGTAGCACGGGCTGTTTTTGGCAATAGTGCCACGTTAGACTAGCACACAAAAACTGACCATAGGTCCAAAAGACATGAACAGCCTCTGTATCATTTGTTGTATTTGTCCATAGAATGAAATACTGGGACTGACTGAATGCTATGCTTAACATGAGGTGAAGCACCGATCTGACCGCACCATATTATATTGAGGGATCTTTTTACAACTAGCACGCACATTATGTTTGTGCAAACAAGAGGAGCTGTTGACTTCCACTTTTTGCTACACAGCATAGAAAACATAGTAAATGAAACATTACTAATCTTAAATAGTTGTCATAATAATTGGTATGTATTGTGGCTGATGCAGCCCATTTCCATTTACGATCAACTTCTGCATTGACAATTCTTTCGTGATAGTGGGGTGTTTTACGCAACTTATACAGCTATTGTTATAATAATTTGGGGTTTGATTGTCATTTTAGGACATGTTTTCAGTTGGCATCAGGCTGGTGCAGCCATTTTCAATTTTTGTTTACCTTTTTGCAGTGACCATTTTGTCGTGATAGTGAAGAGACTCACGTTAGGCACGGGATCAATCAGGATGTAGAGACCAGAAATTTGCTACTGGAGCATATCCAAGCACCACTTTCATAAACCAGGTACAACCACCAGCCTAACAGCTTTTGGCACAAACAAGAACAATTAATTAACGTTAGCAATAATATAATTGCAATTCTTTCGCTTTTGGTACAAATTGCATTCATAGTTCAAGGAACAGGTGACTATCACTCATACTTGTCGTATTGCACAATCATAGTATCTTATCATGCATGGAAATAGGGAGGCACAGGGGCGTGCACAATGGTTCACGGCACTACGTTGTAATGATTACAAGCGCACAGTTGCATTGCACAATTCGGGTTTCTTTCTTCTTGGTTCTGCATTGGGGTCAGACTCTGACCCTAGCACGTGATTTGCGTTGGTATTTGCACCCAATTCTGTTTTTCTGCTTCTCTATTTTTGAATATATGATGTTAGTTGCAGAAGCAACATCACATATAATTGTATATATTTCAACAGAATGGGAACATTTCTTATAATGACATGTCTGTTTGTTTTTCTCTTGTTTATTCTCTTGTTTTTTCTCTTTCTTCTCTTTCTTTTCAATCATTTGTCTTTTTTGATGGAATATGAATGGATTGTGACTGTTCGCACCATTCCATCATTGCTTGCTTTAACGTTTGTGATGTACATTTGGAATTGATCATGCATCCCTTTCTGATCATCCTGTACCCAAAATCCTCTTCCAATTTGTTATGACTTTATGATTTAAAATGATTTGAATACAATGTTAACTTCACTATCAGGGCCCGCCTTGAGAAAGACCGAAGCCGGTCGAAACACGTGTCGGCTAAACTGGGACTCTATCATTAATTAATAAACAGTTGTGTGTTTACAAAAGGATGTGTTACATCATATGAGAATATTCTTCTTCACCATTAGACAACATTTTGATCTAACGTACACTTGGACAGCGCATATCTCGAAGTATACACTTTTTGTTGGCTGGACACAAGATGAGTCTCTTGCACTCGAGCACACGCCTGACCACCTCAGAATGGATCCACATGCCTTACCTTCATGGGTAGTTTACTGGAGCTCAGCCAGCGCACCTAGCTCCCTATCTTGGCCAAATTTGTACAGGCATTTTAATCATTCTGACAATGTTCCCATACCTTGGACTACGGTCCCCCTAGGGCGTTCCCACCAGAAACGCATTAAAGCCATACTACTGAGATAATGGTGCTATATAAATAACAAACCATTATTACACACATATCACCATCACTAGATCAGGAGATCTGGCCGCGCTCCTTCCGTGCTGCAGTAGCAGTACCAGCCACTTCTACCTTGCCTCGAGGGAAAGGTAAGCTTTGGGCTTTAATATCAAGTGCCCTAAAGCACCTTCTGGGTGTGCTGCACTCTATCCTGTAATTTCCACTAATTACTTCAGTGTTTGTAAAGCAACGAAAAATCAATTTTTACCCCTCCTGCGATGGCAGATTTTGACTCACACTGGTCAGCTGCCCTGCATCCACCATCATTGACCACGAGGCTCATTCCACTGTTAGATGGCCACTCTGCTCTTATCTACCTCCTTCACCCAGAGCTAAAAGGCATCTAGCCTTTAGAAGCGCCCGGATTGGTTAATTCCTTCCACTTTAACCAATCCCTTCTCGCCGGCAGGTGAGTGCCGGCCCACGCAAGAAGGCATACGGAAAAAGGCTCTGACTGAGATGACTGAGCGTGCCGCGCTGCAAGCTTCTCTCGGTCCTTTACCCGTGCTTGCACCATAGTTTCATCGCTTCTCCATATGGTTCTCCCCTACCTATGATTGACTGATCTCATTACTGAAGGAATTATGCCTGGCGGAACACCCGAACTATGCCACGCACAAGCAACCTACAACTGGTGAGACTCATGTACACATAATATTGATCAGATGTATTGTTAAGCGACCTATTATCTATTACTGCCCCCTCACAGTGCCACTAACAGGCTGTTCCATATGGTATTGTACCTCTCTGCACCCAAGCGCACCTCACTGCAAACCCTTCTCGCTGCACACCCCGTGGGCTGTCTCCTCGCTACTGCCCCCGGCCAATTGAAACCATGATCTTGATACACTCTAATAATTGTGCCTGCCCTCATTTGCCTATTACCACGTAAATCTGTATTTCTGCATTTTTACCATAAATCTGTACTGCATATGTGTTAACTGTTTTGCCTGGCTAGCTCACACTGCTTCCTACCTTGTGCTGTACCTAAATACATATATTGCACACGTCAAGCGTACTACTTGCTCTCATTAGCTCACTATCATGTGCTTTATTTAAATCTGTACCTGTACAACATTCTAAACTGTACTGCATATTTGCTAATTGCTCTACCTTGCTCCCATTGCTTCTTACCTTGTGCATAACGGATAATTACTTTGCATAAGCACAACTATACCACCTGCTCTCATCAGTTTACAACCATGTGTGCTAGTCAATCCTGTATTGTTCTCTCCAGTATTTCTCTGACTTGCTCCTGAACACTACACTACTATGTGTCCAACGTAATTCTGTACAGCATACATGCTAACTGCTCTGCGCCCACTGCCTTTCTACCGCTGCCTATCAGTATATGCTAAGATGGTTCCTTTTCCTGACGCATAAACATCAATAAAGAAAATCGTGTTGCCAGGAAATACAGAGGTGTTTTCTTTCCTCTTAACTGCCACAGGGACATTCCCCCCTTGCAGCTGCTCACTCGAGTGCATTCCACAAGTTGCCTTTCTTTTGAAAAGCTTCATTCTGCCACATATATATATATATTGCACTAGCCCATATTGCAGTAATTCTCATTCCTAGCATTGTGCCCAGACCAGCACTAACCTGCATGCCCTACGACTAGTGCCCTGCACAGCCTGCCCTACCTGCTGCAGCCAGACATAGCACAACACCACTTCCCACCACACAGTTCTCTTAGCCCCTAACCATAACTAGCTAAGATATCATGAACACCACACAGGTAAGTACACTCACCATGTCATTCTCCCCACCACTATCCCCCAATATAACATCCAGCATACTCCATCCTGCCATTCAGGCCAACCCACCCTCAAAGGCCCAGCACCCTGTCACTGCCAACACTGCACAGCCTATCTCCCCTGCGGAATGGTTCACCATATATGCCTCCTCTCCCTCCTCCTCTTATACCATGCACTCTCAGGCTAGGAAATGCCAGACTAGGCTCTCGCCTCCCCAGCAACATTATGTCACAAACTGCCTCTATTCCACAGAAGGCCAACAGAACCAACAATCCACAAATCAAAACAACTCACTCAGGTAAAAATAAAACAAAAGATGACACAGCACCAACCAATATGCAATGCGCAATGATCAATGTCAGGTCCCTACCAGCACATGCCATGGAAATCCATGACCTCAGCACTAACCTCAATCTTCACTTCCTAGCAGTCACCGAGACATGGCTCCATGAAGCTGCAGGCCATGCCCTCTCACTCGCCCTCCCACAAGGATACTCTATCTATAGGCAGGACAGATACACATCCAAAGGCGGGGGAATAGCCCTCATTGTCAAAGACTGCCTAGCACTAAGGCCAACCCTCTCCAACCTAGGGGAGAACATTGATTCCCTCAAAGTGAACATGTCCATCTCCCCCAACACCACAGTCACTGTCCACCCAGCCTACCGACAACCAGGTCCTATAGCTGACTTCCATGATAACCTCATCCACCTTTAAGGGGATAGCCTTAAAAACTCTACTAAAACAGTTCTCCTAGGCGATTTCAATCTGGGACTAAATGACCAAAAAGATAAACCAGCAAAACCCCACGCCCAAGCACTACAGGAGCTTGGCTTCTAAAAACCTTCATCAATGCCTCCTTCAAAACTAATACAGTGCCAGACAGTTAAAAAGAAGTCTGGGTTCGCCCACTCTTAAAAAAACCCTCACTGGACCCGCAAATAACCAATAATTACTGGCCCCTCACCACCGTCCCTTTCATGCTTAAAAAGCTGGATAAGGTGGCATATACGCAAATCCAGCAATTCCTGGAAGAAAACAAGATTTTACGTAAAAGACAATCTGGCTTCCGCCCAGGCCATGGGACAGAATCTGCCCTACTTGATCTCAAACTAGAACTGGGCGACATTATGGACAAAGGCAAACCGGCACTTCTCTTGCTTGATCTGTCGGCTGCCTTTCATCTTGTCGACCACAATATTCTTGATAAGCAACTAATACATGCAGCCCACTTCTCACAACAAGCCACAGCCTGGATTGAGTCCTCCCTTAAAGGTAGACTCATGAGAGTTTTCTCTGAATCCACATGTGCTCCTCCCACCACTTTACACTGTGGAGTCCCTCAAGGCTCATGTCCCGCACCAACCTTGTATAACATTTTCAACTTCCCCCTCTTCAATGGCCTGTATCGCCATGACATAGCCTACACAAACTATGCCGACGACACACATGTCCTACTCCCACTAAATGGCATCTACGAACAAGACGCTGCGGCCCTAACCAAAATCTACACTGCCATCCAAACATGGAAGGAAGCCAATGGCCACTGTTTCAATTGAGACAAAACAGAGATCCTTGTGGTAGGCACCAAAGAAACTCTCAAGAAACTCTCCCATCAATAGAGCACTTTCAACATTGACAATACCACCATCAGTGTCTCGTCAGCAGTAGAAAATCCTAGGTGTGTATCTTGACTCCCTATCCATGACACGTTAAGTCAATGCCATAGCCTCTTCCGCTGCCATCAGCACTAAGATCATCAACGCAGTTAAGCCATTCCTGTCACTCAAAAATAGGCTATCAATTGCCAGAGCCACAGTCGGGACCAAGCTGGACTACTGTAATGCCCTCTTCCTAGGCACCTCCGCCGTAAACCTCAATAAGCTACAAGTGACACAGAATAATGCCCTGAGGGCAGCTCTGAGTATTCCTAAAAGGGAACATATTTTCCAGGCAATGAAAGACGCACACTGGCTACCAATTAAAGAACGCATTCTCTTTAAAACCATGGCTATCACACATAAATGCCTCTCACTTAACGCTCCTCCATACCTGTCAGAGAGAATCACCATCAACCCCTCCTCCAGACCCATTAGAGCACATCTCTCTAATCTAATACAAGTCCCAACATTCAAAAGGTCTAAAGCAGGAGGCTCCAGCTTTCAACATCTTGCCCCCAAAAACTGGAATGGCCTCCCCACGGCTCTCAGAAATGAAAAATCTTATTCTGTCTTCTGCAAACTGCTGAAAATCAAACTGTTCAATTAAGTATGCTTCTTCTGATACCCGTATCCCTCATTGGTTGATGTGTTGTTCTTCTGTAACCTCAAAACACACATATCCCCTCTGCTCTCTTTTTTGTACTCATTGATCCTCCAACTATGTCCAACTATGTTAATCCTGTACTATGCAAAGTATCTCTGTAGGAGCACCATTATGCCCCAGGGCCGCTGTGCGCTATATAAATTCAAATAAATAACTACAAATAAAAACTATTACTACTACTTATTAGGGCGATATGTCACATGCTGATCCCGGGAGGATAGCTTAACGGCAAGGTGCGCGCCTTGGAAGCAAGACAACACGAAGCAACACAGGTTCGATCCCCGGGTCCGCGCTTAGAAACCTCTGGGTGTTTAAGCGCGTTATAAATACGCAACTAATACAACAAAAAAAAAAAAACAATTACGCAACTGAAAAAGCAAACAATTCCTGTAACAGCGCCTCGATGCCCGCGGGCTGTGTGAGCGCTTTAAAAATGCAAAATAATAAATAATAACATGCAATTGTCACTCCAGTCGGTGGTGAAGGCCCTCTGAGTACTGTCTGTTGCAGAGGAGGCTATAGAATGACAGGAGTGAAGAGCAAAGTACTGCAGTGTATGTTGTGTGGCAATCTGCGTCTTACACTGTCTAAACGCTCATCCACATGGGCTCCTCTGATCTTTTCTGATAAAACCTTAGAGTCAAGTGGCTTCCTGCCACAAACTGTATTCTTCACTGCAGAAACGTCACAGCCAGTAGCTTTACAACATTTGAAATCAGACATGTGTGATATTAATAAACCAAATGGTATTCAAGATTGTAATGCTGCAAAAAAAGCTGCAGCCATGAAAGCATTTGAACATATGCGCATGCTGGATTATCAAAGATCACCGTAGCGCCCCCTACACATCAACTCACCTAATTGGTAGAAGTACTTGACTGCTCTTCTGCAGCACAAAAGAAATGATTCTGAAAGAAAATTAACTCCTGGATATGAGAACTCGAAATCCAGCTCAGCTGTATAATGGGGTACAGCTTCTCTCCCATGTTCTCATCTAACATTAGTACTTCATGAACACTTTAGTTGCTAAAATCGCTGCTAACGAACAGATCCCGAATCAAGCATGTCTACATGTACCATGTTGCAACATGATGTGAGCCAGACGCCAGGAGTAGCTCATAGATCATGTCTGTTAAGTACCCTATAGACTGTAATATGTTCATGCTTAAGCACACGACAGACCAGCTTTGTGACAGGTGCCAACTTTTAATCGCTCCTTGACACATGCAGGTGCCTTGGGGGCTATGCCCAAAGTTACAACATAGGTAAAGGTGTTTCAATCATTTTCAGGAGATTCCCATTTGGACCCTACTGCTTGTTTCAGAGCTGGGGACATTCATTTATTTCTGGACTTCGTGTTTGGTTTTTGCTGCTGGGCCTTTCGCTAGATGCTTCCAATGCTTTCCCTTGTTATGGGTGTGCACCTCGATTGTGCAATGCAATGTTGAAGACTGGAAATCTAACAACGAGCAGTCAGAAAGGAGAACATTACCCAAGCAACAAGATATGCGTGTTTAATCCTGTGCCCAGGCGCCATTTCCTTCCCTGGTAGGCAGAGAAATACGGGAAATCATTTTATTTCAGATCATGTGGATCCCAAAACTGCAGATAGAGACCTGTTGTTTTCCCTTCTGTTCTGTCCACTGATTCTATGTTCTGTTAGATTGTTTATTGTCCTTGCCCGTGTGTTTATTCATCTGTACACCATGACCACTATCACTTCTTAGCAGAGGCAACTGCCTTCTCCACACGCCTCTCACCTGCTCAGGACAAGTTGCACTCTTGGGAAAAGGGGAGCAGGCATTGCTCCTCATTCGAGGGCCTGCAACACCACTGGCCTCCCTCTGTTCAGCTCATCCAGGCAAAGAACAAGTGCATTTCCCTACACAACCTCACCAAGCATGCCCAAGTCAAGAATAGGGCAATGGGCATGAAGCTCGAAAGGTTCAAGTCTCAAATATTTTGTTTCCCAGTGCAAAAAGTCTTGGCTTTTCCATCTAATGTAACCTTTCTTTCAAAGCACACATCAGCAAGAAGAGCCAAACAGCATGATACCAGCTCGCGCTCCTCTGCATAGTCAAGCCTTTCGTCCCCGTCCGAGCCATGGTTATCTACCACATGGGATGTGGCAGTGCCCTACTCCTTAGAGTCCCATAAGTTGAGTTGCCGTCTGAAAGTGGTCCATCCTGGTACATCATGCTGCATAGCAGGATTACTAAAATGCAAGCACATTAAGTCGATCATCAAGGCGCTGCGCTGGCTACCACTTCAAGTGCTTACCATGTGCAAGACATCTTGGTTCAAGTAGATAGCACTCACAACCAAAACACCCCTGGTGGCTGAGAAACTCCCCATCTCTGAAGGCCAGAGCACCACCACGAAGCCACACCATTCCATGCTGGAAAAACTGAGCGGCAAGTGGTAATTCAAAGGAAAGAGGACTGTTTCTTCCATGTGATTTGTCTCAGGAACAGGTTACCAGATCAAATAAGGCTGACCTTCCATCCACACTTCAGGAAAGACCAAACACCCTGCTTTTCAAAAATCATCAGGTCAATTACTGGCCATTCCACTCAGCGCTACTTCTCCAAAACTAACCACTCCCGGCCCCACACCATAACCTCTGATCCTCTTACCCACTTTAGCTCATGTGCTACCCATGCACCCTACGTGGAACCCCTCGGGAGAGTCCCCTATGTACAGTGCCTAATTGCTTCCTAATTAGGTTTGCAATTAATACATCCCTTACATATAAGGAGACCTGATTCCACCCAGCAGTGAAAGATAACTTGAACAATCCATCTCTGCACGTTGTTGAAACATTAATAGGTTTGCCCAAAAATGCTCACTATTGTGATAAAACCACACGTTCGGGCGTAGTGGTAGATGGCGAACGACTTTTCTGTACGTGATTTTCAAATAATTGTGCGTGATCTCGGTGTGAACCTTTGAAAGCGCTAGATATTCTACTGCAACAAAAGCACAATGGTATACAATTAAATTGAACGCTAGAGAATACATGCATCACATTTACATTTAACGTTTTCTACAATGTGTACGGCTCGTGTGTGCTACCATAATATGAAATAACGAAAGCGCTGGCCGTTTATTTTCCATCGCGGCTTTGTTATTATTGCACCCATCAGGCAGCCGGCAGCAGATGTTTATTTCACTTCCCATCGCGAACGTTTTCTAAGATAGTGTAACACCGCCCCCTACTGTTCGCCGTTGATATATTTATGAATGGAAAGGCAGTCCGCCGCTCACGTTTCTTACTACACACAGCATACGACTACCATAATGGAAACTTGGAAAGATAATAGAACGCATGTCACAAGACACAGCTCTTATTGTGGTTCACGTTGTATTGATATTTCGGAGTGATACATTGCATTTCCCAATGGTTTAAGGTAATGAGCTTACATCGAACACAGTCCCCACATGAACACTCTCCAATACACTGGTATGGTATGGGATTCTGTATTTATAAATCGCCTGTACACAGGCAAGTGTTGCAAAGCGCTCTTGAATGTTAATTATGTTTAAACACATGTTTTTACGGTTCCTGAAAATATTTTCTGTCGTTCATGTTAGCTTTTAACCAATATTTAGGAACATATGCTACGAACTAAATGATAAACGTTGTGTTTCTAATTGTCAACGTGTTTTGTCCGTCACGTGTAGCTAATGTCACAGAACTAACTTAGTCTAGTCTAAGTAATGTCAAACTGCTATCTCAATAACAATGGTGACATATTCGATGTGTGCCATACTGCATTATTGAATGATTTGGATTATGTGACATTCTGTTATAATCCACGACGTATTCATCCAGACTATGTTTGAGTTTAACACCCTTCATGCACTGTGTGGTGCTATGGTGCTCATGCCAGAGAAGCAGATGCATTGATTTGTAGTAATGAGCTGTAAAGCCCAGCTCTCAAACCTTTAAGGATGTGTCTGAAACCTTTGGCTCTCCAGATGTTTTGGACTGCACATCCCGCTGGCCCACATTTTGCACATTCCTTTCATATCTAACTCTTTATATGAAAGTTGGATTAGTAGTTGAAATCTTCACAATGTTTGGTAGGAATATGAAAAGTCGTCACATGTGTTAATTAAATATTACATATGTTATCCACTGACTGCTGACAGTTAAAGAGCTCCAATTCAAATCTGCATTTAGGAGACTGGGGGCTGGGGGACCCCTTGGGTTGCAGTGTGTCCCTACAAGAAAGACATGGCACCGTTTGCGTGCAGGGTGTGTCAGTCTGTAGGGCAAGACTGCGGATGCAGGGGCTGAGGCTTTGAACATGTTTGCACGCCCTGATGGACCCAGAGCCATATTGGGCCAAAGGAAATGACATTTTTCTCAGACTTATAACCCAAGGGGAGGATCTGCATGATATGTTTCAAAATACTACTTAGAATATGTATTTGGAAAGTCGTGTGAATTTCAGATAGTGCCTTTTAACTTTGGATCTCATAGAACGAACCACATGAACCTTTCCGAAAGGTGAGAGATAGCGCACTCTGATCATTTTTGTATCATGGATTTCCACCGGGGGAGGAAATCTATGGAAGAGAGGCTTGGCCTAAGAATAAAACTCCACATTCCTAGGAATTTCTTTTCTGGTGTGTAGTTAGTAGGGTCACTTTGCCCGGGCCTGGGTGCTTATCATTACCTGGAATCAGTGCCCACTGAGCCTGATCACAGGATATTTGCAGAAGTTACTTCGGGTTGGGTCACCGCAGCTTTGGAACAGTCATCCTCCCTACAGTGCCTGCTCGATAGTAGCCATGCCCAGTACCCACTGTACCTGGAGAATGAGAAAAAAACATGGAGCAATCTCATTGTTTCCCCCAAAATTACCTAGGGATAATTTGCATCAGTTGATTAAGTTTACTTTTTTGCTCCCAAAAAAAAAAATGTGTTCATCCTCACTAGGCCTCAACTGTATCTTGAGAGTGTCTGGGTCATCTCATTGCATATCCTCGGATGCTTTCTCAGCAACACATAATGTGCAATGAGCTGAAATCAGTGTATTCACTTCAAACAATGACTTCCTCTAAAAGTATTATCCATGTTTTGCAATCGCTTTTGGCTTTCTAGTGCCTAACAGTGACAAAATTACTTCTGGCCCGGAGGAGTACAAGCGAAAGCGCCTAAACTGGCTATTCAACCCTCACACTTCTACAAATAAGAATGATCCCAATCATAAAGGTGAAATAGGCACAAGCTAGAGATATACCTCCTTCATAGTTTGCGGTAATATAGGCTGAGGGGAGGCTATATTCATAGGAGGGGTTTGAAAGTGATGGCAGTAGCATTCCAAACCGCGAAAGTACACCAGTCCAAAATAATGGCATTTCCAATCATGTTTATATAAAAAAATTATATAGTTTAGTTAAACATACCAATGTATATCTATTAAACACACCATCAAAACCCACCCCCTAGTAGAAGACAGAGAATGTAAAGATACAAGCACTCTGGATATTTAACAGGTAGGAAAAAGGCTATAAAATACCAAAATGTTCAAAAATGAAATGCTTCTTGGTGAAAATGGGGCAACAAAAAGGGATTTAGCCAGTCTCTAGGGTCGTAGAAAATGGACAAGTGGGGACTGACACCTTCTAACAGTACCGTAGTTAGTTCCTGGTGGTTCTACTGCAGCAAACCAGGATTGTTTTCGTTGTTCGAGTTGTTCGAAATAGGTCTGAATGCTGCGAGTCGCAGTGATACAGACAATGAGCAGGAGTTGTGTAAGGTTCGAACAGCAACTTTCTGCAGTTTGATGCAGTGGTCTAATCAAGACTGTCGATAGGGATATGAGAATTGGTTCAATGTTTGATGACAGGTAGAAGATGAAGATGCTGGGGACTTGATGCACTTGGTTGAGTTGTGGTGGTTCTAAGTATTTTCACGGGGGCTAGTGTCTGGTTGGAGCTGAGGCAATGGCACGCTCAGATGCACCATGCTGAGGCGAACTGGTTCAAGGATGCAGCAACAATGGTTCTAAGAGCTCAAAGAAGATCTCTCAACCTAGTGTTTGCTGGAAAGCACCCGCTCGAATATTTCAACTCCACTGAGGTCCATAGTACTGGTGTAGCTGGCAGAGAAAGAGGTCTTGCTCCAGCAGCAGTTCACCCCAGTGTGTCCTGATAGTGCACAGGGGGCAGTGCTTACCTCTTTCTTAGAAAACTCCCTCTCCACCTCAATTGCTAAAGGTTTTATAAATATCAACTCTCGCAAAGAAGTCAAGATAATTTTGGCCTCTTTAATTGTCAAATGTGTACAGGGGTTGTGCTCTGCGCCACTGAAGAGCAGGTGCTGCAGATCAGAAGACTGATGCAGCAGTGCACATGTGTCACTATGCTATGCCTTGGGAATGGAGTTTAGTGAAAGGGGGGTACGGTTAGAAGACCACATTTCTGATATTGGATTACATGCATCATTTTATTAATTAATAAAAATCAACAATCCAGGGATTCTACACCCTTGCTAGACAGCAATTCCACACAACTCTTTGACAATTCACTTGATGGCATCAAGTACTTTCCAAGAAACAATAGTTTGTGGAGAAACTGAATCTAACACACCTCCACTCCACTCCCAATCCATCTACATCCATTTGGATCCAGGGAGCTCCTCACTTCCACTGTGATTATTGTTGCTCATAATCCCTATTTAAAATCTTCTATCTTTCTTGCACATACTTGTAAAATTTGATCTCCCTCCACATTCATGCTACACTTGACATTCTCTAAATATCCATTCCACCTGCATCTGTGATCACTACTGCTTATTTGGCTAGACGCAGGCCTAGATTGCAAACCCTGTTGTTCTTGATTGCCCTAGTGTTGCTCCCCTGTTCTCCTATAATGATCAACACAGTTTTATTTTTCTCATACAGCCTGGATAAGCACCTCTCCATGTGTTCACTATCGTCAAACACTTACAGGGAATTCTGTGGTTCTGCCTTTATCAGTAGATAATTGAAAACTAGGAGTGTTTATCTGCTGTAGTCTATCTTGTAATTCTATATTTGAATTATGCATCATTAACTGAAATCGTATATATTTGTTGTGAATCCCTGTAAACGTGTGTTGGAATAGCCATGCAACAATCTATGGATTTTCCCTTTAATGTTATCCTAAAGATAACATTGTAGTTTTCAAGAACTGTGGTTGTCTTGTTAGTGGACTTGTAAGTCCTGATTTATAGAAAGATTTGCGCAGCGCACAAGGAAATTGCACCTGAAAAAGGCACTATGTGCCAGCGATTTACAGATTAGCAGATGCGCAGGTCCCCTGCTCCATGCGCCATGTCTGTATGTCTTACCCAAGGCGGGCGGGACTGGCCAGTGCAAAGACCAAGAAGGAGGCGGGAAATGCAAACTTACTCCTTAAATCAGAGAATTGAGGGATAACATGGGCGTGTGGAGGGAGGCACTATGACAATGCACAAACAAGCCCCATGAAGTGCAAACAAACCTCTATTTACAGATTCACACAGATTCACCTCTGCATCTGGGCAAATAAAAAAGCACAAAAATCCTACCGTGACGAGCCGCAAGGTGAGACTGCGACATGCAATTGCAGGATTAGAAGCCACCATGTAATCCTAGTGAAAGCTCACCACCATGCCCATTCCTGCATTGCTCTTATACCTACTGCTACATGGAAGGAGGAGGCAAAGGAGGAGCAGGGCCAGAATCTATCATGCAAGCACAATGATATTTGGCATGCCTGATGAGGAAGTCTATTGCACATATCGATTCTCCCCCATGTCATCCTAGAATTGGTCACGGAGCTGGAGAATTACCTGGTGTCATGAATCATGTGCTCATAGCCAATACCACCATTGGTGAAAGTCCTAACTGCAATTCACTTCCTGGGCACTGGTACATTCCAACGGACCTCAGCCATTGTCGGGGGTATGTCACACCTACACAATCATGCTGCCTCAAACATATCCAAAACTGCATCACTGCACGCGTGCACAGACACATGGACATGCCATGTAACATGCAGGCAAAGCAAATATTGGCACAAGAATTCTATGCAGTTTCCCAGTTTCCTCAGGTACTTGGGGCCATAGATTTCACACATGTTGCACTACAGTCTATGGCACATATCGATTTCCCCCCATGTCATCCTAGAATTGGTCAGGGAGTTGGAGAATTACCTGGTGTCATGAATCATGTGGTCATAGCCAATACCACCATTGGTGAAAGTCCTAACTGCACTTCCCTTCCTGGGCACTGGCACATTCCAACGGACCTCAGCCATTGTCGGGGGTATGTCACACCTACACAATCATGCTGCCTCAAACACGACCTAAACTGCATCACTGCACGCGTGCACAGACACATGGACATGCCATGTAACATGCAGGCAAAGCAAATATTGGCACAAGAATTCTATGCAGTTTCCCAGTTTCCTCAGGTACTTGGGGCCATAGATTTCACACATGTTGCACTACAGTCCCCACAAGCAACAGTACATATATATCGTAACATAGAAAATTGGCATTCATTGAATGTGCTGGTCATCTGCGATGCCAAGGGTCACATAATGCATGTGAACGCAAACTGCCCTTGATGCACCCAGGACAGCTACATACTATGCCATTCCCCCATCCACCAGTCACTGGCATCAGGAATATTCAGCAACAAGTGGCTCATTGGTTAGTATCAGCCAGCATACACACGACAACACACTGAATAGGGGTCACATCCAATGCAAACCACCATACCATCACATACCATAACACAAGACTGTATTTTGTCATTCACAGGAGACAGTGCATATCCTCTCTCATCATTCCGGAGGATGCCTATCCGAAATCCCACCACAATCAGCAGAGACCCGCTACTATACAGTACACATTGCACCCAGGTGCATAATTGAGCGCACATTTGGAGTGCTGAAATCACAGTTCCGCTGCCATGACCATTTTGGCGGAATACTGTTGTATGCACCAGCTGTGCCGAGTAAAATCATATTGGCATTTTGCATCTTGCATAATATAGCTACATGTCGTGGCATACCAATAGAGGTGTAAGAGGGGTTGCGGCCACAGGCAGTGTTCATACAAATATCAGGCCAAAGAGTGAGGGGACAGAACATACACAATCAGCTTGTCCAGACATATTTCACATGAAAACCACCCAGTGTGAAAGTCACACCATAGCCACATCCCTAATTGCCTTTGATGATGAAACATGGCAAGTCCAGTTGGGCTATAGACAACTATCTGAAAAAGGCAGGCCAGGGTGGACATGTGGTGTGTGCCTCATACTCGTACTCAATAAAATCAAAACCTCTTAGTAAAACCTGATAACATGGTCAGTGTCACCAGTATTACACAGTATTGCACATTGCATACCCAAAGCAACACACACAAGCACACACATAAAGACAACAGGGTCACTTGGCAACACATGTCAACTAAGCCACCATTGCATTATAAGTTGGTGATGCATGCATCCCCAATAAGTGCATTCTAAGTGACTGATTGTCACCCCAATAATGAGCATGTGGCACTTAAATACCACTTAAAGTGGACCTGCCCCCCTGGCATAGTTTCCACAGGCCTGTGGGGGCCAGGAAGTGTCAGGGCAGTGGGAGAACCTGTGGCTGCATGCAGCATCCACCCAAGGCTGGCTGGGGGCAGCATGAATGCTGCACCAGCAGAACAATGCCTGGGCAGTGGCTGAGTCAGTGGGGGTGTACCAGCTGCATTACGCCCCCACTGGCTGTGCTTGCGTCTCATTGGCAGGTCACATGACTACAGGTGCCTCCATGGTCCCCTCTCAGGGGCTGGGCATATTGCACCCAGGCAGTGGTCCCATGGTGCCAGGTGTGTGGGTTGGGGCAACACATTAGCATGGCAGGGGGATGCAGGGCCAGGGAACATTCCCACAGCAGGTGTACAGCATAGCATGGCAAAGTGAATCAGCACACAGGGTGGACTTTGCCCTGCACCCATCAATGAAAATAAAGCTAAACTTCCTATCACACGGAAGGTGAGACTCAGGTGTGCAGGATGCTGTAATGTGTGTGTGAAAACGAGCTAAAACATGGTGCTGGTGCGTGGCCATTTTGGACATTGACTTCCAAACCGCAATTCAAGTCTATGTTTCTGTGAGCGCAGTTAGAAGCCAGACATGCATTCTGCAATGGTTGCAATATTATGTTATGAAACAGAGGAGCTGTTCCCATTACTTTAAAATTACTACATTCCCTTCTCCTTAATTTGCCATTCCTGTTAGTCTACTCACCATTCATCTGCTTGACTCAAGGGCCTCGCTGTCGTCTCCTCCACAAACTGACCAACTTCGCCTTCCGTCTGCAGAGCACCCATGGACACCAGGTAGGGATTTCATCAAAGAGGGACCTTGCCCACTGTCTCGGTTCATCTTGCAAGATTTCTTTTCAGCCACTCTCCACAGGAAACCCTGTGATCTTCCGGCTAGATGGTGGAGGATGTCCGATCATCTGAAATTCTGGACCTAACAGATCGATGGGTCTAGAACCATCCTCTGCTACCACGTGAAGTTGGGGACCAGACAGGTAGCGTGCCATAAAGTGGATGGGATGCAGAATAACTCTTACACCAAATAATCAAACCAACTCAGGAAGATGGCAAAGTACATTTTAATGTTTTAATACCCATTGTCTAAAACAGGGAGTTACAACGGACATTAACGGACGTCGCACAGCATTCTCTTGCATATTCCACTCAACTCAATGCATTTCATTGAAAAAACATTCGTCATACGTGACCTCATACTACATGGAAAATAAGAGAAACTTACAGGGGGTGGTGGTTGGCTAAAAAGGAACATCTAAGTAAACGTTCTATACGGGATCGGGTTGTGATTGTGTCTCTACAGCCAGGTGGACAACTCATGCCCACCCCTAGTGCAAGTCATCTTTGACACTTCTTAGATACAAGGTACATCATTGGCTCTCAAACTATAAGGCCCTTTGTTATATGGCCCTCTCCAATTGGTTGGTATTCTTGCGCCTGGAACATTCGGCTCACTAGCAGCATGTAATGCTCTACCCCAGGTGACAGGAGGTGGACATGACGTTACCTCCCCACCCAATTAGCCCATCATCTCACACCACCCATCCCTTCTGCCATGCAGCTTGTCTTTGAACCTGGCCTTGCAAAGGAGTGTGAGCACGCTTCTGGAAACTCTATTTCCAGCCTTGGCTAATGTGACAGGAAACTGCAATTCAGACATTTTTGCAGCATTTAATTGTCTTGAATAAAACTTGACACTCATGGTATTCTTTCTTTGCACCTTGACAAGGGATGATTCGGCTTCCCATGTTCACTGTCTACATGGCTAGATAACCAGTTCTTGGCAGCTCCAGCCTTTGACACCAGGCCAGACAGCCTTCTCAGTTCTTCCACAATTCCAGCTGCTTTCTTGCGGTGACACTGCCTTCTGCCCTTCTCTGTGGGTTTGAGCTTACTAAAGTTGTGACACTGATGTCCAGCTTCTATATAATGGCGGCTTTGACTACAGTCTATTCACTACATATAGCTAGCTTTTATGATCACTTATTGTTACATGATGTTATATTATGTTGCGGAAATGTTTTAAGCGCACGGCCACCCTAAGGTATCTTGGCGCTGGAGAGTCGGACATACATCCACAACAAAGGAGCCAAAAGAGGTCAGAAACAAGACCTCCTAGAAAAGAAGTGTCTTTACCGCTTTTCTGATAGCCAAATGATTCGAAAGTTTCTTTATGGATGGCGGCAGCTCATTCCATAATCTGACAGCAACTTATTCTTCTTGCGTTACTGCATCTGAAAAGTTATTGAACGGCTTGCATTTTCTGCAGTGCTCTTCACACGTGAAATCTTTATTTTGCATATGAAATTTTACTCGACTCTTTACATCGTCATCAGATTTTATACGATCCATAAATTCTCTTCTTCAGCCAGTTTTCTCAGCGTGTCACCCTCGTCTCTTGTGACCTCAACAGCTTCTCTTTCTTTCATTCTTCATATTCCTTCGGGAACCTCCTCCAAGAGATTGTCATCTCTTCGAGGATTCATCAGATAAGGTTTTCTTAGTGGATACCTTTTGTCGAAGATTCTCTGCGAAATAGTCACAGTTGCTGGTGTCAAGCATGGCACAATCTCTGGCTTCCAACATATAGGTGTGAAGGGGGCAGGACTTCCTGCTGGGGCACTTGGCTGCTGCTCTACATAAGACTGAGAACATTCACGTGGTCAACGAAATGTTAGAACTTTTTTACTGTCAGAAAGATACAATAGTACCAGCGGCCATGGCATTGCAATGATGTACAGCCACTGCCAACCGAGATTTTTAGCATTTATAGTATTTAAACATATCCACAAAAGAGCCATTGGGTGCTCACAAGCGCCAGCTGGGACTCAATCGGGGTAAGAAGGGGTGTTCTTGGTTTTATTTGGCAGAAGGATGTTTGCGCTTGAATTCCTATTCGATAGCAGTGGTGGTTTCATAGCATGGCCACACCGTTCAAAAATGGATGCATTTAATTAAAGCAAGCAAGAATGTTATGTTAAGCAGGCACTATATACTTTCTTAATGTACACATCTTGGCTAAACCAATAAATATCAACAACAGCTATTTTCAATGGATAATTGACTCATGCTTTGCGTTTCAAGGGCAGCATTAGCATCTAAGATGTTGCATGGTTTGTAAAGACGGGACATGTTTTGTGTGCTGGCCCTGCATATAAACATTGAGGGGTGCTGATTGCCAATTGAGGTGCCTAGCAGGAAAGGCAGCAAGAGCCAATCATCCGCAGAAACTCCATCCTTTTCATCCCTCACTCCTCTCCTCCGCGGTCAATTGCACTGTGATTCGCGGCACAGCTGGACTTACTCTTCTGTAATTCATGTTATGCTGCAGCTGTGCATGGTGAGGTTTTAACAAAACATCTTGCCTCAAAATCGAGCCGAACCCAAGTCACCTCCAAAGCAGAGCTAGTGGCACCCTTGAAAAGCTAATAAGATATTCGTTCAAGAAAACCCTAATTTGGGGTTATTGTGAAATAAAATGCGCATTTGGGGCGGCGTGATGTAATTAACTCAACATTGTACTAACCACCACGGGGCTAGCATGATGGCTGGAAGAAAAAGAAAAAAAAAAGAATATAAAGACACAATCAAATGCTTTTGCTCTGAATGGCCATTTTATTAAATCATGCTTTCTTGCTTTACGCTTAACTAATGGAGCTCACGGTTTATATTTCCATCACAAGAGTACACTTACTGATTAATACACACGTATACCTGCCGCATTTCAGCAATAACGGCCAACTTTCCAAAATGACTGATCTTGTGTGGCCATTACTCCATTAATCGTGCGCAGCGGAAAAGTGATATCAGTGGGCGAAACGTCTGTCAACATTCGGTTCATTAACTACATCCAAAACGTGGGCATTAGGGTCTTTTTTTTTATAAACGGCTATCTCTACTTATCTTGCAACAAATGCATTTTGAATACTGCTTCAGATGTTTGTAACTGTGTTGCTATTGCTAAGTATAGAAGTATTACACACGTCTAGGTTGATTCTGTTTTTTTCACGCAACGCTTGCACTAAACATAAAACGTGTTCTGCGCACATTCATCTGTTAAACGATTATTCCCTGAAAGGCCGCAGCTGTTCAGGGCAATCCGTGTCCTGAGGTGGAACTCGTTAGACTTTCACCTGTTCCAAAATCATCAATGGCAAATTATATCTATTGATACAAATTGCTGTAACATGTCAGAGCAGCTAACTGTGAAGAAAAAGCAGGCCTTCAAAACGTTGCACACAACACGGCCTGCTGATCACGAATGACAAACAAACGGGTAATGAAGGGTCATTTGAAGGTGAGCAAGGGTCACAGCGGTCAACAGAATATGGTCCAGTGTTCTGGAGTCCAGACGGCATGTGTTTTTACTAATCCATCTCTAATCATAGAACAAGCAATCTGGAAAAGTATTTTAGGAGTGCCAAAATAATATCCTGCAAAACCTTCGAGAGTTACCACTGGTTATGATTCAATGAGAAAAAAAGCGAGGAAAAAACGCACCTCTTTTAATAACATATAATATGCAAGAAGCCAAATCTATCGATCACACTTGGGACGAATTGCGAGCTACCAAACACATCTCTGTAGGATATTCGATGGAAATGTGATTAACACAAGGTCTACAAAAAATCCCTTTAGGAGTACACAACAAGAGGTTAGGAAGCTCAAAGGAGACCATCGGTGCTGGACAATAGTCATAAAGTATGAGTCATTCTTTAGGAAGGGAATTTCAATCAAGGTTTTCTGCTATGAAACTCAAGGTCTTCACATCACAGTTAGCCGCCTGCACCAAGTCCCTTGCTTTGACATCGACTGACACCCCACCTTCAAACAGGACATAGCAAGGAAGACACCAACGGCATGGTGCGGAAATCAAGCCCTTCTTCCCGGAAAACAACTTCTGATCTGCTATCCAATCCTTTGTCCTCTCCCACCTACATGGTGGCAATGCCCTTTTGAAGGCATTCTGGTGACTACTCTAGCACCCGTGAGATGTGTCCTGCATTCAGCAAGACTCCCCAAATTCGGCTACATCAACCCGACCCTCATCGAACTGCACTGGCTCCACTGCAAGCCATATCATCTTCAAATTATGTTGTATCATCTATAAGACTGTCACCCTGAAGTCCCCAAGCTACCTCACTGAAAAACTCAACATCTCCAGAGACCTGCGGTTCACCAGAATTTAGGGCATGTGTAGACTTGTGCTACGCTGGTGCAAGAAGGAAAAACAAACAGAAGACAGGCCTTCTCTGTCTATGCCCCAAGCCTCTGGAATCTCCTCCCCATCAACATCAGACTCACCCCATCGCTTCTACATTTCAGTAATGAGCTCAAGAACTTCCTTTTCAAGGAGTGGCTCCTCTCTAACACCTAGCTCCAAACACTGTCTTCTTCCCATACTACCTGAGAATTGGTAATCTGCTCCTCCCTGTTTCCTCCACTGGTTGCTTATAGAGGAGTTGCTGCCAATTTCCCGTTGCCCCTTGTTATCTCTGTACTCCCTTTTCTCTGCATCTCACACTATGTTCTTCCCCCTGTGATTGCAAAGAGCTTTGTTAATTGCTGAAGCTAGGTCAGCACCCAATACATTTCACCATAAAAATAATAATAATAATAATAATAATAATAATAATAATAATAATAATAATAATAATAATAATAATAATAATACAACAGAGCCTGTACAATCTAGGACTCAAAGAGAGCAGGCTGTTATTCAGTGTGAGAACAAATACACATAAGGCAAACAGTTAATCAACGATATAATCTAGCAGGCCTTTGGAACTACATAAAGTATGGGGTTGCCTTGAAGACTTCCTCTGCTTCCTGCTTTACTGCCCATCTTACATGTTATCACTGAAAAGGGGTATTTAGTTGCAACTGGATCAGGAGGGTACACTGAAAACACCAGGCCACGGCTACCGTCAAACTTGCTACCGGCACCGGCACCCACGAATGGGCCATTACCGGCCCATTACGAGTTTAATGGGCTGGTAATTGCCCATTCCGGGTGCCGGTATGGCCGGACTCCCGATCTCCATTCTGCCCCAAAGGGCAGAATGGGGGTGGGTAGCTGTTGTTGCCTTACCACCACATTCGTAATGAGGCCCAATGTACCTGATTTATAAATATCAGCAGGAAGACTTCAAAATGATAGAACAGAATTGTGAACAATGCACGTCGAATCACGTTGTCTCATCCCTCCCTATCTGTAAGACAAGGGAATAACAATTCCACTTGGAGCAGAAGAAACAGGAGCTCAGCAGACGTCAAATAGTTTGGTTCTACTGCCTCACTGCTAGTGCTTGCAGAATGCATGTGATCAAACTTCAAACCACCCAAATGTCAGGTGGTTGAAATCTGTTCAAACCAAGGAAGAACTGATGAAACGTTTGAACCAAATGGCTATATAGTGATCAAAGTGGTTGAAATGCATGCAGTTTTAGGCAGCTTTCATAGGGGCATGAACTTTTTGTAGAGACAGGCTTTGACAAGAAAACATTTAAGACATTTAAAATATATTTTTAAAATGTTATATGCATATTAATAATGCAATCTTTGATGTCCTGGGTGCTAGTTTGCGAAGTACATGCAGGGGCATGGGTTATGGTAGAGGCGCAGCTTACCGTAACTGGCAAAGTACTTTTGTTTTAAAATTTGCCCTAGAACCAGGGCTCAAGTCGAGGATACACGGGGTGGACAGAGTCACGCCACTTTTTTCAGAGGGCAACTTGATATGCTAATTTTTGGTGACACCACATTCAATTGGTATGTTAATGAGGACTTGACTCCTGCCTAGAACCATAATGTTCCTTCAACACATTTTTTGTATCTGACTTTCACCCTTATAATATGTAAAGTGTCCACAATCAGTCACTCACATCTGCAGACATCCCTTAGGGCAGATGACATCAATAGTACCCAAATGCACACGGGGTACCAAAAGTGCACATTTTTTATACAAAACAATATGTCACTTAAACAAAAAGTATACAAATTACACAATTTAAGACATCACAGGCCTCCTTACGAGTATGGTGGTAATATGGTAGTAAATCTGCTGAATTACCACCGAAATCAATTACAGTTACTGCCACTTCGTACCGTGAATTTACCAGGGGATTGCAAACAGTGGGAATTGGCCATTTTTTGAGCGTATCGGACTCAATGGCAAATGTTTGTGGATTTACGGCAGTGGAATTACTGCATGGGAAATCTGCTGATTTATGTGGATAAAGTGGTGGATAAACCTCCAGCTTGTTGCAAAGCACCAAGACCAATATATATAAAGGTTTTAAGGAACAGGGGGTTCAACCACATGTTTCTATCAAATATGTTAAAACCACTGGTTGTATTTACCCCAAATTAAGTCGCTTTGTTCCCAAATTGTTTCTTATTTGGTCTAAATTTACCAAGAGGTTTTCACGTTACGGCCATTTAAAAACAAACTAATGCGAGTAGGATGAAAACAGCATTTTAATGTTTTCTTAATACATTTTTTCATTTGTTAATGATTTGTTTTCAAAATGTCCAGTGTGGGGACGCCCTTGACAAACCTTTGGTTTAGAAAATGTGATTCAAACCCTTAAAGCAAGTAAAAAGTGATAAGCATTTATCAACCTCTCTGCTGCAAAGTACCAGGACAAATATAAAGGTATTAAGGTACAGGGGGTAGCCTGTTCTCTGATGAATATTTTAAAAACAACTGGATGGATTTACCCCAATCTAGTCAAGGAAATTGAGTCAACCCTTTGTGCCCAATTTTTTTCTTATTTGGTCCAAATCTGCCAAGTGGTTTTCATGGTATGGCTGTTCAAAAACTACACTTTTTTCTCTATGGGAAAATGAATGTGAGTAGGCTGAAAACAGCGTGTTGATGTTTTCATAACAACTTTTTCATAGTCTAACGAATTGTTCCCAATTTCCAGTGTAGCGATGCTCTGCCCCAGAATATTGGGCATGCGACTGCAAGCACTGTAAAATATATTTTAGTGCTTATAATCTGCCCTAAGTGCCCGCATTGTGCACTGCTTTTTGCGCCTCCATTGCCTCACACGAGGCTGCCCCCAACCCGAGATGGCCGCCGGGCTTTGAAACGCTGCTGCCTGACTCACCAACCTCCCTCTGGTGCCTGCATGGCACCGATTGGCTCACACCTCTGCCTTCCCAGCCAATCGCTCGCCGGAAGGCGAACGCCGGACCAGCCCACGAAGGAGCACACACAAAGGAGCAGGTCCTGTCCCGAGCCTGTCCAGAGAATGGCTAGTGGCTAGACTGGGACCATTGCCCTTCGATTCTCCCAATGTTTGAGCTGTGAACTGCAAAACTGACATTAGCATAGGTAAGCGTCACCAACACGCTCCATAGCTGGCATATGCCACCACCTTCCAGCTAAGCCTACAGTACAGCTGTACTGCAACACTTTTAGCCTCAGATTGTGCATGAACAACTTTGTACACATTAATACACATGTACATGCTGCTAACGTCAATTTTGGGTGACCTACTGCACCCATCTACTAAACTTTAACCTTAGTCCTTCCGCGTATTGTGCACCATGTATGCTGCCCCGCCCCATATGTATCGCATCCTCTGTGGCTGCTAGCCCTAGCATTTCTGCCTCCTTCCAAAATGCCTACGCTGATTGACTACATGGTTGACCACACGTGCCCAAAGCACCAAGGCACCCTTATCAGCACAGTTTTCCATCGATTCCTAAACACTCAGACCACTCTATCTAGCCTCTTCCTCACCCAGTATTTGCCTGTTGCATTTAGCCCAGTATTTGCCTGCTGCATTTAGCCCAGTATTTGCCTGCTGCATTTAGCCCAGTATTTGCCTGCTGCATTTAGCCGCCCAGTATTTGCCTGTTGCATTTAGCCGCCCAGTATTTGCCTGTTGCATTTAGCCCAGTTTTTGCCTGTTGCATTTAGCCCAGTATTTGCCTGCTGCATTTAGCCCAGTTTTTGCCTGCTGCATTTAGCCGCCCAGTATTTGCCTGTTGCATTTAGCCGCCCAGTATTGGCCTGTTGCATTTAGCCGCCCAGTATTAGCCTGTTGCATTTACCCCAGTATCTGATTACCACACTCATCCTGCCTAGTATTTGATGACCATACTTAGCCTACTCTGCCCAGTATCCAACCATAGCATTTAAGTCTAGTCCCTTAGCTTAACTAGAAGTAACACTATGTACTCCTACCTGCCTAACCTAGCCCACCAAACATTACTCACCAATCTGATAGCTATACTTACTATCGTCTATATGACCATGCCTACATTTCTGCCCATAGAAGGCCTAGGAGCCTACATACAATCTTCTTCCAAACCTTGCAATCTAGCACAGAGGAACTTTAGACTCCGGGCTCGACTACCCAAAATATACGAACCCATCATCAAATACAATATCAACCTGGAACACCTCCGACCCAAATTACTCCCACCATTGGAAACTACTGCCCCTTCCAGGCACAAACTCCACCATAAAAGTAATAAACATATAGCCAACCTCCCCCTCACAGTGCAGCCAGAACCTGAATTAAAAGCTGCATTGATCAATGCCAGATCTCTAGTCGCTCATGCTACCGACATAGCAGATGTCATACGCGAAAACGACCTTGATTTCATCGCCATTACTGAAACATGGCTCCATGAGGCAGCAGGTCCTGCACTCATCCTAGCAGTCCCAGAAAAGTATACCATCCTTAGAGCTGACAGACCAGACGCACGAGGTGGAGGAATAGCAATTATCGCCAAATCCAACCTCTCTATGAGAATCACCTCCACACCCCACCTTAAATCCTGTGAGCTTATTTCCATCAAACTACCCACTGCCAACTCCCAAACACTTAATATCTACCTCCTCTACAGACCGCCAGGCCCGACCAATACCTTCAATGAAGATATCACCTCGGTTATCTCTGAGAAGCTAAAAAACTCCTCTCAAACCTTAGTGTTAGGAGACTTCAACCTAGGGTACAACGATATCAATGACCTCCAGGCTACTGCCACAGCTAATACCTTGTCAGAACTAGGCTTCACGCAGACTGTGAATAATCCTACACATACTAAAGGGAGAACTCTAGACTGGATTGCCAGTCATAACTGTAACCCCACTATAACAGCCATTGCCCCCCAAATATGGACAGACCATCACCTTATCTCCTTTACCCTCAACACTAAAAGAACCACAACTCTCACCCCTACCCCCGCCATACCCACTTTAACCAGAAATAAGAAAAATATCACAGTGGACAATATTCTGCCTCACATCCTACCCAAACTTAATTCTCTACCTGACCATACCGACCCAGGCATCTTAGTGGAGGAATTCAATAACGCTATGTCCACTGCCCTTGATAAAGTTGCTCCACTTAAATTTAGAAACAGTAAACCAAAAAAGCATCTAAACTCCTGGTTTACACCCCACTTAAAAAACTTAAGACTACAGAAAAGAAAATGTGAAACAGCATGGAACCGGCATCCTACCGCTGAAAACAAAACTAACCTAATAAACATCTCCTCACAATACAAAAGAGATATTATCCTAACTAAACAAGAAACCTATAACAATAGGATCACCCTAGCCAACTCCAGTATGAAGGAGCTATTCTCCATCCTAAAAGAACTAGAAACTCCTATCGCAGCACAGGACGACTCCATCAAAGATAAAACTTGGTGTACTGACATACAACTGGCACTAACCAACAAAGTGGCCAACCTCCAAACTAAAATTGCCCTAAAGAAAGCCTCATTACCAACCCAACCTCCCGTGGATAAAACCCCCACATCCAAACCTAAAAAACCTACCCAATTCCACTTCTCCAAGGTCTCAGTATTTGAGGTAGAAAAAACCACTCTGACTCTTAAACCCTCTAATTGCAAAGGAGACCAATGCCCCGCACAACTGATAAAAGACGCGGCTAGAGATCTAGCCCCCTTCATCACAAAACTTATTAATGCCTCCTTCACTACGGGCACCATCCCCCGCAACCTAAAAGAATCCTGGGTACTCCCCCTCCTGAAAAAACAAACCTTGGACCCCAACATCCCCACAAATTACCGACCCATCACCACAGTGCCTTTCTTACTAAAAATTTTAGACAAAGTAGCGTACACCCAAATCCAGAATTTCCTTGAGATAAACCACCTCCTCGGAACACGCCAATCCGGTTTCCGTCCGCAACACGGCACAGAAACTGCCCTGATTGACCTAAAGGCCCAAATAGACTCACTCAGAGACAAGGGCAAACTAGCTCTCCTTCTCCTTCTGGACCTTTCAGCCGCCTTTGATTTGGTGGACCACAGCGTCCTATGCAATCACTTGGACTCTGCGGCCCACTTCTCAGGGGAGGCTATAGTCTGGATACAGTCATTCCTTAGTGACAGGACCATGAGGGTGTTCTCCCCCGCAGCGGCAGCAGACCCGATCCCTATCACCTGCGGAGTGCCACAGGGTTCCTGTGTCTCGCCAACACTCTATAATATCTTCACCAAGCCACTCTTCGACGACCTCGATAATCTGGGTGTCACTTATACCAACTACGCAGACGATACCCAGATTCTCTTACCACTTACTGGGGTTTATGTTGAAGACCTGGCTCTGGTGAACAGAGTCTATAGCATCGTTCAAGCATGGATGGCCAACCATGGCCTATGCTTGAACGATGACAAAACAGAGCTTATCATCCTGGGCACGGCAGCCCGCATCGCCAAACTCAACCAAAACTACTCAGCCTTCATCATCGATGGCAACACTATTAAGGTCGCCAGAGAAGTAAAAACCTTAGGTTTCTACCTTGATGCAACACTATCCTTAACCAAGCAGGTGAACTCACTGGCCTCATCTACGGCCTATACATGTAAATTAATACGCGCTGGGAAACATTTCTTATCAGATGACAGTTGCCTTATCCTAGCCAGAGCCCTCATCTTATCTAAACTAGATTACTGTAACGCCCTTTACATAGGCACAACCAAACAAATCATCAATAGAATTCAAGTGCTCCAAAATAATGCACTTAGAGCAGCCTTAAGCATCCCGAGAAGAGCACATATATCAGAAATAAGACGCAAACACAAATGGCTCTCTACTCAAGAAAAAATCAACCTTAAATCTGTCTCCATCATCCATAAATGCTTAAACAACAAAGCCCCCAGCTACCTTTCAGAACGCTTCAATAGGAAGAATCCCTCTAGACCCACAAGGACAGTCAGCCCTAACTGCCTCCTAGTGCCCAGATTTAAGTTTACCACTATTGGAGGTTCCAGCTTCCCAGTCAAGGCAGCTCAGTTATGGAACGCCCTATCACCTGCACTTAGATCCGACCAAACGTTCTACAACTTCAGAGAAAATACCATAAAATGGCTCACTGAGAATGCAACATAAATGGCACTCCACCTCTCGTACCTCCACTTACACTCTACCTGACTTGCTATCTTGCCCGCCATTGATTTGATTGTTTGGTGGTGCTATATCTGCACTTATACCTGTCTCACCTGTAGAGACAAAACTGCCTACTCTGTAATTTGCGTGTTCTGTAACTTGTAACTTCTGGAACCAAGCTGTAAACCTCCTTGTCTCTTGCGCCCTGCTACCTCAGGGTCCGGTGCGCACAACAAATAAATAAACAAACAAACAAACAAACAAACAAATTGTTTGGAACATTTTAATTAAATCCATAGAGCAAGTCATACCTTATTAGCCTCACTCAGCCTCTATGCTGTAAAAAGCACATGGACTGATATAAATGATTTAAGGAACAAGAGGCTCCTCCTTCTATGTTGAATATTTTAGAAACTACTCAATAGATTTACCCCAGACCAGTCCAATAATTTAAGTCAATGATTTCAGTCCAAGTTGTTTCTTATTTGGCCCAAATCTGCCCAGTGGTTTTCACTCTACAGCTGTTCAGTAACTGCATGTTTTCTCTATGTGAAAATGAATGGGCTGGAATCACGGAAACTGTGGTGTTTTGTTTTCTTCATACATATTCAATTTTGTAACATATTGTTCCCATAGTTTGTCATTTGGGGGGCTCTTAACATATATTTCACTTTGAGACTTTCATCCAAATCCATCCAGCAAGTCCTCTGGCCTGATGCTATTTCTTCCTTTTTCCTCCCCCAGATGGCTTTTTTTGCACTTTTTGTTTTTGGCTAACCCCGGTTATAACTGTGGTTATCTCTTGGATCAAGCACAAATATTCTTGTCTGCTTTTTCATTTCTGAAAGGCCTCGCAGATGCATTGTGGGACACATATAGAGCTATGATTTTGGGAGAAGGGACACCCCTTCTCTCTCAAATGTATATATAGATATATTTAAAACAATGTTTATTGGTGTTTAACAACATATGCCAACACAACATAAACATTCAGAGTGTCATTAAAGTAAATAAAATACAAATATTCACACATTTCCCCCAACACATCAAAATGTACATGCACATATCTAATATTATCAGTCCGCATTAAGAGAAGTTGGACCTACGGTCCACAGACATCAGCAGAACGTGCATTCAGTGGCAAGGTGTGAACATAAGCCATGTAAAAATCATGGCAATAAGCAATGTCCTCCAACCATTGTGATTTCTTCGGCACTGATCCCTTGCACCATGTCATAGCTATTCTCTGTTGGGCTAAAATTAGCAATAAGCCAGCTAGTCATCTGATCGACCTGGAAAGACCCATTGTCAAACCCAGATGTGCTATCAAGGGATCAATTACCACTTGTTCCTTGACTATAGCAGACAATGGGCCTCATTACAAGTTTGCCAGTCCGGTAACAATGGTGTTGGTAAGCTACTGGCACTGTTGTTACCAGACTAGCAATCTACGAGTTCTTCTCACAGGTGCCTTTCTGCTCACCAGGTCTGACCTGGCAGGTGGACCGGCACTCGCAGGCAGACATCGACGGATGCACCAGCACTATTCATGAATGGTGCCGGTGCATCCGGCCTTCCCAATCCCATTGAGTCCAATCGGACTCAAATGGGAATGCAGAGTAATACTTACCAGCACCCAGTAATGGGGATTTACCGGGTCTGCTGGGGATGGAATGCCCCGGTAAGTCCCCATTGCCGGGTGCCAGTAAATTCATGACTCTGGCGGCAGCCGTGCTGCTATTTACCAGCATGGCTACTGCCAGACTCATAATGAGGCCCAATGACTCAAACACATCCCCCCAGAATTGTGTAATAGGAGGACACCTCCATTTGAGATGTTCGAAATCTGCTTCAGTAGCTTTACAAAGTAAGCACAAAGTAAGCACTCCCCACACACTTCTACATAATATTTCTGCAATTTGGATGGTGTATAAGAGGTCTGGTGTAAGTAATAAAAGTTCATTTGTTTGTACCTGACGTTATCTGACACACTACAAATTTGGGCCCTGATGTAGTACCATGCCTTGTCCTCAATTTCAACTCCTAGCACTCTCTCCCACCTGTGTTTCACTTTGTTGCCTGTTCATCGAAGTGCACTCCTCATCTCATAAATCCAGGAGAGCAACCTTATCTCACCACACGCTTCCACTACCTAATGTAGTAGTGGGAACATGGGCGGCTCTTTTAGGAATCTATGGAAAAGGACCTTAAGCTCATTCCTGATCTGAAAATAGAGGACTACGGCCCTCATTACAACCCTGGCATTAACCAATGGCGCTATTAGCACCATGGTTAACGCCAGTAATTAACCGGATCTGCCATGGTGACATGGGGAATTACCGCCCCATTCCAAGGATGGCGGGCGGTAATTCCCCATTTACCATTGGCCCTTCCCCATTCCCATTTTTGCCCCATAGGGCTCAATGGGAATGGGGAAGGCGGTAATTACGGTACCGTAAAATGCGGTACCGTAATCACCTTCAAGGCCCCTTTGCCGGTCCTTACCTTTACGGCTGGTACAGACCAGCTGTTAAGGTCGGGAAGCGCAAAGTGACCTCATAATCAGGCGTTAAGGGATTACCGGTACCGGTAGCCTTACCGGTACCGGTAATCCCTTAACACCAGGGTCGTAATGAGGGCCTATATCTAGTGAGATCACCCCCAACCCGTCCTTTTAAAGTAATCTAAGTTCAAGTAAATGTCACTCGTGAAAAAGTCCCCCAAGACTGTGATTCCCAATGTATCTACTGAGGCCATATAGACCAATTTGCTTTTGATTGCCAGAACATGAATACACTTAACTTGTAATACCGGAGAGTACAACATCATCACTCCTAATTTATCTGCCAATCCATACCATCCCACACACATGCGAGTGACCACCAGAATCGCTACTTTCCACGTGCTAATCCTCCCCAAGATCTCTGTGTGCAAAAGATGTATTGGCACAATCAATCTCTTAATTGGAACATGAGGCCTGCTGGGACTTATACCAATAGGATAGAAAGAGGGCTTGTTCCGCCCAATATCAATGTTCAAAGTCTGGCCGCACCAGACCCCCCCCCGATAAGATTGGGTAAGCACCTCTCATCTCACCCATTTAATTTTCCCAGCCCATAGAAACCCCATCAACAATCCCTGTTCTCTTTTTAAGAAGTATCTGGGAAGAATAACTGGGAGATTTTTAATTTAATGAAGACATTTCAGTAGAAGAAGCATTTTGCTGACCGCAACATGTCCTCCATCTACCAAATTGTTCCTGTAACCTGTCAACTGCCCTACCATACTTTTCCCTGAATAATACATCTGGGTCCTACACTATTTCTATGCCCAAATATCTAGCATTGACGAGTTCCCATTTAAACCCAAAATCATCCCTGAAGGGAACCACGCCGGTAGTAAAAGGGAATAGCACTGATTGATCATAGGTAATCATAACCCAGAGATTTCCCCAGATTTAATTATTTTCCTCATCTCTCAGTTAATGTTTTCTCGTGGATTTTCTATCATTAAATCTATATCATCTGTGTGAAGAAAAAGGGTGAATTTATGCGTGTACAATTGAATGCCTCTTTGCAGTCGTTCCCTCAGCACTGCAGCCTGTGACTCAATGGTGAGTGCAAATAAAAGCATCAAGATGGGCAAGCTTTGGCGCCTTCCCATTGCCATCTGCAGGGGTGCCGAATATCTCTATACATGGCAATTCATGTGGTGGGGGAAGCTAAAGGTAACGCTACGTAATCGAGGAACCTGCACCCCAAACCCATCTTCCGGAGAGTGCCAAACATAAATGCCAATTCAACTGAATCAAACACCTTTTTAGCCTTCAAAAGGACCGCAATTGAAGGCTCTTTCGGATCCACCCCTTCAAGAAGGCCAGAAAAACGATGCAGCCCATATGTAGTGTTCCTCCCGGGGATGAAACCTGATTGTTCAGCTAAAACTAGGTTTTGTAGAAAGGGAAGGAGCCTATTCACCAGCATTGGATTTTAACTTTCCAAATTAAAGAGGCATATGAGGAGCGTTGGCGGAAGGGTGCCCTGTTGAACTGCCTCCTGATACACCTGGAGCAGATACAGAGTTATGATATGGCTGTAGGCCTAATTTGCCAGTAGAGCTGTAGGCCTGTGTAGATCTTTAATCACTTCTTTAATCTCATGCAGCGTTAAATCCATGTCCAAATATTCCCTCTGATCTGGCGACTGTGGGGTGTCATCAAAGGCCCCAAACCAACAGAACTGAAGGGCCCACTGAACTAAATGACCTGGCAGCACTTATTAAAAAGCCTTCACACTGAAAACAGGCCTTTTCATGCAGACTGTGAGGTTTCTGCAAGTAACACAAGGAACGCCCATGTTAAAAAGGCCTACCTTTCATTACAAAATGAAAATCAGCATTTACTTCACAAGTGGCAGAAGAAATTCTAAGGTCCCTTTCACATGAAAAAACAGGAGTTTCAAAAATGGACACCAAAATGGCTTTGCATGTGTGTTTTCAGTTCAAAGCAAGAAATGAGAAAAATGTACCCCTGCTAGCATAAAGATGGCAGGGAAAAGACATGGGGCCTCATTACGACCTCAGCGGTAGCCATGCCGCTATTAGCGGCATGGCTACCGCCGAAATCGCGTCCGGGTTCCCAGAATGGGGAATTACCGGGCCATTCCGAGTTTGGAGGGCCCAGTAATTCCTCCCTCCAGGAACCCGGGCCCAGACCTTCCCCATTCCCATTTCAGCTCCCATAGGGCTGAATGGGAATGGGAGAGGGAGCAAACAGCGGGCCGATTACGAGTGGCCCGTTGTTTGCTCCCTCTTCCCCTCGCGGGACCCGGTAACGATGCCTGGTTTTCCTTTTGCAGAGCCCATTAACCCGTTCCGTCAGGGTCGTAACGAGGCCCATGGTGTATATTTACAAGAAGTAATGTAACAAGTAATGTAAATTATGCTTCACATGCAAAATATCGGCAAACATTTGAAAAGAAAAGCCTACTTTGTAACCATGAAAAGTTCCTGTAGGCCCGAGGCAAACTATGAGGGTGTCTGTCTGCAGTTAAAATCCTGTGAAAGCCAAACCTGTATTCCAAGTGCAGATGGGAAAAGCACATCACATTAATGGCTGAGAAATAAATGCAGCTTTTTCAATGAAACTGCCAACCATAAAAAGCGTGTGCACTGTGACAATTCAGACCCCCTTTTCAGCAGAAAAACGATCAGCAGTTAATGAAGTGTATTTTATTAATGATTGGAAGAAACAGTCCTGTACTTTCAGCGCAATAGCAAAGTGAACCCTGATCAGAAAAAAACACTGTATGTCAAAGAATCAAGGCTGATGTTAGAAAATGCAATATGTGAGTTCCTTTCAGCCAAGGACAAATGGGTCTCTGGGCAAAATTCACAAACAACTCCTGCACTGAAAGCCTGGCTTACATCCCCACTATTTACAACTGCAATAATTTGTGTCCTGTCTGAAGGGTGTCAACAACCAAGTTAGCCTTGGCCTGCTGTCCCTGAGGGCAGTTTTGTACAGACCAAATGTTTCAGACACTGCATGACTGGAATGTGGGGAGGAGGATCTCTGTGTTGGCAATGAATCCCAAGTATTTACAATCTGCAGTCTACACAAAACAACAAAGAGACTAATAGAAAAAGAATCTCTGGTCACAGGCTGACCCAGAGTGACAAATGCCCTGGAGACCAGAGAGCTACTATTTGCATAACAGGAAGATGTGCTATTCATTTAAATAGACTATTATCATTTAGGAATTTTCCCAAGCATCCATGAGCCATAATGCCTTCCGTTTCATGTTATTTTTTAAGAATTTCCAGGTGATTTGTGTTGAAATAAAATGCATCCACCTGTGATTTAGGCAATTGTAATGACCATCTAAAAGGTGTTGCTGGTTTTGTGAACATATTCCGAATTTGAGAGTTGGTGAACTGGTGAAGGTTAAATTAGGAATGTGGGGAGTAAATTACATGTTCCTAACTGTTACGCTTTTTGTAAAAATGGCAGAAAATTGCTAAACGGCCGTGTAAAATGGTATGGACCCAGCTGTCATTTTATTTAATTCCCCATGGTTAGCTGTGTCAGAAAATATATATAAAATGGCAGTTACTAGTAAATCACAGAGTTTTTGACAGATAACTACATTTTTGCCAAAAGTTGAAATGAAAACAAATTGGGATTGCAAATGGGAATTGCCATGTGTCTTCTCCAGACTCCAAAACCAATCCTTAGAGAGAAGCTCGACATGGGAGGAGAGAGAAGGGTGACTGTCCAATCCTGGTTGTGGGAATTTTTGCAGGGCATTGCCCAAAATTGAAATCTTGATGGTGTCATCACTGGAATATAAAATGGATGCGCTATGAGGAAAGGAAGAGTACTGCTGAAATGTACAATCAGACAGCCACAAGGAAACACTAGATGGAATTGCTGAGATTGCATCTGGGTGGAGCTGTTTATTGCTGGGAAGGCCTAAAAGCTGACTGGGTCCTATGGTGAAAATCCAGGGACCATCCTTGAGAGAGGAGTGACCAGGCCCCTGCCCTGTTCTCCAAGAGGGCCCTGAAATGTAGCTGACTTCCCTGAACTTTAAACAGAGTCTTTCAATGTAAGTAGAATTGAGCCAATTGAATCAAATGTGAGGGGATCTGCTTGCCTTAAATCCTTGCTTTTATTAGTGGGTGGGACGGGGGCAAAGCTGTGTAGATCCTTAGCCTATTTAATTAAAAAATATGAATTTCATTATTTCCACTTGGTGGAATACAACAGGGTGATTTTTGTTTAAATTCAAAATTAACTAAGCTCATTCCCAGTGTGTTCTGAAAACTATAGACTGTAATTTAATTGGTTAATTTTTCTATTCAGTTTCCCCATCATAGGCCTTTAAGTGTCGTGGGGGGAGGTGGTCTGTAATTCTCATTACATCCACTTTTTTGCTATCCAGTTTCCCCAATACCCGCCTTTAATTTGAGTGGCATATCTGATCTGGAATCCAAAATTCTTAAATCATCCCAATGTTTACTGTCCAACTTCCCCCACACAGAGCTTTCAGGGGGTCTGAAAAGGGGGAGGGGTCTGAAAACAAACTGCTAAATCAACCTGTGTTTATACTAAACCATGGTTGTGGGTGAAATCATGATTGCCAAATGCATGTGTACCAATCTATAAACCAAACAGCTAGCCTTTAAAGTTCACAGAAAAATTGAAATTGTACAGCACTACATCAGAAAATTGCTTTTCTTTATTGACCATTTTGATTATTTATTTAATTGAAATCTGTATAAAGTAAAGTATTGTGATTTGTGTTTCCCCAACAACTCTTGTGACTTATTTGTGTAACACAAAGTTTAATTGTGAGCCAAAAAGAAGGTGGCGTGTGTTGTTTTAGTGTGATCTCTATTACTTATCTTCCAAATATATACTAATATATTTTCTATACCCCCGCCTGGTTTCTGGCTCACTGTGGGAAAAGTGGGGGAGATTTGTGTGACTCTATATGAGTCTTCATTGAGGCCAGCAAAAAAAAACATAAACGCGTATTGCAGGGCTCCTTAATTGGGGGTGGGAAGGAACTCCACAGGTTAAGGGTTGTCTCAATATAACGTGACACAGCATCCAATACTGATCCCCCTCCCCTGAATACTGTCTGACGCTATCCTCTTAGTTCATCCCTTCACTGAGTAAAGAGGATTATAATATTCACGGACCGCCTTACTGATGTCGTCAGTCTCAAAAACATGTTCTCCTCAGGAATTTTCAATATGATCGACCTGACTAGGTTGCCCCTCAGCCACCAGGAGATGCGCCAGAAATACACCCATCTTCTAACCTTCCCCTTACTGCCTAATTAATGTGTTACCAATGCAGCTAATGGACCTCCCGCAAAGAATTCACCTGAAATGCATCCAGCTCCTTTTGAATATCAGCCAACACAGAATCCACTTTCATTTACTGAAATACGCATTCTAAGTCTTTCAGTTTGATTTCTTTAGCCTCCAATCCAGAGCTAATCATGCTCAGTATACCTGTCTCCTCCCGCAAACAGATCCCTTGTGCATAACATTTAAAATTCTCCCACAATGCCCCGGGAGAATCTACAGTGCCACTGTTAGTTGTGAAAAAGAACTACCGGTCGGCTAGCAACTCATCATGAAAGACAGTGTCCCTAAGTGCTTCAGATTTAAAATGCCAATTCACCCCCTCACTACCACCCAGTGAATATGACATTCTAGCATCACTCAGTAAGATCTCACAGGAGCCCCATGTTACCACTGATTGCCTATACGACCGAATTAGGTTGTAAGAGGATTCAATTCAACACTACAGCTAAGTCAATGCCTAGTCTGGGATACTGAATGGAAACCCTTATTGATATATCTTTATGTCCAGTTCATGAGTTCTGGGTGACTACCCCTATATAACACCCCTCTCTTAGAATCCCCCTGACCCCACTGAGCCAAGAAGTAGTTCTGTTTTGCAAGTTTAAAAGGTTTATTTGAGAAATAAAACACAATATAGATACCACGCTTTTATAATAAGTTATTAATCGATATCGCCCTTATAAATATAATGTTAATCAACAATGGGTAATCTGACACTAGCACACTTCTTTATAATCAATGAGGAGTTGGTGTAGGATGGATAAGGCAGCGAAAATACTTTTATGGTTTCAAATGGATGCAATGTTGAATGAAAATGCAGTACAGAAACTAACTAATATGGTTTCACAAGATATCATATGTTCACTTTTCCCCTGGTGGCAATTCACCCCCCCCTATATGCAATGCAAGGAGATGGAAGTAACACACACAGTTCTCAGGAATGCAATCAAATACAATACGAAATTCAATTCCCACCCCAGCAAGCTTAGAGAAAACAGGTATGAGTTTAAAACACAGGCCCAAGTGCTTTGAATGTGGTGGCAATGAAGTGAGAAATATGCTGAAAATGCTTTTAATTCCCTTTAGGAGGTTTGGGGTGAGTGAGAGATACTTGGGATGAGCTCAGGCTCACTTTAGCAATGATTCAGGGATGGTTATTAAGAGGCAAACACATTTTTAGCAAAGGAAAGCAAAAAGCTGCTATCTTTTTACAGGTAAAGAAATCAGGCCAAATCGCAAATCGCGGCAAAATTCGCGAGTGCGTGAATCGCGATTACGGCAAAAGTATAAGGAAAAACGGTTCCAGAGATATGAACGATTTTGTAAAGGTCGTTTTTCGGATTTAAAGTAAAACTCAAAATGACAGGTGACAGCTTGCAGCTGCAGAATTGACAGGTGACAGTTGTGCAGCTTTAAAAATGACAGATGACACGATTTCTAGGAGGCAGTTCTACTTAGGTTAAAATAGTTTGGATTAGATTATTTTAACTAAGAGATTGGTTCTGCACAGTTCTGCTAGGTACTCACAATATAAATTTGAAATAGGCCTCGCCACGGATCTGGTCAGGTTTTTGACTGGACTCCGGTTCTGGTCTCGGCACTTCACAGTGATCTGGGTCAGCTCTCTGGTTCTGCTCACAGCGGTCTGGGTCACTCTGGATCTCTGGTCTGGTCTCTGGCAATTGTTCTTGGCAAAAGAATTCAAACAGCTTGCCCGGCTGTGGAATAGTTTGCAAATGATTTTAAGGTTGCTGAAGCCTGCTGAGAAGAGTTCTCAGTTTGTGGGTTTAGGCCCTTGCTTTAAGTTCTGAAGTAAAGTTCTGGTCTTTGGAGATGGATGGATTTGAAGTCTGGATCTCTGGATGTGAAGTCGTCGGTCAGCATGCTCCACAGCAAATGGAATTGAATGTCTCTACCTGTCCCAGCAGTCTTCTTTTATGTGTTTTGAAAATGGGTGTGTGCCTGGGACTAGCTAAACCTGCCCCTCTCTGCTTGTCATTGGACCAATTCTCCCCTCTCCCAAGATTGGGGGAAGGAAATGGATTGTCATCATGATGAGGTCTGTTTATGGGTCAGAGGATCCTCCCCTGGTCAGTTTGCCCACAAATCTATATTTGATTCAAATGATTTCCCAGATATACAATTTGTTGAAATTACATGTGCACATTATATATTCCTTATGGTCCATGCTTGTCCGCCTCTGATCTTCCTGGGGGCTTGCATTCAAAAATGACAACATTTTGCGCTTTTTAATTGGTTTTGCAATATCGGACATTTACCCAAAATTACACACATGTGCGCAAGGAGTATGGACATTAATTGATGAAATGTCAGATTTTTAACATGCAGACATTTGGAGTGAGACCCTATTTTCCGCTAGCAACCACCCAGAATACACCACAGGGTCCTAACGCCTCTCAAAATGTTCACAGAAAAATCACAAAAATAATGATATTACTTATATAATTCTGACAAGTCCGCACTATGAGTTATCTATCTTTTTAAAATTATGCCCTGATCAAAAAGGGGTGTGGCTTCCCACATCACAGGGTGGAATAATTGGTTTATCCACTTACCCCAAGCTCAGCTGCTAGCAGAGGCACTGCCCCTCCCACTTTCCCCTAAGAGGAAGCCACTTTACGACGCCGCCAATATAACATTGCCTGAGTCAAGGGAGTTGCATTGTTCTGTTCCTTCCAGTTCCCAGGTGCTCCACCCCTAATCTAATCAGAGAGGTGACAACTCCTTTTTGCAAGGGACAGCAGGATGCAGCTAGGCCTGGGAAGAGTGGCTGAACAGGCTTCTCCTGTCGGGGGTAGTTGTCAGGCAGAATCCAGTTTCACTAAGCCAGGTTTCAGCTAAATGTCACTTTTTGTTCCCAGTTTTCTACATTCAAATCAAACTGACAATTTCAGACACCTCTTAGCAAGTCTTTCCTTGGTCTGGTTTTGTTTCATTTGTGCAGTTTTACACAAAAGTCTGGTGCTTTTAAAATGCCGGCTTTCTGATAGTGGTGAGTACTGGTAATGCAACCATTTTTGGGATTAAGAAAATGAATTCCCCACAGTTCTGGGTTACTTTTTTTTTTTATAATCAGCACTGCCATTCCAAATGGTTTCAGGCTACTATGTGTGTAGCCCAATGGTGGTTTTAGGCAGTGCCCTCCTGTGCTCACAACATAGGCAAAAATGGGTGGCAGCCTATTCTTCATGTTTTCCCTGTGCACTCTCTGGGGAGTTCTGGCCATCATGATGTTTTCCATGCCAGTACTGCACAGTTATATTGTAGGGCTTGGATGCATGGGTAAAAACATCACACAAGGTCTATATGGGAAGCCAAGAGTGGAACATGTAGTCTACTAGTGTGGTGTGTTGTGTGTGCCACACGTCTGTCAAGTTGTATATGCTGCAGATGTCCAGAATTTTTGAGCTGGCCCTAGATAGCAGACGTACCCCACTGGTGGACCTGTCCAGTTATTGGTGGTATTAAAGACCCCTCCCCACAGAGAATTGGGGAATCTGATGCCGGTTATAGATGTGAAGTGATCCAGTCGAAGAACCTCGGGTCATTGGTACTCGGGTTGTATGTGTTAAGGAGTGAAACATTCATTCATTCTATATCTCCAGTTAGCAGCGGTGCCCTACCCTCTTGATCGTTTTTCATCTGTACGAGGTGGATCCTGAGGCAACTGTTAACCAAGATGGTCACCCCTCTTGCATATGAGAAATGCAATGATTAATACCTATGGCACACCCACTGTACCACACATTTACTCTCATACTGATCAGTTAAGTGGGTCTCCTGAAGAAATGCCAATTTTATATCATGTCGTCTTATATACAGAAGAACTTTCCTGACCTTATCTAGGAATTTACCTCCTCTATATTCCAGGTGATCATTTTAAGCCCTTTTCTCCCATTCAGTCCATCACTTCAAGTGCACACAGAGGGTGCCAGTATGTACAGATCCCGGCGCCTATAGGGTGGCTAAAAATGTAAACCTCTCCCGACAAGAACCGGACCAGACTGCCCATGAAGGATCGCACTTGAGGTTGCATTGGAATGGACACTTTGAATAATGTAGATAATCCCACAAAACCCAACATCCTCCACCCCTTCTCCAATGAACAACACGTCCAACCAGTCCAGAAGTATCTTTGACGCGCCCCCTGACCAACATTGGTGGAGCACATACTGGGCACTTGTGCCTCCACCCAGATCAACGCACATCAACACAGATTCCCAGTAGTAGAACAGCCCCCAAATGGAACCCAATGTTGTGCCCCTCAACAGATCATCAACATCATGCAAGATTACGTACAGTTCACCAATATATCTGTTCATTACCCCCCCGTACCAGACTGTTCAATATCAGACTGGCTTGCATGATGTCCAAACCAATTTTTCATCTAGATTCAGAGGCAGCTGAGATCAATGCAGGTTCACAGCAGAACAATAACCCCCCAAATGGACCCAGAGACAGTGCCCCTCATCAAAGCGTTTATTTTCATCAATGGTTCCATATACTTCACTGATTCATCTGGTCACTAACAGCCCAGAAAAAGCTGTCCAGTGTTATGTCAGATTTTATGATGACCCTGCAGATGCCTCATCATTATTTGGTGGTGGTGCACCACCTTTGGCTTCTTCTGGGGGAGTCCATCTAGAATCCCAGAGACTGCACTTCACTCCAGTAAATGTTCTCCTCACCACCTGCACTGATTCTAAGAAGCCTGGTAATATCTATATGTGGACCCCGTGAAAGGATAGATTCCCTGGACAGATGGAAAATCATGCCCCGATCACTGTGGTTAAGGACTCATGCAATTATGGGGCATGGCGGGACCCCCGAGATGGGGCGCAAGGCTGAGATTCTATGATCCCTTTCCACATTGGTGAAAGTTCAGAATTTCCGAAGAGTGTTATGCGCAATTTTTAAACAAAGTCTTCCATACGACACATCCCCTGCTGTTCTCAGACTTCAATCAGGCGTATGTTGTTGCGTCTTGCTCGGCCCTCCAAATCTTCATTTTTAGCCATGATTGCTTTGACCGCCATTTTGAGGGCCTGTAGCCTGGTCAGGATGGTCGCTGCTTCATCATCAAGCCCAGTCATTCTGTCCTCTGTCTCATCAAGTCTGCCACCATGTTTGTCCAGAATTAGTTGTATAAGATCCACCTTGGTATCGAGGTCATCTAGTTTAGTGTGCAATTTCCCTGTACCTTCCTTGAGGTGTAGCAGGATTTCCCTCATGTCCAAGTATGTGTCCTCCGGTGTCTTTGCCATGCCTTTGGACATTCAGGACGAGGTAGGAGGTTGATCTGGAGCCTAGGACCATTTTTCCAGCTGACTGCCCCTCTAATGATAGGGTGTGTTGATGCTTGTCTCCTTTAACCATCCTTGTGCACCATTCCCCACACAGGCCCCCTCCAGCAGCCCCTCTGGGGTGTTCGTACCAGATGCCCAACTGTACTCTGTCGGCAGCCTGTGCAAGTATATAGGGCCCAATACTTGTGCTTCCCATGCCTCACCTAGAGCCGCTTTCACATGTAGGACCCAGTTATCCAGTGCTCCGCTCATAACTCATCAGCCAAATGTACAACCGCTCAACAAGAGGTCCCTGCACCACTTTTCTGTTCCTTATCCACTATGTCATTAATCAGGGCCACAACTGAAATGCACACCACTACCATTAAATACTGCACAGGCAGATGACAATAGTCCTTTCCAATATGGCAGAGTAAGCTAAGGAAGAACAATCAACACAGACAAATCAGCCCGCACATGTCATTGTGTATAATCAACAATGAGCTGCAAAACGACAGGTGAATGGCTGTCACTTCTCAGAAAAATTCATTTTCTGAGACAAATATTCTGCAAAGGCGACAGACTGCAACAATGTATCTAGGGACAAGGAGAGGGAATGCACAGGCAGAAGCCAAAATGGGATATGAGACCCCATCCTGTCCCACAGCTAGCATCAAGACACATGCAGGGAGTCATGCTAGTAAAGAAGTGTGCTCACATCAGATGTAGAGATCCCAAAGGGTAGACTCATGAAGAAATAGTTGCACTGTGCACAACTCCCACGCTGGTCCTGTAACACATACCGACATATGTTCAGACAAGGACACACCAATCACGCAGGTGTACATTGTGGGACACACATGAACATGCATACTCACCACGTACCAACCTGCAGTCCAATTGTATCTTGAAGCTGAACAGCCTGATGTCCACGGAACGCCCCTGCCAGAACCTCTCTGAGAAAATACTAGCAGGATGGGACAGGGTGCTCATATTCATAGTCATCCAGCGAAGGATTTATGACCCCCCTCATACATACAAACAAACCATTGATTGAATGTATGACTCACTCACCACTAATCAGTTGAGGTAGGCCACAATAAACAGTATGCCGTTCATTGTTGCAGTAGAGCCTTTCAACCCTCAACCCACAAGGGTGCAGGAAACAGGGCTTATTCACCTTTTTGACAGGAAAGTCCAAGGTTAGTGTGTTCTCCCAATATGAGGCAGGTCATGGGAGATGCGTACAGGATTGCATGCACCTGACACCCTCCTGCCCATGCACCCCTCACCCACCACATTGGAATACCATGTGTATTAGCCATCCATGTGGGAACCTGCTGTTGCAGCACACACTGACTTCCCCATGCATGGACACAACGCCTGATAATTTCCTGAGACATAGACCCATTCATGGGCAGACACCTTCTAAGCCTTAAAAATCAACTCAATGCAACTGCATGACCTGACATGCACATAATTGATGGAGTGGACACACTGGGGGCCTCATTAAGAGATTTGCGTTAAAAACCAAACTTTACCGTGCTGAAGGTAATACCGCATCCGGGTTGCAATGACGCTGTTAACAGCGGCCAATTACGCATGCTTTGCGGCATGCCAGTATTGTCTGTACCGGCATGCCGTAAATGACCCCAAAACCCTTGTTAGTGGCATCATGGAAAACGCTGAATCTCCACCACCTCCGTCCACCCGTAAATAACGGGCACTGGTAAAAACGGACCCGGCGATACCGGGCCCATTATTACCGGAACCCGAAGTAACGTCATCGCGCCGGAACGGGAAATGGCACGGTGGCTATCTTAAAATACACAATCCGTTGCAGTCCTAGAGATACCGGGCCTGGAGCCCCACACCACCAGCCGCATCTGCAACCACACCTTGGCACAATGCCAAAGGCCATAAAAAAAGGCACATCCCGCCAGAGAAAGGAGAGATTCTCAGAGGATAAATTTAACATGCTGGCCGACACACTGGCAGAGAATGCAGATGTGGTCTTTGCCTCAGACCTCGAGAGAGATGCACAGCTGAAAAATAAAGAGGTATGGGAGCTAGTGGCCCAGAATGTCAGTGAGGTTGGCACCACCCCCACACCATAAAGGACGTTAAAAAACTCTGGGACGACATGCACCTCCGAGTGCGCAATATCTTGTCTACTAATCGGAGCCTGGGTCTGGCTACTGGCGGTGGGTCCAACTCACCCATTAAATTCACCCACTGGGAAGAAACCTGCACTAGCACCATTGGAAGTCCTTAGAGGGAGTGGGAGATATGGAACGTCGAGCGTCATCATCGGCAGATGAAGGTGAGTGTCCAAAGAAAACACTTTAATGCAAAGTATGATGATGGTCCACCAATGTGACAGTGCCATGATGTAATGCATGGGCCATCACACACACATGAACACATCCCCGCCTAGATACTGTCCCTAGCACTGTCAGATTCACATACATGCAGCATGCCAATGCCATACCTGAGATACATACCACAAACAGGGAAATGGCATGTATCACACTGCACGCAGTCCACAACACAAAGACATGTCACACAGCATACACCACCTCAAACATGTATAAACCAAACGTATGCCTGAACATCCCCACCATATGGCAAGCAACCTATATGCCACAGCTGTAAGACAGCAAGTCATCAAATGCACTAATACCATTGTATGCATGATACATGTACAACCATCACTGATGCCATCCCTCTTTCGGTCCCCCATAGGTCCTGATACTGACAGCGATGCACAGGACTCTGCTGCACAGGCCACCACTCCATTGAACAGTGCCAGATCCAGGGAAGACACTAACATGCCTTCCACATCCAAGGGCACAGGCAAGGCACATCAGCCACTGAGGACAAAGGCAACACGGGATGGCAGGGAACAGGGGCTTCAAAGGACAGCCGCTATACCAACAGTGCCAACACCTGTGGAATCCACAGCAGTTGATCCAGTGGCCGATGGGACCCTGTCTGCAGCTAACAGCTCGGTTGGGGAGACAGCTGCAACAGCGCCACAGAGTGGTGATGAAGAGCAATCCCAAGGCGAGCTATGTGTCCCTGAGGAGGACAACCACTCAATGGAAGTTGGTGGCATACCCAGCCCTGCCCAGACACCCCAGTATACCCCAATAAGCACACCGTATTGGCGCCTTGCACGTACAGTCTGGAGGAGAGGCAGAACCAGAGGCCTGGAGCCCCACAGAGGACCCACCTGAATTTGGCCCCTTGCCACACGTACCATCCACCTCCACTGGGGTCCGGGACGGGGAGTTCAGAATGGCACAAATGGAGGGGCAGCAGCAGGAGCTGACCGGGCTTGTAAAACAATATGTCTCTGATGGTGACGTGACGAGGAAAGAGGCCTGAGAGAACACTGCGGCCATGAAAGGGGCCATAGAGTCAAGCACCTTACGGATCTGTGAAGAGCTGTCAGCAGTGAGGCATGTCCTTGCCAGGATTGCGGATGCCTTGGAGGCTCAGCGTCCTGCCCCGACAATGGAGCATGCCCCCACACGTTCAACGTCAAGCTCTACACAGATGAGCCCCCTGCGCAGATCTGTGCGCATCATGAGGCGCCGCAACATGCCACCCCCGGAGTCCGACAGAGGACATAAGGAGCATGGTCAGCCTGCATGTGCAGACTTATGCAGACATGAGTAGCATGACATTGCACGCCATGTGTGGGGGTGTTGTGGGGGGAGGGCGAGGGTGTGTGTGGGGGAGTTGTGGAGGGAGGGGGGGTGGGGAGGGTTGTGTGTGTGAGGTGGAGGGTCAGAGCACTTTTTACTTATTTCCTGCTAAATACACAGTTGTGTACCAAAAGATCACATGACTGGACATTCCTTATTGTGTATGTGTGCTTTATTGGTTTACAGTGCATAGTGTCCATGTACCCCCACACCCAGTGCCCTGAGGCCGGCATTCATGGGACCCTCTGCATCCATGTGTCTTAGAAATATTGGCCTGTCACAGACTGATGCACATCACGTCCCTCCTGTGCATCGACACCTGGATGATGTGCAACCCCATCTTCTTCATCTTCTTCATCCTCACCTGATGGTTGCTGTTCAATGTCAGTGCACAGAAGCACGTTCCGTCGGATGCACATGTTGTGCAGCATGACACATGCCATGATGATCTTGGTCCCCTTCTCATGCCTGTACAGGAGTGCCCCACCTGACCTGCTAAGGCAGAGAAAATGTGCCTTCAACAGGCAAAAGGTCTGCTCAATCACCACATGGGTATGGGAATGGGCACGATTGTAGTCCTCTTTGTGCCTGTTCTGCGGGTTCCGGACAGGGGTAAGGAGCCATGGCTTCAAGGGATAGCCATTATCACCTGCATGGGTGTAAAATAAGGTATGTGTAAGACAGTTCCTGAAAGACACGTGTACTTATCACACATGCCTGCAGATATGTGTTATTCACATGCACATGTCCCTGGATGTATGCACACATTTTACCTTGCCACAATGTGTGTTGTCCAATGGTCTAATGGTGTGGGTTGTGTCGTCCAGATGATACAGGGTGTCCACTCCCTTGCTGGTGTTCATGCACTGTGAATGCATACTGCTGTGTTTGGTATCATAATGTGATGTGTAGTGATTAGTATGATTTTATTACTAGCAGCATTGGCACAAGTCTCAGCATGATTTCTCATTCAGCACTTATTATTTCCATGGTGACATGCAGCGCTACTGTGGTGGTGGTCCAGTGACAAGCAGTGTATTCCCTTGGTGGGATTGATTTGTGCGCACTCATGGATGCATGTCATGTGTTGTGTTTTGCTGCAGGCATTTACATTGTGCATACTCACAGCATGTTGCTGTATTGTTTTACAGAGGGTGAAGTCTGATGATGTGCAGTGGATGTGTTGTGGGATGTGGGTTGGTTGAATGTCAGGCATATTGTCATTGGCGTGCAGCTTCCATCATTACTATGGGGTTTGGATGTCATGTTCAGTTTGGGATGCTTTGGGGCAGTATTTTGCAGTATGGTCATTGTGCAGTCATCACCCCAATGACACCAGGGTGGTGTGTGCATCTCTCCCCCATTACACTGTCATGTGCCTGTCATGCAATTTACCAAGCAAGCAGGCATGTCGTCCTGCATGTCGCTCCATGTAGTGTGGTAGCGTGGAGTTACGCAGGACCATTGAGTCATGAGTTGATCCGGGATATCGGGCACAACAATGTGTGATGATCTTGCTGGAGTCACATACCATCTGTGCATAGATGGAGTGATATAGCTTACGATTGCGGTAGACCACCTCCATGGCATGTAGGACCACCAATTCCACATGGGTGCAGTCAAGAGCACCAATACAATTTGGCATGCCGGCCAGTGCATGGAAGCCAACTTTCATGTCAAAGATCTCCTGGGCAGTCCGTGGAAGGGCTATGTAATCGCTTGAGTGCTTCAGGAGGGCATCCAGCACTAGGTTCAGCATGCATGAAAATAAGGGTTGTGATATGCCATGCATCACCCCCACTGTGTGCTGAAAGGTGCCTGTGGCCAGGAAGTGGAGCACAAACACTACCTTCATTAGAGGGGGATGGTGGTGCGTATTTAAATCAGGCTCGCAATGCCATCGTGTATCATGTCCATAATGGTGGATGATGGTGTCCCGGTATAGCCGGTACAGGGTGTGGATCTGCTCAGGGGTTAGGCTGAATGGACTGGCTCTGATGTGAGGGGTTGGAGGCTGCCTGTGTGGTACCACTGTCTGCACTGGTGGGACTTGCTGGGCCTGTCTCACCCTCACGCTCCTCCTGCATCTCCTCTGTGGTGCCTTTTGTTGTAGTTGCTGGTGCAGCAATGCAAGCATGCCCCAATATCGCAACTGCAAGTGGGATCATTTTGGTGTGGAAAGGGGGGTGATCTGTGGGTGTGCTCCTTTTGTGCTGGGCCAGACTCCATTGCCTCGCCCTGTGCTGATTGTGTGCACCTGTGGCAGTTGGGAACACTGCACATTGCTGTTAACGGGTGATTTGCGATGCCGGTGTTGCTGTCATCCAGGTATCCCTTATTACCACCTTCATGATGCCAGTAGTTGCATGTCCGCATGACTTGTGATGTCCTCCGGTTAGCGCCATCCCGGTATTGCTGGCCCGAAGGGCCACATGCCCATGCGCATGCTGGCACGGGGGTGCACGGTCTCAGCAGTGGCACTAATACTGGGTTGTTGACTCGAAATAGGCCAGAGCGGTATGCAGTGCTGGTATTCCCTTACCGGAATCGTTTTTCCATTACCTCAAATCTCATAATGAGGCCCACTGCCTCCATCAGAGAACTACTCACCCGATACACCTGTGTATGCACATGTGCATCATGACACAATCACACATACACTGCAATTCCAAATGACACATCTGCCTTGACCATATGCAGGTTCAGGCTCCAAAGTGTTCCACTGACCACAATTTACACAGGCACTAATTACAGACATGTAGCAAAATGGACAAGAGTCATGAATGTACACAAATGAAATATATTGAAAAGCACATCACAGTGTGGAAAACAATGGTAAACATGCTGCACATGAACATGCTCAGGGAATACATGAAGGAAAGGGTGGCTGCAAGTAAATGGAACATGCACAGTGCCTTCACTGGTACCACTGGTACCACTGGCTGCACTGGTGGGACTTGCTGGGCCTGTCTCACCCTCATGCTACTCCTGCATCTCCTCTGTGGTGCCTGTTGTTGGAGTTGCTGGTGTAGCAATGCAAGCATGCCCCAATATCGCAACTGCAAGTGGGATCATTTTGGGGTGGAAAGTGGGGCGGTGTGTGGCTGTGCTCGTTTTGTGCTGGGCCAGACTCCATTGCCTCCACCAGTGCTGATTGTGTGCACCTGTGGCAGTTGGGAACACTGCACATTGCTGTTAACGGGTGATTTGCGATGCCAGTGTTGCTGTCATCCAGGTATCCCTTATTTCCACCTTCATGATGCCAGTAGTTGCATGTCCGCATGACTTGTGATGTCCTCCGGTTAGCGCCATCCCGGCATGTTCAGTGCATTGGGGTACTCAGGGTTGCAAGTGGGTAACAGAAACAGGTGAAGAAATAAACAATGTATGAGGCACACTGTGCAGGGAGAATGAAATGGGATGGACACAACAGGGAAAATGAAAAACAATTATTGGTCTCCCTCTGACCCCTTAGATACACTGTCCCCATGACTACTAACTCAACCTCCTCTTCATTAACCTTGCCATACAGAGGCCACTGCATTGGTAAGATAAAGGAAAAGGAGAAGGAGTCGGCAACTGCATATCCCAGGTGGCCACCCTGGGCATAGGAGGAACTGAAGTGGCTGAGAGTACATGGACCTGTGAAGCAAAGGGGCTGTCTGTGTCAGTGACAGATGCCATTGCATGATGCAGACAGCATCCTGATGACCCTTGCTTGCCCTCTGTCTGCCAGCCATTCTCCTCTCAGCCCTGCAACCACCTACCTCAATGCCCTCTCTTCCTGGAACTATTGCTCGCCTGTTTCCCTCACCTCACTTGTCACCTCCTGCAAGCTTATCCTGATACCCTTTAAGACCCCCAGCAATTGCAAATTCCCACATCTGGGCCTTTACCTCTAACAACTCAACCTCCGCCATACTCCTCATTGTGTGCATCCTATGGCTGGGTTGTAGTTCTGACACATGGCCATGGTCCTGGGCCATAGTGTCACTGGCAATAGAGGCTGCAAGAGATGAGAAAGGGACAGAAGTGAGAAGGCACATATCAAGGGACATACCGCACACACGCTTTATGTCTACATGGGCAAGAGACACCTGTCCCATTAGCACATGTGGCTACCAAGCCAACGTTGCTCTGTGTTGGGTCTTGTGAAGACATGCATGTGGCACAGGCACCCAGGTAATTATATACATCTCACAATATTCATTGACAGGCCGTAGTGGCTGATAATGGGGAGGCCACTTACTGGGCATCGGCCTGAGCCTCTTGTAGTTCTCTGCGCAACTACAACATAGAACCCGGAGTTCCACGGGAGTGATTCAGACATGCAGCATGGGCTAGGATGGATCGCCTGGGCCGGCCTCCAGTAACTTCCATGGCAGTGACCCGCCTGAGGTCATCCCAGCGCTTCTTCACCTCCTTGGCATTGCGTTGGTAGCCCACAAAAATACTGATGTGCCTTGATATCTTGGTCCAGGACTTGGCTGAAGAGAATGGCCCGATTGGCTGCACTAGTAAAAACAATACTCAATAGTGGATTATTCAGAGTGCATGGCAAAACACAGTTTTATTAAAAAGCATAGAATCTCGGCCGGGGACAGCATGCAAGCAACTCTCAAAATTACAAAGAGTGTCAGCAAATATTGTACTAAAATACATCAGCAATGGGGTTATAATGCAATATTAGTTACAAAACATATAATTGGTTAGGATTGGTTAGTATCATAAAATATATATGGAATGCATAAGTGTTATTTTCATCATTGATTTGTATATTTCTGATGGCTTCTCCTGAGCCCAACCCATAATAGAAAATAGTTTCACTACATCACTATAAAAGCCATTAGTTGGCTGGTGATATTCATCCTGAGCAGTGTGGCACTAGAAATTTCTATTGGTTGGCATTTCTCTCACAAACCTTGGACACCTTGATGAGATGTCAAAATATGAGAGACTTATAGTGTAGGGGGAGAGAGAAGTCCATAGTTTGTACTAATTCCAAATACAAGTACTCCCTATCATTCCCTGGCCATGTGCCCTATCTGTTACTTTGTATTTGGCTTTGTGTATCATCTTGTGTCTGTGTGTGTGCTAGGGAGGTTCCGCAGGTGTTCGATCTGTACTTGACTCATAATGACTAGTCAGTGTTCTTCATGTCGTGGTCACGTGTTAGGGTACCTTACTGGAGAGTGAATTTCCTCCGTTGTACTGGACTTTTAGCTAATTCTAACATGCATGGTGTACTCTTTGTGGCCACTGGGAGCACACTTTGTCTACCTACTCTACTGAATCCTGGCATACTGATCTCATACAGCTGGACATCAATGGCTGATTGTGCTCTTATTATAATTTGACCAACTTGGGAGCCTACTGCTTCTCCTCCTGGTAACTGTTATCTCATCTTTGTGTTGTGCACATCCATTACTCCCTTCTGTGCACCTGACCTTGGTGCTTGCTACAAACTACTGCCTGGGAAGCATCAAAGCTTCTAAAATAAATGTGTTTTTATAAAGTCAGCATCTTATCTGAGGCCTTGCTAACATCTAGGCCTGCTGTGGCCTTTGTGCAAGAAAAAGGGCTGTACTTCTTTGCTTGTCACCAACATTTTCAACCAAAAAAATACTGTATGTTTTTAAAATCATATATGGGGGTGGGGTAAGGGGGTAAAATGAGTGGGGAGGGATTGAAAAGAAAGGGAAACTGAGGTTTAGGGGACCCCCCGCCAAATGAAAAATAACAAAATTCAGTATTTATTTTGTTAAAAATATTTAGATAAAAAAGTTAAATCACATGTAACCATTACATTCACCTTGTGCTTCTGCCTTACATTGGTTTCCCTGCCCTTGTATTCTGCATCTCTCCCTGCCTCTACATTCAGTCTCTCCCTTGATATCCCGGAAACCTCCTCCCTTCTATGCTGTATAAAGCACAGTACTTGTGCTTTCTGCTTTCTAACTGTAATCCTTGCTAGTATTGCACAACCCAATGAATTCTTTACGGCAGAGGCTTGTTGTACATTGATTATTTAAATTATTGTTTCTTGGAACCTTCCTTAGTTTGTCTTGTCTTTCACCTCTAGATTCATGGTCCTGTAGGGCTGCCTCAGCTGATATCAGTTCTCACCTGTACAGTAATGTTGAGGAGCAGGGTCAGAAACTGCTACTTGCATAATTATCTGTGTGAGGGTAGTAGGGGATATCTGCATATTCATTTGCCCCATTACATAGCCCTTGCTGCCACCTCAGTGTGCAGTGAACTGCGACTGGTGAGGCGCCCATACTCTGTGAGCACCGCTGCTCTCAAGACCTCCACCTGCTGTTGGGTGAAGTTGGAATTTTGCAAGCCATGAGGTGGTGAGGAGTCAGACTCCCTGGAAGGTGGAGAATCATCCAGTGTTGTTGTAGGGGTCATGGTGGTAGGTGCTGACTTCATGATGGGAGCAGTAATGGATGGCCTTGAGGCTGGTGCACCCTCCCCACTGGGGTACTCCTAAGGTCACATGTGGCTGGAAGTCCCCATACTCCCCTCCTCCTTGTCTGGAGTTGGGGGGTGCATGGGAGAACCCATGTATTTGGCTAGTGCAGTGGGGATGTTGTGCACAACAGGATGTACCAGTGACGGTGGGCCTGTTGGTTTTCTGCTCATCCTTGGTGCACCATCCACATGGATGCCTCTGGTAGAGGAGTTACCTGCATCTTCTGTGGTGACCTGGTTTCCCCTGCTCCTCGGGAGCCCCCCACACAGACAGGAGGGTCCCTCCTGTGGCTCTAAGTCAGCCCTGTCTCAAGGTGTCTCCTGTTCTCTTCTTTGTCAGCTGTCGGCCATGTTGACTGGCATGGTCAGACATTATGGGCCTCATTACACGGATGGCGGTAAGGCAATAACGATACCGGTAAGGGATTACCGGTATCGCTAAATTCCCTTGCCAATCAGGACCCAGACAACCGCTATTAACGGCACCGCTAAGAACAGTGCCACTAATAGTGGCTAGTCCGTGTGTGCGCAACCCCTCATGTCGGAAATAGCAGCATGGCGCTAATAGCATACCATCACAAGCCAGGCGGACATGCTAATAGCGGCATGGATTTGGCCCCAAAAGCCCATACCGGCATGGCGGAAATACCAGCATCGCGAACCACCCATTAAGAGACATGAGCAGTGTTCCCACCTGCCACATGTGGCCACAATCAGCACAGGTGGAGGCAATGGAGACTGGAGCAGTACAAAAGGAGAAAACCACACCCCTTCCCACACCCCTTCCCACACCAAGATGGTTCCAATACTAGCAGCATTATATGGGCTGGAGGACATGATTGCATTGCAGCACCAACAACAGGCAGCACAGAGGAGACGCAGGAGGAGGAGGAGGGCGAGACAGGCCCAGCAAGCCCCACCAGTGCACCTAGTAATACCACAGAGGCAGCCACCAATCCCCAGGATTCGAGCCACTCCATTCAACCTAACCCCTGAGCAGATACACACCCTGTACCATCTGGACTGGGATACCATCACCAGCATCGTGGACATGATACACGATGACATTGTGAGCCTCATAGACATCCGTACTGCCATCCCTCCTCTACTGAAGGTGGTAACTGTGCTCCACTTCATGGCCACAAGCACCTACCAGCATACGGTAGGGCAGATGCATGGCATATCACAACCAGTATTCTCACGCACGCTCACCCAGGTGCTTGATGCCCTCCTGAAGCACACAAGTGAACACATATCCCTGCCAAGGACTACCCAGGAGATCTCCAACACCAAAGTTGGCTTCTATTCACTGGCAGGCATCCCAAGTTGCATGGGGGCCATCGACTGTACCCATGTGGAATTGGTGGTCCCACATCACAATGAAGCAGTCTACCGAAACAGAAAGCAATACCACTGCATCAATGTCCAAATGGTATGTGACTCTAACAAGATAATCACACATTGTTGTGCCCGATATCCCGGATCAACCCATGATTCAATGGTCCTGCGGAACTCAACGATACCACGCTACATGGAGCGACATGCTGGAAAACGTTTGTGGCTACTTGGTGAGTAGCAGGGCAAGCACATGGCAGTGTGAATTGAGGTGTGATTGGGGGGGAGAGATGCATACTCCAACTGGGTGTGATTGGGGGGGAGATGCATACTTCAACTGGGAGTGATTGGGGGGAGAGATGCATACTCCAACTGGGTGTGATTGGGGGGTGGAAGAGATGCATATTCCAACTGGGTGTGATGGGGGGGAGATGCATACTCCAACTGGGTGTGATTGGGGGGGAAGAGATGCATACTCCAAATGGGTGTGATTGGGGGGGGATGCATACTCCAACTGGGTGTGATTGAGGGGGAAGAGATGCATACTCCAACTAGGTGTGATTGGGGGGGAAGAGATGCATACTCCAACTGGGTGTGATTGGGGGGGGAGAGATGCATACTCCAACTGGGTGTGATTGGGGGGGAAGAGATGTATACTCCAACTGGGTGTGGACTGTCGTCCGTAGAATAAATGGACATACAGATGTACGCCAATGTCCACCAAGGCAGTCCACAATGGACCTGAAACAAAACCACATGCAATTTTGAAGCTGCACAACATTGATATTAATCCAATATGCCAAACATGACACATCTATCCACATGCACATTGCACATCATACCATACCCCATATGACACAAATCAGAAACATGGAGCCAATATGCCAAATTGAAATGTGCCCTGAACAACATCACAATAGATATGCACCATTGAGTGCATGCAAAGGGATCACCTGTGGCCATTGTACTGAACCCCACCCGTACACCACTACTGACGTGCCGCTTCACAGCATGGTGACATCGATTTCAGAATGGTGGTACACTTGCAGTGTGGTACAAATGTTGCCTGGGCCCAGGAACACTTAAGACCTGTCCTCACCCAGGACATGGCAATAACTGCCAGAGGCATGCATGGTGCATGTCCACTTGCAAGGACTAGCTCACCTTCTCACATTGCAGTTACATAGATCGTCTCCATGCATGCTGGGATTCGTGGATGCCAATCACAATGCAAAGTTGATTTGTGTGATATGTACAGGTTGCACTTGATGTGAACAGTAACACGTCCCCATTGTTGCACCCATGCAGGTGATGATGACTATCCCCTGAGGAGGTGGCTCCTTACCCCTGTACGGAACCCACAGAACAGGCATGAAGAGGAATACAATCGTGCACATACCCTTACCGCGTGGTAATTGAGCAGGCATTTGGCCTTTTGAAGACACGGTTCCGGTGCCTTAGCAGGTCGGGTGGGGCACTCCTGTACAGCCATGAGAAGGTGGCCAAGATCACCATGGCATGTGTCATGCTGCACAATATGTGTATCAGACGGAATGTGCCAATGCCCCCTGACATTGAAATGCAACCACCTGATGAGGATGATGATGGGGATGAGGAGGGAGGAGATGGGGCTGCAAGTCATGCAGGAGGCGATGCCCAGGAGGGATGCAATGTGCGTCAGCATCTGATCAACCAAATATTCAGAATCACATGGTCCTACTCTGTTGAATGGATGTGGGTATTTGTCCACTGGGTTCTGTGGTGAAGTGCACACTGGGCCCTGCCCCCCAATAAAGCTCACATACTCAATGATAAGGTCCAAGCCTGTGTTCTAACTTGTCACCATTGTGTTTAATATATTATGAGGTAATGAAGTGCATGGACCCAACTACGCAAACACCCTTTCCCCCCTCTCCCCACAACACTCCCAAAACACCCTTTCCCCCCTCCCCCACAACACTCCCAAAACACCCTTTCCCCATCCCACAACACTCCCAAAACACCCTTTCCCCCTCCCCCACAACACTCCCAAAAAACCCTTTCCCCCCTCCCCCCGCAACACTCCCAAAACACCCTTTCCCCCCTCCCCCCACAACAACCCCATGTATGGTTGGTACAACGTTGCTATCTTGCTGTCAGCTACATCGGGCTGGCCCTAGTTCCCATCCCCACTACCACCATTAGGGGGTTGGAAGGGTGTGCACCGCATAGATCGCAAGGACCGGCGCTGGGGGCTCGTTTGCCTTGAGCTGACAGAGGAGGAGGTGCATGGTTGTTCTTGTTGCGGTGGTGGGTACTGTCTGTCCATAGCATCAGCTATGCGGGTGAGGACCTGCCTTACTAGTGCCATCTCCTCACAGAGCCTGTTGGTGCAGGCTTCCATGCCCTGTCTTATCTCCCTTGCATTCTCCCTGCACTCCTCCCTCAAACGTGCTGCCTCATCAACATGCTGGCCAACCAGCGCTGTTATCTCCTCCTGCTGCTGTCTGATGATGGCCATGTCATGGCCCCTGTATCCTGCTCATGGGGTGGGTTCCGCACCTTGTTCTATGGGTAGGGCATCAGGTGAGGACACAGGTGGGCTCCAGCACCCTGCCACGTTTTCATCGCCAGACTGGGCATGGCTGCTGGATTGTGATGTTGGCCGTGGGCTTGGTTCTTTTGATTGGTGGTGGCTGGGGGTGTGCTCTTGCATGGCCAAGTCACAGGTGTCCTCCACATCGGACAGCGGTGCAGTGGCTGCTGCCTCACCAATGGAACTGTTGGCAGCAGACAGTGGCCCTTCCGTGGGTAGTTCATGCATTGGGGGGATCACTGGAGTGGGTGCAGCAATTGTTTCTGCTGTAGGTTCACGTCTTGGTGATGTGGGTGGCTTGCTGTGTTTGGCCCTCTGCAGGAGTGCACTCCTCCCTGTGCCCCTCGATGTGCTGGCGATGTTCCCTGACTCCTTTCCCCTGGCTTGTTTCTTGGCAGTGGGAGCCTGTGTCGCAGTGTCCTGCTCATCGCTGTCAGTCTGTGAGCCTGTGGGGGACAAAGAGGGGGATGGCATTGGTGATGGGTCAACGTGCTTCTTGCAGATGTTGTTCATCATGCTGTTCTATGCATTGGGACTTCATTTGTGGGCATTCAGGTCGTAGGTCTGTTGGGTGGGTCATTCATGCATGGGTCTGGGTGGCACGTGTCTGTGGTGATGCGTGCATGCGTGTGTGTTGGGATGTGACCCTCACATGGGCAGGGTTGTGTGCATGTATGTTTGTGGCCACATCCATGAGCTGATTTAGGGCTCACATTTGGGGGGGTACCTCACCTTTCACAGTGCAGTGTTTTCTGTGGGCACTCACCTCCATCTGACGTTGTGAGCGCACCACGCTCCATTTCACTGACTCCCTCTATGGATTCAACACCTACGGTGCTCGCGCAGGTCTTCTCCCACTCCTTCAGTTTGATGGGTGAATCTCCACCACCTCCTGTGGCCATGGCTATGTTCCGATTGGCAGCCAGTATGCTGCGGACACGGAGGCGGAGATCGTCCCACCGCTTCCTGCAATGTACCTCTGCCCAGATGGCCTTTTTTTTTGTTAGGGTCTCACGCCGCATGTCATTTGCAAACACCACACCGCGTTGGCGGCAAGCGTGTCCGTGAGCATGATGAGCTCCTCATTGGTGAATTTCTCCTTCCGTTGCCGGTCCGCTCCTTTTTTGATTGCCTTGGGCATTGTCAGCGGGTCCTGGATGGTTTTGTATGGCACTGGTGTGGATGCAGGGCCTGGGGGCAGAGGATGGCAATGGATTCTGTTTTTAAAGATGGCCGCCATGCTCTTTCCCATTCCTGTGCGGTGAAGCTACTTCCGGTTTTGCTTATTTACAGTGACCGCTAATAGCGGTCACTGCTAATTCCGTGTTGCATGAGGTCAGAAGTGCTATCAGCGCTTTCATCGGTGGCGCTAAGGGTTTTTACGGGGTCTTTAGTGGCATGGCGGTAGGGTCATTACCGGCATGGCGCTATGCTTGTGTCCGCGTATTCATAATGGCACGCAATTAGCGGCCTTTTGCCTACGCGGACACGTTGATAGCGCCATGCCGGTAAGGGCGGTATCTTACCGCCTACCGTGTAATGAGGCCCTATGTGTTGAGCGAGCCTATGGTTGCTAGGAACGCTCACTGGTGCCATAGGACCAGACTGAGCCAGATGTTCCAGCATGTGTTGGTTGACAATTCACATCTGGGTGGGTGCTTTTGCAGTGTACACATGGCACCGGGAGTGGTGCATGCAAGGAGCATAGACTTCACCATGCAAGGACTGTGGTGTAGACACGTGCACACATGCAGAAGAGCAAGGCACACCAACCCATATTGTCATGCCTGTGTCCCAGCTGTATATTCCAGCTGTATGTGCCACCTCTACTGGGAGGCAGCATTTGATGTTGCACACATTCAACAGACAGGACAGTGCACTTCACTAGGCAAGCTGTGCATATGTTGGGGCAGCTTGACCCTGTCAAGAATGTGATGCAGTGTACATACATCTGTCTGTTCTTAGTGGCGGAGTATGTTGGCTTTCACAGTGAATGTCATGTACATGATAGCTTTGTGACAGGTATAGGCTGATGTATGTTTGGAATCACAGAATTTACTTTGTGGTATGTTAGGTGTTCCGGTGCTCGCCGAGACCTGGAGTGCTAAATGTCTGTGTGGTTCTACACACCTTGTCGCTCTGTCTTTGTGTGCAAGACACATGTTTTTGTGACTTTGCTGCAATATTTGTTCTATGTGTGCGTATTCTGCTTGGCATGTCCTGCATCTCTCTGCATGCTTACACATCATGGTCTTGTCACAGGTGTGTGTGCCACATGTGGAATTTGACGTATGACTGTGTGTCATGCTGACCTGCATGTGGAGCCATCACTTGTGATGGATGTGGAAACTGTTGGGTCACTCTTGCATTTGACATTGGGCTTGTTCAGCCTATGTGGTTAAGGCACAGGTGTGTATGTGGGTGATCGGTATACTGATGTTGCTACACACAAAGATGTGACAGCAATACTGCTTAGCATACAATGGGGGGTCATTACAAGGTTGACAGTAGGGGTTTAACAGGGCCGGTAGAGCTACTGGCCCTGTTAAACCCCTACCGCCGCATTATGAGGTCTGTTCGCGGGACCCGGTAAGGTCGCCTTTTTTTACCAGGTGCCCTTAGCGGGTCCTGCAAGCAGAACAGGGTGCTAACAATGGGCCTGTTATCAACGTGCCCATTGTTAGCGCCCTCCCCATTCCCATTGAGCCCTATGGGGGCTCGAATCGGAATGGCGAGGTACCAGGTCCGGGTTCCTTAAATGAGGAATTACCGGGTCCTCCAAGGTTGGAATGGCCGAGTAACTCCTCATTTAGGGAACCCGGACCGGTACCCAGTAAGGGCTAATAACATTGTCACGTGCGAGTGTTGGTGTTGTACAAGGGGCAGTGGGGGATGTGCAGGGGTGTACTGGATGGTGTCATGAAAGGGGGGTGTTCACGATGTGGTGCCATATGTGGCAAGAGGGATAGGAGTGGCATTGGGGTGTAGGAGGAGGAAAGGAATGAGATGATTCTGAGGTGGGAGTCATGGGCCTCTTCATGGGTCTCCCACATCACCTTTTGGCCTGTGTCTTAGCCTGGGATGCCTGTGATGCCACAGAGGCCAAGCTGTTCTCCATCCGAATGGCTTGTTTTCCTCTAGACTGAGTAGCACTCTGGCGAGTGGTTGGCCTGCATGCAGGTTATGGCACAAAAGGTGCCAGTGGCCTGCATGGCCCTATCCACCACCTCGTGTCTTCAGATGGGTGCGTCAGAAGCTGATCGAATCTCACCAACACTCCCAGGTGTGTCTTAGTTGTGGTGTCCAAGGACCTGCCAGCCTGAAAATGTTCCTGTTAATGTCTTTTTCTTTTTTTATCTATGTAATCTAGGCAGCTGGACACACCTGTAAGCTCCCGTGTTATGCTGCCTGCAACCTTGGGCAATGTGTCAGTCATGAGCCACTGCAGGAACTTGAATAGCCACTTGGGTTGCTCCACTCCTGATAGTCCCGCAGGCTGCAGTGGTGGTGGTGTAACCTTGAGGGAAGCAGTGGCTCAGGCCCAGGCATTTGGGCATGGTTTTGCCGAGGCACCATGTTAGGAGTGTTGATGAGGGAGGGGATGTGCTTGTAGTCTACAGTGCAGGTGTCTGCATCGTATACCTCCACCTGTGTGAGGGGCATGTTGTCCTCTGCCAGCACATCTGGAATTGCCTCCTCTGCAGACAAAGAGATTCAAAGGGCCATGCACATGTCTGCTTCTGGCAATTCTGCACAGCGTTATTCCTATGTGGAGGAGATGTGGTGCCCCCGTCCTCTTCCTCCTGGGCTTCCTGGGTGGGTATGCTCCAGACAGCAAGGTCTTTTTCTCCCCCCTCACTGCTGTTGGAGTGTTGCGCAAGAGCCCCTTCCTCTATCTGCGAAGTTGAAAGAAAAGAAGGCATAGAATGGATGCGTACACATGAATGACAATGCAGTGGCCACATGTTGCTGTAGATTGTCATGCAAGTGGGCCTCACACTTCTTCCAATTGTACTGTCGACCCACGACACCCATATATATATAACACCCGTAGACATATTCTAGCTGCCACCGGCATTGAGTGGTGCATATCGGGGCACAATGTGTGAGGTGTTTGTGTGTGTCGGTTTGGTGGCAGTCCGATGATTGTTTGCATGGCTATGCGTGCAGATGATCTTGCATAGCATATTAATGTTAATGTTAGTATTAATGGATATTGATACTGTGCACTATCACTACTGAGGTGGTATCCTGGTGCTCTGGAGGATCTGAAAGGCAAAGAGGGTGGGATGAGTTAGTAGCAATGAGTGGGAGAAGAGCAAGAGAGATGTGTTGTGCTGTTGACAGCATCAGATTTATTGACACCACTTTGCTGAGCTTAAGTGGGGTGTTCGGTTGGTGGCCTTCATGTGCTGTTGTGGTTTGTTTTGTTGTTGCAGTCTAGTGAAGTGAGTGTGGTTTGCTGTGCTTGGAGGTGTGGTCGTGTTTGGTTTGAGTATGAAAGGTGTATGCAGAGGAGTGCTATTTTTATTAGGGTTGGTTAATGGCATCACTATCTAGATGTGATGAAGGCTAATCTTCACAGTTAATTCTAGATGTGAGGCATGCTAATCTCCAAAACTCTATTTGGATATGACTCATGCTAATATTCACAATTCTATCTAGACATGATAATCTCCACAATTCTATCTGGATGTGATGCATGCTAATCGCCACAGTTCTATCTAGATGTGACACATGATTACCTTCACATTTCTATCTAGATGTGAGGCATGATAATCTCCGCAATTCTCTCTAGATGTGACACATGCTAATCTTCACAGCTATATCTAGATGTCATGCATGCTAATCTCCACAATTCTATTTAGATGTGTCACATGCTAATCTCCACATTTCTATCTAGCTGTGATATATTCTAATTGCCACAATATATCTAGATGTGATGCATGCTAATATCCACAGTACTATCTAGATGTGACACATGCTAATCTCCACAATTCTATCTAGATGTGACACATTCTAATCTCGACAATTATATCTAGATGTGATGCATGATAATCTCCACTTTACTATCTACATGTGATGCATGCTAATCTCCACAGTTCTGTCTAGATGTGATGCATTGTTACCTTCACAGTTCTATCTTGATGTGAACATGCTAATCATAACAATTGTATCTATATGTGATATATGGTAATCTTCACTGTTCTATGTGATGCATTCTAATCTCCACAGTTCTATCTAGATGTGATTCATGATTACCTTCACAGTTCTATCTAGATGTAGCGTGTGCTAACCTCCACAATTCTATCTAGATGTGACACATGCTAATCTTCCGAGTTCTATCTAGATGTGACGCATGTGGTAGGTGTGTCCCCTGTGTCTATGTGTCTTGTTGTCAACCTGTTATTTGGGGGGTGTTTGCTCCTTTAGGTGTGGTGTGAAATCGGTTGCTTGTGGGCAGTGCACAGTTGGCACATGTGGCCTGGTGGAATGGTTGTGAGTAAGACATGTGACTGTGTTGTGCGTTTTTTCTGTGGAATCTTTTATGGAGATGTGGGTGGGAGAGCAAAGGTGATGTGCTTACCCGAGAGGCCAGTGCACACCTCCTCTGGATCAGGCTCAGGCTCAGGGTATTTTCTACTCTGGGCAACCTGGGGCCTGGTGGTTCTCCTCCAGAAGCTTGGGCCACGTGGAATTGGGTGTACTTCAGTTTGTCCCTCTGCTACTCGTCCAACCACTTCTTTTTTATTTCACCCCAGGTGCCTTGCTCGATGCCCAGGCCATTGACTTGATCCATGAGCCTGAGCTAATGTGTGTATCGCTGGCTCTTTGGGGTGTGATGTTCAGATATCTAGAGCATGTGGGTATGGTGGGTGTGGATGAACTCAACTATCTGGTCCACCTCACCTTTGGTGAAGTTCATCTTGTGCTGCACCTCTTTTGCTGCTTCCATGTTGCTGGATGCCATCTCCTCTATAGCGATTGGGGCCACTTGTGTGATGGATTTTATTGATTGTGAATGTTGTAGGTGGAGGTGGTTGACTCTGATTGGGATGTGTGCATCATTCATTTTGTTTTTCTCTCCATGTACACTGGATATGTTGGTTGTGTTTGCAGGTGTTGTGACTGTCATGTGACCATGAGTGCATCATTTTCTTAGTGTGAACCTTGTTTGCTGATTGTGGAGCCACAAGGTGTTGATGTTGTCACATGTGTTGTTACGTGGCTGTGTGTGTTTTGTATGTTTGAGTCTAGGTATGACTTGGAATGTGTGTGCGTCTGTGTGTGATGTGTTTGCCCGTGGGTGCTGTGTCTATCGTTCATTGTGTTGGCTATGATGACATAGTCAGAGTGGTCCTGATATATATGTGGCATCTAGCATATGTCCCACCATTATAATGTCCAAGTTGGGATGTCCGGCAGGTAATGTACATGTTTCACCCATTCCTGGCCATGTGTTATGGGCGTTAATGCCACTGTGTCCAGTGAATTGTGGGCATGACAGTGTGTGTGTCTATTTTTGGTGGGTGTGTCAGTGGGAGTGTCCTTTCATTTTGGGGGTGTCAGTGTGGGTGCCCTTTTATTTTGAGGCTGTCTGTGGCTGTGTTCATGTTTTGTTGGGTGTGTCAGGGCGTTTTGAGTCACAATGAGTGTGACACCCAAATAGTGTAAGTTTCAAGGTATTTACTAAGGGAAGATGGATCTTGGGAGATGTGTGTGCAGTGTCATAAGTAAAACCATGATGTTGGTGGTGTAAGTGTGATGTGTGATGCAGGTAAGTGTATGGATTCACGCAGTGATGGTGGGGATGTATGGTGAAAGTGGGTGGGTGTATAGGAAAAACATTTATGGGTGGTATGTGCACTTGTTTGTCATGTTTGACTTAAGTTTCCATTGCTGCATTCACTTACGCTTGCAAGTGTTCCGCCAACAGCAGTTACATCGGGTATTTCTGGATGTACATGCTTTTTCTGTGGGAAACAGGTTTCATTTATGCCCAATTTTGTTGCGGCACTATTGTTAAGGTGAGTAATATGAGCCATAGGGAGTCCCCAAAAATTCTATTACTAATACCTTTTGACTTGCATGACAGATTTGGCTGAAATTTTGGAAACAAACCATTTGTCACGACCACTCCAAACTGGAAATTATGGGAAAGATTGATTAAAAAATGTAAATGTTATTAAGAAAGCAAAAAAAAAAAACGCTGTTTTCACCTACATTTATTTTCCATTTAGAAAAAGTCAAAAAGGTATCAAGTCAAAACACAAAAAAAACACTGAAGGAAATTGGGCCAAATAAGAAACAACTTGGGCACAAAGGGTTCAGTTATTTTTCAGGACAGAGTTGGGGTTGTTCTGTTCAGCAGTTTTTAACATATTTGACGTGGAAAGGGTGCCCCCTTCTGCCAAAAGGAAAGCTATATCTCCCATGGTGCTTTGTAGCAGAGAGGCTTTACAGAAATTAAACTGCGGTAACATTGGGGGAATGTGAAAACTAAAAGAGTTCATTGTGTGAAAAGAGTACATTTAGTGATGCATGTAGTATAGTATTTCATGAGAGGCCTACTGATCAGCCTTCATATGTTTCTAGCAACAATCTAAACAGCACCCTTTTAGGGATTTTCCATCAGGATTGTTACAGAGTACTGATGTTGTAGGTGATGTCACCAGTGATGTCATCGATTAAACCGTTTTTGATGTCATCTTTGATGTCCTGAGTGTTAGTGTGAGCAGTATATGGTGGTGGCACAAGTAATGGTTGCACACCTAATTTTTGATTTTACCTACATAGCATCCCTTTACCGAAGCATTTTCACTGAATTTCATTGTTTTTTACCAGTGCAACCTACCAGTGCAACCTAAAATTCCACTAACTTCATAAGTTCTCTTCACAACCTCTGCACTTACAAATCTACCATATATTAGTTATTATGTCCACAAAATATCTCTTGTCCACAGACGTACCTGGGCAGAGGTGGCATCAATATTACCCAAACTCACAGGGGAGCACAATATCCTTTTTTGTTTTAATAGCACAAGTATATGTAGAGCCACAATACATACAATTAATACAAATATGTTTTCCATCGCTTATAACTTTGAAATTGTATATACTGTTTTTAAAATTATAACACAATATTATGGATTGTACCCCTTGTATAAACAATTCACTTGAGATGCACTGAATCACATTTGTTGCAGTGAGGACAAATATTAAAAACATGCAGTATGAAATTGTAAAAAATGTGTGAAAATATAATATAACTACATTTAAACATTGTATATTGTAATAGAAATGGCAAACCCTGTGCAATGAAGCTACAACTGAAAAAGAACCTACTAATGGTAAATTTTGTATGTTTAAAAAATAATAGAATGTTGTTATGTATATATAAACTATTGAACTTGATTTATTAAATAATTCCCATACTTTACAATCTAGAACATCAACAAGACGAACAGAGCAATCATGAAGAAACAAAGAGATAACTTTGAAAGTAGATTACATAATATTGAAAATGGGATGAAAAAATTATGTTTAGATATGAATCAAATTGCAATTCAAATTGCTGAACTGTGTACATATGTCAAAAATCATGTGATTAGAATTATTGATTGTCATTGCCCTACCTGTACATGTGACCCCCATCAATCATCTCAATCTTTTCAAGAGGACATTGTAGATCAACGTTTTAATGAGATATCAAATCTTAAGTCTCCTAATCATGAATATATACTACCTCAAAAGTTCCCTATTGTTGTTTCGGCCAGTGATTCTCCTTCCCTATCATAATTTATTATAATTGAAATGTAATGTAAATATGTGTATATTTTTTTAAACCACAATTTGAAGTCTAAGGACTACATACATGTTTATATCCAAAACATCCTATTACAGTGATATCACATGGTGTGCTGACATTCGTGAACAGGCTGTCATGTCCGCTGCAACAATCACACACTTTTAATTGGTTTGCAAACTTCAGAGCATGATCCCGGTGGTTGCATTGCGCGAGAATGGTGTCAGCTGGCCGCGCGGGAGTTCACAAACAACAATTGTGTCTGCAACTATATGACAAACTTTTTACGAGAGCGCAAAAATTGGAGCATGGTCACAGTCATCACAGCACAACTGGTGATGACAAATGGGTGCATTAACGTTCACAAACACTATGACTATGACTACGCAAATGTCTTAATGTGACCGCGCCTGTGTGGTGTGGTGATATGTCTGCAGTTGATGACAATGCTTTGTCGACATTTTCAAATCCAATTTGCGCCCATCCTACAAACTCTCAAGTCGAAACTTCACCCTTCCACAACTGCTACTAACATTCTTTATTGTTCCCTGAACTTTGTACTCATTTTAATGGCTGTTCCTGGCCTCCGATGTTAGCAGACAGTGTGGAGGACTGTGGGCAGTTCCTCCAAAGGGACAATCCATTTTCTCATCATCATCATAAACTGGAGGATGTGGTGAAATGAACAGGGCAACTGGTGCAGATGAGCTGCATGAGGAAGAGGAGGATGATTATTCTGCAGAAGAGGTACCTTCTACATCTGGTAATCCCAGAGAATCCTGGTGAGAGAATCGTGTGGTGTTTTTCTTTACCATCATAGGCAGATTGCCAAAGGCTCCGGCTGACTGTGTGCACTGAGTGCAACATCACACTCTGTCATAGCCAGAAGAGGGCAGTACTCATTTGCACCTCCTCCATGCCTTGCCACACCCATACTTTTCACCTGACTGCCCTGAGAAAGGCAGTGCCTTTCTCAGGATGTAGAAGCACCTCTTCTACTGCATCATTGCCTTCCACTCCTGCCCATACTCATTCCACCTCAGTTGGGAAGAGGAGTTCGCCTGTGCGTCATAATTTATACAAGAGGCAATTGATCCCTACCTTCAGAGGACAACTGTCCTGTGTATATACTGTGATTCATTCATTTGCCAGGGGAGCAATTGTGCAGCACATTTGAGTCTGCTGTGAAGGCCCCCTCCCATAGTTACATTATCTTCCCTTCTCTACCGGTCCTCTTTCATATCAGTTGGTTGGTGCCCCCCATCCTTCAGCCCTCGCTCCCTGCCAACTAAAAAAAAATAAAAAAACACAATAAAATTAAAAACACCAACAAAAAGGCGGTTTCATAGGGAACCACCTTTATAAGTCTAGAAATATGTATAATACAAGTGTACTATAGAACCTTGAGAGTTCTGCCTGCTTTATGTTGTTGCATAAAGAAGGCGGACACCATAAGGATCTCCAGCATTTCCACAGCATTAAAATCCATGCTGGTGCAAAGTTCCACCCCTCTTCTGTGCCATACAAATAATTGAAAATGCAGTGTGGCGTGAACAGAAGTACACCATCGAAGACAATGAGCTCCCTTTGGATTTTGACCCTTGATGTCCGTATTGACATTCATTAATTATTGGGTCATTGGGGAAAAAAAGTCCATAGAGGATTACAAAAAAAAACTATTATGTTTATGTGAGTGTAAGTGCGACAGTATGTTTATTTGAAGTGTATTGTAATGAAGGGAATGTTTAAAGTGGTTAGATACCTGTTGGCGTATTCTAAATATATTGGACGTTAGAAGAAGTTTTGTAGTAAGGAATATTGTGATGGTTTATTTGGAGTGCAGTGAAATAAAGGATATTTTTAAAGTAGTTAGATACCTATTGGCGTATTCTAACTAGTTTGCCTTTTAAAAGTGGCACTGTTGTATTATGGATGTAGTTAAATACCAGTTGGCATATTCTAACTGTTAATTGTGCTAGAGTTCAGTGACTACATTTGGGTTTAAGGAATATTAAGCAGACATTTGTTAGATTTGCTGGAAAACTATGTTTTAGAGTAATTGACATATTGTTACATTCAAACCAACCACTTATTTCTTTGATATATGCAGTATAGTGGCCTGCAGTGGTTGTGGCACCAGTTTCGTATATTATTCCTACTGTTGTGAAGGTTTTCTTGCCAAGAAATACTTGGCCGTGTGTGAAGCTAGTTAGCTTACAGTTGTTTTAGGTACCATCTGCATTGAACCTTAAAAGAATTAGTATCATATATTGGCTAGGCATGTTTATTTGTATGGTGGAACAATTGTCTGAATTGCAAAAAGTGCAAAAAATACCATGATTTGCAGTTTGCAGAAGCTGGTGAAAAGGAATGGATTCACAATTTGGTATGGATACATACACAAGTTGTTAATTAGCGATATTCTATTGTGAAACATAGTTGCAGAGTCTGTATGTATAGTTCCATGTGTATGACATCTGGAAGACTTCATTTATATGTATATTTATGTTTTTTTAGTACTTGTAGTAAGTAGATTCGAAATTCTTTTGGATCTTACTGTGTGTTTATGGTGAATTTTACAATTCCTGTACAGTTGTCCAATTCTTGCCTTATACCTAAGACACTGTAAGTGTTGTCAGGATTATTTGTGGCATTTCTATGCAGGATGAGCATTTGTAAACAAAACCGATCTGAGCCGTTTATGTAAATGTTTTGAACAATTGATGGAAATTGGAAGAGAAGATTGATTGCTACATTTGCATAGCAATTCGATCCAGTTGTGTTTTTAAATGTAAATGGATCAGAGAGTTCTGTCTCTGTGTCATTTGATAACCTGCACTTGTTTTTAGAAAAAACATATTTATTTTTCTGTCTTCTGATGCATTTGCACTTGTGTTTGCACTAGACAGTTTTGTGGTTGTATTTCTTGATTGAGTAGCAGTTGTTTTTTGTTTCTTTGGTTGTATTGTTGGGGGATCTCTTATAGGTTATGTTTGTATTACGTTTCCTTTTAAAGGTTTAGCTTGTTGTGGTACAGGATACATATTCTGATGGGGTGTACAGTGCATGTAGCCTGTTGTATTCTAGGATGCAAGGCATGTCAGCATTTACTGTGTTTGATCAAAGTTGATTAGGAATTGACCTTCAAGTGTACGTAGACTTGAAAGTGCTACATAGCTCATAACTTCTTTAAAGAGTGTGCTGCCAATGTCAACCAATGTGTGATATAGGGTTAAACCTTGTGACTTGTGAATAGTGACAGCATATGCAAGAGAGAATTGTTTTCTACGTACATACATGTTTTTGAAAAGAAGGAAATGTGCTATTGCGCCGCTTATTTTCTTAACTTCTACAAGTTTGGCAAAGTGGATGTTGACAAGCTGAATGTTGTTGTAATGTGGATAGGTTTGGAAGCCAACAACTGTACCAATTCCTCAATTCACTAAACCTTGTTCTGCGTCAGGGTTACATTTTAGAATTACTCTGCTGTTTAGAAACAACATTAATACGTTCTCCAATCCAGCTGTATTGGAGATAGATTTTTCTAAGTTATGTATTCATGTTGTTGCTTGTTGACACCTAGGGAGTGTCATGCCATGAAGTTCTAGTTTGTCTGTGGAGCTGATATGTAGTATGGGTTGCATTTCTTTTTTTAACATTGTCTCGTTAAATTGAGTACAACTTTCTAGGGTTGGCATTAAGGACATGCATTTTATGTTTTATTGAGTTAATTGTTCCATTACATCAGGAGCAGATGTGTTTCACCCATATAGATCATGGATTAGCATACTATTTAAGATGGCTTTTACATCTTTAGTAAGCAGACCAGTTTTAATGCTTTTTTAAATGTTAGTGTAGTTGATGTCTACAGACTGATGCAAGGGTTGAGTTAGTTCTTTGTACTGAAAATGTTGCCAGAGATTTACATTTCCTATGCTGCCGGGTCTTTTGCAGAGTTGTTTGTGTCCTAATGTTTTGAAAATAGTTCACCTTTTACTGGTGTTAACTGTAGGAGGTCCAGATACATTTACAACCCTGATTCCCTTTCCTCCTGAAGATTACTATTTTAGATTTTCCTGGATTGATGGATAAATCATTCCTCTTTATATAAGAATCTAGGGAGTTAAGCAACCTCTGAAGACCCATCTCTGTATTGTCCAACAAGACAATGGCCCTCATTACGACCCTGGCGGAAAGTAACTGACCTGACCGCCATAGCCTAAATAGCGTTTCCGCCATTGCACGATGGAGTAAAGTGCGGCTAATTCTGACCCATCGGGCACGAGCATTACGCCATGGCGGAAGTGCAAAGTCCGCGATGGCGGAAATGTCCCCAAAACGCCCCTCACCGCCGTCGTACGGCGCCCTAGGTGCAATTCCGCCACCCATCATAGCGGTCACCGTAATGAGCGGTAATCGCAAAATACGGTGACCGTAAATATACGGAAACGGAAGTAAAAACATGGGGCCGGAACGGGAAACAGCACGCCGTACACCTATAAAATCAGAATCACAACACAACCATTACAAATCCGACCCTGAGACACATCCCAACCCGTAAACCACCCTAGTTAAAACAATCAAAATGGGAAAAGTTGCTAAGAAAGCGTGCGACCGCAAGCGGCAGGTCCACTTCTCCCATGAGGAACTCACCGTGCTCACAGAGACCCTCCAGGAGAATGCTGCCGTCGTCTTCTCGACGCAAATGACCAGGATGGCACTTGCGAACAAGAAGGCCATATGGGCCCTGGTGGCACAGCGGGTAAGTGCGGTGGGGACCGCACCCCGCAACCCACAGCAATGCAGAAAGCGATGGGACGACTTGCGGATACGCGTACGGAGCATACTGTCAGCCAACCGTAACATTGCCACAGCTACCGGGGGAGGATCGGAATCACCCATCAAGTTGACTCCCTGGGAAGAAATCTGTGCCTCCACCATTGGAATGGAGAGTATAGAGGGAGTCGGAGGGATGGAGAAAGGAGTGCAGACATCCGAAGAATCAGGTAGGTGGGCCAAATAAAACAATGCTAAATCCACAATGTCCAATCATGTGAAGTACCATGTGTCCACATAGTGCAACAGAAACACATGTCCAGCAGAACGTCCACATACATTGGCCTGATAGCGCACTTTAAAACTCACATTAAATACATGAATAATCAAAAATCCTAAAAACACCCTCTACACGTGCAGCATGCACACCCTAACTGCAGGCTGCAAAACAACTGCATCCACAATCCACACAAAAATGAAACCACCTCCAAGGCCCTGACCCAAATCACCCTCAGGTACCACCCCAATGCATGTGATACATTGCCATTCCAATTTCCACAGACCCATAAATAACGCTCGCCCTCCTTTACTCCACCACAGGGTCCGATTCAAACGACGAGCTCCAGGACACCCCTACCAGCACACCTGCAAAGAGGGCCAAGACCAACGGCCAAAGACCCTCCACCTCAGCTGCACGGATCAAGACACAGCAGCAGCACAAATCAAGTGGCAGCACACAGGAGGGGACTTCAACAGGCACCCCAGCAGCCAGCATGCCCACAACAGCAGCACCACAGGTCCCCCCAATGGATGCCACAGAAGGCACTGCTTCTGGTGGCAGCAGCACCATAGGTGACACTGCATTAATGGCAGCATGCTCAGACACAGAAAACGGTGCTGTCGATGTAGGACCCATCCATGACCTGTCTCAATCCCCCTGTTTGTTTCATCCCGTACACCATGAGGATACCACGCAGGGGCACCCACAAGACGATGACTGGCCATCCCCCACAAGCCCTGTGGCAAGGCAACATGAGGTGATCAGCCCCTCTGTGACACCACCACAAATGGCCATGGCCCAGCAGAGGCAACAGTCCCTCGACCAGGTGATCGTGCAACAGCAGCAACTGGCCACGCTCCTCAAGGAGCATGCTGATGAATGTGGGGGTTCTAAGGCAGTCATAGAAACATCTACTGAGACACTTAGGGCACAAATGGAGAGAAGTACAGAGACACTAAGGGTACAAATGGAGAGAAGTACAGAGACACTAAGGGTACAAATGGAGAGAAGCACCGAGAGCCTGAGGGGGGAACTGCATGCGACGTCCAAAGACGTATGTGGTGAACTTGCCGCTGTGCGCCGTGTGCTCACTGAGCTCTCACAAACCCTTAGGGACATGCATGGACGTGAGCAGGCAGAGACATCATCCGTTGCAAGTTCCGTCCAGGGCAGCCCCCAACGTAGATCTGGGAGGAACCTGCGCTCCACAGGCAGGGGTGCCCCTGATACCCGGAGAGGGGGCTTGCAATAGCGTCTGCCCACTGACAATGAGCATCTTTGGACACTGGTGTTCGGGGGGGAGGTAGGAGGGTGGAGGGGGGTGTTGGGCTTTCTTGGGTGGCGGGTCGATGGGGTGTGTAATATTGTATTGTATTGTATTGTATTTTATTTTATATAGCGCCGGTAGCCCGTGGGCATCAGGGCGCTTGCACTTACAATACAGCAACAACAAGACAGACATAAAGTGACAAACACTGCGGTCTATTAAGGACCCCGAAACATTGCTTTCCCCAGGCTCTTCATCTGAAGAGGTATGTCTTCAGGTGCTTCCTGAAGGTAAGGTGGTTTGCCTCTGATCTCAGCACTTCTGGCAGGCTGTTCCATAATTTGGGGGCCATCACCACGAAAGATCTGCCCAAGCCAGATTTCAACTTAAAGTTGGGGATTGACAGCAGACATTTACCCTCCGAGCGTAGACTTCTCCTCGGTATGTAGGGCACTAGACTCTTTTTCAAATATACCGGCGCTGAGCCGTAGAAGCACTTGTGCACCAAGCAGAGGGCCTTAAACTTGATACGCTCTTCAACCCTGAGCCAGTGTAATGATAGTCTATCTGCTGTGGTGTGATCTTTCTTCTTTAAGTTCTTGACAAGCCTGACCGCATTATTCTGGATCACTTGGCAGCTAGATAAGTCCTTAGAAGAAGCCCCCAGCAACAGGGCGTTACCATAATCAAGCCGTGATAGAATAATGGCTCTCGCTATCGTGGCCATATTACCTTCATTAAGAAACGGCTTAATAGCTTTCATTAATCTCAGGTAATACGCTGTGTTCTTTTGTAGGTAGCTGGTCTGGGCATGGGAGTCAACCGCAGAGTTGACCATCATACCCAGAGTTTTCACTATAGGAGCCACCTGAATGGTGGCATTTTTGATTAGAAAAGAATTGTACTCAGGCCCCAAATTTGCCAGCTGGCGGCTGGAACCGAACATCATCAATTCGGTTTTTGAGTTATTTAGGCACATCCAGTTTGCCTGCATCCAGTCATCTATTGTCATGTAAATCCTGGCGATCAGTTCACTGTCCATAGCGTGGTGTCTGCCCCCCAATTCCAATATGAGTTGGGTGTCGTCCGCGTAATTCGTGAACGACACACCTGCTTCCCCCAATAAACTACACAAAGTGAGCATGTATATGTTAAATAGCATGGGAGATAAACTAGCACCTTGGGGAACTCCAAAAAGGATGTCACAGGGATCAGAAAAACTGTTACCCCAGTGGACTCTAGCTTGGCGGTTAGATAGAAATGACAAAAGCCAGTGCAGGGCTCCTTCAGAGCACCCCACGTTTTCTCTAAGTGCCTTGATGAGTAGATGATGGTCCACTAGATCGAAAGCGGCGCTTAGATCAAGGAGCATTAACAACCCTAACTTGTTCTTATCGAGCAAACTCAGCATCCGAGTCTGCAGGTCCAGCATGGCTGTCTCAGTACTATGAGACGCCCTGAAGCCTGACTGTTGCTGGTGCAGGACTTCCTGGATTTCTACAAAATGTTGGAGTTGCTGTGTTGCGACCTTGTCTAGGAGTTTAAGTATGAAGTTCGAGTTAGTTATTGGACGAAGGTTAGCTGGGTCCTTGGGATCCAAGCCAGCTTTCTTTACAAGCGGTGTGATAGTAACTTTTTTCAGATCTCTGGGGACTGTGCCCTCTTGGAAAGATGCATTTACTATTCTCCGAAGGACCGGGGCAAAAATGTCTTTGTGTTGGAGGATGATACTAGGAGGTAGGATGTTTTCTGCACAAGTAGTAGGATTCATATTAATCAGCAGCTCGAGCATGTCTGCCTCCGAAATGGGGTCAAATTTGAAAAGCTGTTCTCTGATAATTGCCCTCATTTGTGTTGGTGGCAAATCCAGTTTAGCAGAGGATCTAGCCTTGATAATATTTTGTCTGGCTTTGTCCGTTTTGGCTTGAAAAGCATTTAGGACCGTATTGCAATCTGCCTCTGTGGGCATAAAAGGAGGAGTGATAGACGCAGGTTTCTCAATACTCTTCAGAATATTGAAGAGTTTGCTGGTCTTGTTGTCTGCATGCTCTATTTCAGAGTTGAAAAATTCCGCCTTAGCTGTCTTAATTTTGTCCCTATATTCCTTATCTTTGCTTTTCCATTCATTTTTGCTAACCTCAGATTTATCTATGGACCATTTTCTTTCCAAGGACCGTTTTTCCTTCTTCAGTGAGTGGAGCTCTGGTGTAAACCATGTTTGGCTGTTGTTGTTTTTCCTGACAAACCTTGTAGTGAGGGGTGCTTCAGACTCCACCAACTCTAGAAGATGCTTGTTATATTTGTCTAGAAGAGTATCACATGTGTCGTGAGCCTGAAAGGAACTCAGTATTTTATCAATGCATGTCTTTAACTGTGGTTTATTTAGCTTTTTGAAATTTCTAGTAGCTGTTTTAATATGTGGGTTATACTTATGTGCGAAAGAAGGCAATTTTAAATGAGCCGATATCAGAGAATGATCACTCCAGATACATGGTGTGGTTCTGCAGTCTTGCAGGGATATGTTATATCCACACAACCAATCTAACTGGTTACCCTGAGGGGTAGTGGGATCCTTGTTAAGTACATTAAAATCTAGGTTGTTCAGTGCTTTTTCCAGAGCGATGGCTCCTTTGTCCTTCTTATTCCCTCGCCATAGATTCAGGTCTCCCATGATGACCGTCGATACGTTAACAGATCTTAGCGTGTTTAAATAAGAGCAGAGTTCCAGTGAGAAGTCTGAGACCAGTGCCGGTGGTCTATATATAGCTATTAGATTGAGGCAGTTGTTAGGTGAAAACACCAGTTTCAGGTGCAAAGCTTCACATCCACTGAATCCCAGTTTCACTTTAAAAAGTTTGAGGCTATTTTTTGCAATAATTGCCACCCCACCTCCCCTGCCCTGCAGTCTGTTATCAAAGTAAATAGTATAGTCATCTGGTATGGCCTGAAAATATAATTTCACATATGCTATAAACATTACATAATCATCCAATGAGATGTGTGGACATTGATCTGTGTGTACGAGGCCTTTATTGGCGTACAGTCCACATTGTGCATGTTTCAGACACACACAGTGCCACAAGTCCCGTGTCCATGTATCAGCCACCAGGCGTGAGTGCTAGAAGCATGAATCTATGATATTCTGACGAATTTCACGGGCCTCCTGTGCCTCGCGGACTCCTTGAGGTGCTGCCACATCCCCACCCTCATCATGACCATCTTCAGGTGCTTGCAGTTCTGCGTCAGGGGGCATGGGCACATTTCTACGTACGCACATGTTGTGTAGCATGACACATGCCATGACCATCTTTGCAACCTTCTCATGGCGGTACAGGAGTGCCCCGCCAGACCTGCTGAGGCAGCGGAAACGAGCCTTCAGTAGGCCGAATGCCTGTTCAATGACTACACGGGTACGTGAGAGGGCATGGTTGTAGTCCTCCTCATGCTGGTTCTGTGGGTTCCGGAGTGGTGTAAGGAGCCATCTCTTCAGTGGATACCCGGCATCACCTGTATGTGGACAATAAAGGATGTTTGTGGAATGACATTGCTACGTACGCATCCCCCCCCCCCTTCCTGCCAGGTCATTGCCGCATCACATACCCCACATTATCATGCATGAAATGAGACTCACCGAGTAGCCAGGATCTGTTCCCTGCGTGTCGCTCCATGTAGCGTGGTATTGTAGAGTTCCTCAAGACCATAGAATCATGGGTTGATCCAGGAAATCGGGCACACAATGTGTAAAGATCCTGTTGGAGTCACACACCATCTGTACATTAAGAGAATGATATTGTTTCCGGTTGCGGTACTGGGCCTCCATGGCATATGGGACAACCAATTCCACATGGGTGCAGTCGATGGCACCAATGCAACCCGGTATGCCGGCCAGTGCATGGAATCCCACTTTTGTGTTTGTAATCTCCTGCTCCGAGCGTGGTAAAGAGATGTAGTCGTCTGCGTGCTTCAGGAGGGCATCGAGCACTTGCGATAGTGTCCGTGACAACAGTGGCTGTGAAATGCCATGCAACTGTCCGACTGTGTGCTGGTAGGTGCCTGTGGCCAGGAAGTGGAGTACAGACACCACCTTCAGTAGGGGTGGGATGGCGGTTGGGCTATCTATCATGCTGACAAGGTCAGCGTGTGTCATGTTCACAATGGCGGTTATGGTGTCCCCGTCCAAACGGTAGAGGGTGTGGATCTGCTCAGCAGTGAGGTTGAACGGATGAGCTCGGAGGCGTGGGATTGCGGGCTGCCTGCGTGGTGGTAGTGGCTGTGCTGGTGGCCCTTGCTGGCCCTGCCTTGCCCTCCTCCTCCTCCTGCGTCTCCTCTGTGCGGCCGGTTGTTGTAGTAGTTGGTGTTCGTCTTCTTCTTGAAGTTGTAGTACTTGCAGTGCTATCAGGTCCCCCAGGGCCAACATCGCTAGTCCTGCCGGTAGCATTTTGGAGTGGGTGTGGTTGTGGGAGGGGGTTGGGTGTGCAATTTATGTGTTTTCAGGCTGTATAGCCTCCACCTGTGGTGATTCATTCCACCTGTGCCAGCTGCAATCCCCTTTGGGCGAGCACGTCCCGCACACAACGCTGCAATGTGACGCATGGCATCTTGCTATTACAATCATGTATTTAATCCCGATGGCAGTGAAATATTGGTTTATATGTTCATTCTGCTATGGTCCCATTGTTTCACATACTATCTTTGCAGTCGCGAACAAACTTGTGAAGGGTTAGTGGAATGTAGTACTCGATTAACGGTGGACCCTCATGCAGCACTGTACCGAGGTTCACCGACGGGCGGGGCGTCCCATTTGTGAGTGAAGCCAGTTGCCATTTTCACACACTGCCGCACTACATGGATGAATTTGTGATTTCAAGCGGTCACAGATGCCTTTTCGACGTGATGTTGCAAATGAGGAATTCGAAGGACAGCGCTTTCGGTTTTCAGCTAGCGGCGAGGAGACGCCCACAGGTCTGACTGCAAATATAACGTTCTATTGTTTAATGTCCTTGGGACAGGGGCCATGGCGAGAATGCAATGATTGATATGAATAGTATGGGATGCGCAATAGCGTAGTGGACGATAAGGCAGGACGTTCCCAAATACATGTTACTTCACAACACTAGAATTCCGGGCTGGAGCACAGTGGATTTTGCAGACTGCATTACGCACAGACTCAATGGAAATTTCTAATGTGATGTGAGTAAATAATCAGGCGTTTTTATACCGGGATGAGGGAGTGATGTATGGATGCATGGACAGATGATTTAATTGAGAGTTTGCCATGTACATGGCTTTTCGGAATCTATCCCCTTCCCCTGCGCTATGTGATGCAGAGCTGCCATAGTGGGACCATCGTCGATCTGCCCTTGTTGAACCCTCCCTGTCTCGACGCGCCTTCAAACACTTGTGTCTATGCACGTTAATAATCCCATCTAATGGATTCTGTCTTAACAGACGCATGCACACAAACACTCGTTTGTAATAGTGTTTTCACCTCGATTTATATAGTTATGATTCGCAAGTGATTTTTGGGTGGAAATAATCCTTTTGAGTGGGCTAGCATGCATATGGCTGTAGATTTAGTGTGATCATTGAAGTGAGTAATACAAATGAAGTTCTGATGCCCATACTATTCTTTTTCATTTCATTTGGGTGACAGGTATCTCCTCCCCTTTTGCCGCTGCCATCTGTATGCCACTCCTGCAGATGGCTTTTACTCCCGACACCTGCTGCTTCGAGTTAATCAGTGGAGCACCATTACGATCTTATGGGACGATCGCCAATGGGCCACATGCCCTTACGCAGTACTAGTGGCTAGGAGCTACATATCAACCTTTCAGCTGGACTAGTGCCTACCTAATGGGACGGCCCTGCGGTTCTAGGCGCTTCCATGTTGCCTTTTTGAACGTGAATGTAGCCCCTGTGTACCATGAAGGAACAGGGCGTCACACAAGAAGAAGCTGGTCATTTATTGCGGATGCAGCCCACAGTAATGAAAAATATTTTGGAGTTTATGACCTAATAGCTGTATGGGCTTGGTGAATTTGATGTGCATTAAAATTTGATTCTGATATCAACCGTGTAGCATTATTCTTTGCAAGTAATGTAGCATATTCCTATTTGTGGAGCGATGTATTGTGAGAAGATCTGCATTGGGTTCCGGCTTCTGAGTATAGTTGCGTGGTACTGTACTGGTCGCGTTTGCCTACGAATCCCAGTAAGGTCAGGGATGGGGGCTGCCATTATGACTGTTTTAATGATGTCATGCTCAGGGGCGGGGGATTAGCTTTTGTGTAACAGATGCCGGTCAGCCAGGTGGATTGGTGGAATGATGTGATTATCAGAAAATGGCTGGTCACAGGTGCCTGTGTTTGCGTGCGTTTCTTGGAGGGAGACTGAGGTCATGTCCATTGGAATAGCTTCTGTATTCGTGCCATCTGTGCCCTGCAGCTCCCATTGGCCCCTCTTGAGATGAGCCTGGCTGCTCAGTCACTCTGCCAACTTGTGTGGTACATGCTTATGCTGATGGTTGGTTTGTTTACTGGCAAGGGTACAGGGCTGGTGCAGTCTCCCTCAGGATACTGCTTTGCATGTTGCCTTACACTGGTGTCAAGCGATGGGGGCCTGTTGTTGTTTTGTCTCATGTTTCAGTTCATATTGCTGTACTTGAACCTTCACATGCCTGTGCTGCATCAGTACGGCAATGGTGCCATGCCAAATATGGATGGCCACTCACAAGGCACTTGGAGCCCCTACATTCATTTGTTCGTTGGCATGCATGGGTGACTTGTACATTTCACTGGTTGCATTGTGTAACTTCATTGCACCTACGAGGAGTTGTGCAATGTGGGCAGGGAGTGGTGTACAGGCACTCAGTAGGGCCATTTACGGTTGGTTCACGATGCCGTAATTCTCACCATGGCGGAATGGTACTTTCCGCCATGCTTGATGGCGTTAAGTAAATGTCCGCTAGGGTCAGCATTCGCGTACCGTTGCGCCATGGTGGTAATTACGGTTTTGCATGGCGCGCGTGCGCGTACTTGGTGCAGTTTAGCGTTGGCGTTCACTACGGTGTCGCTGATGGCATCGTACTTTACGGTGACGGGTCATAATCGCACCGAGCGGTATTCGATGGCGGTATTACATTTCCGCCATCGTTTTTCGATTTCCGCCAGGGTCGTAATGAGGGCCAATATCATCTGCGTACACTAACCATTTGATCTGGTTAGTGCCTAATTTTGGGCTCTGTAGAGCTGCAGGATCAATTTCCATCCCCATGTCTGCCAAAAAAATGTAATCTAAGGGAGCGACCATGCGGCCTTGTCTAACTCCCCTCCCCACTTTTACATGGTCATAGAATGAACCCTCTATATTCAGGTCTTATTCTGACTGTATGATCTTCATGGAGCGAAGCCAACATAGAGAGAAGCGGTTTTGTTGCACCCCAACTTTCAAGTTTTGACCACAAACCAAATCAAAAGCACTAGAAAGATCTACCCATGCACTATATAGCACTGGTTCCCTCTTATTACCAGATTTTTCACTAAGGGTAGCTAGAGTTATAGCATTTAGTGATGTGGAAAGACCTTTGTGAAATCTGGTCTGATGTTTTGACAGGATGTTGTTTTGTTTTGCCCATCCTTCTAACTCCCTTAACAAGAGACTAGCGAGGAGCTTGCTTTCCATATCCAAATGTGTGATTGGTCAATAATTTGTTGAAATCGTTCAATCCCGCTTCCTAAGAATATGAATAATGATGAAAGTCTTCCAAGAGGGGGGGCATGATTTTCTCTTCACAATGTCATTAAACAGCGCTGTTAGAACTCTTGACCACAGGTTTATGTTGCCTTTAAACACTTTTTAAGTGAATCCGTAACAGGGTATATCAGGGATCTTAAACGTTGATGCCCCTCTTGGTTTATGGCATTGAAGGGACAGATGTTTGACCCAATCAGTTTCAGACACTGGGCCTCATTACGACCCAGGCGGTAAGGGGTTTACGGCAGCGTAAACAGCGCCGACACTTACCACCCGAGTACGAGGTCCCTTAGCGCCATGGCGGATTTAACACCTGCTTTTAGCAGGTGTTAAAATCCATGGCGCTAAGGGAACATGGAGTTAATTACGCCACCGTAATTTACGGTGGCGTAATTAACGCCTTCCCCACTCCCATTATGCCCTATGGGGCAAAAATGGGAATGGGGATGGGTAAATGGGGATTGGGGACTTACCGCCCCGCCAAGGTCGGAATGGGGCGGTAAGTCCGCCATCCACCATGGCGGAGTTGGGAACTTAGCGGCATGGACCATGGTGCTAATAGCGCCATGGTCCTCCGCCAAGGTCGTAATGAGGCCCACTGTATTTACTGATCAATTGTTTGCATGTTCTCTGCTGAGTTGTTAATAGCCAAAAAGTTACATGATGAATCTGCAGGTGATTGATTTGTCTCTGTTTTTACCAACTTTTGTAGTCGCTCTTAATGGCTTCAACTCTTTCAATTAGTTGGTCATTTTCTAATGCGTTCACCTTTAAAGATGATGTTGGCATTTCTCATTGTTTAGTCCAGGTTGCTTCATCGAAACTATGTTGATGCTGCAACTGCTTACATAGGCTTGTGCTCTGCGGGCATTCTATAGACAACAACATTTTTCAAAGGACAGAGGACTACATCTTTGCTTTAAATCAGAGGCTGGTAAGTTCTGTCAGACCCCTTGAGGTTTTTCATTTAGGTAGACCCCATCTCTCATATACCTCACCAATCTTTTTTTTTAACATTATTAACGGTTACAGACTGTCGCAAATATTCTGTTTTCTTGGTGAACTGCCAGGATATTACTGCCTCAAGACGTTTGTGATCACTTGATCCCCCATCCTTTACTTCAAAATGTGTACACTTCCCAAATAACCATGGTGATAGGAAGATGTAATCTATAGTAGATGTTATATTCCCTCGGCTCCACGTTACTGCCAATGGGAGATCCCCCTCTATCAAACCATTGGTCATGCTCATATCCCATTTTGAGATGAAGGACAGCCACATTCTAACTTTTATAGACACACATTTAGTTTACAGTCCGTCCTCCCCTAGCTTGGTGATTACACATTGGGAATTCAGATCTCCTGCTGCTAAAACAGGAGTCCATCGGTGGTTCAGATTCACTTGAGTCAGGAGATAAGCCAGTGACTCCAGAAATCTGTGAGTTGTGTACAGGCAGGGTTCCAATAGAGGTTTATAGCAATCAATTTTCTTGGGCCCTCATCAGATCATATAGTTAAAATTGCTGCTAAGATTCCATCCTGTAGGCTAGGGATTAATATGGCTTCCATTATTTGAGTGGTTTTACAGGCTATCATCAACCCTCCTGATGATCTTCCCCTCCCCGGGGTGGAGGCTGGCTGATGTAGGATTTTAAACCCTTGAAATTGAGGGGATATACTAACCAGGTTTCCAGGTAGAAAACTAGGTCATTTGCCCCAAAGATTTATTCCCGCTTCATCAAATGTTTAAAGGAACAAGAGCCCTGCAAGTTCCAACTCACAAATCTCAGATTTTTCCAACTAAAGAGACTCTTGTCTCACTCCTATTTTCTGAAAGACCTGAGTTAAGATCTAATGTAGCATTGACCATACCTTTTTTTGCGAGTCACGTTGAACACCCAGACCGCTGTTTTTGGTCCTTATTTATGGGTTTGCCAAATCATTAGAGCCCCTGTTTATGTTAAAGCCCCCTCCCAAGACATGGGAGCTTTTGTTTTCAATTGAGTCAAGTTGTGGAGGAGAAACATGAACCTCCAAACCCTGTAAGTGGAGAGACCTTGTGGTTGCCAAAATTGCCTTAGCCCCAACTTTAGATTTGATCCCAACTTCTACCAGAACAGACTGAGGTTGGGGGAACTTTAACATATTCAATGTCTTCTGATGAAAACAAGTATAAATCTGGGATTTTTTTCAAGAAATCCAATATTGCCCCGCTGTTCAAGGATTTAAAATTTTAAATAGGCATTTTCCATGTTGAAGTCGGTTAGTTAAAAATTACCTAAACCAATCTATTGCATGGTCAGAAACCTTTCCTACTTCTTGTAGCCTCTCAAGGAGGGTATGAAGACTCACAGTATGGAAGGCCGCAGACAGATCCAACATCACCAATAGAGAGAGTTCTCCATGGTCCGCAGCCTTTAACAGATCATCCTGTATGGCTAGAAGGGCAGTCTTGGTTCCACAACCTAGTCTGAACTCTGATTGAAATGTATCCAGTAACAGTTTGTGTTCTATGAATTTCTTAAATTGACCAGTGACCACCTTTTCCAGAATTGTAGCCAGCCAAGGTAGCCCTGCAATAGGACAGTCATTCTGGAGAAACTCGGGATCCAAAGTTGGCTTCTTCAGTAGGGGGGTGACTATAGAAGGTTTTAAACTGTTGGGTACAATCCCTTGTGTCAGTGATTTGTTCACAAATATTGTCATATAAGGGGTCAAATCCTCAGCAATGCACTTTGCTGTGTATGCAGGTAACGGGGACAAAGAATTAATAGTGGGATTAAGAGCCACCAATAATTGATATATATCTTCTTCACCTGCAGGGTGAAAGTTAAAAGTAGAGGCAGTCATGTGACTTTGTGGGTCATTTAGAATGGCGACAGGTTGAATATTGCATAATGTGGATGAATTTGTCATAGTAGTCTGAACATTGAATGTTGGCCTTAATGCAATCAATCTTTTCAATATCCTCTTCACCTACAGGGTGAAAGTTAAAAGTAGAGGCGGCCATCTGACTGTGTGGGTAATTAGGATGGCAACAGGTTGCATATCGCATAATGTGGGTGAATTTGTCAGGGTAGTCTGAATAATATTGACCTTAATACAATCATCTAGGTGATTTTCTATCTGATGTGATCAGGTTGAGCTGTGGAATCCTGCAGGGTTCATCCCTTTCACCATTATTATTTAATTTGTCCATGTGTCCCCTTCTGGAGACCCTAAGACACCATGAGTTTAAATTCCAATCTTATGTGGACGACACCCAGATATTCATTAGGGTTGTCAATTTCACTGGAATATTTAGTAGACTGGGACACTGTCTAGATGAAATAAGTGGTTGGATGTCCAATAATCAACTACAACTCAACACAGCAAAGACCAAACTTATTTTGTTCGGACCAAGACACTTATTAACCTCAGACAAGAAACTACCCATTCAAACTTTGCTGGGAAATGATCTAAAGTTTGTCTCTAAGGTAAAAAGAAAGTTGGGCTGTGTGTGGCAAGACGATCTTGATAGCAAGGGACAAGTGGGGGCAAATGTCCAGGCAGTGCACTTTGTGCTAAAACATCTACGCCAGGTTCTCCCTTACATTCCCAAAGAGGTTCAGGCACCTGTGGTTGTTGCACTGACCAGCACACATTTAGACTACTGCAATACTCAGTTGCAGGGAATCCCATACAAACAACTCCAAAAACTTCAAAAAGCACAAACTGCAGCTGTCAGAATGATCTTCAAGTTGAGCAGAACTGCTCATGTATCATCCTATCATCGAGATCTACATTGGCTATTATGTTCACACAGCCTGCCTTATCTTTAAATGTATCAATGGCACCTCCCCTCAATATTTGAGGGACCTAATTCATCCATACAAGCCGGCGAGATCACTGAATTCTAGCAATCTCCACCTTCTCTCTATCCCGCCTTCAGCATTCAAGTCTCAGGGAGACAGAATGTTTTCTGTTTTTGGCCCAAAGCTGTGGAAATCTTTACCACTCAAACTGAGTACCTTTACTTCACTCTACCTGTTTCACAAAGCACTAAAGACATTCTTGTTTAAATAGGGTTACACTAGGCTTTTGGTTGTCCAATGGATGGGTTTAGCTATTTTCCTCTTGAATCATGTTTCTTTTCATCAGTGCCATTGTACGGTTCGAAATACAAATACAAATACAAATAAATCAGAAACTTGGAACTGCATACAGTGCACTTTCCTTGAGTATGGCAGAAATTCCTGCCCTTTAAATGATTCATCCCTTGATCGCTTGTGTTCTTCATTCTTCTTTTCACCTTTCCTCTGTTTATCTTGCTCAGTGCGTGGCAAACTCCCAGGTTTCTCAGTCTCAAGTTCAGTTTGAATTTCCTGAGATAGGTCATTCACTGGTTCTTTGTTTGCATTCTCTGAGAGTGCGTCTCATGATCTTAGTTTCACCATAATAAAAATCAGGGCCATTTTCAGCCCTTGGGTTGCTTCGTTCTGGGCATCTCTCTCTGTTTATCGAGTGGGATCTGTTTTGATCTTGGGATAAAAATCAGAGCAAATTTGATTGATTTCCCTGTACTATTCCAATCCATATTGGCATTTGGTAGTATTGTTTTCTTAGTGTCTGCTGTCGTCCCAGATTTAGAGAGACTTCTTTCAAAGGCACATGTCTTTTTTTCTGGAATCTTCTCAGTCTGAATCTTCTTCTGGGATCTTCTACGACTTCATTGGTTGTTTCTGTTTAATTTTGTGCTTTGTTGATTTAATAGAGCTCTCCTGACTTTCACTTTGAGTTGACTTAGACTGTGCAGATTTAGCTTTATCTGTATCCATGTTATTGGGATCACTAAGTCCATTCATAAAGCTGTTTGCACCTGTATTCTTTATTCTTTTAATTTCTTATTCTTTGATTTCTTAGCTTGATCTTTAAGCAGAGGAAGAGGTTCAAGATTTCTCTTTTTTGGATCTTTATTTTCCCCTTCCTTCTCCCCCTATTTTTCTGCTGTGAACTTTCTTTCCAGATGCCTTCAGCATTATTCTCTTCTTGTTCAGGGATGGAATTCACATCCCTTATAGGGTATATAGTTTCACTTGGTTCAGTCTCAATGTGTCAATCTACGGAATTTCTCCAGAACAGATTCTAAAAGAGGGGTATCATAGAACAGAGGAGTGGGTCCGCCTTCTGATAGAGATGTTTCACTTCCCGGGACAATCTCCAATTTCCCAGCAATGTTGTTAAATTGATCGATGATCAGGGATTGTGTTTCCTTACCCCTATGCTTAGATCCTTAAGGGACTCCTTAATCCCAAGTATTTCTGAATTTTGTTTAACAATCTCTTCTGACAAGTTTATTAATGATGGTGCTATAGATGAGTTGACTATGTTTCTTAAACCAACCATTGAGAATGTGCATTGTTCACCTTCTTTGGAGAGTTCTAATAACAACCCTGAGTGAGTCTGGACTTTTCCTTTCAGCATTTCGGAAAAGTTAACCAATGAATTCAACACAAAATTGAGCGCTACTAAAGTAGCTTCATTTGGGCTCACATCTTGAATGGTCCTGTGGGGGAGTAGTTTAATATGCAAAATCACATACAGTTGGACTTGGTGCAGTTGGATCCAGTCGAAGCTGCTCACTTGGTTTTAGGGTGGACAGAGAATGTTGGTGTCCGATGATGGTATGGGGGGAAAGGTTTAGTCCCTGGATAAAATCATGACCCAAGGTAGCAGAATCCACAGCTCTTTTCATCAGAAAAGATTCTGTTGGCAAAATCAGATCTTCACGTGACCCCAGGTACAGATCTCCCATATTCCTATGCCTCTGCTTCAGGAAGCATTCCTTGATTTTTTTTTTCTTTATATTTGTTGCCGTGAGGGTGAAGTCGTTTCCAGCCTTCAATGAGGAATCAAGGATCATTTTTCTATTTGCTCCTCAGCAACATGTTACTTGAATGTTAGCCGTGTTGTGGACCTGAGAACAAACAGTTACGTCTCTCCCCATTGGAATTGCTTGTTAGGTTTGCGTGTCAACCATTGCTATGGGAGGGTGAGTGTTTGCTACAAATGATCCCTCCCTCTCTGGTGTCCTCAGATAATCTACTTAGGTCCAACTATGGAGATAGTATTTAGCTGGCATGCTCTGTTAACATAATCAGGTGAGCTTTAATTTGCTTTTGCACTTGTGTGGTCCCCCAACATTTTGAGTCACACCATAAGGTCCCAATGTATTTACTTCTATTCTGCTATCATGTGCAGATGCTGAATGTTATTAGTTCTTTGCTCAGTGAGCTTTGTGACTTAGTTTCACAGAGGGTTAGACATAACCTTTATTGTGGGAGATAAGAGTAGATTAAATGTGTATTGGTCTCCACTCATACAATGTGCTTCTCATGCACTCACCATCCTGGTCAGCAGCTGTTCTAAGCGGGGGGTGCGGAGGCTGTGTCTCTCATGGATCTTATTTTCACTCCTCCAGAGGACTCGACTTCACTTTTCTATGTGGATTATGAGCAGTGATTAAGCTAATTGAAATGTCTCCTCAAAGACTCCAAAAGACTCAGCTGAATTCGTGCCACTTTGCGTACAGTCAGGGTCTTTGATCACTAAGTCCCGCCTCTTTCTGTAAGCGGGACCAAAGACTGTCTATCCTTGTGCAGCTCGGGAAACAAACAATGCAAGCAAAGTGAAAGTTCAAAGCGCCAGCTCCACGTCCAAAAGACTCAGCTGACTCCACGTACAGTCAATGCCTTTGATCACTAAGCCCTGCATCTTTCTGTGAAGCGGGACGAAAAACTGTCTCTCCTTGTGCCATTCGGGAAATAATCAATGTGATCAAAGTGAATGTTCAAAGCGCCAGCACCAACTCCAAAAGGCTCAGCTGAATCTGCGACGCTATTTACTTGTCCTTTTGGCAAAACTGGTCTAGGGAAGCCAACGCAAAATTTGGTAGAGTATTTACCTTCGTTTTTATATCTACGTTGGTAGTATTTACCACATGTATGTTTTTGGATGTACAAGATGTGTGTACGTAGGTCACTATGTGTGGTTTCTGAAGGGATGTCGCAGGTTATGTATTTTTGAATGCACTGTAAAACAGAGCAATCACTGTCATGGCCAAATATGGGAGCATCTTTTATCCACAAAAGCATGGGGTGTGTGGTGCTCCTCTGGATTGATATTGTGTTCTTCAAAAGAAGTGTTCCACTTCTCTGAGTGGATGGGTACTTATTTTGCAGATGAAGTGCAGCATGGCAATAAAGAGATGGTAAAAGTACCATGATACAATAATATGTTCAAGAGAACAGAGTTCTCCTGGGGTTTTTATATCTATTTCTTCTTTATTTTGGTTTGCTATGCCTAAGAAGTCGTGCAAGTCATCCCATGCATACTCTGCACAACTTAAAGTAACAAACAATGTGGGTGGGCCTAGGTTCCTTAGCATACAATGTAAATCAGTGTGATGTGGCAACCAGTATTCTTTTGTACCAAGCATGTTTGCCAATTGATTTGCGATACTTCACTGCAAAACTTCATCTTTGTCTTTTATTTTTTGATGCAGTTGGGTAGTGGGTATGTTTTAAAAAGTAGCCTGTTTTTAATGTGTGTGCAACTCCATAACGTAAATTTGCTAATTCACTTTCGAACTGGTGGTTGGAAATATATTATACATTTTCTCTGAATCTGGGGTCTTGAGAATACATCCGTAAAGAGTGATATTCTGATGCTGTTATTTGTTTGGACCTTTCATCATATCTTCCTCCTTTTCCTGTATGAAAGAATAGAAGAAAGGAACATGCTTATTTTCTATGGTGTCTTTGGAACTTAGTGGATGAATTAGATACTGCTCCAAAATGTTGACTGCAGTAATAGGATCTACACGCTCCAATTGGACAGTTGGTGGTGAATCTTGAATTATTTGGGTGGTTTCTCCTAAATTCTCGTCTGTGTTTATATAGTTGTAGTATTTGTTGTTTTCTTTAAGATATTGTAGGGCTTGTCTAACCTTGTTTAGATCCACTAGTTGTTGCCACATTTCTTTGTCTTTTGTTTGTACACCAACTAGTACAATAAAAGATTGATGTATTGTCAGTTGTACTCCTAGTTTCTACATTTCTTTAGGATCTAATGGCAAATATACTTGTTTACCACAAATGCCTTTTAGTAACGCAGAAGGAGGTAATGTGGCTGTTTCGGGTTGAAGGTGTATTAGAGCTTGACAGGACATTGATGGCATTTGGTTATTGCCAAGCTTTGTATTGCAGTACGTGCACACTATTGAGGGGTCAATTATTTTGTATTTGTTTCTATTGTTAGATATAAAGCTAATTGGAACCATTGGGATTCCTCTATTTTGTAGACCATAGCTACTATTTTGGTGCTCTTTTTATAAAATGTTCTGTGACAACAGACACGTACTTGGTCTGGTATTTCAGCAGATGTGTTTTGAAACTGTGCTATTTCTTTTTTGTATGTGTATGTTAGGAGGTTGGTGTTTGTAAGGTTTTCAATAAAGTTTTCTGAAGGTACTGAAATTTCTAAATGAACCTCAGTTCTAAACTATTTACTTTGGATGTGCTCTATTTCTTGAAGGACTTTTTTGACTGTTCCATGTAGGAGAATGTTATTTAAGTGTTGAAGTTGTATGCACAAAATTCTGTATAGTGGAATGTTGTGTTGCTAACCTTTTGATGTGGTGGAATGTGCTTATGCAAGCAGTTCCTGAAGTGCAGGCAAATGAATGTCCTGGCAGCACAGTGTGGCTTATCACTGGACAGAAGTCCATGGTTTGTAAAGTTTTCATTGTCTTTCAGTTTCACATAGTGATTGAGGAATTGTCATAAAGGTTTGAAAGATTGTTGGTGTACGTTACACATTGAGCTGCATGATTAATGTGTACACTGGACTGATTGTTTGGGTAATTAACTTGTGTGTTACATACAGAAAAAACAGTACTCAGTTGATAGTGTGAACAGTGCACACTATATAAACAGAAAGGTAGTTGACGCCACTGTGTTTCGGCCAGTGATGAGCTCTTTAGTGTGGCTGTCATGTAGTAGGCCTTCATCAGGATAGAAAAGTTGGTGGAGTAACGTTTCACCACACCCTTCTTGTATAAAGGGCAATACATGTTTTCTCTGCATTTCAAATCCAGCTGGATCACACAAAAAAGTTGATGTTTTATGTACAAAGTCTATTTAATTAATGTGTGTCCTATCCCACAAATGTAATTGTCAAGATAATTTTTTTATACTAATAAAAATTGGGATAAACCTCAGCCAACATTTTCAGCAAGAGCAATTTTACCTCTTTGGCCTGGGCAACAAGATAAATGTGTGTGGATTTCAGTCACCCTGCTCATTCATGTATATAGTCTTAAGCCCACCTGGGCAGATCAGGGCTGAGCCAGGAGCCCTCTTATTTTATGGCATGGGAAAAGGGCTGTGGGGGTTAGCCAATGAGGTTGTGATTTACAGGAAGAGAGGGTGGTAGGCGTTTTGATTGTTGTATGGCTATGGCTTTGAGGATGGAGAATTTGTGGATTATGAGAGATTCTTCAATTCAGTCATTGAAGGTGTATGCTGAAATACATGGAATCTTTAGAAGTATTGGATTGGCAGAAATGGAGGTTTTGTGGCTCCTCTTCCTCTCTCTCTTCCTCTCCCGGCCCTCCGTTAGCCAACTATCCGTCTTCTCCTACTTTCTCCTCTTTCTCTCTGTCTACACTTGACCAAGTTTCTAGACAAGTCTGATCAATGAAAGTGTCATCCAAACAGGTGCTCCCCTGCACCTCCAGGACCATCATGGACCATAATGACACCCTCCCTCCAGCTTTGGCTGATTTCTGTAATTACTTTTTTGACACTTGTAGAGGAAGAGTCAAAGCCCCTACCAAAAGCTCTGCCACATTTTGCCTATATGTTGGCAACTTGAATTTCTTTTTAATTTATTCTTTTATTGATTTAGCTGAAATGAATCAACTTTTCAATATACAAAAGTTTGACTTTTAAAACAGTCAGGAAAAATAACACATACTTAAACATATTCAGCAGAGCAAAAACAAGCCCAATAGAATTAGCTTCACATTAAAGCTGAACAATAAAAACAAAATAAGAATTTAGCAAGGAAGACACATCATAATCACAGTTGATAGGCTGAAATTGAAGGACTTAACACGTTAAATTCACAGCATAAAGGAAATTTACAATTGCTATTTGCAAGGAAACATTCGATGTACATAGTAATGTTGACCATCATACTTAAATGGCTACAATGGTTAGAATTTTTTTTTAAACGTGCATCAATCAAAGCTGGGCAGAAGGATATTATATGTTCCAAGGTTTCAGTAATCTTGATGTTTAAGCAGAAACGACAAAATGCCATGTCTGATTTACTCACGAGTATGCCACAGGTTTAGGCGCAGCCGTAGAATACCTGAGCGTATTTTTTTAGAAGGAAACTTGAGCAAATATGATTATGTTGTTCCAAGGCATTTGTGTCTAAATTTGTCAAGAAAGGCAGTTTTATATTGTAGGCATTCATGTCTAGTATTAATCCAGTCATGACAATAGATTAATCTCTTAGCTTTGTCAGGATTACAGAGTAAAACATCAAAGGTTACTTCTGCTTGGGTCATGATGGTATAAATGGCATGCAACCAGCATTTAACAAAGGTATGATTAGACTTAAATACATTATCAGAGAGGAATTTCAGAATATTATTCTCACTAGTGGCAATGAGACATTTACAAAGGAGGGCACAAAGTCTCCAATGATATTGTGCATGGAGGATGTTAAGCCTAGATCATATCGTAACCAAACTAGAGGAGTACATTGGGGTAGTTGGAGTACTGATTTCCAAAATTTCGCTTCTAGTTTGTCCAAGACTTTTGAGGACCAGAAAGGTTGGGATTCTAGGCCATAGAGAATGCATGGGATGGCTTTTTGTTTCCAATAAATGACGGCTGGTTTCAAGGTGAAGGTGCCAAAACAGTATATAATGATCTTAGTCTGGGAAATTACTGTTTCCAGTTTGCAATATATAACATCGTAGTGGGCAGTAGTTACAGTATGGCCGTCAAATAACATTCCCAAATAGGTGTAATGGGGAGTAACCATCAACTTGATGTGATTGATTGTCCATATCAATTTGCTCTTAGATATATTCTTGGGACTGTAGAAGACAATTTGCGTTTTGATGGTGTTAATACGCAGTTCATTCTTCTCTGTGTAGGTCTTAACTACATCAAAGAATTTTTGTAAGCCAGTAGGAGTTTTGGAAATGAGTACCAGGTCATCGGCTTACATGAGGGTCTGGATTTGAGTATTATTTAATTTGGGAGAGTCTGATTGGATCTCTGCAAAAGATTGTCACACATCATATAAAATAATTGAAAACCGCAGAAGCAAGTAGGCAACCCTGTTTGAGGCCACGAGAGGTGGAAATTGACATAGACAGCAACCCTTCTAAGGTCAATCTTACGCGAACAGATGTATCACAATGTAACGATTGAATGATTTTCAGCAGTGTATGAGGGCAATTATCTCTTTTTAGTTTTGAAAAGAGAAGAGGACGCGAGATAGCATCAAAGGCAGTATGAAGATCTACAAAGGCAAAATAGATTGCCTGCCTAGATGCATGAGCTTGAAATTTAATTCCGTTAAGGCACAATAAGTTGATGGTAGTGCCCTTGCCCGCAAGAAACCCTGTTTGAAAGGGATCTCTGCAGTTGCTGAGTTTCGTCCAGATATTGAAATCACGCAGAACTAGTTTGGCGAAGAGTTTCCCAGGCGCATCTAAAAGCGCAATTGGTCTGTAGTTATGAGGGAGAGTTCTATCACCTTTCTTGTGGATAGGCACTAGTATAGAAGTTTTCCACGATGAGGGGATGTAGTGTGATTCAATAATCTGTTGGAATATACCATTCAATATGTTGGCCATCAATGGGGGGTTAGATTTAAACATTGCGTTAGAGAGTCCATCTGGTCCCATGGCTCTCGACGGACTAATATGTTTGATGCAATCTTCCAGGATGGTAGGGGAGCATTTCAATGTCCACTTTTCCTGACTCTCTGGATGATAAGCCAAGCAGGAAAAGTGGGGGTCAGCATATAGTTTTGCATAGTGTTGTATCTATTGGGCCTCGGTGCCATTATGAGATTGCAATGATGGTTGTGTCTGATGGGTACATTGAGATGGGTACATTGATTAAATACAGCCCAAGTTGCGGAGGTATTTTTGTTTGCAATGAGCCTTAGCATATTTTCACTATCATGTTGTAAAATTTGTGCTCGAAACTGGCGTGGCCAATTGTGATATCTGCATTTTGCAGTACGTAGTTGTTGAGACATAAGACATAGTGGGAAGATTTAATTTACAAATAAACTTCTTCTCTCGCTGGTACTCGTTCTTCCTTGCTTTAATTAAAGGATTAAAAGTATGAGAATGCGAACACTTCTGGCCAAAGGTCAGCTTGGTTGGATTCTTGAATGGGGTTAGTAAAAAAGTAGTAAGATTCATATGTGACCAACAGAAACAGGATTTAGCATTATTGACTATTAAGTTCTGGTGGAACCTTAGATGGTTCACAAATCCAATCGATTTTTAATAGAAGCAAGTTGTGATCGCTATGCGATTGAGGTATAACTTCAAAGGATTGGACATGGCCGCTCTGATTAGTATGTATGTAAATATAGTCAATAATGCTGCTTAGAGTGTCCCGTTGCCACGTTGGACGAGCAGGTATATCGCCTGCTATGGAACCATTGACCATGTGAAAATTGCGCTCTGACATGAAGGAAGACCAGCGATTAATTCTCATCACATTATTTTGGCCTTTTGGATAAAGGCAATAAATGTTAAGGTCACCAACAATAATTGTGTCTGTTATTTCTGTGGTGACATTAATGAGATCGAGAAGTCTGGTCAGCCCTGCATAGAAGGCGGCATCAATCAGGCCAAGGGGGTTACGCTAAATATTAATCAAAGCTATTACATGAGGACGACATACAATTTTGACAAGTTGTGTATATGCAGTAACAGCATCCCAGGGCACGATTGAAAATCCCTTTGACGTATTAACCCCCACTAAAAGACCTGAGGAGGGACGTCCTTTCATGCCAACAATAGCAGGTAGCAGTGCAATCTCATAATTGTTCCATACAGGCGATTGAATCAACCAGGTTTCCTGCAGTGCTATGATATCATATTCCACAGGGAACTTGGAAATCGAAGCTTGCAAATGTGAGTGACCACGAGTATTCCAATTTATAATAGAAACAGAGGAAACAATTTATTTTGTTGATGGTTACGACATACTTTAATAGTCACAATTATGTACTGACACGCCCACAACATTCTGATGTACATTGGCAACTGTTTGCGTGGGAACTTCTCTGGCAACCATGCGGGCCGGATCTTGGGCCAACAAAAACCCCACGCAAAAAAGTTGCATTTTTGACTTCCAGATGGTGTTTAAAACGATCCCCGAAGGAATAAACAGACAAACAACTGAACATGTGAAGTCAGAAATGAATTCAATCTGTTCAATGTCATTGGAAGCAATGTCCTCCAGTTCAACTACTTTTGCAAATATATTAAGAAAGCTTTGTCTATTGAGATCATAAGTTCCGAAGGGACCCTCTCGACATTTTAAAATAAGCGAATTACATCTTGGGGTGTGAACAGAATGATGCCTGGAAGGTATTATTGGAGCATTTAGGGGATTCGGATCAGCAACCTTATTCTGTGGTTTTGGAGGTGGAAGAACTCCAATCATCGTATGAGAAATGGCTTGATGGGTGGAATTAGTAGACAGAGGTGGGGGATGATAATCACACACCTTAGAGTTAACTGTGCTAGGAAGAAACCATTGATGTAACTGTGAATCCACTCTATCAGACGCTCATGGGGGAGGAATCTCGACTGATCATAGTCGTAGTGCTAAATAGGAGTCCACTGCCTTACGTAAATGGTCGAATGCGAATTCAGGTGCCTCATTTGTGAGTATTGGAATGGGATGAACACCTAGTGTTCTGGAATCAGGTGCCTTCATAGCAGGCATTGGGACAGGGTGTACGCAAGGAATCATCAAGATGGGTGCGAGAGAGTTAACCGCTTTTGACGCGTTCACTTGGTCCAGTTCTCGAATTAAAGCAGCCAAGGGTGGATAGCCCAGAAGGGGTGGTGGGACCACTGTGGGCAGAAGAGCAATTCCTGGTGGCTGTGGAGTTTGATCTGCCAGGTTACTCCCGAGCAGAGGGATGGCCAAGGGAACAATTGAAAGAACTTGGCTAGTGGAGGCAGCTTCTTCATTAGGCTTTGTTTTGCCTGAAGCTGGCCTTAGGGTATGAAAAAAGGATTTCATGGTTTGTTTAGGCAATCTTAAAGTGTTGTGGTTTTTGGACTTCTAGTTTGCTGCGCGAGCGGCCTTGGTATTGTTTTTTAATTGGAGCAATCGGGGGTGACAGTGGAGGGCTGAGGCTGGAATTGAAGGCAATGTGATGGTAGCTGGTGAGGACGGAATGCTAACCCAAGAGTCGTGAGTAGAGGGAACTTTGGTCACGCCACCATCCACCGTCTCAGGGATAATTATGTCCTTGAACAACGGTAGGGCGGCAATTCAGGGCGGTCGTTGAGGGACTGGGGAACCTATGGTGATTATTGATATGTCATCCACAGGTGTATCCACAGGTGTGCGGACCTCACGCAGGTCAATTTGAGAAACAGGCTTGGGAAGTACAGTTAAAGTTTCCAATAAAGACATTTGTAGACATTTGACATGAAAGTATTTGTTGGGACTGCAACGTATGTGTAGACATTTTTGCATCAAGGCCTTCAAACAGCTTAAAGAGGCTCTGTAGGGTGAGATTCATAGCTGCCAATGTAACATCAACTATCGGGGAGAACTGAGGCGATGATGGAGAGCTGGCAACTGGCACCTGAGGAGCCATCGAATGGGCTCTCTGTGGAGTGGGATAAACAAATGAAACTGGTGGAGAGGCAGTAATGGATGCTGAGGCAGAGGTGTTTGCCTGGGCACAGGGCGAGGGTATTACCATGGAGATAGGTGATTCACATTGACTCGCGTAAATTGAGAGATCTGGGTCAGAACATGGTGAGGAGGTCTGGAGAGCAATAGGCATCATAGGTTTTGTCATGGGGAGGGAAAGGTGGGGAAGGTGGGGAAGCGGGGTATGGAGCATGGTCTGATCGTACAAGGGGTGGGAGGATGGATTTGGACGGCACGAAGCATGCAGTGTATATGGAAGGGCCGGGATGAAAGGAAATTGAATTCCAGCAGAACTGGGTCCAGGCAGGGCTGGTATGAGATGATCTCTAGCAGCTGCTGATGCATGGATCGGGGTCAAGGGAATGGATTTATGAGAAGCGCAAAGCAATTAGAGGCAGAGCTCTAGGAAGGAGAAAGAACAAAACAAAATTCAGGAAAATACACAAACAAAGTCCAAACAAAGTCCAAAAACTGAAAGCCAGGGAGTGTGCACCAGTCACCTTCTTAAAGGGCACACATAGATTCAGCATGGCACTTCAGCAGAGGCAGCACAAAGAAAACCAGCAAACCCAAAAGCGCAGGGGTACTCCCAGCCAAGCAGTACTTAACCAGTATTTGCCCTGAGTGCGCCTGCGTGGGTGCGCGTGTGTTTGAAATTTATGGGCTGTCCAATCCACGAACAATTAGAGGCGGAGCTCTTCTTAAAGGGCACACGTAGATTGAGCACAGCAGCCACTTCAGCAGAGGCAGCACGAAGAAAATCAGCAAACACAAAAGCGCAGGGTGACTCACAGCCAAGCAGTACTTAACCAGTACTTGGCCCGAGTAGAACTTGAAATTGTGACACGTGCAGTACCAGTGAGGATACCTGTACCGCAAAGAATTCTTGAAACAAGATATCCACTGAGAAAATCCTATATGCATTCACAAAGATATGATGGCCTTCTGGATAAAATCCCAGAAGAAGTGTGAACATTAGTGGGAAAGAAGAATGGCAACATCATGTGGAGTAGAACTGACACACGCTAGAAAGAAAAAAGTACATAAACATTTAAGATCTGAAAACGAGGTGTTAAAGATGAGCATCAGTTTGGGCTCAAAATGAAGATGTGCATGCAAAGAAACACTGAAGAAAAGAAAATTCCAGAAAGGCTTTGCTGGCCCAGCACCAAGAGTCGAGGCCACTGTGAGCCTGTTTGTCCATCCAGTAGTTACATGAACATGAGAAAGAAACAAACTTCTGTTTGAGGTGGAATGGAAAAAACATTCCATGTGTCAAGAGTTCATCATTTAATAGTATTAAATGCAGCAAAGAGCTTGAAAACGTGGTCTCCAGTCAAATGGTCTGATTGAAATAGAGTTTGGATAGAGCTACACCGAAACCAAAAGATAAAACCATGCCACACACCAATTTATTCTCAGGAACAGAGAACATCTGCAAGGCCAAGTCCAAAGCCTTAATTGAATGGCAGACCACAAGAGTGATGATGGATGTCAGACTAATTGGGTGGGAAGCTATGGTCAAGACCAGCGCACAGGAACCTGGCGTACCAGCCTGCATACTGCTGGCATGTGGAATATTCCATAAGGGTACAAGGGTGCCAACCAATTGTAGAGGGCCACATAACAGAGAGCCCTATAATTTGTATAACCAATGGATCATTGTGTATTTTGTGATGATGAAGACGACTTGCACTAGAGGAGGGCTTAGCTGTCCACCTGATGTTAGAGACACGATCACTACCCCTTTTAGTATGCAACTTATACTTAGATATTCCGTGTAAGCCTATCACATCCCCACGTAGGTTTTTGCAGTTTGCCACGTAGTGCGATGTCATTGATGATGTGTTTTTTTATGAAATGCGTTGAGGGAAATCGAGCGAACGTCCATTGATGTCCATTGTAACTCCCTGTTTTAGATAATTGCAAATAAAACAGCACCTTGTTTTGCCAATTTCCTGAATCGGTTTGATTATTGATTTATGAGTAAGTTCTGCATGCCCATCCATCTCTATGCATTGCTACCTCATCTTAAAGGGCCATAGGTCTATGTGTTCACACTGGAACTTTCTTCTCTCTCGTCAAGCACCCCCCTGTGGACACGCTCCTCAAGAAGCCGGCTGCCGATCCTATCTTTCCGACAAACTATCACCAGATCTCTATCACGCCTTTTCTGGGAAAACTTCTGGAAAAGCTGTCCATTGCCCAGCCTACACTCCACACTGAATCTGAGCTGCCACAGGCACAGAAACTGCTCCCCTGAACTCCCATGAAGATCTGCTCTCTAACCTTGATTCCAACACTCCTTCTGTCCTCAACTCCCTTGAGCTGTCCTCTGCCTTTGACATGCCAACCCGATCAGTCTACTCCATGAGAACCTGGGCATCATGGATCAGGCCCTGGAGTGGTTGACCTCCTTGCTCTTGGACGGCCCCTCCCAGGTCCAATTTGATTTCTTTCTCTCTGCCACCTCTCTCTCCACCTGTGATGTTCCCCAGGGATCTATCCTATCACCCAGGTTTTTCAATCTCTATTTGGCCCATTTGGCCTACATAATCTCTACCTTCTCCTCTAACCTTCAGTGCTATGTGAATGACACTGAGCTCTCATTTTGGCTCCCCTCAGCTTCCTCCCCTCTCTCGCTCATTCCTGACTGTCTATCTGTACTTCAGGACTAGTGGGTGTCCAACAATCTCTGCCTTAATGCCAGTAAGATAGAGATCATTCCTACTGGGACTTCTGCTCCCACATTCCCTCTCTCACTCTGGCTGCCCTCCTTGGGCTCTCTTCCTTCATCAACATGTGAGGCAAAAAATATTGCTGTCATCTTTGACTCCACTCTCTCTTTCTCTCTGCACAACTTGGATGACGCCAAGAAGGCCCAATACTAGCTGCACCTCCACAAAGGTACTCTTACCTTTCTAGCCTGCTCACTGTCTCCAGAGCCCTTGTTCTCTCTAGGCTGGACTACTGGAACAGCCTCTTTTTCGGTCTGCTTTCTGCTGCTCTCCGCCCAGAACAGGACTGCAAGACTTATTCTTAGCCTCTAGCCAAGGGATCGTATATCTCCTGCCCAGAAATGCCACCACTGGCTCCTGGTGGCTGCAAGGATCAAATCAAGACCCTTTGCATTGGCCACACGGCTTTCTGGGGCCGGGCCTGCCCTACATCCAACACTCTGTTCCTAAATACCTTCCTTCTCAAGCCCTTCACTCATCTACCTCCAACTGTCTAAGGGTCATGCGCTTCCCCAGTCAGTGAATGTGAGTAGATCTCTCTGCAAGTGTCTCCCTCTGGAATGGCCTCCCTGCCCTTCACAAATTTGAGCCGGACCACCTGAAGTTTCCAGAAGCAGCTCAAAATGGTCCTTTTCTCCTCTGCTTTCTCTCTCTCACTGCCCTACTGACCTACCTGTCAGCCGCACCAACCGGTTGCTTGGCCACCCTCAGAGTCTCACGGGGTACCAGGCTCTCTTTTGATCAGTCACCCCTGCACTGCCTCTGGGCTTCCACACACTTTGTGGCTGTAACTGTAACCTCTATAATCCCTTGCCTCCTTGCACTTACCCAGAGCTGTGCAGCCCCTGTGCTGCACTTACTCTGAGCATCACTGCCCTGTTCCTGTCCTTCTCCCTGGCACTTCTCCCCGGCACTTTTCCCCTTTGCACTTCACATTCTCGCACTTGCACAATTTGAATGACACCACAAGGCCTAGTATGATTGTTTGTCTGGTCCTCCCTCTGTCTCCCCCCTGTGTCTTGTCACGCCTACAAACACTTGTGTACAGGCATGTTATAAATGACTTATCATGTCATATCATGTGCAGTTTGTGGCCGAAAGTACATTAACAACATAGGACAAGGTTAATGGCTACATTTAAAGCATCTATTCAATTTTAAAATTCTTACTGTCAGTAAAGAAAATCACCAAGCCTAGATTTGTCAGTAAACAAAAACAAGTGCACTACATATGTCATCTTTGATGTCCTGGGTGTTAGTTTTAGCCGTGCACAGTGGTGGCGCAGGTCAATGGTTTTTTGGTTTTACTTGTAACAAAATTTTTTTACTGAATTTCATACCTTTTTTATTGCAACTTAACCGTAATGTCCCTTTAACAAAGTTTTTTCACTGAATATTGCAGCGATAGCTGCCCTATAAAGAACACGAGTCAGACTCCCATAGGAACCCTTTAAAATTCTATTGTTTATAACTTTTGATTTGAGTAAGGGGTTTGACCGAAATTTCAAAAGTGATTAGGGACTCCCCAGCCCCTTCCCAGACTGCAAAGTTTTGTTCCAAAGTTGAGGCCTACTTCCCATTCATTTTCCCATAGACAGACTAGGTCAATTTTTGCAAAAGCGCACAGCCCAATCCACTGGACGGATTTGGACCAGGTCAGAAACAACTAGGGCACACATCATTTAAAAAAGACCTTTTTGTGGTTTGGGGTTCTTCTGCGCAGTAGTTATTTAAATATTTGACAGAGAAGGGGGTGACCCCTTCTTAAAAATAGATAGCTATATCGCTGGGATTTACCCAAAACCAGATAAAGGGAAATAAAAAGTAGTTCAAACGTTATTTGCAGGTTAAAATAATTGCCAATGACTTTGGTCTAGAGGTGGGGAGGTTGCTGGAGGACACCAAGTGCAGTGCATGAATTATAGGAGGACCAGGGACTCGTAAAACTAAGGTCTATGTAACCACGGCAATAGTGTGAATAGCCGACATCTCAAAGCAAACTGCGTCACAGAAACAGAGTGTTTTGTGGGGGGAAAACAGAGATGGCCGGGGAGGTGAGGAGGCCATCTGGGGAGTGGGGGGAGGTGGCAGAGATGAGGGGAGCACTAGGTGAGGGCATGGAGGGCAGGAACGCATTTAAGCCATTTTTCTGATAATCACGGCTGTATTCGAGGCTATACAGGACTACAGAAAGCCGCAGGTATGAGTAGTTCTGTGCCCGTGGATATATATTTTGGCATGTTTGTGTTTTATTTATTTTTTTCAAGTTATTTTTATAGGTATAGTAACATCGGGGGTGAATAATCACTGCCCATGGTCAGTGACATGGTAGATATTTGGGAGTCCTATCTATTTTGCCTATTTGTTTTCAGACATTCTTACATGTGAGACTGGGGGGAAAAAAGAACATTGTATCCCCACCTAGTTTACTGTCAGGTATACTCTGCTCTCTTTATCATCATCTACTTTACAAAACTCCATGTGCAGTCATTTACTGTATTGATCTTTTAACTTTTTATTACTAATGTCTCTTTCATCGTTCATATTCCATACTCATATCTTTAAAAACATTTTTTAGCTGTGTCTATGCAAAAATATGAGTGATTGGTGCATTGAGGATCGCTTCTAGCAACAGCAATGACTGGAGGCTTTATCTGGGGCCATCCAACATTCTTTCGATGTGCAGCGCTACTACCCACGGGTACTCATGGCATGCTGTGCAGCCGCAGGTATTCGCCGGCAAATGGAATGTTGTGTGTTTGTGGACTTGTGATAGCCGGGGCTACCAGCCGGTCATTACTTTATTGGCTGGTCTTTTAAAAGCAGCTATAGTTATTGCCACGTCTATTGAACCATACATTTTCTGTGCAATAATCATATTGTTATGTGAATGATGCAGCACATAATTTCATTTCTGTTTGTCATTTCATGTGCTTAGGTGTTCCCTTGTTTCATTTGAAGTTTTAAAGGCTGGCTTTCTTTTGATTTTTGAGCTGGCAAACAAATAAATTGAAAGAAAATAAGATGTATATCTGTGTCGTATAGCTGCGATTACGAGAGATGCTGGGCAGGTATGAAATAGATTTCTGGGAGTTGATTGTTATTGTATTATTTGTGTAGCTGTCTGTGATAGGTTGTAGTGAAAATGTGTCACCCATTTCAGTAGCTTTATTTTAATATAGTCCTCTTTTTGCTCTTTTTGTAGCATTCATTTTGGAAAGTTTAAAAGCGACCATTTTGTGCAGTATTCTTATTTTGATTGCATAATTCCACAGTACAGTATGACGAGTGTGTGGCTGTTGTGGATGTAAGTACAAGTACCCTTAATAATTTAATTATTTAAAAGTTTATTTTGGGTGTTATGTGTTAGGTACATTTCCACTGCTACCAGCTGGCATATATTGGCACTATATTGGGCCTATTTAGATCAAGTGATAGTTTATTTTTCATTTATTTTTGGACCTTTTACTTTAATTCTGCTTAATAAAATGTGGGTCAGTTATATGTATTACTTTTGTCAGATGATATACTTTGGTACTATTTTTTATATACTCAGATTTAATGGCAGTTAATGTATGATTTTTTTTTTACTTTTACTAATATGCTGCTTAAATTAAATAGTATTTGTATTCATCTATTTCTTTTTTGTAAGCCGGTTTTTGAGGGTATGTACTGAAACTGTGTTATAGAGTTCTTCCTTGTCATGTGAATGGACCTGAAACAGGTGGTGGATGGCAGTTGAGGTTCTCAAACTTTGAGATGGTTTATTGTACAAAAGGTGCACTGCACCTCCTGAATGTCCTTCTTACTGTGTTGTTTTTTCCCAATAACCAAATGTTTCTTTTTCTCATGCACTTGGCTGTCTTGTAGATCGGGTGTAGACAAGATGGGATGAGATTGGGAGGAAGTGACAGTGGTGGCAAAAGTGGAATTTAATGGTGCACTGCCACTATGTTTTTTTTAATCCACCTTGCTTGCTTTTTTTCCAATGACCAATGATTACTATGTGTGAAGAAAACAGCAGTGTTGTATGCACTACATATGAGAAGAAAAACTTGAGAATTAAATTGTGATTCTTAAATTGTGTCTGTTCTGTAATTATGTTTTCTTTTTTACTGATAGAAGGATATTATTGTATCTTCCCCTTTCTATACATATTTAATCTATTCACAGCTTCTGTACCTTAGAGATTAATGATACTCCCACCTCTTTATTCTGATTGACTTTACACATATAAAATGTTTTGTTTTTTAAACTTAGATCCATAACCACGGCTTCCGTTTGGTCCAACATTAAGCAGGAATTTGAAGGCATGGATAATCGCAGCAACAACTGGAGGTCATAGCCCCGGGTTCAATGGACACTGAACCTGTAGCCACGCCCATTAGGGCCCAATACGCTGTAAAAGTACTGTTTGTAAATGAAGGAGGCTGTTTTAATAACTATCTATTACATACATATGTATATATGTATAAAACCCTATTTGATCATCCCTTTAACTAGAAATGTGTAACCACAGCTATTAAAAAACATTAATGAGTTATAGCCGCGGTTATACTAAAACATTTTTTGGGGGTATTATATTATTATATGTGTATATTTATATTCAGTGAAAAAAACTTTGTTAAAGGGACGTTATGGTTAAGTTGCGCTACTAAAAACCTATGAAATTCAGTAAAAAAACTTTGTTAAAGGGACGTTATGGTTCCAAGTAAAACCGAAAAACCCTTGAAATTCGGCAGTTATGGTAAGCTAAGCAACCATAACTCGCGCCGCCACCGTGCACTGCTAAGACTAACACCCAGGACATCAAAGATGACATCACAAATGTCATTGATGACATCACTGATGACATCACATGTCTGGCTCACTATTTTATCTTTTGCTGACATATCCAGGCCACATGGTTTTCTTCAGTAACAGTTAGAAACTAAGAATTTTATTTTATTTGTAGACATATCCTTCTAGTTGGTTCTTACAGTAATTCCCTTAGAGTACAGTCACATCATATGAAACATATACATATGGGAAAACACAAGCTTGAAAGACAGCAATCCTTTTTGTGCATAAAGACAATCACTAGACTTATGAGCACTTTCTGATAGTTCTGTTGTTTTTTTTATGGCTGTACTTTCCCTGTGGGTCCAATCACATCAAGTGATACATATACATAGGGTAAATAGCAGCTTTGAAACAGAGCAATCATTTATTTGCATGAAAATAATCAGTTAAGTTATGAATTGGTTCTACTACTACTTGTGCTTTTTTGCTAACTTCACTTTCCCTGTATATACCCATATTGGTATGTGTTCTTGTGTCTGTGTTTTGTCTATAGTAATGCAATTATGTAATACATGTGTTTTATTAGCTACGTAATACATATATCACAGTACACAAAAATCTATTAAGAAAACAATTATCATTTCATTATTCAACATATTAACAATAGCTTACTTTTTTTTGTCATCTGAACCCCAGTTTAGTGACACATAAATTCAAGAATACCTATCCCTACTAGTTTTAGTTCCCAATGCACAATCACACACCATTACATACATCTTTATCATCTTACTCAAACACTCATGCACACAGTACACATACATTCCAGAACACCCCAACCCATATCTTCTTTATTTTTTTCAACAGACCCTAAAGAATGCCTACCAAAAGACAACTCCGTAGAAAGCAACGCAAAATTAGAGCAAATGAAAATAAAGGTGTCCAACATAAGCATCCATCTCTAGCAGAATTTGTAAAAAAAGTTGAAACAAAACAGCTAATACAATTATTTAGTGAAACACAAGAAGTTTCAAGTACAACAACTTCGCTTCCTCTATCAAAATGTAAAACAAACCAAAAAACAATTAACAGAAAATCAGCTATCAGTACAGATAAAACTACTTCTTCAAATTTTAATATAGTGCAAAGTAAGCATACCAAGAAAAGTATTTTAGCCAAAATATACCATCACAAAGTCCTTCAAAATCTTATAAAAACAGGAGAGAAATCAGGTTCAAAGCTTAAAACCTATCATAGGAAATTAATCTTAGAAGCATTGATGGACAGTGCAATTCTTCTCAAAAGAAATGTATTTATTTTACTGTTAAATAAAATGAAACCACTAACAAAACTAATAACTAAATTACAAAAAAGACTTCTCAATAAGCGAAATGTCAACAGAAAGAACTTCTTAAGTATCTACGGAGGTGAATGGAATCACACTACGAGCGCAGAACCATATTTTAATGAAGAAGCGTACAAACAAAAGCAAACAAATACAATTGCCATAAATAGCAGTGGTCGAGGTTATGAAAAAGTGAATAATACCATAATGGAACAAGAAGTACTCCTTACAAAAATATGCCCTGAAAACTTAGAATTACCCCTCCATTCAACTGAATCAGAACGTCTAGTGTACAAATGGCCATGCACGTCAATGTGTAACATTCCCAAACAATGTTTCAAATCTTTACACCAATTCCTCAATAAATATGTAAAAAGCAAAGACAAAATCAAAATTAAATTACTGCAAAATATAGATACCTGTCCAGTGCGCAAGTACACAGGACTACAAGGACATTCATTGGCCTGCATTACAGGACCTACTTGTAAAACCACTTTCCATGATATCAAAAGGATATCAACACATCATTCAACTATAAGAAATCTAGTCTATAAACTGTACTACGAGTTGGGGGCAGATCTCTTTCCACTGCAGGGGCCTCCCTCTGGAACAGCCTTCCTACCTCCCTGAAACTTGAGGAGAACCACCTCCGGTTCCGGAAGCACCTCAAAACCTTCCTCTTTGCCTCCGCTTTCTCTCCCCCTCTCCCCTGCTAATACTAATGAAACTGCACTGAATCTGCAACTGGGCCATTCACCGTTCTCGGCCCAGCCACTCTCCCCTGCACTGCCTCCATGGCAACCCCTGCACTACGGGACTGTGTCTGTATCCATACAGCCCCCCTTCCCAGCACTTGTTTGTACTTACCTCGCACTTGCCACCAGCTGGCTCTTGTTATTTATCCTGTATGCTGTATGCTTATAACCCTGTATTGCACTTTCCCCTCTCCCTTTCCCCCATGCACTTTTCCCTTCCCCTCTACCCTTGCACTTGCGCGATCTGAATGACACCTGGCCTAGTAAGATCGTTGTCTGTCTCCCCTTGTTCCCCCCCCGCCTCGTCGCGCCTTGAAACACCTGTGTATAGGCGCGTTACAAATGCCATATCATATCATATCATATCATATCATATATCATATCATATCATATCACTATGCTAAAAGTCCTGCTTTAGCACTAGCAAAGTTAAATAACATCCTTCTACATGGTACAGCAAAAGACCTATTTGAAGAAATTCACTATATCCAGAAAAAATATTTTGGAAGTGAAAGCCATTTACAGAATGAAATAGCTTTAAACCAATTAAGCAAAAATTCTACACATGGCAACCTTTTGCTAAACACATACAAAAAAGAAATACTAAAATTTAAAAGTACATCAGCTGAAGTACCAAACCATGTATGTGTATGTTGCCGTAGAATTTTTTATAAAAGTAACACAAAAACTGTGGACCTATCATACAAAATAGAAGACAATGAAGATTCTAAATGGTTTGAATTAGCTCTCTACCTTCTAGCAGAAAACAAATATGAAATAACTGAGCCCTTAATACTTTGCAGTTATTGCACTACAAAACTTGACAACAACCAAACTTTGTGCTAAAACATCTACGCCAGGTTCTCCCTTACATTCCCAAAGAGGTTCAGGCACCTGTGGTTGTTGCACTGACCAGCACACATTTAGACTACTGCAATACTCAGTTGCAGGGAATCCCATACAAACAACTCCAAAAACTTCAAAAAGCACAAACTGCAGCTGTCAGAATGATCTTCAAGTTGAGCAGAACTGCTCATGTATCATCCTATCATCGAGATCTACATTGGCTATTATGTTCACACAGCCTGCCTTATCTTTAAATGTAGCAATGGCACCTCCCCTCAATATTTGAGGGACCTAATTCATCCATACAAGCCGGCGAGATCACTGAATTCTAGCAATCTCCACCTTCTCTCTATCCCGCCTTCAGCATACAAGTCTCAGGGAGACAGAATGTTTTCTGTTTTTGGCCCAAAGCTGTGGAAATCTTTACCACTCAAACTGAGTACCTTTACTTCACTCTACCTGTTTCACAAAGCACTAAAGACATTCTTGTTTAAATAGGGTTACACTAGGCTTTTGGTTGTCCAATGGCTGGGTTTAGCCATTTTCCTCTTGAATCATGTTTCTTTTCATCAGCGCCATTGTACGGTTAGAAATACAAATACAAATACTTATAAATCAGAAACTTGGAACAGCATACAGTGCACTTTCCTTGAGTATGGCAGAAATTCCTGCCCTTTAAATGATTCATCCTTTGATCGCTTGTGTTCTTCATTCTTCTTTTCACCTTTCCTCTGTTTATCTTGCTCAGTGCGTGGCAAACTCCCAGGTTTCTCAGTCTCAAGTTCAGTTTGAATTTCCTGAGATAGGTCATTCACTGGTTCTTTGTTTGCATTCTCTGAGAGTGCGTCTCATGATCTTAGTTTCCCCATAATAAAAATCAGGGCCATTTTCAGCCCTTGGGTTGCTTCGTTCTGGGCATCTCTCTCTGTTTATCGAGTGGGATCTGTTTTGATCTTGGGATAAAAATCAGAGCAAATTTGATTGATTTCCCTGTACTATCCCAATCCATATTGGCATTTGGTAGTATTGTTTTCTCAGTGTCTGCTGTCGTCCCAGATTTAGAGAGACTTCTTTCAAAGGCACATGTCTTTTTTTCTGGAATCTTCTCAGTCTGAATCTTCTTCTGGGATCTTCTACGACTTCATTGGTTGTTTCTGTTTAATTTTGTGCTTTGTTGATTTAATAGAGCTCTCCTGACTTTCACTTTGAGTTGACTTAGACTGTGCAGATTTAGCTTTATCTGTATCCATGTTATTGGGATCACTAAGTCCATTCATAAAGCTGTTTGCACCTGTATTCTTTATTCTTTTAATTTCTTATTCTTTGATTTCTTAGCTTGATCTTTAAGCAGAGGAAGAGGTTCAAGATTTCTCTTTTTTGGATCTTTATTTTCCCCTTCCTTCTCCCCCTATTTTTCTGCTGTGAACTTTCTTTCCAGATGCCTTCAGCATTATTCTCTTCTTGTTCGGGGATGGAATTCACATCCCTTATAGGGTATATAGTTTCACTTGGTTCAGTCTCAATGTGCCAATCTACGGAATTTCTCCAGAACAGATTCTAAAAGAGGGGTATCATAGAACAGAGGAGTGGGTCCGCCTTCTGATAGAGATGTTTCACTTCCCGGGACAATCTCCAATTTCCCAGCAATGTTGTTAAATTGATCGATGATCAGGGATTGTGTTTCCTTACCCCTATGCTTAGATCCTTAAGGGACTCCTTAATCCCAAGTATTTCTGAATTTTGTTTAACAATCTCTTCTGACAAGTTTATTAATGATGGTGCTATAGATGAGTTGACTATGTTTCTTAAACCAACCATTGAGAATGTGCATTGTTCACCTTCTTTGGAGAGTTCTAATAACAACCCTGAGTGAGTCTGGACTTTTCCTTTCAGCATTTCGGAAAAGTTAACCAATGAATTCAACACAAAATTGAGCGCTACTAAAGTAGCTTCATTTGGGCTCATATCTTGAATGGTCCTGTGGGGGAGTAGTTTAATATGCAAAATCACATACAGTTGGACTTGGTGCAGTTGGATCCAGTCGAAGCTGCTCACTTGGTTTTAGGGTGGACAGAGAATTTTGGTGTCCGATGATGGTATGGGGGGAAAGGTTTAGTCCCTGGATAAAATCATGACCCAAGGTAGCAGAATCCACAGCTCTTTTCATCAGAAAAGATTCTGTTGGCAAAATCAGATCTTCACGTGACCCCAGGTACAGATCTCCCATACTCCTATGCCTCTGCTTCAGGAAGCATTCCTTGATTTTTTTTTTCTTTTTATTTGTTGCCTTGAGGGTGAAGTCGTTTCCAGCCTTCAACGAGGAATCAAGGATCATTTTTCTATTTGCTCCTCAGCAACATGTTACTTGAATGTTAGCCGTGTTGTGGACCTGAGAACAAACAGTTACGTCTCTCCCCATTGGAATTGCTTGTTAGGTTTGCGTGTCAACCATTGCTATGGGAGGGTGAGTGTTTGCTACAAATGATCCCTCCCTCTCTGGTGCCCTCAGATAATCTACTAAGGTCCAACTATGGAGATAGTATTTAGCTGGCATGCTCTGTTAACATAATCAGGTAAGCTTTAATTTGCTTTTGCACTTGTGTGGTCCCCCAACATTTTGAGTCACACCATAAGGTCCCAATGTATTTACTTCTATTCTGCTATCATGTGCAGATGCTGAATGTTATTAGTTCTTTGCTCAGTGAGCTGTGTGACTTAGTTTCACAGAGGGTTAGACATAACCTGTATTGTGGGAGATAAGAGTAGATTAAATGTGTATTGGTCTCCACTCATACAATGTGCTTCTCATGCACTCACCATCCTGGTCAGCAGCTGTTCTAAGCGGGAGGTGCGGAGGCTGTGTCTCTGATGGATCTTATTTTCACTCCTCCAGAGGACTCGACTTCACTTTTCTATGTGGATTATGAGCAGTGATTAAGCTAATTGAAATGTCTCCTCAAAGACTCCAAAAGACTCAGCTGAATCCGTGCCACTTTGCGTGCAGTCAGGGTCTTTGATCACTAAGTCCCGCCTCTTTCTGTAAGCGGGACCAAAGACTGTCTATCCTTGTGCAGCTCGGGAAACAAACAATGCAAGCAAAGTGAAAGTTCAAAGCGCCAGCTCCACGTCCAAAAGACTCAGCTGACTCCACGTACAGTCAATGCCTTTGATCACTAAGCCCTGCATCTTTCTGTGAAGCGGGACGAAAAACTGTCTCTCCTTGTGCCATTCGGGAAATAATCAATGTGATCAAAGTGAATGTTCAAAGCGCCAGCACCAACTCCAAAAGGCTCAGCTGAATCTGCGACGCTATTTACTTGTCCTTTTGGCAAAACTGGTCTAGGGAAGCCAACGCAAAAGTTGGTAGAGTATTTACCTTCGTTTTTATATCTACGTTGGTAGTATTTACCACATGTATGTTTTTGGATGTGCAAGATGTGTGTACGTAGGTCACTATGTGTGGTTTCTGAAGGGATGTCGCAGGTAATGTATTTTTGAATGCACTGTAAAACAGAGCAATCACTGTCATGGCCAAATATGGGAGCATCTTTTATCCACAAAAGCATGGGGTGTGTGGTGCTCCTCTGGATTGATATTGTGTTCTTCAAAAGAAGTGTTCCACTTCTCCGAGTGGATGGGTACTTATTTTGCAGATGAAGTGCAGCATGGCAATAAAGAGATGGTAAAAGTTCCATGATACAATAATATGTTCAAGAGAACAGAGTTCTCCTGGGGTTTTTATATCTATTTCTTCTTTATTTTGGTTTGCTATGCCTAAGAAGTCGTGCAAGTCATCCCATGCATACTCTGCACAACTTAAAGTAACAAACCATGTGGGTGGGCCTAGGTTCCTTAGCATACAATGTAAATCAGTGTGATGTGGGAACCAGTATTCTTTTGTACCAAGCATGTTTGCCAATTGATTTGCGATACTTCACTGCAAAACTTCATCTTTGTCTTTTATTTTTTGATGCAGTTGGGTAGTGGGTATGTTTTAAAAAGTAGCCTGTTTTTAATGTGTGTGCAACTCCATAACGTAAAGTTGCTAATTCACTTTCGAACTGGTGGTTGGAAATATATTATACATTTTCTCTGAATCTGGGGTCTTGAGAATACATCCGTAAAGAGTGATATTCTGATGCTGTTATTTGTTTGGACCTTTCATCATATCTTCCTCCTTTTCCTGTATGAAAGAATAGAAGAAAGAAACATGCATATTTTCTATGGTGTCTTTGGAACTTAGTGGATGAATTAGATACTGCTCCAAAATGTTGACTGCAGTAATAGGATCTACACGCTCCAATTGGACAGTTGGTGGTGAATCTTGAATTATTCGGGTGGTTTCTCCTAAATTCTCGTCTGTGTTTATATAGTTGTAGTATTTGTTGTTTTCTTTAAGATATTGTAGGGCTTGTCTAACCTTGTTTAGATCCACTAGTTGTTGCCACATTTCTTTGTCTTTTGTTTGTACACCAACTAGTACAATAAAAGATTGATGTATTGTCAGTTGTACTCCTAGTTTCTACATTTCTTTAAGATCTAATGGCAAATATACTTGTTTACCACAAATGCCTTTTAGTAACGCAGAAGGAGGTAATGTGGCTGTTTCGGGTTGAAGGTGTATTAGAGCTTGACAGGACATTGATGGCATTTGGTTATTGCCAAGCTTTGTATTTCAGTACGTGCACACTATTGAGGGGTCAATTATTTTGTATTTGTTTTCTATTGTTAGATATAAAGCTAATTGGAACCATTGGGATTCCTCTATTTTGTAGACCATAGCTACTATTTTGGTGCTCTTTTTATAAAATGTTCTGTGACAACAGACACGTACTTGGTCTGGTATTTCAGCAGATGTGTTTTGAAACTGTGCTATTTCTTTTTTGTATGTGTATGTTAGGAGGTTGGTGTTTGTAAGGTTTTCAATAAAGTTTTCTGAAGGTACTGAAATTTCTAAATGAACCTCAGTTCTAAACTATTTACTTTGGATGTGCTCTATTTCTTGAAGGAGTTTTTTGACTGTTCCATGTAGGAGAATGTTATTTAAGTGTTGAAGTTGTATGCACAAAATTCTGTATAGTGGAATGTTGTGTTGCTAACCTTTTGATGTGGTGGAATGTGCTTATGCAAGCAGTTCCTGAAGAGCAGGCAAATGAATGTCCTGGCAGCACAGTGTGGCTTATCACTGGACAGAAGTCCATGGTTTGTAAAGTTTTCATTGTCTTTCAGGTTCACATAGTGATTGAGGAATTGTCATAAAGGTTTGAAGGATTGTTGGTGTACGTTACACATTGAGCTGCATGATTAATGTGTACACTGGACTGATTGTTTGGGTGATTAACTTGTGTGTTACATACAGAAAAAACAGTACTCAGTTGATAGTGTGAACAGTGCACACTATATAAACAGAAAGGTAGTTGACGCCACTGTGTTTCGGCCAGTGATGAGCTCTTTAGTGTGGCTGTCATGTAGTAGGCCTTCATCAGGATAGAAAATTTGGTGGAGTAACGTTTCACCACACCCTTCTTGTATAAAGGGCAATACATGTTTTCTCTGCATTTCAAATCCAGCTGGATCACACAAAAAAGTTAATGTTTTATGTACAAAGTCTATTTAATTAATGTGTGTCCTATCCCACAAATGTAATTGTCAAGATAATTTTTTTATACTAATAAAAATTGGGATAAACCTCAGCCAACATTTTCAGCAAGAGCAATTTTACCTCTTTGGCCTGGGCAACAAGATAAATGTGTGTGGATTTCAGTCACCCTGCTCATTCATGTATACAGTCTTAAGCCCACCTGGGCAGATCAGGGCTGAGCCAGGAGCCCTCTTATTTTATGGCATGGGAAAAGGGCTGTGTGGGTTAGCCAATGAGGTTGTGATTTACAGGAAGAGAGGGTGGTAGGCGTTTTGATGGTTGTATGGCTATGGCTTTGAGGATGGAGAATTTGTGGATTATGAGAGATTCTTCAATTCAGTCATTGAAGGTGTATGCTGAAATACATGGAATCTTTAGAAGTATTGGATTGGCAGAAATGGAGGTTTTGTGGCTCCTCTTCCTCTCTCTCTTCCTCTCCCGGCCCTCCGTTAGCCAACTATCCGTCTTCTCCTACTTTCTCCTCTTTCTCTCTGTCTACACTTGACCAAGTTTCTAGACAAGTCTGATCAATGAAAGTGTCGTCCAAACAGGTGCTCCCCTGCACCTCCAGGACCATCATGGACCATAATGACACCCTCCCTCCAGCTTTGGCTGATTTCTGTAATTACTTTTTTGACACTTGTAGAGGAAGAGTCAAAGCCCCTACCAAAAGCTCTGCCACATTTTGCCTATATGTTGGCAACTTGAATTTCTTTTTAATTTATTCTTTTATTGATTTAGCTGAAATGAATCAACTTTTCAATATACAAAAGTTTGACTTTTAAAACAGTCAGGAAAAATAACACATACTTAAACATATTCAGCAGAGCAAAAACAAGCCCAATAGAATTAGCTTCACATTAAAGCTGAACAATAAAAACAAAATAAGAATTTAGCAAGGAAGACACATCATAATCACAGTTGATAGGCTGAAATTGAAGGACTTAACACGTTAAATTCACAGCATAAAGGAAATTTACAATTGCTATTTGCAAGGAAACATTCGATGTACATAGTAATGTTGACCATCTCTGTAAGGGAACCATCATACTTAAATGGCTACAATGGTTAGAATTTTTTTTTAAACGTGCATCAATCAAAGCTGGGCAGAAGGATATTATATGTTCCAAGGTTTCAGTAATCTTGATGTTTAAGCAGAAACGACAAAATGCCATGTCTGATTTACTCACGAGTATGCCACAGGTTTAGGCGCAGCCGTAGAATACCTGAGCGTATTTTTTTAGAAGGAAACTTGAGCAAATATGATTATGTTGTTCCAAGGCATTTGTGTCTAAATTTGTCAAGAAAGGCAGTTTTATATTGTAGGCATTCATGTCTAGTATTAATCCAGTCATGACAATAGATTAATCTCTTAGCTTTGTCAGGATTACAGAGTAAAACATCAAAGGTTACTTCTGCTTGGGTCATGATGGTATAAATGGCATGCAACCAGCATTTAACAAAGGTATGATTAGACTTAAATACATTATCAGAGAGGAATTTCAGAATATTATTCTCACTAATGGCAATGAGACATTTACAAAGGAGGGCACAAAGTCTCCAATGATATTGTGCATGGAGGATGTTAAGCCTAGTTTATATTGTAACCAAACTAGAGGAGTACATTGGGGTAGTTGGAGTACTGATTTCCAAAATTTCGCTTCTAGTTTGTCCAAGACTTTTGAGGACCAGAAAGGTTGGGATTCTAGGCCATAGAGAATGCATGGGATGGCTTTTTGTTTCCAATAAATGACGGCTGGTTTCAAGGTGAAGGTGCCAAAACAGTATATAATGATCTTAGTCTGGGAAATTACTGTTTCCAGTTTGCAATATATAACATCGTAGTGGGCAGTAGTTACAGTATGGCCGTCAAATATCATTCCCAAATAGGTGTAATGGGGAGTAACCATCAACTTGATGTGATTGATTGTCCATATCAATTTCCTCTTAGATATATTCTTGGGACTGTAGAAGACAATTTGAATTTTGATGGTGTTAATACGCAGTTCATTCTTCTCTGTGTAGGTCTTAACAACATCAAAGAATTTTTGTAAGCCAGTAGGAGTTTTGGAAATGAGTACCAGGTCATCGGCTTACATGAGGGTCTGGATTTGAGTATTGAGTATTATTTAATTTGGGAGAGTCTGATTGGATCTCTTCAAAAGATTGTCACACATCATATAAAATAATTGAAAACCCTGTTTGAGGCCACGAGAGGTGGAAATTGGCATAGACAGCAACCCTTCTAAGGTCAATCTTACGCGAACAGATGTATCACAATGTAACGATTGAATGATTTTCAGCAGTGTATGAGGGCAATTATCTCTTTTTAGTTTTGAAAAGAGAAGAGGACGCGAGATAGCATCAAAGGCAGTATGAAGATCTACAAAGGCAAAATAGATTGCCTGCCTAGATGCATGAGCTTGAAATTTAATTCCGTTAAGGCACAATAAGTTGATGGTAGTGCCCTTGCCCGCAAGAAACCCTGTTTGAAAGGGATCTCTGCAGTTGCTGAGTTTCGTCCAGATATTGAAATCACGCAGAACTAGTTTGGCAAAGAGTTTCCCAGGCGCATCTAAAAGCGCAATTGGTCTGTAGTTATGAGGGAGAGTTCTATCACCTTTCTTGTGGATAGGCACTAGTATAGAAGTTTTCCACGATGAGGGGATGTAGTGTGATTCAATAATCTGTTGGAATATACCATTCAATATGTTGGCCCACAATGGGGGGTTAGATTTAAACATTGCGTTAGAGAGTCCATCTGGTCCAATGGCTCTCGACGGACTAATATGTTTGATGCAATCTTCCAGGATGGTAGGGGAGCATTCCAATGTCCACTTTTCCTGACTCTCTGGATGATAAGCCAAGCAGGAAAAGTGGGGGTCAGCATATAGTTTTGCATAGTGTTGTATCTATTGGGCCTCGGTGCCATTATGAGATTGCAATGATGGTTGTGTCTGATGGGTACATTGAGATGGGTACATTGATTAAATACAGCCCAAGTTGCGGAGGTATTTTTGTTTGCAATGAGCCTTAGCATATTTTCACTATCATGTTGTAAAATTTGTGCTCGAAACTGGCGTAGCCAATTGTGATATCTGCATTTTGCAGTACGTAGTTGTTGAGACATAAGACATAGTGGGAAGATTTAATTTACAAATAAACTTCTTCTCTCGCTGGTACTCGTTCTTCCTTGCTTTAATTAAAGGATTAAAAGTATGAGAATGCGAACACTTCTGGCCAAAGGTCAGCTTGGTTGGATTCTTGAATGGGGTTAGTAAAAAAGTATATTATTTTGGTGTGGCATAACTGTTATTATGATAAATTAGGTTGGAAAATGCAGTAAGATTCATATGTGACCAACAGAAACAGGATTTAGCATTATTGACTATTAAGTTCTGGTGGAACCTTAGATGGTTCACAAATCCAATCGATTTTTAATAGAAGCAAGTTGTGATCGCTATGCGATTGAGGTATAACTTCAAAGGATTGGACAAGGCCGCTCTGATTAGTATGTATGTAAATATAGTCAATAATGCTGCTTAGAGTGTCCCGCTGCCACGTTGGACGAGCAGGTATATCGCCTGCTATGGAACCATTGACCATGTGAAAATTGCGCTCTGACATGAAGGAAGACCAGCGATTAATTCTCATCACATTATTTTGGCCTTTTGGATAAAGGCAATAAATGTTAAGGTCACCAACAATAATTGTGTCTGTTATTTCTGTGGTGACATTAATGAGATCGAGAAGTCTGGTCAGCCCTGCATAGAAGGCGGCATCAATCAGGCCAAGGGGGTTACGCTAAATATTAATCAAAGCTATTACATGAGGACGACATACAATTTTGACAAGTTGTGTATATGCAGTAACAGCATCCCAGGGCACGATTGAAAATCCCTTTGATCTATTAACCCCCACTAAAAGACCTGAGGAGGGACGTCCTTTCATGCCAACAATAGCAGGTAGCAGTGCAATCTAATAATTGTTCCATACAGGCGATTGAATCAACCAGGTTTCCTGCAGTGCTATGATATCATATTCCACAGGGAACTTGGAAATCGAAGCTTGCAAATGTGAGTGACCACGAGTATTCCAACTTACAATAGAAACAGAGGAAACAATTGATTTTGTTGATGGTTACGACATACTTTAATAGTCACAATTATGTACTGACACGCCCACAACATTCTGATGTACATTGGCAACTGTTTGCGTGGGAACTTCTCTGGCAACCATGCGGGCCGGATCTTGGGCCAACAAAAACCCCACGCTAAAAAGTTGCATTTTTGACTTCCCGATGGTGTTTAAAACGATCCCCGAAGGAATAAACAGACAAACAACTGAACATGTGAAGTCAGAAATGAATTCAACCTGTTCAATGTCATTGGAAGCAATGTCCTCCAGTTCAACTACTTTTGCAAATATATTCAGAAAGCTTTGTCTATTGAGATCATAAGTTCCGAAGGGACCCTCTCGACATTTTAAAATAAGCGAATTACATCTTGGGGTGTGAACAGAATGATGCCTGGAAGGTATTATTGGAGCATTTAGGGGATTCGGATCAGCAACCTTATTCTGTGGTTTTGGAGGTGGAAGAACTCCAATCATCGTATGAGAAATGGCTTGATGGGTGGAATTAGTACACAGAGGTGGGGGGATGATAATCACACACCTTAGAGTTAACTGTGCTAGGAAGAAACCATTGATGTAACTGTGAATCCACTCTATCAGACGCTCATGGGGAGGAATCTCGACTGATCATAGTCGTAGTGCTAAATAGGAGTCCACTGCCTTACGTAGATGGTCGATTGCGAATTCAGGTGCCTCATTTGTGAGTATTGGAATGGGATGAACACCTAGTGTTCTGGAATCAGGTGCCTTCATAGCAGGCATTGGGACAGGGTGTACGCAAGGAATCATCAAGATGGGTGCGAGAGAGTTAACCGCTTTTGACGCGTTCACTTGGTCCAGTTCTCAAATTAAAGCAGCCAAGGGTGGATAGCCCAGAAGGGGTGGTGGGACCACTGTGGGCAGAAGAGCAATTCCTGGTGGCTGTGGAGTTTGATCTGCCAGGTTACTCCCGAGCAGAGGGATGGCCAAGGGAACAATTGAAAGAACTTGGCTAGTGGAGGCAGCTTCTTCATTAGGCTTTGTTTTGCCTGAAGCTGGCCTTAGGGTATGAAAAAAGGATGTCATGGTTTGTTTAGGCAATCTTAAAGTGTTGTGGTTTTTAGACTTCTAGTTTGCTGCGCGAGCGGCCTTGGTATTGTTTTTTAATTGGAGCAATCGGGGGTGACAGTGGAGGGCTGAGGCTGGAATTGAAGGCAATGTGATGGTAGCTGGTGAGGACGGAATGCTAACCAAAGAGTCGTGAGTAGAGGGAACTTTGGTCTCGCAACCATCCACCGTCTCAGGGATAATGATGTCCTTGAACAACGGTAGGGCGGCAATTCAGGGCGGTCGTTGAGGGACTGGGGAACCTATGGTGATAATTGATATGTCATCCACAGGTGTATCCACAGGTGTACGGACCTCACGCAGGTCAATTTGAGCAACAGGCTTGGGAAGTACAGTTAAAGTTTCCAATAAAGACATTTGTAGACATTTGACTTGAAAGTATTTGTTGGGACTGCAACGTATGTGTGGACATTTTTGCATCAAGGCCTTCAAACAGCTTAAAGAGGCTCTGTAGGGTGAGATTCATAGCTGCCAATGTAACATCAACTATCGGGGAGAACTGAGGCGATGATGGAGAGCTGGCAACTGGCACCTGAGGAGCCATCGAATGGGCTCTCTGTGGAGTGGGATAAACAAATGAAACTGGTGGAGAGGCAGTAATGGATGCTGAGGCAGAGGTGTTTGCCTGGGCACAGGGCGAGGGTATTACCATGGAGATAGGTGATTCACATTGACTCGCGTAAATTGAGAGATCTGGGTCAGAACATGGTGAGGAGGTCTGGAGAGCAATAGGCATCATAGGTTTTGTCATGGGGAGGGGAAGGTGGGGAAGGTGGGGAAGCGGGGTATGGAGCATGGTCTGATCGTACAAGGGGTGGGAGGATGGATTTGGACGGCACGAAGCGTGCAGTGTATATGGAAGGGCCGGGATGAAAGGAAATTGAATTCCAGCAGAACTGGGTCCAGGCAGGGCTGGTATGAGATGATCTCTAGCAGCTGCTGATGCATGGATTGGGGTCAAGGGAATGGATTTATGAGAAGCGCAAAGCAATTAGAGGCAGAGCTCTAGGAAGGAGAAAGAACAAAACAAAATTCAGGAAAATGCACAAACAAAGTCCAAACAAAGTCCAAACACTGAAAGCCAGGGAGTGTGCACCAGTCACCTTCTTAAAGGGCACACATAGATTCAGCATGGCACTTCAGCAGAGGCAGCACAAAGAAAACCAGCAAACCCAAAAGCGCAGGGGTACTCCCAGCCAAGCAGTACTTAACCAGTACTTGCCCTGAGTGCGCCTGCGTGGGTGCGTGTGTGTTTGAAATTTATGGGCTGTCCAATCCACAAACAATTAGAGGCGGAGCTCTTCTTAAAGGGCACACGTAGATTCAGCACAGCAGCCACTTCAGCAGAGGCAGCACGAAGAAAATCAGCAAACACAAAAGCGCAGGGTGACTCACAGCCAAGCAGTACTTAACCAGTACTTGGCCCGAGTAGAACTTGAAATTGTGACACGTGCAGTACCAGTGAGGATACCTGTACCGCAAAGAATTCTTGAAACAAGATATCCACTGAGAAAATCCTATATGCATTCACAAAGATATGATGGCCTTCTGGATAAAAACCCAGAAGAAGTGTGAACATTAGTGGGAAAAAAGAATGGCAACATCATGTGGAGTAGAACTGACACACGCTAGAAAGAAAAAAGTACATAAACATTTAAGATCTGAAAAGGAGGTGTTAAAGATGAGCATCAGTTTGGGCTCAAAATGAAGATGTGCATGCAAAGAAACACTGAAGAAAAGAAAATTCCAGAAAGGCTTTGCTGGCCCAGCACTAAGAGTCGAGGCCACTGTGAGCCTGTTTGTCCATCCAGTAGTTACATGAACATGAGAAAGAAACAAACTTCTGTTTGAGGTGGAATGGAAAAAACATTTCATGTGTCAAGAGTTCATCATTTAATAGTATTAAATGCAGCAAAGAGCTTGAAAACGTGGTCTCCAGTCAAATGGTCTGATTGAAATAGAGTTTGGATAGAGCTACACCGAAACCAAAAGATAAAACCATGCCACACACCAATTTATTCTCAGGAACAGAGAACATCTGCAAGGCCAAGTCCAAAGCCTTAATTGAATGGCAGACCACAAGAGTGATGATGGATGTCAGACTAATTGGGTGGGAAGCTATGGTCAAGACCAGCGCACAGGAACCTGGCGTACCAGCCTGCATACTGCTGGCATGTGGAATATTCCATAAGGGTACAAGGGTGCCAAACAATTGTAGAGGGCCGCATAACAGAGAGCCCTATAATTTGTATAACCAATGGATCATTGTGTAATTTGTGATGATGAAGACGACTTGCACTAGAGGAGGGCTTAGCTGTCCACCTGATGTTAGAGACACGATCACTACCCCTGTTAGTATGCAACTTATACTTAGATATTCCGTGTAAGCCTATCACATCCCCACGTAGATTTTTGCAGTTTGCCACGTAGTGCGATGTCATTGATGATGTGTTTTTTTATGAAATGCGTTGAGGGAAATCGAGCGAACGTCCATTGATGTCCATTGTAACTCCCTGTTTTAGATAATTGCAAATAAAACAGCACCTTGTTTTGCCAATTTCCTGAATCGGTTTGATTATTGATTTATGAGTAAGTTCTGCATGCCCATCCATCTCTATGCATTGCTACCTCATCTTAAAGGGCCATAGGTCTATGTGCTCACACTGGAACTTTCTTCTCTCTCGTCAAGCACCCCCCTGTGGACACGCTCCTCAAGAAGCCGGCTGCCGATCCTATCTTTCCGACAAACTATCACCAGATCTCTATCACGCCTTTTCTGGGCAAACTTCTGGAAAAGCTGTCCATTGCCCAGCCTACACTCCACACTGAATCTGAGCTGCCACAGGCACAGAAACTGCTCCCCTGAACTCCCATGAAGATCTGCTCTCTAACCTTGATTCCAACACTCCTTCTGTCCTCAACTCCCTTGAGCTGTCCTCTGCCTTTGACATGCCAACCCGATCAGTCTACTCCATGAGAACCGGGGCATCATGGATCAGGCCCTGGAGTGGTTGACCTCCTTGCTCTTGGACGGCCCCTCCCAGGTCCAATTTGATTTCTTTCTCTCTGCCACCTCTCTCTCCACCTGTGATGTTCCCCAGGGATCTATCCTATCACCCAGGTTTTTCAATCTCTATTTGGCCCATTTGGCCTACGTAATCTCTACCTTCTCCTCTAACCTTCAGTGCTATGCGAATGACACTGAGCTCTCATTTTGGCTCCCCTCAGCCTCCTCCCCTCTCTCGCTCATTCCTGACTGTCTATCTGTACTTCAGGACTAGTGGGTGTCCAACAATCTCTGCCTTAATGCCAGTAAGATAGAGATCATTCTTACTGGGACTTCTGCTCCCACATTCCCTCTCTCACTCTGGCTGCCCTCCTTGGGCTCTCTTCCTTCATCAACATGTGAGGCAAAAAATATTGCTGTCATCTTTGACTCCACTCTCTCTTTCTCTCTGCACAACTTGGATGACGCCAAGAAGGCCCAATACTAGCTGCACCTCCACAAAGGTACTCTTACCTTTTTAGCCTGCTCACTGTCTCCAGAGCCCTTGTTCTCTCTAGGCTGGACTACTGGAACAGCCTCTTTTTCGGTCTGCTTTCTGCTGCTCTCCGCCCAGAAAAGGACTGCAAGACTTATTCTCAGCCTCTAGCCCAGGGATCGTATATCTCCTGCCCAGAAATGCCACCACTGGCTCCTGGTGGCTGCAAGGATCAAATCAAGACCATTTGCATTGTCCACACGGCTTTCTGGGGCCGGGCCTGCCCTACATCCAACACTCTGTTCCTAAATACCTTCCTTCTCAAGCCCTTCGCTCATCTACCTCCAACTGTCTAAGGATCATGCGCTTCCCCAGTCAGTGAATGTGAGTAGATCTCTCTGCAAGTGTCTCCCTCTGGAATGGCCTCCCTGCCCTTCACAAATTTGAGCCGGACCACCTGAAGTTTCCAGAAGCAGCTCAAAATGGTCCTTTTCTCCTCTGCTTTCTCTCTCTCACTGCCCTACTGACCTACCTGTCAGCCGCACCAACCGGTTGCTTGGCCACCCTCAGAGTCTCACGGGGTACCAGGCTCTCTTTTGATCAGTCACCCCTGCACTGCCTCTGGGCTTCCACACACTTTGTGGCTGTAACTGTAACCTCTATAATCCCTGGCCTCCTTGCACTTACCCAGAGCTGTGCAGCCCCTGTGCTGCACTTACTCTGAGCATCACTGCCCTGTTCCTGTCCTTCTCCCTGGCACTTCTCCCCGGCACTTTTCCCCTTTGCACTTCACATTCTCGCACTTGCACAATTTGAATGACACCACAAGGCCTAGTATGATTGTTTGTCTGGTCCTCCCTCTGTCTCCCCCCTGTGTCTTGTCACGCCTACAAACACTTGTGTACAGGCATGTTATAAATGACTTATCATGTCATATCATGTGCAGTTTGTGGCCGAAAGTACATTAACAACATAGGACAAGGTTAATGGCTACATTTAAAGCATCTATTCAATTTTAAAATTCTTACTGTCAGTAAAGAAAATCACCACGCCTAGATTTGTCAGTAAACAAAAACAAGTGCACTACATATGTCATCTTTGATGTCCTGGGTGTTAGTTTTAGCCGTGCACAGTGGTGGCGCAGGTCAATGGTTTTTTGGTTTTACTCGTAACAAATTTTTTTTACTGAATTTCATAGCTTTTTTATCGCAACTTAACCGTAATGTCCTTTAACAAAGTTTTTTCACTGAATATTGCAGCGATAGCTGCCCTATAAAGAACACGAGTCAGACGCCCATAGGAACCCTTTAAAATTCTATTGTTTATAACTTTTGATTTGAGTAAGGGGTTTGACCGAAATTTCAAAAGTGATTAGGGACTCCCCAGCCCCTTCCCAGACTGCAAAGTTTTGTTCCAAAGTTGAGGCCTACTTCCCATTCATTTTCCCATAGACAGACTAGGTCAATTTTTGCCAAAGCGCACAGCCCAATCCACTGGACGGATTTGGACCAGGTCAGAAACAACTAGGGCACACATCATTTAAAAAAGACCTTTTTGTGGTTTGGGGTTCTTCTGCGCAGTAGTTATTTAAATATTTGACAGAGAAGGGGGTGACCCCTTCTTAAAAATAGATAGCTATATCGCTGGGATTTACCCAAAACCAGATAAAGGGAAATAAAAAGTAGTTCAAACGTTATTTGCAGATTAAAATAATTGCCAATGACTTTAGTCTAGATGTGGGGAGGTTGCTGGAGGACACCAAGTGCAGTGCATGAATTATAGGAGGACCAGGGACTCGTAAAACTAAGGTCTATGTAACCACGGCAATAGTGTGAATAGCCGACATCTCAAAGCAAACTGCGTCACAGAAACAGAGTGTTTTGTGGGGGGAAAACAGAGATGGCCGGGGAGGTGAGGAGGCCATCTGGGGAGTGGGGGGAGGTGGCACAGATGAGGGGAGCACTAGGTGAGGGCCTGGAGGGCAGGAACGCATTTAAGCCATTTTTCTGATAATCACGGCTATATTCGAGGCTATACAGGACTACAGAAAGCCGCAGGTATGAGTAGTTCTGTGCCCGTGGATATATATTTTGGCATGTTTGTGTTTTATTTATTTTTTTCAAGTTATTTTTATAGGTATAGTAACATCGGGGGTGAATAATCACTGCCCATGGTCAGTGACATGGTAGATATTTGGGAGTCCTATCTATTTTGCCTATTTGTTTTCAGACATTCTTACATGTGAGACTGGGGGGGAAAAAGAACATTGTATCCCCACCTAGTTTACTGTCAGGTATACTCTGCTCTCTTTATCATCATCTACTTTACAAAACTCCATGTGCAGTCATTTACTGTATTGATCTTTTAACTTTTTATTACTAATGTCTCTTTCATCGTTCATATTCCATACTCATATCTTTAAAAACATTTTTTAGCTGTGTCTATGCAAAAATATGAGTGATTGGTGCATTGAGGATCGCTTCTAGCAACAGCAATGACTGGAGGCTTTATCTGGGGCCATCCAACATTCTTTCGATGTGCAGCGCTACTACCCACGGGTACTCATGGCATGCTGTGCAGCCGCAGGTATTCGCCGGCAAATGGAATGTTGTGTGTTTGTGGACTTGTGATAGCCGGGGCTACCAGCCGGTCATGACTTTATTGGCTGGTCTTTTAAAAGCAGCTATAGTTATTGCCACGTCTATTGAACCATACATTTTCTGTGCAATAATCATATTGTTATGTGAATGATGCAGCACATACTTTCATTTCTGTTTGTCATTTCATGTGCTTAGGTGTTCCCTTGTTTCATTTGAAGTTTTGAAGGCTGGCTTTGTTTGATTTTTGAGCTGGCAAACAAATAAATTGAAAGAAAATAAGATGTATATCTGTGTCGTATAGCTGCGATTACGAGAGATGCTGGGCAGGTATGAAATAGATTTCTGGGAGTTGATTGTTATTGTATTATTTGTGTAGCTGTCTGTGATAGGTTGTAGTGAAAATGTGTCACCCATTTCAGTAGCTTTATTTTAATATAGTCCTCTTTTTGCTCTTTTTGTAGCATTCATTTTGGAAAGTTTAAAAGCCACCATTTTGTGCAGTATTCTTATTTTGATTGCATAATTCCACAGTACAGTATGATGAGTGTGTGGCTGTTGTGGATGTAAGTACAAGTACCCTTAATAATTTAATTATTTAAAAGTTTATTTGGGGTGTTATGTGTTAGGTACATTTCCACTGCTACCAGCTGGCATATATTGGCACTATATTGGGCCTATTTAGATCAAGTGATAGTTTATTTTTCATTTATTTTTGGACCTTTTACTTTAATTCTGCTTAATAAAATGTGGGTCAGTTATATGTATTACTATTGTCAGATGATATACTTTGGTACTATGTTTTATATACTCAGATTTAATGGCAGTTAATGTATGATTTTTTTTTTTACTTTTACTAATATGCTGCTTAAATTAAATAGTATTTGTATTCATCTATTTCTTTTTTGTATGCAGGTTTTTGAGGGTATGTACTGAAACTGTGTTATAGGGTTCTTCCTTGTCATGTGAATGGACCTGAAACAGGTGGTGGATGGCAGTTGAGGTTATCAAACTTTGAGATGGTTTATTGTGCAAAAGGTGCACTGCACCTCCTGAATGTCCTTCTTACTGTGTTGTTTTTTCTCAATAACCAAATGTTTCTTTTTCTCATGCGCTTGGCTGTCTTGTAGATCGGGTGTAGACAAGATGGGATGAGATTGGGAGGAAGTGACAGTGGTGGCAAAAGTGGAATTTAATGGTGCACTGCCACTATGTTTTTTTTTAATCCACCTTGCTTGCTTTTTTTCCAATGACCAATGATTACTATGTGTGAAGAAAACAGCAGTGTTGTATGCACTACATATGAGAAGAAAAACTTGAGAATTAAATTGTGATTCTTAAATTGTGTCTGTTCTGTAATTATGTTTTCTTTTTTACTGATAGAAGGATATTATTGTATCTTCCCCTTTCTATACATATTTAATCTATTCACAGCTTCTGTACCTTAGAGATTAATGATACTCCCACCTCTTTATTCTGATTGACTTTACACATATAAAATGTTTTGTTTTTTAAACTTAGATCCATAACCACGGCTTCCGTTTGGTCCAACATTAAGCAGGAATTTGAAGGCATGGATAATCGCAGCAACAACTGGAGGTCATAGCCCCGGGTTCAATGGACACTGAACCTGTAGCCACGCCCATTAGGGCCCAATACGCTGTAAAAGTACTGTTTGTAAATGAAGGAGGCTGTTTTAATAACTATCTATTACATACATATGTATATATGTATGAAACCCTATTTGATCATCCTTTTAACTAGAAATGTGTAACCACAGCTATTAAAAAACATTAATGAGTTATAGCCGCGGTTATACTAAAACATTTTTTGGGGGTATTATATTATTATATGTGTATATTTATATTCAGTGAAAAAAACTTTGTTAAAGGGACGTTATGGTTAAGTTGCGCTACTAAAAACCTATGAAATTCAGTGAAAAAAACTTTGTTAAAGGGACGTTATGGTTAAGTTGCGCTACTAAAAACCTATGAAATTCAGTGAAAAAACTTTGTTAAAGGGACGTTATGGTTCCAAGTAAAACCGAAAAACCCTTGAAATTCGGCAGTTATGGAAAGCTAAGCAACCATAACTCGCGCCGCCACCGTGCACTGCTAAGACTAACACCCAGGACATCAAAGATGACATCACAAATGTCATTGATGACATCACTGATGACATCACATGTCTGGCTCACTATTTTATCTTTTGCTGACATATCTAGGCCACATGGTTTTCTTCAGTAACAGTTAGAAACTAAGAATTTTATTTTATTTGTAGACATATCCTTCTAGTTGGTTCTTACAGTAATTCCCTTAGAGTACAGTCACATCATATGAAACATATACATATGGGAAAACACAAGCTTGAAAGACAGCAATCCTTTTTGTGCATAAAGATAATCACTAGACTTATGAGCACTTTCTGATAGTTCTGTTGTTTTTTTTATGGCTGTACTTTCCCTGTGGGTCCAATCACATCAAGTGATACATATACATAGAGTAAATAGCAGCTTTGAAACAGAGCAATCATTTATTTGCATGAAAATAATCAGTTAAGTTATGAATTGGTTCTACTACTATTTGTGCTTTTTTGCTAACTTCACTTTCCCTGTATATACCCATATTGGTATGTGTTCTTGTGTCTTTGTGTTTTGTCTATAGTAATGCAATTATGTAATACATGTGTTTTATTAGCTACGTAATACATATATCACAGTACACAAAAATCTATTAAGAAAACAATTATCATTTCATTATTCAACATATTAAAAATAGCTTACTTTTTTTTGTCATCTGAACCCCAGTTTAGTGACACATAAATTCAAGAATACCTATCCCTACTAGTTTTAGTTCCCAATGCACAATCACACACATTACATACATCTTTATCATCTTACTCAAACACTCATGCACACAGTACACATACATTCCAGAACACCCCAACCCATATCTTCTTTATTTTTTTCAACAGACCCTAAAGAATGCCTACCAAAAGACAACTCCGTAGAAAGCAACGCAAAATTAGAGCAAATGAAAATAAAGGTGTCCAACATAAGCATCCATCTCTAGCAGAATTTGTAAAAAAAGTTGAAACAAAACAGCTAATACAATTATTTAGTGAAACACAAGAAGTTTCAAGTACAACAACTTCGCTTCCTCTATCAAAATGTAAAACAAACCAAAAAACAATTAACAGAAAATCAGCTATCAGTACAGATAAAACTACTTCTTCAAATTTTAATATAGTGCAAAGTAAGCATACCAAGAAAAGTATTTTAGCCAAAATATACCATCACAAAGTCCTTCAAAATCTTATAAAAACAGGAGAGAAATCAGGTTCAAAGCTTAAAACCTATCATAGGAAATTAATCTTAGAAGCATTGATGGACAGTGCAATTCTTCTCAAAAGAAATGTATTTATTTTACTGTTAAATAAAATGAAACCACTAACAAAACTAATAACTAAATTACAAAAAAGACTTCTCAATAAGCGAAATGTCAACAGAAAGAACTTCTTAAGTATCTACGGAGGTGAATGGAATCACACTACGAGCACAGAACCATATTTTAATGAAGAAGCGTACAAACAAAAGCAAACAAATACAATTGCCATAAATAGCAGTGGTCGAGGTTATGAAAAAGTGAATAATACCATAATGGAACAAGAAGTACTCCTTACAAAAATATGCTCTGAAAACTTAGAATTACCCCTCCATTCAACTGAATCAGAACGTCTAGTGTACAAATGGCCATGCACGTCAATGTGTAACATTCCCAAACAATGTTTCAAATCTTTACACCAATTCCTCAATAAATATGTAAAAAGCAAAGACAAAATCAAAATGAAATTACTGCAAAATATAGATACCTGTCCAGTGCGCAAGTACACAGGACTACAAGGACATTCATTGGCCTGCATTACAGGACCTACTTGTAAAACCACTTTCCATGATATCAAAAGGATATCAACACATCATTCAACTATAAGAAATCTAGTCTATAAACTGTACTACGAGTTGGGGGCAGATCTCTTTCCACTGCAGCGGCCTCCCTCTGGAACAGCCTTCCTACCTCCCTGGAACTTGAGGAGAACCACCTCCGGTTCCGGAAGCATCTCAAAACCTTCCTCTTTGCCTCCGCTTTCTCTCCCCCTCTCCCCTGCTAATACTACTGAAACTGCACTGAATCTGCAACTGGGCCATTCACCGTTCTCGGCCCAGCCACTCTCCCCTGCACTGCCTCCACGGCAACCCCTGCACTACGGGACTGTGTCTGTATCCATACAGCCCCCCTTCCCAGCACTTGTTTGCACTTACCTCGCACTTGCCACCAGCTGACTCTTGTTATTTATCCTGTATGCTGTATGCTTATAACCCTGTACTGCACTTTCCCCTCTCCCTTTCCCCCATGCACTTTTCCCTTCCCCTCTACCCTTGCACTTGCGCGATCTGAATGACACCTGGCCTAGTAAGATCGTTGTCTGTCTCCCCTTGTTCCCCCCCCCGCCTCGTCGCGCCTTGAAACACTTGTGTATAGGCGCGTTACAAATACCATATCATATCATATCATATCATATCATATATCATATCATATCATATCACTATGCTAAAAGTCCTGCTTTAGCACTAGCAAAGTTAAATAACATCCTTCTACATGGTACAGCAAAAGACCTACTTGAAGAAATTCACTATATCCAGAAAAAATATTTTGGAAGTGAAAGCCATTTACAGAATGAAATAGCTTTAAACCAATTAAGCAAAAATTCTACACATGGCAACCTTTTGCTAAACACATACAAAAAAGAAATACTAAAATTTAAAAGTACATCAGCTGAAGTACCAAACCATGTATGTGTATGTTGCCGTAGAATTTTTTATAAAAGTAACACAAAAACTGTGGACCTATCATACAAAATAGAAGACAATGAAGATTCTAAATGGTTTGAATTAGCTCTCTACCTTCTAGCAGAAAACAAATATGAAATAACTGAGCCCTTAATACTTTGCAGTTATTGCACTACAAAACTTGACAACAACCAAACTCGTTCACGTTCTATCACAAATAATTTGGAATTATACCCAGTACCAAAACCTCTACAACAACTTAATTTATATGAGAGGAGAGCATCATAATTCAAACAGTACACCCATTTCAAGCAATAATACGCCTTCAACCAAAAACAGCAAAATTACCTCCCTCTGAATTGGTAAAAGGCATTCGTGGAAAAGTAGTTTATTTACCATTAAATCTAAAAGAAAATGTGCATACTCTAGGAGTGCAACGTCCAATGCAGCAATCTTTAATTATATTAGTAAATGGAGTACCTACAAAAGACAAAAAAATATGGCAACAGCTGGTAGATTTATATAAAGTTAGACGACAAGCCTTCCAATATCTTAAAGAGAATAATGAATATTACAAAGAAATTAATATTGAAGAAAACTTGAAAGATACAACTGAAATAATTCAAGAAACACAAGAAGCTGGTCAATTTGAGCTACTAGATCCTGCTACAATATCAAATACTTTAGACCAGTATACAATTCATCCTTTGCACTGTAATGACACCGTACAAGATGTACTGGAAACTTACCAAATGCGTCTAACAAAAGGATTGCCAATCAGTATATGGGAAAAAAGTATAGAAGCACATGCTTTTCCTCTACTCTTTCCAACTGGCAAAGGAGGAAAGTATGATGATAGACCTATTCAAATATCAGCTTCAGAATTCCGCTCATTACGGATGTATTCTGAAGATCCCAGATTTAGACAAAATGTGGAATACATATTCCACCTACTCTTTGAAAGTGAACTAGCAACTTTATGTTACGGAGTTGCACACATATTAAAATCAGTATCAGACTTTCAAAGTATGACAGCTACACAATTATTAGAGAAAGTGTAACAAAAGGATGAGGTTTTACAATCAAATATTACAAATCTATTAGCAAATATGCGTGGTACTAAAGAGTACTGGTTTCGACATCATGGAGATGTACGTTGTATGATCAGAAACCTTGGCCCACCCACTTGGTTTGTTACATTAAGTTGTGCAGAATATGCATGGGAAGATTTACATGATTTCCTACGCATATCAAATAAAAACAAAACAAACATAGATATTCTAACACCTGGAGAACTTTGTTCTTTGGATCCTGTTAATGTTTCAAGATATTTTCACCATCGCTTCATTGCTATGCTACATTTTATTTGTAATAAAACTGTTCCTCCCCTTGGAGAAGTGCAACACTTCTTTTGGAGAAAAGAATACCAAGCCAGAGGAGCACCACATATCCACATGCTTTTATGGATTAAAGATGCTCCTAAATTTGGTCAAGACAGTGATGCCACTGTTTTACAGTTTATTGAAAAATATGTCACTTGTGAAATTCCATCAGAAGTCACAAATAGTGATCTTTGTGCACAAATTTTACAATTTCAAAGACACAAATGTGGAAAATATTGTCGTCGCAAATACAAAAACAAAGGCAAATACTACACCAAATGCCGATTTGGTTTCCCTAGACCAGTTACAAATACAGGTCAAGTAAACAACCTCATGTCTTCAGTTAGACATACTGTTAAAGGAAAGTCACCTAAAAATACATATTACATAAAAAGAAAAGAAGAAGAAAAATATATCAATGATTATAATGCAATCATTGCCCACTTATGGAATGCAAACATAGATGTGCAGTACATTGCAGACAATTCTACTGCAGTTGCACGATATGTCACAGCATACTTAACTAAAGCAGAAAAGACAGAGCTTCAAGACCTCTGGAATGACCTGTCATCAGATAAAACAGTATCTCAGAAATTATACAGCTTGGGCATAAACATTCTCACCCATAGAGAATGTGGATCTTATGAAGCAGCTGATCGTTTAACTGGTACTTCATTGTATGGTAAATCTGAAAATATAGTATGGCTAAGTCTTGGTCCAGCTAAATCTAGAAAAAGAGTTCTAAAATCATATGAAGATATAGAAACAATAGCCAAACATGATCCCAACAGCCAAGACATTTTAAAAAACAATTTATTGGACACATACTACCCAAACAGAAGTAATACTTTGGAAAACATGTGTCTATACCAAATAGCCCAAAACTACACATACAAAAATAATATGAAACCCGATGAAAAAAAAGATAAATATAAAGTGACAGACTGTGAAGGCAGCTTAGTTAAACTCACTAAACCAAATTTAATTAATCATATCAAATTGTCATTGAAGACTCCTCAACATAAAGAAGTATATTACATGTCCCTGCTACAACTCTTCAAACCATGGAGAAAAGAAGAACAATTACTAGATAACTATGACTCATATGAGGATGCTTTCAAAGCAAATGAAAGCACTATAACTGATGTAAACTTTACACAGTACAAAACAATGTTGCACAATGAACAGCAACATGAAGAAGAACTCCAAGCTCAACTAGATAAGGATACTCCTGACAGTAGTCAACCTTCTGTAACAGGAAGCAATGAACCACTGGGAGAACCACTAATAACAAATGAGGCAGAATTAGCTATGATAGAAGTAGAAAACACCATGTGTCAGTATGAAGATAAGGAAGACTTAACTATACTACATACAAAACTAAACAATGAGCAAAGTAGCATTTTTCAGGAAGTAACAAAACAAATTGCACATGGTGTAAAACATGAAAATAAAGAATGTTCCTGCCATAATTATAAACCTATACTACTGTACGTTAGTGGTGAAGCTGGTTCTGGCAAAACATTCCTAATCAAAATCATTAGTAAGTTCCTTCAACAATTGACAAACAACAAACTGTCAGCTGTTGTCACTGCCCCCACAGGTTTAGCTGCCTACAACATAGGTGGTGTTACATTACACCGATTACTACTATTACCAGTAGAACACCAGAACAAATTAGACTATTACAAATTTTCTGCAGAAGCTGCAATGGAATTACGCACAGAGTATTGAAACAAATGAAAATGCTACTAATAGATGAAGTGAGCATGGTCTCCAACCTGATGTTAGCTTTGATTCACCTCAGATTACAAGAAGTACTCAAAACAGACTATGAAGAGCTCTTTGCAGGAAAACACATTATTGTTTTTGGAGATCTGCTTCAATTAACACCAGTAAAAGGTGAACCTATTTTTAAAACTTTAGGGCAAAAACTCTGCCATAAAACTGTTGGCAGCATTGGAAATGTCAACCTTTGGCAACATTTCCAATACAGAGAATTAACAGAAAACATGCGCCAATCTGCATATCTAACTTATGCCAACATTTTAAAAAGTTTGAGAGTTGGTATACTTTCTAAAGAAGCAGAAGCAACATTGAAAACCCGGCACATTAATGCACTTTATGGCGATAATGCATGTGCTACAGATGTTATGGAACAATTAGCCCACAAAAATGTCAATTGTATGGCCTTAATGCCAACTCTTGCAAGCTGTTTCAAATTCAATGAAATCATGCTAAGTAAAGAAATGCAACCAATAATGGAAATTAGCGCCACAGACAAACTAGATGTACATGGTATGACACTACCCATGTGTGACCAAGCCACAACAAGACTAAATCATTTAGAAAAATCAATCTCAAACACAGCAGGCTTAGAAAAGATGTTAAAATTATCCTTAAATTGCAGAGTAATGCTTAAACGTAACCTTGACGTGGACCAAGGACTAGTTAATGGAGCACTGGGTACAGTTGTTGGCTTTCAAACATACCCATGTGACAACAAAATTCAGTTTGTCAATATTCTCTTTGACAAACGTTCAGAAGTAAAACGGATAGGACGCTCAACAGTTAGATTCCTTCTCTTCAAAGATATGTATGTACGCAGAGAACAATTTTCTCTAACTCTTGCATACGCAGTCACAATTCATAAATCACAAGGTCTTACCCTAGACAAAGCAATGATAGATATTGGTAACACAGTCTTTAAAGAAGGCATGAGCTACGTAGCACTATCACGCTTACGTACACTTGACGGTTTATTTCTAATCAACTTTGATGCAAGTAAAGTAAACGCTGATATTCCTTGCATTTTAGAATATAATAGACTTCGCTCACTATACACTCCCCATCTAAACACATATTCTGTTCCACAAAAACTAAAACGTTGTAAAAGAGAACTAAATCAAACAGAAATGCAACAGGACGTCACTGCAAATCCTCCAAAGAGAGTAAAAGAAACTAATACTTCATCAAGTACCACAAACAAAAAAGAATCAATTAGAGAAAGTAAACCAGGTACTTCTTTAAAGAAGGAAGACAAACTCCAAAAAAAGCAGTTAGATACAGAGCTACCTGGACCATTTAAATTCTCAAATATAGTTGGTGTAAGTTGCTATGCAAATGTAGCAATGAATATTCTATTTCAATTACCACCAATTGTTGACAACATTTACTCACATAGTACAGACCCATTGTGTTTGCAAATGTTAGTATTTCACAGAAATGCAGCAAACAATCCTGACAACACATATGATAGTGTTTTTGGAATAAGACGACAATTGGACTACTGTGCTGGAATGGTGAAATTCACTATAAACTCACAGGAAGATCCACAAGAATTTCTAATGTACTTACTACAAGTACTGGAAAACAAAAACATACCTATAAATGAAATCTTTCAGATTTCATACATGTGGAAACATACATGCACTCTCTGCAACAATGTGACACAAGAAGAAATCCCCAATGAACGCTTCATATATATCAATACCAAATTGTGAATCCATTCCATTTCAGCAACGTGTACAAAATGCAAACCATGGTAGATTATGCTCTACCTGCAATTCAGATAATCGCTCCACGTTAGTAATACAAACACATAGTAAATATGTAATACTAATGCTTCTACGTTACAATGCAGATGGTACCAAAAACAACTGCAAGCTGACTGGATTCACACATGGTCAAATATCACTTGGTAAGAAAACCTTCACAACAATAGGTATAATCTACCACGCAGGAGCCACAACCAATTCAGGGCTCTACACTGCATACATAAAAAAGAAATGTGGATGGTTTGAATGTAATGATAGTACCATTACTGTAAAGCAGAGATTACCAGCAAATCTTACAAACGCTTATTTGATGTTCTTAAAACCAACATTTGATAAATAAACTGTATTTAAACCTTTAAGTAAATTTGTGTTACAAAAATATAAACTGTTAGAATACTCCAAAAGCTATCTAACAGCTCAAATATTCTACAACAACTAATCAGATAAATGAATACCACTAAATTAGGCCAAAAAATACACAGTTAGAATACGCCAATAGGTATCTAACTGTCCCAAAATTTAACAATATCCAAATAGGTAAATCAAAACCACTAAAATATATTAAAAAAATAGACAGTTAGAATATGCCAATTGGTATCTAACAGCTCCAAAATTTTATAATATCAAACCAAATGAAGAATCTGTTACTGCTCCAAAAAAATACAACAAAGCAAAGTATAAAGCATTAGCCAGAAACAACAAGTGAACACTGAAAACAAACAAACAAATAAACTGTAGCATAAGAGAAAAAGTTTTTTTTTTTAATCCAACATGGATTTTTTTTTCTCCCACAGACCCAATGATTTTAGCAACAAATACAGAAACTGGGCAAATTGCACAGTACTCTGATTTGCACTCTACTAAATATGGGGGTCGAAAAGTATATTGCTTATACAATGTAATAAGTCATTACAAAATACTAATACTAACATGCTATTTTCTTTTATCACAGAAATGAAGAAGAAAAACATGGACTCCCATTACTAGACCAAACAGTAAGTATACAATAATAAGGACAACCATAGCAGCATATCACATCCATAGTATCTAATACCTTTGTTCCTTATACATTTGTTTTTCACCCAAAGTTATAAGCAAATATGAATGTGATATACTGCGATGGTTGTTGCCAGGGCATACAGTCTTGGGTGCATGGCCAAATGGCCATGCACCCAAGACTCTATGCCCTGGCAACAACCACCGCAGCATATCACATCCATAGAGTCAAACATTTCAACTATGATCTATGGGAAACGTTTAATGTCCGCGAACAATGTGAGTGTTCTTAGAACACTTTGAACTTGCCAGCGAACAATACGGACACCGTTTTCAGGACACCCCCTACGAACATTTCAGAACAACGCGATAGTTCTTACAACACTTTCAACTTAACAACTAACAATACGGACAGCGTCCTAAGGACACCCCCTACGAACATTTCAGGACACCGGGAGTGTTCTTAGAAGCGTCTTCAGAACACCACCATCTTGTTTATTTGCGAACATTTCAGGACACCGCGAGTGTTCTTAGGACACTTTCAACTTGACAAAGAACAATACGGACAGCGTCCTCAGGACACCCCCTACGAACACTCCCCGGACACCGGGAGTGTTCTTAGAAGCGTCTTCAGAACACCACCATCTTGTTTATTTGCGAACATTTCAGGACACCGCGAGTGTTCTTAGGACACATTCAAATTGACAAAGAACAATACGGACAGCATCCTCAGGACACCCCCTACGAACACTCCCCGGACACCGCAAGTGTTCTTAGAAGCGTCTTCAGAACACCCCCATTTTGTTTATTTGCGAACATTTCAGGACACCGCGAGTGTTCTTAGGACATATTCAACTTGACAGAGAACAATACGAACAGCGCCCTCAGGACACCCCCTACGAACACTCCCCGGACACCGCGAGTGTTCTTATAAGCCTCTTCAGAACACCACCATCTTGTTTATTTGCGAACATTTCAGTACACCGTGAGTGTTCTTAGGACACATTCAACTTGACAGAGAACAATACGGACAGCGTCCTCAGGACACCCCCTACGAACACTCCCCGGACACCGCGAGTGTTCTTAGAAGCGTCTTCAGAACACCCCCATTTTGTTTATTTGCGAACATTTCAGGACACTACGAGTGTTCTTAGGACAGACTCAACTTGACAGAGAACAATACGGACAGCGTCCTCAGGACATCCCCTACGAACACTCCCCGGACACCGCGAGTGTTCTTAGAAGCGTCTTCAGAACACCCCCATTTTGTTTATTTGCGAACATTTCAGGACACCGCGCGTGTTCTTAGAACACATTCAACTTGACAGAGAACAATACGGACAGCGTCCTCAGGACACCACCTACGAACACTCCCCGGACACCGCGAGTGTTCTTAGAACAGTTTCACTTTGCTTGCGAACAAAACGGACACATATTGACTCCTTAGAACACCCCCTAGTCAGTTTATTTAGAACATTTCAGAACACCCGTGATGTCCGCAAACAAATCGAACATAAAAAGAACGTCTAATACATAAAAAACACAACTTTCATCCTATCTCACACACTCCCACCCTCCCCAAACACTCCTACACACCAACACACTCTACAAAATACACATTTTGAACAAAGTGGACGTCCGCGAATCCAATATGGCGGGCGCTACCCAAAAATCTGACGCGCTTCACGATCCACGCCGTCCAATCAGCTAACACTTTGCATGTCCGCGAACATCACGTAAGACGATTGGCCAATGAGGACACTTTCCGCGGAGCGAACAGGGAAGTGTATCCGCAAACCGAACACAGATATCACTAATTTTTTTTTACCTACTTTTTGGTCATTTTAAAAAAAAAACTACTGGACGAATTTTCACCAAATTTGCAAAAGCACGCTTTCGGGACCAAGCCGCTGCTCCTGGTCCAAATTTGGTGGAAATCCGTCCAGCGGTTTGGGCTGTATGCGCGAGCAACATTTTTTTCCCATTCACTCTATGGAGAGTGAGTATAATGTATACAAATATGAGCATATAGAGGGAAGGTAGAGTAATAAAAATAAAACTATGACAAAGTGCTGATAACCATAATGATTAACTTCATGCACAGAAAGGATTGCTCTCTTTCAAGCATGTATCTTCCACTATGTACATGTTTCATATGATGTGACAGGACCCCAAGTCTACAAATATAGTACCTTTTCAATTTTTACTTCCTGACTGTTGCTGAAGAAAACTATGTGGCTTCGATATGTCAGTAAAGGATAAAAAGGGAGAGCCAGCCATGTGATGTCATCAGTTATGTCATCAATGACATTTGTGATGTCATCTTTGATGTCCTGGGTGTTAGTGTTAGCAGTGCACGGTGGCGCGAGTTATGGTTGCTTATGTTACCATAACTGGCAAATTTCAAGGGTTTTTCGGTTTTACTTGGAACCATAACGTCCCTTTAACAAAGTTTTTTCACTGAATTTCAAAGGTTTTTAGTAGCACAACTTAACCATAATATCCCTGACATGTAACATAGAACATACTAACCCCCTCGTAGTGATTTTCATGTCCACGGACTACCGCCATGTCCGCGGACACATCGAAAATCTGAGCGTGGTGAATGTAAATTTAAATAGTGTGCCCCATTTCCCCTTTGAAGTTGGCTCTGAAAAGAGCCGTTTTTTTTTTTTTTAACAGATGCTTGACAGACACCTTTTAATTTATATTTTTTTTCTTGTTTTTTTTTCTTACTTTACTCCTAAAATCTTCACATAACCTTCTCCAAAGCAACCCTTACATTCCGAAATAGAAAGGTATTTCCGGTAAAAGATAAAGAAATGCCATCTTCTTTAAAATTAACAGCATTACTGGCATCAATATTCTCATTGTTACAGAAGAACATACCAGCTCTAAGCATGAAGGCACACATGCCTCGGTTGATGACACACCTAGCAATGTTTTGCTGAGGACAAAAAAATGAACTATTGTCCCATATTGCCCTAGGTAGTAATCCAGAAAAAATTACTTTCGCATTTGGAAGGATCTTCATTACGGCTTGAACCAAGCGTTCCAAATCAGCCAACAAAGTAGGGGCACTGACGTTGCCCAAATGGAAAGCACCATAGTGCAAAACTACCACATGCGGACTGTTCATCGTGGCCATATCCGCACAAATTTGTACAATTCCCTGTACATTGCAATCAGGCACAGTGCTCCACACCACCTCCACTCCTTTCACATCAAAGTTCTTTGCAACATGCCTGAATTCAGCGTACTGCTGTAAACCATGCACAAACATATCTCGGAGCACCAACACCCTGACTTTCTCCACTTCTGCCATCTTCACCACACACAGTCTCTTTCAACACAAATCCACAACCTCGACATCTGATTGGCTGATCCGTACAGTCTTCTTTCCATGTTGGATTTCCTGGAAAAACCCGGATGTACCACGCCCTGTCCACGAACAGCCGCGATGTCCGCGGACGGCGTCCACTTTACTCTCTGTACCATTCCCTCATTGCATACAGCTAAGCAATCACACAATACGAATAACGTCCTCAGAACACCCCCATTTTGTGAATTTTCGAACATTTCAGGACAATTATCATTTCATTATTCAACATATTAACATTACAAATATTATACTTTCATCTTGTACTCTGCACACAATGCCATCTTTCTCCATTAGTAGCTCAGTATACTACATAGAATCCTATAATACAATGCTATTTATTGATATAAATGCATCGTTCAAAGCACTAATAATGGTATGATATTTATTGCAATATCCTTGACACTTTTTTCGGAACAATATAATAAAAATCCCTAGTACACAAATTCCATGAAAAGTACATACACATGTGATGTCATCAGTGATTTCATCAATGACATTTGCAATGTCATCTTTGATGTCCTGTGTGTTAGTCTTAGCAGTGCATGGTATTGGCGCAAGTTATTTTTCATAGCTTACCATAACTTGCTATTTTCAGGGGTCTTTCGGCTGTACTTAGAACCATAACGTCCTTTAAACAAACTTTTTTTAATATCACGCAAACAATATACAAACATGGCGTCCAAAAACCAAATTCTACACATGGCTTTACACAGAATGTTGCAAACTAAGAATTTATGCTCGTTCACAGTGAAGGTCAGCTGCTTCCATTTTTTTCTCGGGCCCCGGAGAGGCTCACGAAGCAGACTATAAGGTTGTATTTTGTTTTGACCTTGACAGACAGAGATTGTGATGAAAGACTTCTCTTGAAGGAGTGTTGCTAAAAGGTAAGAGAAGATAAAGATGAAATTTCTGAAACGAAACCACTTTTACATATTATATCACTATACGAAAGATTGTTGGCACACGCGGAGGCGTATTTTGGGACTGCACCACTCGTAGACAATGGAAATTGCAATTGTACTGTAAGTAACCCTTTAGATTACTTTATACCAAATATAATTACAATAGCGTAGCATTAAAGACCGCTGAAGTTGAACTTGTTCGTTGAAAGTGGCATAATGTTTTCTACCGCGCACTATCACCGCCTAATTGATCCCCTGTCGTTAAGAGGGCTCTGAAAAAGGCAGACGACACAGAGTGGGTTAATATAAATAATTTAACTGGTCTATAGGCGGACAAGCGCTCTACTCGCTGTGCCACTTCACTGTAGCCTGTCAAGTGGCACAGCGAGTACAGCGCTCGTTTTGACATCCGTGCACAGCTTGCTAACGCAAGTTCGAATCCCGGCAAGGTGAAACTCAGCCTTTCATCCTTCCGTGGTCGATAAATGAGCACCACACACTGTGGTTAATAATAAGCACCGCTTACATACCTCACAGTTCTTAGCGCTATATGAATGGGAAAATATTATTATTTTATTATTAACATACTCTGTTGCACTATCTTCGATAGCAAATAGTTTCACGCCCTAATAAATAAAATGAGGATTTTTAATGAAGATCGGCTGGTGAGACTAATTTATGTTTTTTAAAACAGGTACGTGGCCCCATTTTGTCTATGTCACGATTTACAGACTCCAGCGGATGGGGTCTTCAACTGCCAGGTGCAAGTCCAAATATGCAACTTCATGACCCTCACCATTTTATGGGACAATCGCCAAGGACCAATATGCCCTTACGCAGTACTAGCGGCTACAAACAACATACCAACCAATAGGGTGGTCTAATGGCTCGTTGTTGGAGCAACCTTCCGATTATCAGAGCGACCATTTGCTGCTTTTATCATAAACCAACAGCCTATCTACCGCAAAGGAACAACGCGTGGCTCCAAATAAACTTTTGCTGATCGACAGCAGAGACAATAGCAAATCGCTGAATATTCACTAAACATTTCATGTGAAATAAATGTACTTTACCAAATATACAATCCTGCTGTTTACTTTTAAACCACAGTTTCATATTCCGAATTGTGGCGCACTGAGTTGTAAGCTGATCTAACACTCTCTGTACCGCAAAGGAACATTGCGTGTCTCAACATGAACTTTTGCGGATCGACAACAAAGACAAATGCAAATTGCTGAATATTCTCTAAACATTTGCTGTCAAATAAATGTACTTTACAACATTTCCAATCTTGCTCTTTGCTTTTAAATCACAGTTTCATATTCCGAATTGTGGTGCGCTGTGTTGTGACATAATGTGTGTTGTCTTCCGGGTTCTGTGTAAAGTCGCGTAGTACTGGAGATGACTGGGCGCGTTTCATTACGCACCCTGTTTCGTCACGGAGAAAGGCGGGGAATATGAATGCTTTGATAATATCAGGCTAAGGGGCGGGAGATATGATTTAGTGTTGCAAAAGCAAGTCAGCCAGGTCAATAGCGCCAGTCATAGGATTATCACATAATGTCGACGCACCAGCCGGATTTATTGTTTCTTTAGTGGACAAAAAGTCGGTTGACGCCCCTAGGAAATTGTACTATTAGCGAACAAAAGGAGTGCTCTTAAAACACTTTCACCCTGACAACGAACAATACAAACAGTGTTCTCAGAACACCCCCATTTTGTGTAATTGCAACCATTTCGGGACACTGCAAGTGTTCTTAGAACACATTCAACTAGACAGATTACAATACGGACAGCATCCTGAGGACACCCCCAGTTTGTGTATTTACAAACAATTAATACACCGCGAGTGTTCATAGCTCATTTTTACCTTTCTTGCGAACAAAAATGACACATACTCCGTCCTCTAAACCATAGCTCTCAACTCACACGCTTTTGACGGGTGTCACACGCCTTGTAAAGGGCAGACTCACCCGCCAAGCCTCCTGCACGCCCATTCATTCCAATGGGCGTCTCACCCACTAAAAACAAAATCGGGTGATTTCACGCGCCTGTAAAACAAAAATGGTTGAGAGCTATGTCTAAACACCCCACCATTTAGTTTATTTACAAAATGTCAGAACAGCCGTGTTCTCCGCGGACAAATCGAACGCAACAAAAAGGTCTAGCACATAAAAAAACAAAACATTGAACCTATCTCATACTCCCCAAACACTCTTACACACGGCACTAAATACAATTTTTTATCCACGTTTCACTGCGCTGTACGCGGTCGACTGCGAATACAAGATGGCGGGCGCCACAGAAAATCTGATGCGCTCCACGCCCCTCGCCGTCCAATCAGCGAACATGTCCCATGTCCGCGGACATGACGCAAGCCCATGGGCCAATCGGGGTGCTGTCCGCGGAGCGAACAGGGAAGTCCGTCCGCGAAGCGAACGCAGATATCACTAATTTTTTTGCCTTACATGTTGGTCATTTGTTTAAAAACTACTGGACAGATTTACACCAAATTTACAAAAGCACGCTTTTGGGACCAGGCCGCCACTCCTGCTGCAAATTTGGTGTAAATCTGTCCAGCGGTTCGGGCTGTAGCCGTGCGCAAAGTTTTTTCCCATTCAGTCTATGGGAAAAAAATAAGTTGTGGGACCCCCCCTATAACTTTTCCCCCCCTGGACCAATCCTCACCAAACTTTGCAAAAAAATTCAGAGTGACCCAACTACTGTTTTTGCAAAGTTTGGTGAGGATCCCTCCAGGGAGAGCGAAGTTATAAGCCGCCCAAAAAGTGCTCTTCCTATGGAAACAGCAACTTAACCATAACTACATGGCCACTACCGTGGCCATGTAATGTGATAAGTAGTCAGATAAAGGACTGTTTTGGGGTACACTGCATGTAGTATTTCAGCATATTTGGAGTACTGTTTGATGTTATGAAGGAACACTGCATTGTCTTCATCGACGAGGTGTACTCCATCAAGTGTATAGAAATTTTCCATGTAGAACTGTATCTTGTTGTTTGAAATCCATAATTGGTTGTGGTCTTTCATGAATGCTGAAACAATGCTATTAACATTGCTCTGTGATTTTTCAATTGTACCATTAAATCTCGTGGTTCATCTCCAAGTCATATTGGAAAAGATAAAGATGGTGTGAGGAAAACATTGCATTAGTGTTCCCATGTATTGTTTCATCATTAAAGTAAGGGACACACCTCATACATTCTCTAAATCATTGCCTCCACAATGAATTAGTATGAATTGTGGCTGTCCTGTGCTTATCAGACTGAACATTTTTGGAAAAACTTCAAACCAAAGCATTGCCCGCAATCCAAACCCATTTAATGGTAAAATCTCTCAGACCTAGGTCCATGTTAATATTTAGTTTTTCACAAAAAGCCAGTAAGCAAAATAGCCAACTGTCTCTGATCAGCCACACAGTTTTCAACCCAGCCATGATACCTGCAGTCTTTCTCGGTTTTCGGGAAAATGATTCCTAGTTTGAATTTCTAGTAATTTGTATGAGTAGCATATTTATGATATTCAATGAAAAAACTTTGTTAAAGGGACATTATGGTTAGGTTGCACTAATAAAAACCTATGAAATTCAATGAAAAAACTTTGTTAAAGGGACGTTATGGTTACAAGTAAAACCGAAAACCCTCAGAAATTCCCCAGTTATTGTAAGCTAAGCAACCATAACTTGTGCCACCATCCGTGCACTGCTAAGACTAACACCCAGGACAGCAAAGATGACATCACAAATAAACGCTCCTCCTTGACAAATCCTCACCAGACTTTGCAAAAAAAGTATATGGCTCGCATTGAATTTATTTGTCTAGAGTCTTGGGTGCATGGCCCTGGCCACAACCACCGCAGCATAATACACCCATGCGACCAAACATTTTAACTGTGGTATGGGGGGTGCTTATAGGGGATATACGTTTTCAAAAGTTTGTGTACAGTTTCATTTGTTGGGGCTTTATGTAAAGTTTTGGCCAGGCCATGCAGTTAAGATTGTAGGGCTTGGTAACATGCAGCATAAAATACCCATGGAAGTACACATTTTGGATTGTGGTCTATGGTTAGATGTCCTTGAATGCGTGTGTTATGCTGTGGTTTTTGGGAGTCCATTTATTATATACTTACTGTTTGACTTTTTGTGGTTGTATACAGTTTTTTCATGACATGAGTAATTGGAGCAGACATTCTTTTTCAATCTCTGTGATAAAAGAAAAGATAATATATTAAAGTAGGTAATTGATAATGAGTTATTGCATTGCATAATAGACATTTCTGTATTTTCTGACCCTCATAGTTAGTACTTTAGAAGTACTATAGTTCAAACCAGTGTACTGTGCAATTTGCTCAGTTCCTGTGTTTGTTTATTAAATCATTGGGTCTGTGGGAAACGAAATCCATGCTGGATTAAAAAAAAACTTTCTATGTTGTGGTACAATATATTTACTTCCTTGTTTTCAGTAGGAGGAATTGAATAGGTGTATGGTTTTGATTTGGAAGTGGTGGTAGTATTGTTGCAATTATATAGTGGTTGGTGTGTTATATTTGTTTATTTCTTTTTACATTTTAGTGGTATTCATCTATCTGTTGGCTTGTTGTAGATTTATGGGGCAGTTAGATACATGTTGGCATATTCTAACTGTTTATTTCTTGTTTCTTGCTATTCTTCTATCTGTTGGCTTGTTGCAGATTTTTTTGCGGCAGTTAGATACCTGTTGGCGTATTGTAACTGCTTATTTCTTGTTACATGCTATTCATCTATCTGCTGGGCTTGTTGCAGAGTTTTGGGGCAGTTAGAGACTTGTTGGCGCCTCCTAAATGTATATTTCTTGTTTGATTTTAGTAGTATTTATTTATCAGTTTGCTTGTTGCAGAATTTTGGGGCAGTTAGATACCTGTTGGCGCATTCTAACTGTTTATTTCTTGTTACATTTTAGTGGTATTCATGTATCTGTTTGCTTGTTGCAGAATCTTGAGGAAGTTAACCTGTTGGCGTATTCTAAATGTTCATAGTTTTGAAGTTGAAGTTTTGTTAATTTTTATGCACAGATTAGCTATTAAATTTTGGTTTTAAGAATATTAAGTATGCGTTAACAAGATTTGCTGGTAATCTGTGTTTTAGAGTAATAATAGTATCATTACATTCAAAGCATCCACATTTCTTTTTTATATATATGCACTGTAGTGACCTGCATTGGTTGTGGCTCCTGCATGGTAGATTATTCCTATTGTTTGGAAGGTTTTCTTACCAAGTGATACTTGACCATGTGTGAATCCAGTCAGCTTGCAGTTGTTTTTGGTATCATCTGCATTGTAACGTAAAAGCATTACTATTACGTATTTACTATGTGTCTGTATTTGTAAGGAAGAGCGATTATCTGAATGGCAGGTAGTACATAATCTGCCATGCTGTGCATTTTGTACAAGTTGCTGAAATGGAATGGAGTCACAATTAGGTATGGATACATACACAAAGCGTTCATTATGGACTTCTTCTTGTACTACATGGCTGCAAAGAGTGCATGTATGTTTCCACATGTATGAAATCTGCAATACTTCATTTATAGGTTATGTTTTTGTTTTCTAGTACTTGCATTAAGTACATTAGACATTCTTGTGGATCTTCTTGTGAGTTTATAGTGAATTTGACCACTCCAGCACAGTAATCCAATTCTTGCCTTATTCCAGAAACGTTGTACGTGTTGTCAGGATTGTTGGTTGCATTTCTATGAAGGACTAACATTTGCAAACACAAATGGTCTGTACCGTGTAAGTAAATGTTGTCAATAATTAATGGCAATTGGAATAGAATATATTGCTACATTTGCATAGCAATTTACACCAGTTGTATTTGAAAATATGAATGGCCCTGACAGCTCTGTGTCGAAGTCATTGGTTCATAGTGTGCGAAGAAGCAGATGAGTTACTTTGATCAGTAGATTCTTCTTTGGTTGTGGTACTTGATGAAGCATTAGCTCCTTTTACTTTCTTTGGAGGAATTGCAGTGAGATCCTGTATCGTTTCAGTCTGAAGTAGTTTTCTTTTACAACATTTTGCTTTTTGCAGAACAGGATATGTTTTTAGATGGGGGTTTAGAGTCAACACAGTCTATTGTATTCTAGAATGCAAGGAATATCTGCATTTACTTTACTTGCATCAAAGTTAATTAGAAATAGTCTGTCAAGTGTACATAAGTGTGATAGTGCTACATAGCTCATGCCTTCTTTAAAGACTGTGCTACCAATATCTGTCAATGCTTTATCTAGGGTAAGACCTTGTGATTTGTGAATGGCAACTGTGTATGCTAGAGTTAGAGAAAATTGTTTTCTGCATACATACATGTCTTTGAAAAGAAGGAAGCAGGCTGTTGAGTGTCCTAATTTTTTACTTCTGATAGTTTGTCAAAGAGAATATTGACAAACCGAATGTTGTTGTCACGTGGGTATGTTTGAAAGCCAACAACTGTACCAAGTGCTCCATTAACTAGCCCTTGCTCCACGTTAAGGTTATGTTTAAGCATTACTCTACAGTTTAAAGATAATTTTAATATTTCCTCCAAACCAGCTCTGTTGTAGATAGAGTTTTCTAAGGTATTTAGTCTTTTTGTGGCTTGTTGACACATGGGTAGTGTCATACCATGCACGTCCAGTTTGTCTGTGGAGCAAATTTCAATTATTGGTTGCATCTCATTTTTCAACATTGTTTCATTGAATTGTGCACAGCTTGCTTGAGTTGGCATCATGGATATACAGTTTACCTTTTTGTGTGCTAATTTTTCCATGACATCAGTAGCACATGAGTTATGGCCCTAGAGTACATGGATGTGCCTGGTTTTCAATATTGATTGTGCTTCTTGAGATAGTACACCAGCTCTAATGTTTTTTTAAATGTTGGCGCATGTGAGGTCTGCAGACTGTTGCATGTTTTCAGTTAATTCTCTGTATTGGAATTGTTGCTAAAGGTTGACATTTCCTATGCTGCCAAGAGTTTTACGGCACAGTTTGTGCCCTAACGTTTTAAAAATAGGTTCACCTTTCACTGGTGTTAATTAAAGAAGATCTCCAAAAACAATAATGTGTTTTGCTCCAATGAACTCTACGTAGTCTGTTTTAAGGGCTTCTTGTAATCTGAGGTGAATCTCAGCCAACATTAGGTTGGAGACCATGCTCACCTCATCTATTAGTAGCATTTTCATTTGTTTGAAAACTTTGTGTGGTTTCATTGCAGCTTCTGTAGAAAGTTTGTAATAGTCTAATTTGTTTTGGTAATCTACTAGAAGGAGTAGTAATCGGTGTAAAGTGACACTGCCTATGTTGTAGGAACTTGCTGATGATTTTGATTAAGAATGTTTTGCCTGAAGAATAGCAGTATAGGTTTGTAGTCTTGGCAGGTATAGTTTTTATGCTCATGTTGCACACCATGTTCAATTTGTTTTGTTACTCCTTGGAAAATGCTATGCTGCTCATTGTTCAGTTGTGATTTCAGTACAGCAAATTCTTCTGTAGATTGTTAATACTGACATATGGTGTTTTCTACTTCTGTCATGGCTCATTCTGTATAATTTGCTATTAGTGGCTGTCCAAGTGGTTCTTGGCTTCCTGTTACAGAAGGTTGACTACTGTCGGGAGTGTCCACATCTAGTTGGGCCTGGAGTTTTTCTTCATGTTGCTGTTCATTGTGCAACATTGTTTTGTACTGTGTCAAAGTTTATGGGCCTCATTACACGGTAGGCGGAGAACCATGGCGCTATTAGCGCCATGGTTCATGCCGGTAAAATACCGCCACCGCCTTGGTGGAAAGGGGAATTACTGCCTCATTCCAAGGTTGGCGGGGCGGTAATTCCCCCTTCCGCCATTGCCCTTCCCCATTCCCATTTTTGCCCCATAGGGCATAATGGGAATGGGGAAGGTGCTATTTACGGCACCGCAAATTGCGGTACCGTAATTAGTCCCTGGTCCCTTTGCGGGTTGACTTTTAACGCCCGCAAAAAGCAGGCGTTAAATTCCCCAACCCGCAAAGGGACCTCGTAGTAAGGCGGTAAGGGTTTACCGGTACCAGTAAAATACCAGTACCGGTAAACCCTTACCGCCTACCGTGTAATGAGGCCCTATGTCTGTTATAGTACTTTCATTTGCTTTGAAAGCGTCTTCATAGGATTCATAGGCATCTAATAAATCTTTTTCTTTTCTCCATTGTTTAAAAAGTTGTAGCAGGGACATGCAATATAGTTCTTTATGTTGAGGAGTTTTTAATTTGATATGATTAAATACACTTTGTTTGATAAGTTTCACTAAGCTGCCTTCACAATTTGCCACTCTGACTCTACCTTTCTTTTCATCTGGTTTAATATTATTTTTTATGTGAACACATGAATTCTACACTCTCAGCCAAATAAAAAAGCCAGATGTAGTTAACTTTCAGTGGTTGGATGGATCTTTTCCCAGTGACACAAACTTGATTATTGTTTTTCTGGGTATTTTTGATGGTTTGAATAATTACTGCAAGAATGTATTGCATTTACAGTGTTTTGAGGACAGGACAAACCCCTTGTGCACAGTGTCTTTCTAGCCCATTTAGTCCTGCTCGACCCCGGGCTGTCCCTCTGTTACCAATGTTTATGATATAGCGCAGCTATAATAGGGACATCTACATAGATTAGTCCTACACTTTATGTGATACATTCCTATACAGCCACTGACCTTTTTTTAAAAATAATTTTACTGGCCCTAACCCCTTAGGACTGACTCTATCACATCCATTCTTCATCATGGAACACACTTTTAGCGTCTCAGAAAATAAAATCAATAATATCATCCAAGGTCGCAATTTATTCAATTCAACTACACCTTGATTCAACTGCTACAGAGGAGGACCTCTTGAACCTAAAAAAGAGGTGGTTCAGAACAGATGTGCTCGGCCATTTTCTCCGTGAATATCTTATAGTGAACACGGTACCTCTAGGATTGATAATACGCAATGAAGCTGCCCTTTTATCTGGAGGAAAAGGAATACATGGTGGATTTTAGTAAGATTGCTACAAAATGTAGCAGGGACCTAATGGCATTAATAATCACGACAGCACAAAGAATACACACCAAAATGCTGCTTGAAAAGTGAAGAAACCAAATTCCTCAATGATGATACTATATCTAATGCAAGGGACACACTCAAGGAAATAGACAAAATACTGGAGGCCTTCATAGCGACAACATTGGAGAAAAACAAAAGAAGCTAGCTAAAGTCATAACAATTTTTAAACTAGAACACGTCTACCCCTACCTCTCTGCTGGCTATAAAGACAATAGAGAGAAAGAGAGAGCAGCAAGACAAGGAGGAGTGAACAGAAGCAGATGTAAGGGTGTTTCTTTCTCAGACACCTCAAGTTCAGACTCTTCGAAAGGTGACCAATCCCAAGCCAGAGGCAGAAATTCTAACCTGGGACAATTTCAACCTCCGCCTATGATGCCTTCTTTAGGCCTAGGGTGTCCCAGAGGAGGATACTAGGCCCCCCCCAACAACAACTAAAAATGCCCTTTTACAACTATCCGCAATGGAACCAACCCAGCCGGACACGGAGAGACAACTGGAGACGCTAGATATGATTCCTATCTTCAACTTATTAGGCTTCCCACTTTCGAATGAAGAATGAAGAAACCTCTCTGCTGGCCAAAAGCCTATCGTTTGTCCCCACCAACCACACTGATTGGTTCAAACTAGATGGCGAATTTTCCAACTTTTATTGGATTTTTTGGTTTCTCACACCATCAGGAGGAAAATGTACTTCAAAGACAAAGAATGCCCATCAATACCAGACGACACAGGACTGAGACCCAAATCTGATTTCAATCCGAGAGACAGCGAAGTCCCAGCATCCATTCTCACCTTCGAGGAATGTATCAGACAGGAACTGAAGAAACTGCAATTAACCCAAGAAAACCAGAGACAAATTTGACAATAGGGGAACACAAAGCCCTCAAGGCCCTCACGGACAATACCAACCTTGTTATTAAAGCCGCCGACAAAGGAGGTGGATTGTTATACAGAACAATGATCAATACAACACAATGGTGATGACACTACTGAAAGAAGAGAACAACTACAAAAAAATTGAAAATAGATCCCATCCCTACCATCAAAACTAAAATACAAGAAATTACCAGATACGCATTCGATCGAGATTGGATCTCTGAAAAAGAAGAGGCATTCCTTAACACTACTGACAAAAGTATCCCTGCATTTTATGCACTGCCTAAAATACATTAAAACAGCAACTCACCTCCAGGAAGACCAATAGTGTCAGGCTGCGGGTCAATGCTGGAACTAATATGCAAATTCATTGACTACTTCCTCAAACCCGCATGTCAAAACTCTCCATCATACATTAGGGACACCATGGCAACCATTTCCATTTTGAACATCAGCCTTTTGATACTGCCAATAAACAGTTAGTTACCATGAACATCAAAAGCCTGTATATCAGCATCCCTCAGGACAGGGCAGTTGAGTGTATCAGACACATGAAGGAAAGGAGGGTTCCGGTGAACTTCATAGTTGAACTACTTGAGTTAGCCCTTGCCAACATGTTTTACCTGCAGACCTGTGGTACCACTATGGGGGCTGCCTTTGCCCCCAGCATGGCCATAATTTACATGGCAGAGTATGAGAAAAGATATTTACTCAACACGGAGAACCCATTCCGGGAGAACATCTGGCTATGGCACAGATACATTGATGACATAATTGTTACCTGATAGGGCCCTAAGCAAGAACTACATAGCTTCTTTAACTGTATTAATGGCTGAACCCAAGAAATTCAATATAAATTAAACAATAGCAATTTGAACATCAACTTCCTGGACCTTAACATCAGTGTCACAAACAACCAGTTAGAATGCTCCATCTTTAAAAAGGAAACCTACAGGAACACGATCCTGTACTACAAGAGTCACCACCCTAAACATGTACGCGATAACCTCCGTATGGTCAGTTCCACACAATCCGGTGGAACTGCACAGAAACCAGATAATTTAAGATCCGTGCTACTGAGCTACAGTGTAAATCAGAAAGCAGGGGCTACCCCAAGAACCTATCAAAAAACACCAAGAAGAGAGCTTTGTACACACCGAGAGAAACACTACTGACCCCGAAACAATATAACCCCTATACTGAAAACATCATGGACTGCGTATCCATCTTCAGTGCCAACATATCCCAATTTGAGGGGATGAATATAAAATGTTGGCCTATCATGCAACTCAGCCTACCGGAAGAACCCCTACCAAGGATGGCACTTAAGAGAGCCAAAAAGTGAAAACTCCTGGAGACTATGTCCCTCTATCGAAAATAAAGCAAAACTATCCTCCATCTCCTCTCACTTCAAAAAAGAAGTGAACCTTGCCAAAAAGAACTCCTATGATGAACGTATCACCAACTCTAATTCTAGCATGAGAGAACTCTTCGCCATACTGAAGGAATTAGAGTCACCAATAGCCATACCAGACTTAGTTACCAAGGATAAGACCTGGTGCACAGATATTCAAAATGCGCTAGCAAATAAAATCAATACACTTCAAACCAAAATACAACAAAAAAAAGATATGCTCAACCTTCAGCACTACCCTAACACCTCTACATATAGTATCCCACCAGAGGCAAACAACAAATTTCAATTCTCCAAAACATCCCCACTAGAAGTAGAAAAAATCATTCTCTCACTCAAACCTTCTAACTGCAAGGGTGATATCTGCCCAGCACAGTTAATAAAAGACGCTGCCAGAGACCTCTCACCATTTATCTCTAAATTAATCAATGCCTCCTTCACATCAGGCATTATCCCAGCCAATTTAAAACATTCCTGGGTGCTCCCACTTCTCAAAAAACAGACCTTAGACCCACTTATCCCAACCAACTACCGCCCTATTACCACTGTGCCATTCCTCCTCAAAATATTGGACAAAGCTGCCTATATTCAGATACAAAAACACCTTGACCTGTATAAGCTCCTAGGAGCAAGACAATCTGGTTTCCGTCCACTTCATGGAACAGAAACCGCCTTAATTGATTTAAAGACGCAGGTCGACGAGCTGAGGGATGGAGGAGGAACAGCACTCCTGCTCCTACTTGATCTCTCTGCAGCATTCGACTTGGTCGATCACAAGGTACTCTGCAAACACCTGGATTCTGCTGCCCATTTCTCTCCTGAGTCCATCCAATGGCTCGAATCCTTCCTCAGCGAAAGAACAATGAGAGTTTTTTCCCCATCGGCCGCAGCTGACCCTACCCCTATATTATGTGGCGTTCCCCAGGGCTCCTCTGTCTCGCCTACCCTATACAATATCTTCACCAAGCCCTTGTTCGATGATCTAGACCTTCTGGGTATCACCTACACTAACTATGCAGATGATACACAGATTCTCCTCCCGCTTTCTGGGGATCATAGGAAGGACTCGGAATTGGTGAATAGGGTATATCTCGTTATTCAAGCATGGATGGCCACACATGGCTTGTGCTTGAATGACGACAAGACGGAGTTGATAATCCTGGGAACACATATGAACACCAAAAAATTAGGTCAGGAATTCTCCTCCTTCAATATTGATGGAAATCCTATCAGGGTCTCCAAGGAAGTAAAAACCCTCGGTTTCTACTTGGATTCCACACTATCTTTCGACAAACAACTAAAATCCTTGGCCTCTACCACCGCATACACCTGCAAACTGATAAGAGCAGGCAAGCCCTTCCTCTCTAATGACAGTTGCATGATCCTGGCTAGAGCACTTATCCTCTCCAGGATCGATTACTGTAATGCCCTTTACAGTGGTGCCAACAAATCTACCATACAGAAACTTCAAACGCTCCAAAATAATGCTTTGCGAGCAGCGCTTGGCATAAACAAAAGAACACACATCTCCACCATTAGACGCCAACACAAATGGTTATCTACAAACCACAAAATTCAATTAAAAATTATCTCCCTGACACATAAAGCTCTTAACAACGCCGCCCCAAGCTACCTCACGAACAAAATGCAAAAAAAAACCTCTATTAGACCTACCAGAGCTACCAATACTAACTGTCTGGTAGTACCTAGATTTAAACTTACCACGGTCGGTGGGAATAGTTTCCCTGTGAAGGCGGCCAAAACCTGGAACCTATTACCCAACAATCTAAGAGCAGACCAGCCGTACTCACTATTCAGAAGGAATGCTATCCAATATCTTATCTCCAACGACCACTAGATTTAGGCTTATAATATTCCCAGACTTGACACTTGTCCCTCTCCTCCTTCCCACGATATGTTATGCGTACCATCCTCTATGTAACTCATCGACCTGCACGATGATGGTCCTGCACATTTGTACACATTTGTATACTATTACTGTAACTTGTATAATTTGTATAATTTGTATAATTTGCACAACTTGTATATTATCTATAATATCCATTACTGTATCTTGTATAATATGTATAACTTTTACTGTATCCTGTATAATCTGTAACAATGTAAGTTTCGCATTATCCTACCTGCTGCGCCCTTCTACCTACGGGTCTGGAGCGCATTAGAAATAAAACAAACAAACAAACAAACAAACAAACAAAAACCTTAAAGACTTCCTTACCCACACAAGATCCAGGCACAAACATGCTAGATCAACCCTCTGGAACATGCGCAAAATTCGAGGTCACCACCCTTGTGGTAGCTGTACAGCCTGCAACCAAACGCGAAAATTGAAATCATTCCCCATAGAGGGCAAATAATGGAAACTGAGGCAATTCGCCAACTGCAAAACATCCAACGTTATCTACCTCGTTGAATGCCCCTGCGGATTACGATATGTTGGGCAAACTTCTAGACCCGTGCACAGACGGATTGGAGAACATAGATCTAGGATCAGGTGCAAAGCCCATGCAGCACCGCTTGTCTCGCATTTCATGGAATTCCAACATTGCAATAATTCATTCAGATGGTGGGTGATTGACAAAATATTGGAAACATCCAATATTGCTAATGCAATCAACTTTAAAGTGGCATGGTGGATTTTTAAATTACAAACTTCCACCAGGGGCCTCATTGAAGCAACACCCCTAGAGCACCATTGGTAAAAACTGCCCCGCCCTAGTAGCCCATTCCTATGCTTCCTGGCCTGACCTTGAGTGAGACCAGCAGACATGCAAAACACGTTGCATCCAGATGTACATTCTCGTGTTTCCTGTCCTGATCCTTAGTGAGACCAGGATACATGCTTTACACAGCGCCTCCAAATGCCACTCTGCCAGGCCACCCAGGGCCAACACCTGAGCTTGCCTTTAAGGCTCAGGGCCACCCCCTCTTAGGACAACTACCTCTGTGGGTTTCTTCCCTCTTACTAAAAGACTCTACCCCAGGGTTCGGTGCGCGGTACAAATAAATAAACTAAACTAAACTAAACTCTTCTCCACCCCAGGTTCTTTCTGCACCACATTTAATCAGCCGAACCAGATGGCACATACTAGTGACGGCTGGTCTCATTAAACCCATCTCCTTTGCCATCCCAGCTCACCTAGCCGGAGATGTGGGCACATTACCTTGTATTTATTTTTACACTTGCTCGCTAAACCATCGACCCACAACAGACGCATATGAATCTCTCGTCTCCATCTGGGTTCCATGGTAACAAAACACTATTCCCGACGCTCATGCGCATGGCTCTCAGCCACTTATCCCCCATGCATGTGCAGCACGGACACGAACACAGCTCCAGCTCCACTCTACGACTCTACCTGGATCGTACACAGACCCCTCTGCTGTCCCAGAGGAGCCCTCCACTGCCCGCTAGGTCAGTGCTACCTGCTAATCACAGGGTGTTGGGCCAATATTCCACAACCATGTACTCCGGGCACCAATTTTAACATGCTCCTGTCCTCCCTCCCCCCTTTTAGTTCACGGACCTTTCCTGCCAATAGATGTTGAACTTTGGCAGCCGGCTATAGGACCTATCCTGCAGGGAACGCAGTATACAGGACATCACTTACTGGAGAGCAAGGTAATTGTCATCAGCCATTTGCTGCTTTCATTCTTCATACATCCAGGCCATTACTAACTCTTGGCTACCACTTTCTACCCCCTTTTGTATTTAGGCTACACCAGACCGCCCTACTCAGCATCTTCTAGAGAGAAGAGCTGTCTCTAGGCATTTACTTCGACATGTGACTGTCATCTTTAGAAGGAATATTCTGTGAACCCCACTTCATTCCAGCTTTAATTAAGGTTAGTCCTTTTGATGCAGGGCCTATGGCCTCTCGCTCATTTCTACCCTAATCTAAGGGCATTTTAACCTCCTATTATCCCTTTTTAGGGATGTTCTGTCTCTACACCTAACACTGAGCACAAATTAGTTTTTAACTCTAGGGAGACCTACTAACACTTGGCCCCAGAAGAAGGCTGACACTCAGTCAAGCCGAAACGTCAGTGGTCTTCGTGACCCCCGCAGGGGCAAACATGAACGTAGACCGCACAAACTTCCCTCTATTAACATCCAGACATCGACCAGTTTCTTGGTCATCCCTCAAATGCCAGGCTTTGGTAGACCCCATATTTAGGTCTCAGTTCCACATATAGTGGACCGATACACCGGACACCTGTTACTTGATACCCAGCAACAAGACTAACTAACCCTTATCCATTTCTCTTGGTTGCAGTGGCTACTGTGGTACTCCCATTTAAAGTACATATGGGGTCTTTATTGTATCAATTTGTGTTATATATGCATTTTTCCACACAGAATGTTTTACTGATTTTGTATAAAACATTGCATTCTAAACTTTAGTTGGAATGGCTATACTATGCAAACGATATCCAATGAATTTGTAATTATTTCATTTGATTTGCCCAATATGAAGTAATATAAGTCAGGTCGAGCTTGTGTGGGTACTAGATTATGCAGAAAACCAAGAAATGATTATGCTCTTGGTGACGATTGTATGCATTATTCACAGATGTGTTCTCACAGACTGTCTGAGTACTGAACCAAAAAAACGTTTTCGCTTTACCTATAACACATTAATTCTACACTGTCAGCCAAATAAAAAAGGCAGATGTAGTTAACTTTCAGTGGTTGGATGGTTCTTTTCCCAGTGACAAAAACTTGAAAATGATTTTACTGGGTATTTTTGAAGATTTTAATACTTACTGCATAAATTCATTGCATTTACAATGTATTGAGAACAGGACAAACCCATTGTGCACAGTGTCTTTCTAGCCCATTTAGTCCTGCCCGACCCCAGGCTGTCCCTCCTGTAATCAATTGTTCCATGACATCAGTAGCACATTAGTTATGACCATAGAGTGCATGGATGTGCCTGGTTTTTAATATAGATGGTGCTTCTTGAGCTAGTACACCAACTCTAATACTTTTTAAAATGTTGGCGTATGTGAGGTCTGCAGACTGTCGCATGTTTTCAGTTAATTCTCTGCATTGCAAATGTTGCTAAAGGTTGACATTTCCTATGCTGCCAAGAGTTTTATGCCACAGTTTGTGCCCTAACTTTTTAAAAATAGGTTTACCTTTCACTGGTGTTAATTGAAGAAGATCTCTGAAAACAATAATGTGTTTTCCTCCAAAGAGCTCTACGTAGTCTGTTTTGAAGACCTTTTGTAATTTTAGGTGAATCAAAGCCAACATTAGGATAGAGACCATGCTCACCTCATCTATTAGTAGCATTTTCATTTGTTTGAAAACTCTGTGTAGTTCCATTGCAGCTTCTGTAGAACGTTTGTACTAGTCTAATTTGTTTTGTTGTTCTACTGGAAGGAGTAGTAATCGATGTAAAGTGACACAGCCTATGTTGTAGGCAGCTAAACCTGTGGGGACAGTTACAACAGATGACAGTTTGTTGTTTGTCAATTGTTGGAGGAGCTTGCTGATTATTTTGATTAAGAATGATTTGCCTGAACCAGCTCGGCCACTGACATATAGAGGTATAGGTTTGTAGTCTTGGCAGGTACAGTTTTTATGTTCATGTTGCACACCATGTTCAATTTGTTTTGTCACTTCTTGGAAAATGCTATGCTGCTCATTCTTCAGTTGTGATTTCAGTACAGCAAATTCTTCTGTAGATTGTTCATACTGACACATGGTGTTTTCTACTTCTATCATGGCTAATTCTGCAACATTTGCTATTAGTGGCTGTCCAAGTGGTTCTTGGCTTCCTGTTACAGAAGGTTGAATACTGTCGGGAGTGTCCACAACTAGTTGGGCCTGGAGTTCTTTTTCGTGTTGCTGTTCATTGTGCAACATTGATTTGTACTGTGTAAAGTTTACGTCTCTTATAGTACTTTCATTTGTTTTGAAAGCTTCTTCATAGGAGTCATAGGTATTTAGTAAATCTTCTATTTGTCATGGTTGAAAAAGTTGTAGCAGGGACATGTAACAGTTCTTTATGTTGGGGAGTTCTTAATCACAATTTGATATGATTAAATAAGCTTTGTTTGGTAAGTTTCACTAAGCTGCCTTCACAATTTTCCACCCTGTATCTACCTTTCATCTGGTTTAATATTATTGTTGTATGTGAAGTTTTGGGCTTTGTGGTATAGACTCATGGTTTCCGAAGTGGTTATCCTGTTTGGGTAGTATGTGTCTAATAAATTGTTTTTCAAAATGTCTTGGCTGTTGGGGTCATTTTTGGCTATTGTTTCTATGTCCTCATATGATTTGAGACCTCTTTTTCTACAGGACCAAGACTTAGCCATACTATATTTTCAGATTTTCCATACAAGGCAGTACCGGTTAAACGGTTTGCAGATTCATAGCAGCCACATTCTCTATGAGCTGCTATAAGCTGTAAAATGTCTGTGAGAGTGTTTTATTAGATGATATGTCATCCCAGAGGTCTTGAAGCTCTGTTATCTCTGCTTTGGTTAAGTAGGCTGTGGCATATCGTGCAACTGCAGTGGAATTGCCTGCAATGTACTGCACATCTATGTTTGCATTCCATAGGAGGGCAATGATTGCATTGTAATCATTGATGTATTTTGATTTTTCTGTTCTTTTTATGTAATATCTGTTCTTAGGTGATTTACCTTTGACACTATGTCTAACTGAAGACATGAAGTTGTTTACTTGACCTAGTTGTTGTAACTGGTCTAGGGAAACCAAAGCAGGATTTGGTGTAGTATTTTCCTTTGTTTGTATATTTGCAATGACAATATTTCCAACATTTGTGTCTTTGAAATTGTAAAATGTGTGCATGAAGGTCACTATGTGTTGTTTGTGAAGGTATTTCACAAGTGACATATTTTTGGATAAACTTCAAAACAGTGGCACCACTGTCCTGACTAAATTTAGGAGCATCTTCAATCCATAAAAGCATGTGGATGTGTGGTGCTCCTCTGGTTTGGTATTATTTTCTCCAAAAGAAGTGTTGCACTTCTCCAAGGGAAGGAACAGTTTCATTACAAATAAAGTGTAGCATAGCCATGAAGTGATGATGGAAATATCTTGATACATTTACAGGATCTAGAGAGCAGAGTTCTCTTGGTGTTTTTATATCTACGTTTGTTTTGTTTTTGTTTCGTTTGCATAGAAAATTGTGTAAATCTTCCCATGCATATTCTGCACAACTTAATGTAACAAACCAAGTGGGTGGGCCAAGGTTTCTTATCATACAGCATACATCTCTGTGACGTCGGAACCAGTATTCTTTTGTACCACACATGTTTGCTAAAAGATTTGTAATACTTGACTGTAAAACCTCATCTTTTTCTTGCACATTTTGTAGTAATTGCGTAGCTGACATATTTTGAAAATGGGTAACTGATTTTAATGTGTGTGCAACTGCGTAGCATAGAGTTGCTAGTTCACTTTCAAAGAGAAGGTGGAATATGTATTACATGTTTTGTCTGAATCTGGGGTTGTCAGAATATATTTGTAAATAGTGGTATTCTGATGCTGTTATTTGTGTGGGTCTATCATCGTATCTTCCTCCTTTTCCAGTAGGAAAGAGTAGAGGAAAGTCACGTGCTTCTATACTTTTTTCCCATATGCTGATTGGAGATACTTTGGCTTGTCACATTTGGTACGTTTCCAGTGCATCATCTATGCTGTCTTTAGAGTGTAATGGTTGAATTGTATAATGGTCTAAAATATTGGATTCTGTATCGAGATCTAGAAGTTGAAATTGACCAGTTTACTCTTACAGCTATGCGATTCCAAACATCACCTACAAATCCAGGTCACCCTCTATAATAACACCAAACACCTTCTGTCTGTCCCTGCCACAAACAGATTCTAGACTCACACTCTAGACACATACCAGCCCATACACAAGGCTAAGACTACCCTACAAACCAAACCCTGACTAAAATAACATATATCCTTCCGCTCGCCCCCGCCACAGGCAAGCCTCCAGGCTGCCACCCTGAAGCACAGCTTGCCATCCTGACGCTATACTAGTCATCCAGAATGACAACAGAATCGCCATACCTGTTAGGAGACCCCATAAACTGCTAAAAACACTGCTACCAGATATCGTCAACTGTGCCTGCATCACAAACATACAAACAGATACATATATGGATTATGCCAACAGAGCCCACCCAACCACACGAAGATATACAGATCCTGCAACAACTTGAAGATGCTGGCCATCCATCTCCAAGACCACCAACAAAACATGGGGTTGGCCTTAACACTCATCTCAATGGCAGTACTAACAAGTCCCATGATCAAACCGTGACCTAAAAGATTTGTGGCCAGGGTTGACAAATAACACACAAGATAAAGAAAACACCATGCGACTCTTGAACTTGAACAGTATCTTTACCTGTCGCCATAGTACTTACTGGAGGGCGTCCCCTACCATTATCACACTTCATCTACCTCAACCAACTGACCATTAAGATAAGAGTCGACTTGTCCTAACAGTGCACTACTGCCAATCCTACAATCACCAGACTTACAACACCCACTATCCTTAGTGCCCTTCTCACATACCACCCACTAATACTCCTGACAGGGCGCTACCCCCAGAATTTACCTCACTCCACACTATAACCAAAAGAGGAACTAACTCACAATGGTTACCTCATACAAAGGCACTACCTCCGTATACAATATACCAAAACCCAAAAACTACTGTGGGTGCTACACTTCAACCCCTAAAAAAAACACTCATCTCCTGTCACTCTCAAAGGAGACATTACCTCCATCCCTTACTTCAAAAACCAATGAACAACCAAAAGAGGCGCTACCTCATCATGGTTAATTTACAGTGACACTACTTCTGTTTCACTACACAAAGGCGCTAACAGAGGCGCTATCTCCTAACCTACCCTTCACTCATTATGACATACACATACTGCACTCAAAGTCACCTCGCACCACTAAATAAGAACTTTGCACACATCAGCCATACCTGTGATACTCATCATATCAATTCCATTAAGCCTCATATTCACTCCCAAACTTAGAAACAGTGTGAGTACCACAAATGACACTTCTTCAGAATTTACAACTTTAAACTGAAACATCTCCAGCATAGTTCATTTCCTTGTCCATGGCTTGCATTACTTCTAAATGCCTAAAAGTTCAAGTTGATGCTTAAAAACCTTTAACCTAAAAATCCTCAATAGGTTAAACTAGCTCATCCACACACAAATAAACTCCACACCATATCTCATTGCATTTAACATGCACTTTTCGCTATAATGCCTAATAAGTCCATTAACCTGCAAATGCTAAAGAAATGGTTAAATTCTTCCAGCAATGTCTTAACCTTTGCCTTACACACACTCATCAGACCAGCATTTCAAATACGGTAGTTATTACTAAAGCCCACAGTAATGCTCAATGTCACCTTACCAATACAGCATTACCCAACATTGCACTCACAACATTTTTCTTTTCTACCATAGAAATCGAGATCTACTAAAACTTAACTTGCCCAAAACACTAATGACGTATTGCAGGCTTGTGCGCGGCAGTAGTACTTGAGGAAGGAAAGAAATTCAACAAAGCTAGGGTTGCATGCAAAAAAAATGAACTACCATTTTAACATGAATTTGACCATTTTAACATGAATTTTACCAGCACGTTGGCCGCTGCATTACGCCTCGGCAGTGAGGCGGAGCGGCGTTACCTGCACACAACCTCATCAGCGAAGGATGCCTTGCACAGTACTTCACCAAGTTGCCCGCTACATCACGCCCCTAGCAGGCGGAGCAGGTTTGCTGCACACTGACCAGTGCATCGTTCCTCGCCGCAAAGTAGAATAGGGCGCGTTCCTGAAAAGCGGGATCGCTTCTTCCTTCCTGGTCTCCATTCCACTCAATCCAATTTGAAAAAGCATCTACCGGATCACTGAACATGACATTGCGTCCTAAACGTAAGGTCCCTTACTCAGAAGGTACGACCACCCTCTACGCTTACAATAGGTGGTGATCCTTTTCTTCATAAAGTTCACTTGAAGAACTAAACGAACGGAACGTTCGATCACACTACCAACTCCCCCTTACAGGTGATCGACGTCATCACTTTCAAATAGGCAGTGGAGGATAGAGAAACTCTTGCGCTTTCTAATGGACCAACGGTCCCTTGGGCTCCTGCGCTTTCCAATCCGTGTGCTGTTTCTTCACGCACCCCTAATGAGAGCTCTGCTCAAACTCCCCATGCACTGATCATACGTGCACTGAACAGATCCAGCAAACATACTTCATATATGTATATCATGTCCATTGTCCTTCCGTAATGGAAAAAAAAACACGTATTCTTTCCTTACTTCGCTTCTGTTTATTGGAAAAAAAATGAACGCTCATTCTTTCCTTACTTCACTTCTGTTTATGGGACCCTTCAGTGCAAGCACACTAAGGAAAGAGAGGGAAACACTTATTCTTCCCTTACTTCACTCCAACTTAAGTGTCCCTTCCATCTTATTGGCAAGCCTCTCGTCACTCCTGCAGTCCCTTTAAGTTCCTTATGGCTCCAGACACAGCACTCCCTTAGAAAACAGGCTGCTGGTCCGTCCAAATAAGTCCAGGAGCACTTTTCTGCATGGATCGCTTCCACTAACTTATGTCCCAAGATCCAATACTCCAGGGGCACCCTTCTCACATGGATCCCTTCCACATCTCATGCCCCAAGACCCAGCACTCCCAAAAACTATGGGCTGCGAATCCAACCTGCTATGGTCCTCCTCCTCCCTTATCCGCCCTGGGTGATGGGTTTTCTTACTTGGGGGCGGTGTTGTCCTTTTCTCTCCTTCTGGTCCTGATGTTTCCTGCACCCCCCGCAGCAGTCCTATTCAGTCTCTCTCTTTTCTTTTCACAGCATTCCTCGCACCAGGGTCCTTATTTCCATAGATATTCATCGCCAATGTTATGAAGCAATGTCCACACCGCTTTGGATTACTTCTTCTTAAGTTTACTTCATGTTCTTTAGTTACAGTTACATGAGATTGAGACATCAGGTATAAGACAATAGATCACCGGCACCCATCACCCAGGGAGGGAGGGACCAACTGATACTGTTACAGAACACTCAACACAGCATTTTCACACTCATACATCAACATTCCACTTGACACTGACATGACATCACTAAGCACATGACCAGCTTCAGCAGACTCAGACAAGCAGTCATAACAATTTTCTTTGAGATCTATTGGTAAATAAACTACTTTGCCACAAATGCCTTTGACTAATTCAGAGGGAGGTAATTTTGCGTTTTTGGTTGAAGGCGTATTATTGCTTGAAATGGGTGCACTGTTTGAATTATGATGCTCTCATATAAGTTGAGTTGTTGCAGGGGATTTGGTAATGGGAATAATTCCAAGTTATTTGTGATAGCACATGAAGGTGTTTGGTTGTTGTCAAGTTTTGCAGTGCAGTAACTGCAAAGTATTAAGGGCTCAGAAACATATTTATTTTCTGCTATAAGGTAGATTCAAACCATTTGGAATCTTCATTGTCTTCTATTTTGTACGTTATATCTACATTTTTTGTGCTATTTTTATAGAAAAGTCCTGCGACAACACACACACACGCGGTTTGGTACTTGAGCGGATGTACTTTTAACAATAGTATTTCTTTTTTGTATTTGTGTAATAGAAGATTGCCATCTGTACAGTTGTTGCTAGTTTGTTGTAAAGCTATTGCATTTTGTAAGTGGCTTTTACTTCCAAAATATCTTCTCTGGATATGCTCAATTTCTAGTAGTTGTTTGGCTGTACCATGTAGAAGATTGTTATTTAAGTTGGCTAGTGCTAAAGCAGGACTTTTAGCATAATAGAGTTTTTGGACCAGATTTCTTATAGTTGAATGATGTGTTGATATAACTTTGATATGATGGAAGGGGATTTTGGAAATCGGTCCTGAAATGCAGGCTAATGAATGTCCTTGTAGTCCTGTGTATTTGCGCCCTGGACTGGCATATATATTTTGTACTAGTTTCATATTGAATTTGTCTTTGCCTTTCACATACTGATTGAGAAACTGGCGTAAAGATTTGGCAATGTTACACATTGATGTGCACAGCCATTTGTAGACTGGACATATTGGTTCAGTGGAATTAAGAGGTGATACTGAGTTTTCTGGGAATATTTTTGTGAGCAGCTTTTCTTATTTCATCATAGTATTATTATGTTTTTAATACTCTCGTCCACTGCTATGTATGGCAATTGGGTTTGTTTGCTTTTGTTTGTATGCTTCTTCATTGAAATATGGTTCTGTACTCGTGGTGTGACTCCATTCACCTCCACAGATGTTTGAGAAGCTATTTTTGTTGATATTCCATTTATTGAGAAGTCTTTTTTGTAGTTTAGTACTTAGTTTTGTTAGTGGTTTCATTACGTTTAAAGCTAAAATAACTTCCTTTTGAGAAGGATTTCACTGTCTATGAGAGCCTCTAGGATTAATTTTCTACGGTAGGTAGTAAGGGTTGTGCATAATTTCTCTCCTTATTTTATAAGGTTATGAAGGACTCTGTGGCGGAACATTTTTTGTAAAATATTTTTTTTGGTATGCTTACTTGCCAATACATCAAGATTTATAGGTGCAGTGTTAGCAGTAGTGGTAGCTGAAGTCTTGTTAATCACTTTCTATTTCGTTTTACACTTTGAAAGAGGAGGCAAAGTTTATGTACTGGAAGTTTGTTTTGTTTCACTTAATGACTGTATTAGCTCTTTTGTTTGAACAGTTTCTGCTAGAGGTGGATGCTTATTTTGGAGACTTTTATTTTGATTGTGTTTACTTTTGCGTTGCTTTCTACAGAATTGCTTTTTGGTAGGCATTTTTTGAGGTCTGTAGGAGAAAAAAGAAAGTGGGGGTTGGGCTGTTGTGCAGTGTATGTGTGCTTTGTGCACGAGTGTCTAAGTATGATGGTAAGGATGTGTGTGGAGGTGTGTGATTGTGCAATGGGCAGCTACATCAAGTTGGGAAGGCTATTATTGTATTTGTGTGTTACTATACTGGGGGTCAGATGACAATACAAAGTATGCAGCTGGTGAGAGGAAGCACGAATACTGAATATAATGGTACAGGGTTAATACAATTGTTTGTTCTACAATGCTAGAATTATAAGGAGTTTGAGTAACAGTTAGAACATTATGGTAGTATTGCACTTACGTTTTTGTATGGAAAGAATAGGTTTCTTCTGAATTCTTGTTTGTATTTCAGACGCTTTTCACGAGAGTGATCTTCACTGCAATTGTAAAAGAAAGAAGTTAGTAAATATGTGTGTTAATAGCACTGATGTTAATGTTGACATTGATTTCTTTGTTTTTTCAGTAGTAGTACTTTCTGATAATTGAGCATAGTATGTACATGCACTTTCCCTTTCCTATGTGCATCCTGTATATTTTACTTAGAATCTGTTAGTTGAACGTGCTTTACAAATGAGTACAGTAGTAAGTGCACAGAGCACACTTGGCTTCATAAGGCTGTGTTATTGGATGTTAGGAGATAGAAGAAATAATCATATGCTTTTTTTGCTATTTTTACAGGGTACATGGCAGGACCTGTACAGAAAAGCATACAATGTATGCATTTGTGAAGGTGTGGGAAATAAAGCAGAAGGATTTGTTGTAGAGGGAGTGGTGTTGTTTCAGCTGGGAGCCTTTCAAATGATATTGTCTATCTGTGTGCACGAATAAAGATGCATGTACTCATCCTGGCTGTGTGTCATTTTATAACTCACTACAAAGCCTTGTTCCACAATTATACTGTTATTTCTTCCATCTTTTAATATGAAATGACACTTTTTTAGATAGCTGTGTGTGTAAACAGAAATTTGGAGAGCAGACAGGTTTTCAAGTGACACTTGATCATAGCATAGAAATGACAGTAAGTTTGTTTTACAGGTTATACAGGGTAAGTGGCAGTTACTCTATTTATATGCATTTATACAAGAGCTGTACATGTACTGTGCAGAAAATATTCATACCTGTAGTTTGTGTTCATGCATATGGATGTGCATGAATCTGCAATTAGAATAATAGTAGTTGTTGCTGCAGGTGCTTTGCAGTCACAGCCATATTGTTCTCAGAGTGATCAATAGTACATCTAAAGTACTGAACTGTCATGATCGAGTTAGGTGTAGAATTCTTGGATGTGATTGGTGGATGGTTGTGTGACTGCTTACCAGTAGCCAATGAGGAAATGGTGCAGAGAGTGAAGTGGAAAGGGTAGAAGGGCTGCCCCAGTGTTACGCGTCATGGACACAGCGGCTGTCTGTGGACAGAGCGTGCCACATACAGGGCTTCTCAACATATCAGGCATGGAAAAAGGACTTTAGAGATCAGCCAATTAGGTTTTGAGGTTCTGGTTTTTATTGAGAGTGGCTATGTGAAGGGAAGATGGCAGAGGTGGAGAACGTCAGTGTGTTGGTGCTTGGAGATATGTTTGTTTATAGTTTGGAGCAGTATGCTAAATGTCGGAATGTGGCAAACAATTTTGATGTAAAAGGAGTAGAGGTGGTGTGGAGCACTGTGTCTGGTTTTGTAAAGATATGGGCAAGGTGAACAGTCCAGATGTGTTTGTTCTGCACTGTGGTGCTTTGCATTTGGGCTATGCCAGTGCCCCTACTTTGTTGAAAGATGTAGACAACTTGGTTCAGGCAGTAATGAAACTACTTCCAAATGCAAAGGTCATTTTTTCGGGTTTGGTACCTAGGGCAATATGGGACAATAGTTCTGTTTTTTTGTCCTCAGCAAAATATTGCTAGGTGTTTAATCAACCAAGGCATGTTTGCTTTTATACTTAGAGCTGGAATGTTCTTTTGCAACAATGACAACATTGACTCTGGTAATGTTGATTATTTTAAAGAAGATGGCATGTCTTTATCCTTTATGGGAAATGCCATGTTGTTTTGGAACATAAGGATTGCTTTTGAGAAGCTAATGTGAAGATTTTTGGAGGAAAATAAGAAGAAAAGAAATACAAAATAAAAGGTGTTTCTGAAGCATCTTAGGAAAAATAAAAAAAGGCTCTTTTCAGAGCCATCCTCAAAGGGTTAATGGGGCACACTATATACATTTTCATTCCCCACTCCCTGATATTTCGATTTGTCCATGGACACCGTGGTTGTCCGCGGACAGCGCGTATTACATACAGGGATTTTGAGGTTGAGAGGCATGCAAATGAGATTTAGCAGAGCAAGGGATTGGTCAATAAGGTTTACTGAGTGTGATGTGTAAGGAGAGACTTTGTAAGAAAGTATTTTTTCTGAGAGGAGAGCAGATAGCTATGGCTGTGTGTTTCAGAAAGTAGATTGTCTGGATTTTGGGAGATTTGTGGACAAATTGGTTGGAGGTGCATGCAGATCGCTGTGGATTGGTTGCACATCTTGAATTCCCTCATGTGGAAGTACACTGGCATGGAGTGCGTGAAATGAAGTAGCTAGATTTGGAACCTCGTTGTGCTACTTTGGTGACACAGTGTTATCCAGACTTTATTATTATTCATTGTGGAGGGAACAGTTTAGGACATGTGTCTGGAATCTATTTGCAATTTGCAATGAAAGAAGGACTTGGGAAAGTTATGGACATATTTCCAATCTCCCAAGTAATTTTTTCTCGTATTGCGCAGAGGCAAATGTGGCTGCGTTCTTCTTCATTTGGTCCACAAATGGAGAAAGCGAGACGCAGTGTCAACAAGGCTGTTTGTGCCTTTTTGAGAGATGTTGGAATATCCTCTTTTCACAATGAAAATATTATGTTTCGTAGCACACATATTTTACGCAGAGATGGAGTACATTTTACTTATGCTGGCAATCAGATTTTTCTGTGAAAAATCATTGGAATCATAGCAATCCATTTTGCAATAGGTGTTGACCATTTGATGTTTTCGAAACACCAAACAAAATCACACAAAGTTTCTTTTCAGAGCCACCACTTCCTCCCAGATAAAAGTGCAATGGTTCTGATAGGGCAGCACCCCAATATTTTAGATGTCCGCGGACTTCTAAAAAAATGCTCAGGGTCCTGCACTATTTATTTGACACTTCTAATATTAGACTGTGAAAGGCGGCTCTAAAAAGAGCCTTTTTTGTTTTTTGTTGTTTTACATATTCTTTTTGTTTTTTAAACACGACACACAAGGAGGGGAAGAGGGTAAGGAAGGGACACCATCCACGGGGATAAGAAAGGGCATGTGGAGAGAGGATGATGTAAGGTAGGCCTTATTCAGGTAGTGGTCAGTTCTTCTTGTGCTCCTTTACGCCTTGATTTTGAGTTCCTGACTGTTACTGGCCTAGATATATCAGTAAAGGAAAAAAGAGTGAGCCAGACACGTGAAATCTTCAGTGATTTCATCAATGACATTTGTGATGTCATCTTTGATGTCCTGGGTGTTAGTCTTAGCAGTGCACAGTGGTGGTGTGAGTCATGGTTGCTTAGCTTACGATACCTGGTGAATTTCAGGGGTTTTTCGGTTTTACTTGAAACGATAATGTCCCTTTAACAAAGTTTTTTCATTGAATTTCATAGGTTTTTAGTAGCACAACTTAACCATAATGTTCCTTTAACAAAGTTGTTTTACTGAATTTCATAGCTTTTTAGTAGAGCAACTTAACCATAACGTCCCTTTAACAGTTTCAGTGTGGAGAGTAAGCTGGAAGATGGCCAGCTTTTCCAAGAGTTTTACCAAGAAAGGAGTGATAGAGATCAGGCGATAATTTGCTGGACAGGAGGGACCGGTGGAAGGTTTCTTCAGGAAGGGGTGCACAAAGGAGTGCTCAAGAGAGAGGGAAAAGTTCCAGTGGCAAAAGAGTGATTGCAGAAATCGGCCAGGCTGGAGTGGGGTGTCGATTTGGTCCTTGCTGGTTATGGAGGAGCAAGGTTGCCACTGCTTGGATGACACTTTCATAGATTGGATTTGTCTATAAACAACATCCGGAGTGATCACAGAAAAAAAGGAGAAAGGAGGAGGACAGGGGGAGGCAGCCAGAAGGAGTCCAGGAGAGGTACGGGGAAATGAAGAGGAAAGCGAGGAGGAGAAAGAGGACAGGATGTCCTGAGTTTTAGTGGTGAAGTGAGAGGCCAGAGCCTTGCGGAGGGACTGGGAGGGAACAGGAGAGGTGCAGACTGCAACAGGATTGGCCAGCTCCTTGCAGATCTTGAAGAGTTTGGCTGTATTGTTAGAAGCTGCAGAGATACGGGATTGGATGTGGGCTCTCTTCTTGGAAAGAATAGAGAGTCTGTATTGCCTTTGGAGCAGGTGACAGGCCAGTTTGTCAGAGAATGTGCCTGATGACCTCCTCTTCCTCTAAGCCAGCCTGTGCTTGTGTTTTAGAGTGGCAGGTCAGGGACATATCAAGAGTTGCACCTGGAGGTAGGCTTCAGGCGAATTCTCATGACAGGGGGAAGGGCATCAAGATTGTTATTGATACAAAGATGCAGGCTACAGAGGGCTGTGTCAGAGAGTGAGTCAGTCAAGGGAGGGGAGGAGGTGAGAAATTAGCAGCAAAGGCCTCCACTGACACACGCTTCATGCTCAGAAAGGTTGGTGGCAGTGCTGGGGTAGGCCTCACCTGGGGGACAGAGAGCTTTAGGTGGGAGGAGAGCAGAAAGTGGCCGGTCCACGAGAGAGGAGTGGTGAGAGGGTTCAGCAAGGGGGATGTCAGAGGAGATGACAACATCCAAGTTGTGTCCGGCAGAGTTTATCCGGCCAGAAGGTAAAATAGAAACAGAGAGAGTGTTGCAGATATTGTGAAAGAGCCCAGATCAGGGATTGGAAGCATCCAGATGGATGTTGAGGTCTCTGAGTAGGAGAAGTTGAGAGGTAGAGGCAAGGAGGGAAGAGGAGAGGTCAGCACATTCTGAGAGGGAGAGGGAAACCTGACCAGGTGGCCTGTAAATGGTGGCCACAGTTAGAAAGAGGCCAGGAGAGATAGAGAGCCTGCAGACCAGACATTCAAAGGAGGAGTAGGCTTGCAAAGGGATGACAGAGGCTGGGACACACTCTGGAAAGATCAGGGCTACTCCACCTTCAGGACGGTTGGTACTGGGTACACAGAGATCTTGTAGCTTTCAGGGGGAGAGTGTCAAAACTTGTGACCGAATTGGCCATGAACCATGTCTCAGTGAGAGCGAGGACACCCAGTTCTTCAAGAAGGTGACAGATGTCAGAGGACTGTTTGACAGCAGAACGAGAGTTGAAAGTAGCGATGTAGAGAACGCTGCCACTTTTGAAAGACTTCCATGGAGAGGTGCAGGTTGAGGTATTCCCTGTGGAGGTAGGGGCCCAATAGTGGGCAGAGGCTGACAGAGAAGAGGAAGAAGAGGATGCAAGAGAGGTGGTGGAAGGAGTAGCAGGAGAAGGGAGGAAGTTGTTAAGATGCAGGAAGCACCTATCAAAAAGGGGGAGATTGGGCTGAGGGCCCTGAACCAAGATGGTGCCATTCAGATAGACATTAATAATGGCGTTGGAGGGGTGGACGGAGGCTAAGAGGACCTCCCACCTAGTTCCACCATTAATGTGAGAGGAGGAAAAAGGAGAGAGAACAGATACCATATATGGGGTCAATAGGTCTAAAGAGGGTACGACAAAGAGGATATCGGTAAGAGTCTGTCTGGAGGAACCACTGGTGCACGTGTCAGCGATAGGGAGGCCTGTGTTTGAGACCAAGATGTCGCTCTTGAACTTTTTCCTTCCAGACTTATTGAGAGGGATAGGGTAGGAGATATACAAACAGTTAGAGAAGATAGGAGAGATGAAGAGCACCATATAGGGTGCTGGGAGGAAAGTAGGAGGAGGAGGAGCACAAGTGTTCAGGTGCGGGTTGCACAAAGGGGATGTCACACAGTAGGGAACAAGCAGGGGGGTCCAAGGGAGCGGGAGAGAGACTAAGGGTGCAGATCACAGTAAACATTTACACAGATATACAGTGAATGGGGGGCGTAGCGAGAGGGAGCGAGCCAAGGCACATATCACAGCAAACAGTTACGCAGGGAGGTGGGACCTGTAGGAAGAAGAGACGGGCTGAGGGCACAGATCACAACAAAACCAGTAACACAATTTGGGGCGGGGTGGGATAGGAAGTGGGCAAGGGTCTAAGGGCACAGTGCTACAGTAGATAGTAATCACAAAGTGGGGACCTGGAAAAAGAAAAGGAAAAGACTAAAAAGAAACAGGTATGGCAACTGCGCTTTGGCAATCAAGGTATGGGAATCATGTTTTGTTGACAATTGTGTTCCCATTGCAAATCTGATCAATGGGACAGGGTCCAGAGTAGCCTATGATTTTCCCAAGTATGTACGTGATTTACAAAGATGGGCAGTGCCAAAATCAGGAGATCTCCATAAGCAGCTCAGATCTGCTCTTGAAAACTGGTATCTGATTTACAAAGCCTACAACTGGAGCAAACCTGAAGATGGCAGCAGTATCATTGAGTGGTTCACATGTAAAAGCTTCTCCATATGTGCGCCATGTCTATGTTTCGGGAATCAGGTTAAAGGAAGCAGGTGAGATTCTGATGAGCTCATGCACCCCTGATGTTCTCTATTGCAAATCTTTTTTTTTTTTATCAAGCTCATTTCATTTGTTGCGGAATGTATTCGGAATACTTTTGCTCTGCCTGTCTCGTAAGAGGCCACCCTTCTGCCATTGTCTGTGCACTACACGAGCACCCACACTCTCCACACTAACTCTGAGGGAATTCCTACTCAGCCCATGGCTTGGTTTAAACTAATTCCCCAGGCAATATTCAGTGTGCCAACGTGATCTTACAGAACTCTATGGCAGTTCGAAAAAGCACCTAAATCCAAATGTGAGTTCAGAGGCATTGGTTTGGTGGTCAAATAATAACTGCCAAATCGTGAATGGTGATTCAGAGGGTTCTGGAAACATGGGATGGTACTATATACTTCACCTTCATGTTTTATTCATGAGTTTAGCTACGGGAGCAGGACTGTTCAAGGCAGACTTAAAACGTGTGCTTTGGGGGAGTTCTGGAGGCCTTTGATGGAGTTGTTTTATTTTTGTATTTCGTCTGTTTTGTCCATTTGTGAGATTATTAGCCTGCACCCACGTTGGATCTTCCATATATTTCCATTTCATTCCCTTCTCAAATGTTTCAAAAAACACAAACAAAAATATGTCCTGTCCTGTTTTTGATATTTTTACCTTTATGTAACCCCAAATAGTTTAGTAAAGATAAAAGGGGGTCCCTCTGTTATTGCTAATTCAATGTTTTACTTGTCTCTTGTCTACAAGGTTATGTAATGCTTCTTCCATTTGTTTTCCTTACCTTAATTCTACCATAAAAAATAAACAAAACGATTCCTTTCTGTATTCCTCATTTTTGGTGAAACCTAAAACACCTTCCCATTTGAGTGTCAACCCTGGACTCCTTACAGTCTTTTAGTGAGCTTATGTTGGGTGTCAGAGAACCCCTTTTGATTATCTACAGAAGCCTTGTGTACATCAATGCGTTTGCCCTATTCACGTACTTATTTTGTTGTTGTTATCTACTGTGAGTCATCTCACAGGAATTAAGTGAAACCATGAAGGTGGACTGGATGTTTTTTAGAGCAAGTGGAGGAGCAAGAGTAGGTTCACGATTTAGAGGACACGTATATTAATTAATTAATTCATTCATTCATAATATTTATATTGGTGTATCACCATAAATGTTACAAAGAAAACAATTCATGCAGCATATACAAGCGAATAATTTAATACACGTTTTTTATAGCAAAGATGGTCAGCATAAAATACAGAAACATGGTATACTACACTAACAGAATAGACTTTGGGTAAAGTAAAGTGCAGGGCAAGATTTTAAAAAAACCAAGTGCAATACATATTTGAAAATCAGCATGAGCTTTACAACAAATATAGATGCACAGCCCAACCAGGCTCCTAACTTAAATATCCTCTTTTGCATCATATGCAAAATAAAAGGCAGGAACAATACCACGGCCACTCTTAGGATGATTCATACGAGTTTTTAGAAGATCATTAATAATCTCAGTGATGCAAACACAAAATAACATTGGGGCCAAGACACACCCCTGCCTAACTCCCTTCTTTACCCCAAAAGATCATATCAGTTCCTCCAGCCAATCCCCAGTGCATGGAATCCTGGTTGTCAGAGTTTAAATGTTGAATCAGTACGAGAAGGTTGGCAGGAATCTGTCTAACGCTTAGCACCTACCACAGTTAAGCATGTGGAACCCCATTGAAGGCAGTCTTAAGATCAGTTCAATACATTTTTTTCTTACAGGAAGAATTTGACGTAAATATTGCAGGGGAGACTCCCTGCAGCGTCCCCCTTAGGCCCTCTACAGTATTCACCTAAACTCACACCCCACATATATTTGCGGCAAAATCCCTGGTAAACAAGTAAACAAATTCTTCTACGATGAAATATGCTGTGTCAAAAACTTCTGTTCTCTTTAAGATCTACAAACACTGTGTAGATTCTAATCTTACACAGAGCTGTACATTTCTGCAGGATCATATAGAGTTCAAAGGATTGATCAACTGTTCTTTTCCTGAACTGAAATCCCACTTGGAGATCGCTAATACAATCAGAGTTGTCATGCATTCATTCAAATGTCTAACTAAAATCTTTGCAAACATTTTCCCGGTAGAATACAGCAAAGATAATTTTCTGGTGAGTCTCTCCCTACTTTTTTATAAAGCAGAATAATCTCAGCCCTTCTCCAGGATTCTGGGACCCTATTGCAATTGATCCGTGCATTAAAGAAGCAGCGGAGAATCGAGCATGCACTACCACTTCATTCTTAGAGGTATCATATCAGGGTCTAGGGCTCTTCACCCTCTTCTGCGACATAAAACCTGATTGTATGTGGTCCCTCTACAAGCTTTGAACCCTGCAGAGGTGCCACAGCTACTGGGGCCAGACAATTATTTCTTATCTCCTGGTAAAGCTTCTTAAAATGATTTGTGCCATGCATCCATCCCAATCCAACCTTGTAATGCAGCAGCACTCACAGCACTTTTAGCAGATACATATTTCCAGAAGGTCACGGCGTCTCAGTGCTTTACTGCTTTTAAGAGTACATCCCATTTTCCATTCAGGAATTAGTTCCCTTTCTGATTGAATATTTTTTGTAGTTGTACAAGGCTGAAACATGTGTATGGGGTTATCAGATTATCATGCCATGTTCTTTCGAGAGAGGGGCAACTGCTACCTTTTTTGCATTTTTGTAAGGAACTTGGAGTTGGTCACCCTAAGTTACTTGGGGGAACCCAGACGTGGATCCCTTGTTCACTGTGCTCAGAGAGGCACAGCTCCACCTCACTGATGAGGCCCAACGAGGCTGAAACATATGTATGGGGTTGCTATTGGTACTCTTGTTCAAATGAGGTTTGCCTGGCATTTCGGTACTGGACTGCCCTTCTGGGCAGCACAAAGACTGATGTGCAAATGGATATTCCTCCTTTGTGAAAAGTACAGTGAGCTAAAAATGATGGTTGAGGACTCTCACAGTGGGTAAAAAACACCAAATAGGTTATCATGCCATGTTGTTTTGAGAGTCGGGTGCCTGCTACCTTTTGTGCATTTTTTGTAGTTAGACCTAAGAGTGTGCATGGCACCTTTTTCCACAGGAGTGGGTCCCTTTATATGCAGAATTAATAATTGATACGTTTTGTATGCAATGACGTGGCGGTTGTGGTTATAGGGGTGGGTGCCAGATGACTACAGCCACAAAAGATGTTTCCAGGCATGGCATGGGAATGTCATTGAAGGACAGCTCAGGAGCAGTAGAAGAGACAAGGCTGAAAAGGGAAGGTTTTATTCTGCTGTAGACGGAGGATAATAAGGCAGAGCAGGGCTGTGAGGTTATTCAGTGCTGGTACATGGAGGCATTGTGCCAGAGGTGGCTGAAGTAGCTTGTGAGGTGTCTGAGGAGTACTGGGAGCCTGCTACTATCTCAATGTAGGTGTAGGGCATAATAGCAGTAGATACGCTACAGGACTTGGATACAATGCATTGATCCACCTTCGGGTTGAAGAACACAAAAAGTAATTCAGCAGTTAGTGGGTGCAGAAGAAATTAGAATCATATTGGAGATAGATAAGATAGGATGCAGATGGGGTGCAGCAGGAGGCACACAGGCAACTGCAACAGTAGACACAAACTGTATCATAACAGATAGCTCTCATAACAGGTGAGTGAGGAGTCTGCATGCGTACATGCTCTTGCAGAAGGTATAGAGCAGTGTGGCGGGTCAGAAGGATGAGACAGACCAGGGTTCACCATTCTAACCAGTGTTATTCAAAATAAATAAGAACAGGCATTTCCTTCTCTAATCTAAGGGTTACCCTACCTAACACAACTAAAAGTAGGGTGCTTGTCATTAGTGTTCAAGTCCAAAACAAGTGTCTGTCCTCAGTCCCAAAAGTAACCGATGCTGACTATACCACTAACACTAAACAACTAAAGATCAGGAGAATGACTCCTTTCTCCTGCGATGGGAAGATAGCTTTCCAATGACAATGCTCGAGTCAATGGTGAAATGATCGAAAAGGTAGCCTCAATAAAATATCTAGGCATTCACTATAACAACTCCATTTGTGAAGGGCATTGGATCAACGATCTAAAAAAACGGATGAAGAAGTTGGCATTGCAAAGTGCAAAAATAGAGAAAGAATATGGAAAGTTTTCCTTGGAGCCGGTCCTACTTTTCTATGTTCAAAAAGTAGTGCAGACAATAACGTTTGCTGCTGAGGCCGGGTGGAATATCCCTGAATCAACCTGGCACTTACTAGAGGGCCTCTTTTGGAGTAGAGTGCTGAACTTACCTAGACATTTCCCAATGACTGCTCTGAGGCATGAACTATCATTGAAATCATTACACTCAAAAGTTATATCGAAATCACTTACAACGTGGAGGAAAATGAGCTTAATGCCCTCAATTCCTGCATATGATATTTTCAAGATGAAAAGTGGAAATCAAATGACCTTGTTAAAAGATTGGCACATAAACCTAAAGGATATTTTAGCAGCAGCGTCCATAAAAGAACTGGAACTGCAACCAACACCTCAAATTGCAAACAAAAAGTTTGAGCAGTGGAGCTGGATTGTCAACAAGGAAACACGAGACAAACTGAAATCAATGGCAACTGTAGAGTCCTGCGAATACAAACTATACGTGCCACCAATATTCTTGATACGGTGTGCTTTGAAACATCATCGTATGCAATTCTTGAGATTGAAATTAAATGCATTGAGTACTAAAGAAACACTATGGTGAAGGAAAGACAAAACAACACAAGACAGCACATGTAGGTTTTGTAACCTTGACATTGAAACACGTAAACACCTAATAACAGAGTGCACTGAAACCATCAAGCTGCGTTAAACCCACTTGGAAACATTTTTTCCACTGAACAATGACATTGGAGTGTGGTGGAAACACCTATTAGAGGGCCAAAATGTAAAATGAGTCTGTGCGGTAGTAGACTACTTGGACATTTTGTTGAAACAAGAACCAGTGAAATTGAATCAAAAGAAGGAAACACAGCTAAATGTAAAAAACGGAAGTATTAATGGGTATAATGAATTATTGACAAAAGGGAAATTGTAACCAAAGTTTAATATAATTTTGTATAAAACTGTAGTTTTACAATAAAAAAATAAACATAAAATGACAATGCTCCTTTTCAATATTGAATCTTCAAATAGTGCTTGGCAATTCCTTCTGTCAGTTCATTCATTTCTCTTATAGGACTTCTACATGTCCTGCTCTTTATTACTCCTTGTTTTCTTGACTTCCTGTCCTGGGGGTTATTGACCCCTATCTTCTCCTGTATCTTGTTCTAATTAATTAACTGTCTCTATCTTGTATTATTGATTCCTCCTTAATGAGATCACTTCCTATGTCCCTGTGCATCCGTGTTTCCTCCCTGATATCTGTTTACTGTACCCAGGGGTCAGATTCACTCTTCTTAAGGTTTTCAATATTACTGGGATGAATAAGAAGAGACCTGTAGTTATTCTCACTCTTATAATTCTCAGTATTACTGAGGAGAGTAGGAAGAGTCCCGTAAGTATTTTCACTCTTCTTATGATTCTTGGTACTACTGGGACGAGTAGCAAGCATCCTGTAGTTTTTCTCTCTCTTCTTATCTTGCCAATTAGGATTAAGCCAGTAGCTATATCCACCCCTCTGCCTGGGTCTCTAACTATTCTTGTTACCTTCCTGGATCTGGGTTTGCATCACCGGCTCTTGTGCTTCTGTTTGTTTTACTTCCCAGTACGTCTTGGCGTACTTTGCGGTTTGAGGTATCAGCTCTGAAAGGATTTCTCTTGTTTTTGTCCTCTTGGCCACCACCTTTCATAATAACTTCACTTGCATGCTTCAGTCCTTCTTGGGTACCGCTGGGGATACCCTTCCACTGATGGTATCAGCATGGAGATGGGTTTCTTCTCTCACCGCTTTTCTGGCCCCCACCTCTCACTAGCAAGTCCCTCCTGAGCTGCTTGTCCACTTCGTAGTGTCTTGGTAGGCTTTCTCCACACAGGGGTTCCTATGGCACCTGTTTCTCTGTGCTTCTTGACTGTCTCGAGGACATCGTCTCTACCTTCCTGTAGCCAGTTTGAAACTGCCGGGTCTATCTGCATGTTTACTTCTCTCCTCCAACTTTTATTATGCAACACTAAGGCATGCCCAGTTTCCAGCAATAGTACTTTCTTGGTGTTGGTTTTATGCTCAACCTAACTCCATTGGGTTTCTTCGTCACAGTGCCAGGCAGTTCTTTTTTGTTTCCTACTCCTTGGTGTTTACTCGACTCAGTACCAGATAGAAATGTATCTTCAGTAGAGGCACAACACTAATAGATGTAGTACGATTCTTGTTGTGTAGACATTTATTTATTGGCTTCTTGAGTGAGATGAAAAGGGAGTACTTATCCATAAGCGGGGAGTCTCTGCTTGTGAGATCCTGATTTCCGACACCCCTAAGGGGAATATCGCATAGCTGGCTCACCTCCCTAACTCGCATGGAATGGATCCCCCCTTGGGAGAAATTACCTAATCCCACAATTCTTCACAGCAGGCACATGCATCATGTTTCATGTGGGAAAAGGGGTACCTTAACCCAAGATAATTTCCACTTCGTCATGTATCTGTGACTATGCTTGCTTTCTGGAAGGAAGGACTCTCAAGGAGTGAAAGGCACTGTGAAATGCATGCTATTTTAGATGCCAGTCAATGCAGGCTGTATGAGAGAAGGGCTGCCAATTGGAAATCAGGGCAATGCACAAATACATAAACTAGAAGCAAGGTCTGAATAGTCTCAGAGCTTTCAGTGACCACTCTTTCACAGCACCCTCCAGTGGATATGACAGCGGGTGGGGAGTGTCTGAAGTGTCCTCACAGAGTGATCACAACAACAAGATATGTCAGCACTAGCAGCCATCTTTCTGCCGTCCCTCTGAGCCTGACCAAACAACTGTGCCCTGTTTCAGTGTCACATCCAGCATGGCTTTGCTACCACATCCAACTTTGAGTTTGTGGTTGGTGGTGGTGGTCGACTTGTCTGTGTGGCAATATTTGGGCAGTCACAGAGAGACTGATTATAGTGTCATTCTGATAGGCCTTGCTGCTATTGCCATACAGCTGTCAGAAAAGTGTATATGACTTGAAGAGCGACATGCTTCAACAGCATTTTACCCACTTAGAGGTAACTGATTGCTCACTAGACACGAGTATTGGCAAATGTACCAGCAGACTGCCTTTTCTCAGAATCGGAGCTTGAAGGATAGTTCAAAAATGCCATGGGAGTGGCTCTTAATTGTTCAAAAGTGTGAAGAGGCGCATTGGTTGTAGAAGCATCTGGAAGTCACACCACACTGTACAGTTGAAAGCAGGCTGAGCAAATTAGAAATGGGTTTTTCCATCACTCTGTTGAAAACTAATCTCGAGAAAGAGAAATAGAAATTGTGGGAACACCATTGGATAAAAACATTGGAGCAATGTTTGAAGTATAAAACTTTATTCAACATCTGCTTGCCCTAAGCAAATATGGGACAACAGCTGCATATTTGCTAAAATCGCCGAACCCTGAGCACTGTGAAAAATGTTTATGCTTCAGAATAAACTTATGGCCCAATAAAGAAACAAAATGACGCAAAATGGTGTCTATGTCTGATCTATTGTGCCGATATTGCCATCAAGAGAAGGAAACTTTATATCACTTGATAACATCCTGTCATGAATTAAGATCTCGAAGAATCTTATACTTTAAGAGCTATTTTGAAGATCATATAGACACATCTCCGCAATAACTGTGAAATTGTTTGTTCCATGCAAACAAAAAGTCTGTTATTTACGCAGTTGTAAAGTATCTGCTTAGTTTAAACTTAAAGGATGTTTCCCAGAACAAGATAAAATCTGATACAAAGGGACACAGCGTGTTGTAGATTGTAATAGAAATTTAGTTGGGGAAGGTTTTTTATGAGTTAAATACTTGGTTATGAGAAATGGCAACTGTTGATTTCTATTTTTCTTTTTATCATCTGATATTATATTTCGGTGTCATACTAAAAAAAATGTTTTAGTCTCAAATTGTAAATTGAAATTGTAAATATTCCTTTAAAATAATTTTAAATTGTTTTAATGATTTTTTTATGTTGAACGGTTGGTCTATATCCAGCCAAGAAAACATTAAAAAAATGGGTTTTAAGGAGTTGATGCCAGTTAAGTCATAAAAACTATAATCAATGTCGCTGAATGCAATTCTAGGTCAGCAATAGCACATGGTTTCAGACCTGTAACTTGCTGTACTGCTATAATAGCCTTTTATTAGACAACATCAATATATTACTTTCCACCTGATCTAACTTATTGGTAGTGATCACTGGAAGAATGAAAAACACTTGAGTTGGAAATAGACCATTTGGATTATTTCTTTTACAGAATGTTGACAGGCTGGTGATGATTTTGTGTTTGTTAAAGCAACAGTTTGGATGTTTCCAATTTTCTAAAACAACAAGAAATTACATCTTTTATTATTTGTAATTTGTTATTGATGTGGAACTTCAACCCGCCTTTATCTAAGCACTCATTATTCACCAAAGTAATCCAAAAGTGATGCAAAAAAGTAGTCAAAATAGAATGCACCAGTTGCAAGAAAAAACAGCATTATTTAGAAATATTGGCTGGATGAATCAGACATCTCTGAGGAACTTAGCAGAAAACACCCACACTGGTCCGCAATATGTATAGCTAAACCCACAAAATTAACATGTTCTACAAATGCAACAACAAATCTAATTCTAGCATTTCCTTTGGCTACTCATCAGTAAGTCTGTAAAGAACAATATACATTAAGCAATATAATTGCCAGTTTCATTTCTCGTGACCATCAAAATGCCTCCCCTCAAACATAACATAATTGTATTGACAGCACAACATACATTGTTTCATTTGTTTGGCATCCTTCACATTGTAATTGAAGAGAAGGTTTTATTCGAATTGGACAATGACTTTCCAGGCAGTCCAGGTTGTAGCATCCCACCGAGACAAACCGATCATGTAGTGAGCAGAAATCAATGATGTCAAAGATTTGCTACAACTGATGGAATACCACAATCTTTTTCTCCAATTAGGCTTTTGGTCTCTGTCCCTCACACCTGGTCATCCCATGACTTCTCACAATGAATAGCTGCATGAAAAAAACATAACATGACTAAGGCCCTGCTCCTGGAAATTAATTTCTCCTATTTATTCGTTTTACCAAGGCACTTTACTACTGGACCGAATGCCTTAATGTTCAGTGGGGGCTATGTGCTCACATCCTAGTTCTGTTTTTTGGCAATGCTGATGCCTGGGCGTTCTTGCATGTCTCATGGTATCCCTCACAGCCATTATGCATTCATGTGTTTATTATCTGCAAGGTACTTGCGGTCTGGAGTCTCGTTTAAGGCCCCTGAGAACTACTTCCCTTGCAACAATGTACTGGCAACTATTCAGCACACCTCTCCTCACTGACCTTCACCAATAGACTCTTTCTGTCCATAACAAGAGTAAAATCCAACAAATTAAGCAAAATGACCATGGTTCAAAAATGTGTCTTAGCTCATTAAAACCCCAAATCTATAAATGCTTGAAAAGGTGTTGTTCTAACATGGCAGGCCTCTTGCTCGTTAAGGATAATAAGACCTACACTAATAAAACACAATCTATATAATAGGAATAATTTCCAACTGAATAAACATTATCTAACCTTATAAGTGTGTTACAAAAAAAGAATACTATGCAGTGTTTTCAAAAAGAATGCTTTGCTACACATTGCTTTACTGTGCAACAAACAACCTAAAACTCCCTATAGTGTGGCAATACTATTTCTCTTCGAAATATAATGTCACACTACCAAAACCATGTGACAGTTTATGTCAGTACTAGGGCCTAAAACCTTTTCTAAAACAGTTTTCTCAACGTATATTTCGGCACACGTTTGGGACGGAGCACTTGCATCTGTACAGTATGACTGACACATAATGTGTGTACAAGCGTGAAAAATTATTTCCAGATGTTGTGCAGCAGATACTGGAGTACCAAAACAATGTGCATGCTTGCAAACCACATTTAACAATGATAATATAAATATTATAGATAATATCAGGGGTAATGTCCTTCTCTGATGTAAGAGGATCTGAAGAGGATCTGTAATCCATTATTTTGGTGTGTACAATAGCAGGAGCAGGATTTAAGAATAGAACACTAGTAGCATAAATGCTAATAACATAGCAAACTGTTAATGTCGGTCACTACTGAAGTTAGTCCCTAAAGCTGTGACGTAACATCAATGTTTTCTGTAGTGAGGGAGTGATATGGGCACTGCATACTGGTCAAATGGCTGCTCTAAAGGTCTTCTGGGTTCGTTCTAGTCTTCTGCCTGGTGTTTTCTCATGAGGAAAGGGAAATGTATATACAAGTTATAAGAAGAATTCCAATGGTATGAGGGATGTTAAGTCAGCCAAAAATGACAAGGAGAAGTCTGTACTCTATTCTAGGCCTTGCTTGCTCAATACCTGGAAATGTTTCCATCAAGTGCTTAGAATACAGTCTCTTTTGTCATAGGAGCCAGTGTTTTTTAAATTGTTCGGTACAGTTACATTTATTTGATCACATTGTACCTTTACGGTCGTTAACTACAATTGTCATTGAGACAGTCAAACTGTTAAAGAGTAATGAGTATGCGTCTTCAAGGCCACACTTCACTTCACTAGCAACATTGATATTTGTCCTCTCCCATGAAGCAGAGTTTGCACGGCGAGGATATGACTGGTGCCCCGAATACCTAAAGCCATCCGAACATGGGTTCGCTTTGATATAGGGCCCTGAACATTATGATCAGATGGGCACTCATTTTCCCACAATTAGCGACTACTATGCGGTTAACGCATTAGAGGGTAAACCTCTGTTATATTCACTTAAAAATCTTCAGTCATCTTAAACCAGTTAGGGGACAGAGTGGTCCATGATGAAAATGTTTATGATGCTGGTGATGAACTTGATTTTAACTGTTGGCGCTGGTCGTTTTCTTTTCACCTGGTGAATCCGTCAATACAACTGTAAGTAAGCAATTGACATGATTATTTTATTTGAATACCCTGGGCTTCTCCCATCTATTTGTGCAATATGGTTTATTCTCAGTAATGAGCAATTTCAGTATCATGGCCCTACAAGAAACCTGGATAACAGATGAGATAGAGTTTGAAGGAAGATGTACAATGCAAAGGGTAGCTCTGAAAGGGCAAATGGGATGCCCAAGGGGTGGCCTATTAATTAGCACCAAACCATCCCTTAATCTTGCAAAGCTGTAAATTCTGTCTGATCTCATCCTTGCTGGAATTTTAATGTGGTGGTCTTCGTATGGTCAGAAGCACTTGATACTGGTTATAAATGTCTATGATTGTTCGGATACAGATGCACCTCCCAAAACGTGAGCGCACATAGCGTCTGAGATAGTTCATCTAGCAGGGCATTAGGACACCGGCAGGGATGTAATGGTCACATGCCATGAGGACAGTAGCATTGCTGATAGCTTTAGGTTAGTAGTAGAGAGATGGCACAAAATAGCACTAGCACACAGTAGTATATTTTGTGTTTAATAACACGGGCAATTGTTGTATTGTATCTTTTTGCCAGCATTGGGGCACATAACATTGTATTGCTTGCATGCACCGCACCTCGCAGAGTGCTCATCATATTGTTTTTCATATAGCACATTGCCCCACATCTGCGATCGACATGCAGTACACAGCATGGCAGCATATCTACTACACTTCGACTGCACAACATGATTGCAGAAAAATACATGGTGCATGGCACTGCATTCCTGCAGGCATAAAACTTCATAGAACACACACAGCACATTGTGTAGCACACCTGCCCACAATAAAGCTCATGGCACTACATTTTTGGGTTACATGACAGCAGAATAGAAGGTGCGTAGCACATTCAGTCATACATTCACCATCTGGCACAGAACTCACACACACAGCCCATCGCGTTATATTTTTTTCCATGGCAAACATATGCACCTTTTGTTTTTGATATTTTTTAGAAAACCTAGTGTGGAACGCACATCCCTGCATTAGTGTGTTTGGCTATTGGCATACTAGATAGTATGAACAAGAGCTGGCATTTCTGAGTGGGCCTCAGTTAGAGGTATTGAGTTATTATGGTATATCAGGCCATAGTTACAGGCTGAGTGCTCAAGGCAGGTGGGGATGAGATCGTTTCCGGCTTATAATTGCAAAGCAAGCATTTCTCAAGGGACACAGGGTAAGTCCCATACAGCAAATGCTGCCTCATCAGATAAGGAAAGAATACATCATGTTTGCGAAGGCCGCAGTGAGGGGTGGGATTGGTTCTCAGGCAGACACAATGTAAAATGTGCTGAATAATATAGAGAAATTAGCAGAAATTATGATCCAGGAGAAATACTCAACAGTGGACCTGTCACATTTTTTCTAGAAGGCCATTCATTGCAGAGAGGTTACCAAAAGATGGTGTCCCATGATTGACAACATGTATCAAGATAAGGCGCTGCATAGTGAGCAGGAGGTGTGTGCCATGTTGGTTTGCTGCTCATCTGTCTATTTATTTATTTATGTGCACATTTAAAAAGGAAGCGCACAAAGATCATGGGCTTCTAGGCGCTGTTTACAGAAAGGGGGTATGCAGTTGTAGCTGGGCTGCAGGTGAGGAGAGTACACAAGTGGGGCAATGTTAGTTAAAGAGGTAGGTTATAAGGTTCTTCCTGAAGCAGTTGTAGGAGGGTTCGCTTATCAGGTGGTGGGTAGCACAATCCAGAGGGTAGAGGCCCGGATTGGGAACCTGTGGCTCCCCGATTTTTTCCAGAGGAATCTGGGTGTGGTAAGGTGATGTGTGTAAGCTGATCTTACTGGCCTCGCTGAGGTATGCTTCTTGATTTTCTGGGAGAGATAAGGAGGAGCGTCATTCAATAAGCATTGGTGCATGATGGACAAGATCTTAAACTTGATTCTGTCCCTGACCGGGAGCCAGTGGTTGTATTTTCTAGCTTGCAAGATGTGGTCCTGCCTGCCAATGTCTAGGGCTGCCAGAAGTGCATTGTTTTGAATGACACATAGTTTGTGCAGGATTTTTTATTTGCAAGTGCCACACCGGAGAGTGTTACAGTAATCGAGTATGGATCCATGCCACTTCAAGATGGTTCTTGGAGGACAGGAAGGGTTTGCTGGCATTAAAGAGCTTAGTCGCATAGCCCGATGATGCTGCAATGTGTATGACTTGGCGGGTCATGCTTAGTGCGGAGTCCAGGTACACGCCTAGAGTCTTGACAGAGGCAGCAACTGAAATGATATGGCCATCGATGGGAAAGGCTTTGTAGACTTGGTTCAATTTGATAGACTGGATGGTTGGGCCGATAAGGAGGAGCTCCGTTTTTTTGTCATTTAATCAGAGGCTATGTGCGGCCAACCAGGATTGAATGGCTTTGTAGATCAAGGATATTCTGAGATAATCAAAAGTGGGTTCGCTGGTAAGGGGGATAAGAATTTGTGTATCATCTGCATAGTTCTTATATGAGAGGCCAAGGGAATCCAGATGGTCAAACAGCAGCCTAGCGTACGCATTATAAAGTGTAAGGGACATACAAGAGCCTTTGCGTACATCATGGAGGATAGGTGTCGGGTTAGCAGTAGTGTCTTCGGTGAAGACTCAGGAGGTTCTGTTGGCCAAGAAAGAAGCAACCCTTTTGTCACTGTCAGGTGAGAAATGGGCGAAGGAGGTGAGGGTCTGGCAAAGCAGTAGTAGTAGCGAGAGGTTGCTGCAGTCTTTCTGTTGTTGAGCTGATTCTTGAGATCTTGATGCTATTTCAGTCCCATGCTTCGGGCCGAAGCCACATTGCCATGTGCCCAGAATATGGTGAACTTCGAGGAATGCATGCATTTGCAGGTAGACAAATCTGACCATCATTTTCAGAAGGAAGCGGGCAGTTGTTATGGGCTGCTAGTTGGTCAGGAAAGCAGGGCCAATTGCGGGTTTATTGAGTAGAGGGGAGATCCAGAATTCATTCAAGGTGGAGGGGACAGTGCAGGAGCCAAACAAGGAGTTAATGATGGCTGCGAGTTTTGGGTTTGCCTGTGATTATAACGGTAGCAAAGCATGGCAGTGATGGGTGGAGGCTCCTGTCTGCTGCATAGAAATGCCTGTTGTGGTTAGAAGGACTGTTTAGGACAGCAGCGTTACACAGACATAGGATAAGTCAGCACTTTGGAATAGGCTTGGTGCGTGGCAAAAGGGGGATGGTGTCTTATGTGTGCCATTTAGGGATAGTTCGGGCGAGTATCTTAGCTTGGTGGGTAAGCACACAGAAGGGCATTTTCGGGGGTGTCTTGTGATACAGCCTGCAAACAGAGTTGGTACTATGGTATGTAGTAGGGCTATAGGATGCATTTGACTGCAGTGGAGGGCCGTGGAAATGTCCTGCATGTTTAAGTCGTGGTGTTAGCTTTAAAGCGGGTGGCGCGCATTTTCCGGTTGGTAGAGGCGTGGTAATGCAATGCCGCTCAAGGAGCACTGGGAGGAACAATGTAGACATTCAGTTTTGGTCATTAATGCCACATGGAGGAATCTGTGTGAGGATTGTTCTGGCAGTAGAAAGTATGACGTGAGACTGTGTGGAGGGTTTATGAGCCAGCCACACAGAGTCAAGTAGACATGGGAGATGCAGTTGTGAGAGAGGGGGGATAAATGGGGTGGGTGGCAGTAGGTGTGTGAATGTGTACATTTGGCATTTGGCAACATGAAGCATTAAGGAACACACTTGCTTGCAAGCATGATAGGGCACATTAGGTTTACCTTCATCAGTGTATATGGAAGGGAGACTTTGGATAGGAGGTGGATGGCAGCCGTCTGCTGGAGCTTCATCGCTTTGCCTGCTGAGACCTTTGGAGATATCAGTCGAAGGCCTTACTTGCAGGCTTTGTCTGTGTCGGCTTCACCTCCCAGCTTGGCGCTGGGAGCCAAGTAGGGCTGCATGGTAACCAATCAGCATTCAGCAGTTTAGTGGGAGGCTGGGAGCACAGTGGTGTAAACCGCACGGCGGCATCCATCTTCATGTGTTCCAGGATTCCGCAAATTTCAATGATGTTGTGAGGGTGTTTCTTGGCCTGGCTCCCTGGTGGAATGGGGCAAAGTGCAGTCATAGCCTGGCAGAGACATCTGGGTGGGTTTTTGTGGCTCCAGTTGTCTGAGGTATTATAATCCAATTAGAATCAAGCCCTTTATCAAAATATTTCCCTGAGATGGGATTGGTGCATTGTATGCTGACCAAGGTGGGTGAGATCATGTTGGGTGGGAGTGTGGTGTTCTTTTTGTGACAAAATGATAACTGCCAGTAGTTGTTGAACAATGTATAGTTTTTTTTTTGTTGTGGCTGCTGGGAGAGGGAACTGGATCCCTTATTCTGTCCACTGTCCCCTAAGTTAAATTTTCGGCTTTCTTTGGCTCAAGCAGGTCTATAGATTGGCACTGTTAAGAGTTACCTCACTGCTATTTTTGTGTTCAAGAAGTCCCAGGAACAGGGATTGTATTTTGCAGTCCCCGTTGTTATGCAAGAGTTTGTGTAAGCAGTTTCCTCCCTGCCAGTTTGTGGTTCAAACTTAGGATTTGAATTTAGCTTACACATTTCTCATTTGCTGCTCATTTCCCTGAGTGTTGTTTGGAGATGTGGTGAAGTTTGGAGGTTCAGCACATTGTTTTTAGTGGTGCTGTTCTTGAGTGTTGCAGATGGACAGGCATAGTACGAGCCTCCGGTCTTGCCATAGAGTCGATAGGCATCTGTACAGCAAGTACCTGGTAAGGAGTTTAAAGCCTTTTTGGAGTCTGTGGAAATCTGGGTTCACATATGATGACTGACTTCATGGGATGAATAAGTAACTCCTTTATTAAGTTGCCAAGTATTACATCCAGTTCTTAGAGTTTTTATTATTTTTTATTTTATTGTTGTTTTGGCTATAGAAAAATACATTTTTCCAACCTTTCAACATATACATTTTACACATTCTAAAATCAACAAACGTAATATACACATTTCCATAAAAAAACAAAATAAATTGAAACAGATAAGTATTTTCTTACATACATTAAGATAGAGATTAATTTCTCTCCTAGTTCATATAACATCCATCAAAAACCAAAATCCCAAAAATAATTCTATAAGGATGGGTATAATAATAATAAAATAACCATCTGCAAATTCTTGATCTGAGTAAAACAAGAATACTCTGTACAAAAATACCTGATAAAACTTTCTACAGTTTTAGAGCATTTAAGTAGTTAATTGTTGCGTACTGCACTGATTTTTTGTTTGTATGAAATAATGTACCCCAAAGTTGTTCATGCATGACATTGACGTATCCTTCAAAAAAAGGCTTAAATAGTTTACATCTCAGTGCTAACAGATGCACAAAGTCAACCAAGAAATGCCGTAGAGTCTCAGGTTCAATTTGGCAGAACCGGCAATTGGCTTTTTCTTGAAGCAGCATATTGCGTTTATATTGAAGATCTGCCGTAGGGCATAAATGAAGTCTGAAGCGCAAAAACGCCAAGCAATACTGAGAATTAGGTGACACTATAAAGCATCGGTCTGTTTGACCATATTTTTTTAATTCAAAAGGATTCTCTTGAAATGTTTTGTAACGTATGAATTGAGCATATGTTTGATTCCAATCATATTCCCACATTTTTTTCTTAGCTTTACAGGGATTGCTGATCAGCAATTGTGTGGATATATCAGCATCGCTAAGCAATTTGAGCGGTCTGAGCCTCCACATTCTTATGAACTCATCATGCATTTCTTCTGCAACATACACTGCTATCAGTCATGCTAGTCCATTTTGGAAATCACCCATTATGAACTTACAATATAAAGAGCACCATTGCCATTTATATCTACCATGTAAAGATATTAATCCTAGCTCATAACGAATCAATGGTAATGGCTCGGAATTGGGTAGGTGTAATATTTTTTTTCAGTAGGTTCCTTCAATTCTGGCCCAATAGATGTAAGGATGCCTTATTTTTGTTTATGTTCCATATAATAGCACTGGTGTCATTTTCTGTTTATAGTATGCTAGCAGGGGATCTATCGAGAATTTCCAGAATTTTGCTCTAATGATTCTGGCTTACAATATGGCATTATCTAATTTGGCCTGTTTGACTTCCTCATAGGGTAGATCAGCGGGATGATTGTTTATCAAAGTTCCCAAGTATGAATATCTTGTAACCACACTCAAGGCGCTGTTTTGTAGCACCCACGAATATGTGCGATATCTCTGCCTCAGATTTCCAAATTGGATAATCTGTGTTTTGGTCGCATTAATAGATATGCAGTTAGATTGCAGATACTCGTCGAGTGCTTTCAACATAATTTTAAGGCCCTGGGGTGTCTTCAATAGAAGCACCCTGTCATTGGCGTATAAAAGCCAATTTATGGGGGTTCCCTTAAGTCTTGGTGCATCAGTATTCAGGCCCTTGAAACTATGACCTATGTCCGAGATGAAGAAGTTGAATACTGCGGACGCTAAGAGACATTCCTGCTTCAAGTCACAATCTGTTTTGATGTCATTGGATAACAAACCATATCTACGGAGGCGGACTTGGATACTTGTCTCAGAGTGGGCTGAATTATCCACTGCAAAATAGACCAGGGACAGCCCTTATCCAAAAGTTTCTTGAATAGCAACTCTCACGGTACAGCATCGAACGCAGTTCGGAAATCAATAAATACTGCAACAATAGGCTGTTTTCGTTGTTTATGGACATCTATAAGAGAATTGAGGGTAATCAAATTAATTGATGTGCCAAGGCCTGCTACGAAGCCAGTTTTAAATTCATTCCTAAGCTGTCGTGTAGTCAGCCACGCGTTAAATGCAGCTAGCAACAGGCATGCAAACATTTTTCCAGGACAGTCAAAAAGGGTGATAGGTCGATACGATCTTGGGTCAGACCTGGGACCTTTTTTTGATACTGGAACTATTATAGACTTTTTCCATGAACAAGGTATCTGGCCAGTCTGCACTGTGTGTTTAAATATTTTATATAAGACTGCTGCCCATCTGATTGGGTTCTGCTTTATTGTTAAATTGTGTAGTCCATCTGGACCAGCTGCTCGAGATCATCTCAGTTTTGAAATGCAATGTAATATATCATCCATATCAAAGTCAAAATATGAGTTCATTTTTAAGACCGACCAATTCAGCTTAACCTGCGGAAAGGGGGTCCGATAGAGGCCAACATAATATTCAGACCATATTGATTCCGGAATTGGATTGGTTTGCAGAGCATCTTGGGGTGAGAGAATAGCCTTGTTAAGCAAGGACCATTTGCCACCAGTTGATTTGGCCAAAATGTGGGTCATCATTCTCTCGCCGTCGTTTTGATATTGTCTGGATCGCCGTGCACGACACCAATTCTTATAGAGTTGTTTTAGACTCTTTATCAGGTCAATATTCTTTTTCGTTAAATTTGTGGAAAGATGTTGTACATCTTTGTGCAGCTGATTTTTCTATATTTTAAGCTCCAGATCGAATGCATGAGCATGCCTGACATCATACCGGCGTCCATTGGGCCCCCTTCTAGTGAACATTTGCATGGAGTGAATATAACATCCTCCTTCTTTATCATTTGAAGCTCCCAACTCAACTTCTAGTTTAAATCACCCATGAGAATTGTGTAATTTATGTTTTTTATCCATGATCAGGGAGTTAAGAACATCAGAAATATGCAAAAAGAATAGCTCTGCTGGTAATTGTTGTTTACCCCAGTACAAGTTAACAATTACAATTGTGGTAGATGCCTTATGTAATTTTACTATCTGAATATAAGGCGACGGGGAGGTGCATGAGATTATTCGCGGATTCAAGGACTTTTTGACCGCAACCAAGAGACCTGCCATAGGGCGGTGAAAAAAGTTCTTGATTGCAGGGGTCATGATGATATAGTAAGGATCCCAAATGGGTTCATTGACAAGCCAAGTCTCCTGGAGAATGATGATGTCAAAGGCATTGAGTTCCCTATTCGATGTATTTAAGAGATGTCTATGACCACGCGTGTTCCAGGAGATCAATTTGATATGTTTGTCTGTCTTGCATTGTTGTGAATTATATTGGGGGAGATCGGAGTCCACAAATGGAACCTTGTTTGAATGATTGGACTTTGGCATTTTCGTGGTGTTAGGATAGATTCTGGAAGATGGTGTGGGTGTTAATGAAGATGTCCCTTGGGTTATATCTTGTGCTATCACAAAACCTATGTTGTAGAACTCTGCTCTTGCTTGTCACAGAGCATTTAATGTGATCCCTGATCGCATGAATAGTCTTACTTTAGACAAGTCATTGTGATTAATGAATTCCACTAAGTCAATATCTGTACTTGATAGGTCTTGAAGAGTTGATATCTCTGCACAAATATTCAAAATACTCATTCGATTTGTCATATTTGATTAAAGGATATGGGCGACAAGACATCACTAAACAATGACAGTGTAAATAAGCCCCATGAGCATGGGCCTGCCGAACAGATCCCATGGAGTTTGAGCTGTCAGATGTTTTTGTTGTTTTGGGATTTGTCATTGACAGAGTCATATCACCTTGTTTGGCAGTTGGCCCTCTCAATAGGTGAGGTATGTCTGGCATCATTGCAGACGATTGCTGAGTCGTTATCAAGGAACCTAAGGCATCTTTGGATTGCGTGATGTAATGTGCTATAGAGTTTCTAATCTCATCGCGCAGATCCTGCCTATTAGAAATTGTACGTGTGGGATTCTCTTGAGATTTGTCATCCAGGAGTTGTGTGGGAGGATCTTTGACTTTAGTAACCAGGGGTACAATCATTTTTGCTAAATGCTGAGATAAAACCCCTTTGATTTCATTCCGAACTTCTTCTAAAGAGGGACGGATTGGTGAGTTGACTCGTTCCTGATCAGCCTGAAGGAGTGGAGCATTTGCACTTGGTTTTGGATTGGCTTTTAAAGCCAAAGCTTCTTTTTTTGCAGCACAAAGGGTGCAGAGGTTTGCACAAAATGAAGAGCTATTGCCCCCCTAATTTCTGTTCATATTTCTTCTAGTGAGGGGCGAGTTTGCAAATTGACTCCTTGTTCTTGTTGAAGGGGTTGGTTATTGTCTCCTGAGTTTGATTTAGATATCAGAGCCACTAACGTATTTAGGGGCACATGTTCCTGAGGATAAGACACATTTGGATTTTGATTTATATTAGGCTGACTCATTTGCATTGGAATTAATCCCTGCAATTTGGTCGTGTCTGGGACACTCATTGTTATGCATACCTTTTTCATTGGTGGGTTATTTTGAACTTTGCGTTTAGGTAGCATCGCAGGTTTCTTTCTTTTCAATCGGTGATACGTCGCTGACTTTCCCATGAGTGAAAAAGGGTTGTTCAATTTCGGGCTGTGATGTTGAACTGGGGCTTGAGCTTTTTTAAGACAAGGTTGATCCAGTCAATTGGCTGGTTGGAATTATCCATTTCTCTGGCACTATCCCGACTGGAGGTCACTATCGATGTTTTAATTTGGGTGACCTTTTGGACACAGGTCTCAAACCCATGAATTTTGTCCAGGCAAACTGTATTTTTTGTTGTCTTGCCAATGATTGCATGTTCCTCATTTTGAGCATCATGGGTGGTAACGAGGGTGTGTTCATCACATGATACATTGAGCTAATCTCCACAATGATCAGTTTGTGTGTATTGTGTATAGACCCAAGCACGGGACTGAAACAGCTCTTCTTGACCTCAAAACTCAAATTGAGGACCTTAAAGACAACGGTAAACTGTCCCTTCTACTACTACTGGACTTATCCGCTGCTTTCGACTTGGTCAACCACCAAATACTATGTCGGCACCTGAAGTCCGCTGCCCACTTCTCTGACAACGCATCCAACTGGATCAGGTCATTCCTCGACAACAGGCACATGAGAGTTTTCTCACCTACCACATCGGCCGACCCTACACCAGTCCCGTGTGGAGTCCCGCAAGGGTCTTGTGTCTCCCCTACTCTCTATAATGTCTTCACCAAACCATTATTTGATGTGCTTGACTATCTGGGTGTCACCTACACGAACTACGCCAATGACACCCAGATACTCATACCCATTACTGGTGACTACATTGCTGACTCCAAAGCCCTCAATGACATTTACCTTGTCATTCAAGCATGGATGGCCCAGCACGAGCTGTGCCTCAACGATGACAAGACTGAGCTTCTCATTTTAGGCACGCAACAGAGACTTAACAAACTAAGTCCCCTGTTCGGCTCCTTTAACATTGACGGTAATCTAATTAAAGTATCTAAAGATACCAAAACTCTGGGTATCTACTTGGACGCCTCCTTGACTCTCACCCGACAAACCAATGCAGTGGCTGCCGCGTCTGCCTACACCTGCAAATTGATCTCAGCCTGTCGCCCATTCCTTACAGCCCAGAATTGCATTACCCTGGCCAGGACCTTGGTTATGTCCAAACTGGACTATTGTAATGCATTGTACCAAGGCACTAACCAGGGCAATCTTAACAAACTTCAGACTACCCAAAATAATGCCATTAGAGCGGCTGTTAATATCCCTCGATCTGCCCACATGTCAGAAACCAGGAAGAACCTCAACTGGCTCTCAGTCGCCCAAAGGATCTCACTGAAAGCACTCACTCTTACATACAAATGTGTTAACCACCAGGCCCCCTCATATCTAGCCTCTCGATTCACTCAACATATACCAACGCGAGTACTCAGATCTGCACAGTCCCACGGTCTTGCAATCCCTAGATTCAAGCTTCATACAGCTGGGGGAGCCAGCTTCCCAGTCCTGGCAGCCAAGCTTTGGAACACTGTACCACTCACCATCAGAACCTTACCGTCATTTAACCTATTCAAACACAAAGCCAAGCTTTGGCTAGTTACATCTCACTAACAACCGCCCTCTGACTCTGACGGGCCTTCTGGGACCTAGCTCTGCTTTGTTCCGGCACTACTGGTCCGCTTATTGCTCTGTTTTGTAACGTCAATTGTATATTCTGTATATTTTGTTCACAATCTGTTGGTACCAATGTGATGATATGTTATAACTGTAACTTTCTGCCAAGATATGCGCCCGGTTGCCTTTGGGCCTGGTCTGCGCTATATAAATAAATAAACAAACAAACAATACATTCCATCAGGCAGCATTCCATGTCAGTGAAACCCAACTCTCTAGATTCTACCAGGATGCAGGAGAAAGACAAATCCCTACATATTTTCCCCCTAAAAACAACAAAACCATACCCAACTACCAAACACACGGATATAAACACCTCCAAAATAATGTGCATGCATCAACTCACTCAACTGAGACACTCTGCCAAACAACATCTGAAACCTTGAACGTCCTCACCGCCGTGGGACAAATTTAACAACAATGCCCCCTCCCCTTTCTGCTAAGTGAAAAGGAGACATCACCGACCTCATGAAAATACCATTTCCAACCTTTGCACACATTGAGGCACCCAGACCTCTCATCCATGTCCACACTCCAACATTCCACAATAAACAAACACTCAACACCCTCACACCACTTCACTCACCACACCAAGGTGTGCCGCGACACACCATCTCCAACCAGGCTGAGTATCCAATACTTGGGTACCTACTTCACCAAAACTCAATGACCCCAGCCCCCCTCACGTGCCTGTATTGAAAGCATTTTGCATTTATGAAGAGGCTAAGTACTAATAGAGAGATAGAAGGTAGGAGGAGAGGGTTTGAGGTGGGTTAAGTGGTGAGAGAGGAAACAGTAGGTGCTGGGGGGAGAGTGGAAGAGATAGGATTTTAGAGAAGTGTGAAATATGGGGTAGGAGGTGATGGAGCGGATGGGAGGAGGAAGGCGGTTCCAGTGGAAAGGAGCGAGAAGTTGGAAGGAGCGGAAACGGGAGGGAGAACAGGAGGAGGTGGAGTAGAGAGAAAGAAGAGATCCATAGAATGGAGAGAACGAGAAGGAGTATAAAGAGTGAGAAGGGAGGAGAGTTAAAGAGGGGCAAGACCATAGAGGGCTTTGAAGATTAGGCAGGCAAAGTTACATTTGAGCTGGGAGTGAAATGGGAGAAAGCCTAGTGAGTTAAGAGAAGAGGAGATGGAGTTGGGAGACAAGAGGAGGCAGAAGGAGCAAATGGCAGACTGGTAGACAGATTTGAGGGGGGGGCATGTGCAAGGGCCTGTTGGAAGGTTGGCTGGGGTGTGGCCCGTGTGCTGCTCACCTTGCTTGGATCTCCTGGAAACACATCTGCTTCTGTCAGACGTCTGAGCACAAGCCCTGTGCTTCTGCTTGTGCACGCATGCACATGTGTGCACCACCCAACAAAGCCAGGTTTCATTAGTTCTTGCCCCTGTGTCTGCTGGGAAAGGTAGTCTGGAGGCTCATTTTCCTGCAGAAAGGGCATAAAAGCTATTAATAAGGCTGGAAAGTTCCCTGTGTGTGTGTCTTCATGCTGGTTGTCACTGGGCCATGTTTGAGACCTACATCCAAACTCCTCCCACCATCAGTGTGACTATGACAGCCAAAGGGTGCAGGCTACTGTCTACAGCATAAAGTGCTTCAAGCACATATACAGGCAAGAAAAGAACATAAATCACAATTAACATCAGTAAATGGACATATCAATTATGTATTCACCAAAATTGATTGCAGACATGCCATGGAGAAAACCTACTTAATCTCCACCAGGGGTGTTAACACAAGTAGTACAGAAGCAGACAGGCCACAGATATTACGAAAGTCCAATGCCCTTGTGTAAATGGTTGTAAAACCAAACCATCCTTGCGAGCCCATGGATAGGGGAAGCAGGAGTGGCATATGTCAGGACCACAAGCTGCAACCACATACATGAGACAAGCTTGAAGGGCCCAGCTGGAACAGACAGTGGATGCCTTCAAAAGCCACAAAGCACGACACTGTCACATTAATACACAATAGACGAGCAATTTTAAACTATATTAACTAATTAAACTAACTATAAAAATCAAAAATGGCCACATACGACCCGGGGGAGGCACCCAGTAGGGCAGAGGTACAGGGTGGACCTCAACACCCACATGCGATGATGTTGAGACCAAAAAAACAAAAACCTAAATGGGCTCAACGCCTGCACAGCCCGTCGTCCACCTCACCCTCTGGCTCAAAAGGTTGACGTGGCACAGTACCCTGACCACGCCTATGCGCAGCTTGCCCCTCGTCGGCAGCAAGTCTGCGGGATGGGTGAGCCTGGTTCTGTGCGGCGATGATACGTAGGTCAGCATGAAAAACCTTGCATGATATGCGTGCTTCCTCTTGCAAGGTAACACGAGTAACAGTTCTTCATGCATGGCCTGGCTGGACATCTGGTACACCTCCTGGCAAGCACGTAGCTCAGCCGAGATGGTATTCTCCAGCTGCTCCAACCTCTCCTCTGTCCGCTTTCTCTGGGACATCAAGAGCACACCCAGAGTAGCTCGGAGGGAAGCATGGTCTTCCCTCAGGGCCTCCCTGTGTGCCTCTACGTGAGCAGCTATTGCTTGACACAGAGGCACCATTTCAGCCCGGCATTCCGTGTCTGAGGCCGCCAGGCCCAGCCTGAGCTAGCGGGCCATGGATTGTGCCGTCTGCTGCTGGAGATCCACCTGCCTAGCAGGGGGGAGCACGGATTGGGCCACACGCTCCATGCTCTGAGCGATATTATCGATTGCTGCCCCTGTTGTTCGGAATTGCTCCCACTCAGTATACCCTGGTGGTGCGCGGCCGCCGCATTGCTGGGCTTGATACCTGTGGGCCCAAGGAGCTACATCGGTCACCATTAAATTCAGGGATTTGGAAATTGCGTAAGAGGATAAGCCTGAGGTGCTAGAGTTTTGTGCTTTTGGCTCATGTGTTGTTAAGTCACCAATGCAAAATTTGGCGTATGTCAGAAGCCAAAGAGACCGAGCGTTCTCTTCTTTTTTGCAAGCCTCCTATTTTGGATTTAGGCGCCAATTGCGTTTTTTTCTTAGCCTCAACATTCAGAGGTTGTTCATCATGCTCATTATTGATATTGGACAGCATTCCTGTTTTCAAAGTATAAGGACCAGTAGCCCTACCAAATTATAATAACAAATAAATATAAATAGCAGGTAAATCAGTATAAAATATGCAATAATGTTATATAATAAAATAAAACAAAACACAACAGGCAACTGCAATCAAGAGAAAAATGGGAGAGGGAAAATAAAAAAAACAAGGTGCTAATGTAAATTTAAACATATGATTCTGACTCCCTTCTGGTTAGGGCTCACTGTTTGCCAGAAGTGAGATGGATAAATGTTCAATTCCCTATATTATCAGTTGAGCCAGCGCCCACGCCGCGCACCGTGAACTGTAAACAGTACTTTCAAGTATTTCACGGTGCACGCAAGTGCCCTGGCTGATGGGTATTTGAAGGGTGGAAAGGCACAGCAGAGTCCAGGGGGCGGGGCCACCAGTTGAGTGAGTTTCTTAAAGGGCCCACTGTAGTTCAGTGTCACAGCTTAAACAGTCCTCCTGTGGGTGATTTGTCCGCACAGCACCAGCAACGTTCAAAAAGGGACGATCCAGCCGGCAGTGAAAGTACGTACGAGCGGAGCCCAGCGCCAGTAAACAGTACTTTCAAGTACTCCACGGTTCTTAGAGTCATATTTGTCAGATGGTAAGTTCCAGTTCACAGTGGTAAACACCAGCATCCTCTCTCTCAGTGGGCTACATCTCAACTGACTCTACTAGAACCTTAGTCATATCAGGGTTATCCCTCTCCTAAAAAAAACAAATCTGGACCCTGAAACACCAACTAACTACAGACCTATTACCACTGTACCATTCCTACTTAAAATACTTGACAGAGCAGCATACCTGCAGATTCAGAACTACTTAGAAACTAATAACCTCCTCGGCTCAAGACAGTCTGGCTTCAGACCCAAGCACGGGACTGAAACAGCTCTTCTTGACCTCAAAACTCAAATTGAGGACCTTAAAGACAACGGTAAACTGTCCCTTCTACTACTACTGGACTTATCCGCTGCTTTCGACTTGGTCAACCACCAAATACTATGTCGGCACCTGAAGTCCGCTGCCCACTTCTCTGACAACGCATCCAACTGGATCAGGTCATTCCTCGACAACAGGCACATGAGAGTTTTCTCACCTACCACATCGGCCGACCCTACACCAGTCCCGTGTGGAGTCCCGCAAGGGTCTTGTGTCTCCCCTACTCTCTATAATGTCTTCACCAAACCATTATTTGATGTGCTTGACTATCTGGGTGTCACCTACACGAACTACGCCAATGACACCCAGATACTCATACCCATTACTGGTGACTACATTGCTGACTCCAAAGCCCTCAATGACATTTACCTTGTCATTCAAGCATGGATGGCCCAGCACGAGCTGTGCCTCAACGATGACAAGACTGAGCTTCTCATTTTAGGCACGCAACAGAGACTTAACAAACTAAGTCCCCTGTTCGGCTCCTTTAACATTGACGGTAATCTAATTAAAGTATCTAAAGATACCAAAACTCTGGGTATCTACTTGGACGCCTCCTTGACTCTCACCCGACAAACCAATGCAGTGGCTGCCGCGTCTGCCTACACCTGCAAATTGATCTCAGCCTGTCGCCCATTCCTTACAGCCCAGAATTGCATTACCCTGGCCAGGACCTTGGTTATGTCCAAACTGGACTATTGTAATGCATTGTACCAAGGCACTAACCAGGGCAATCTTAACAAACTTCAGACTACCCAAAATAATGCCATTAGAGCGGCTGTTAATATCCCTCGATCTGCCCACATGTCAGAAACCAGGAAGAACCTCAACTGGCTCTCAGTCGCCCAAAGGATCTCACTGAAAGCACTCACTCTTACATACAAATGTGTTAACCACCAGGCCCCCTCATATCTAGCCTCTCGATTCACTCAACATATACCAACGCGAGTACTCAGATCTGCACAGTCCCACGGTCTTGCAATCCCTAGATTCAAGCTTCATACAGCTGGGGGAGCCAGCTTCCCAGTCCTGGCAGCCAAGCTTTGGAACACTGTACCACTCACCATCAGAACCTTACCGTCATTTAACCTATTCAAACACAAAGCCAAGCTTTGGCTAGTTACATCTCACTAACAACCGCCCTCTGACTCTGACGGGCCTTCTGGGACCTAGCTCTGCTTTGTTCCGGCACTACTGGTCCGCTTATTGCTCTGTTTTGTAACGTCAATTGTATATTCTGTATATTTTGTTCACAATCTGTTGGTACCAATGTGATGATATGTTATAACTGTAACTTTCTGCCAAGATATGCGCCCGGTTGCCTTTGGGCCTGGTCTGCGCTATATAAATAAATAAACAAACAAACAATACATTCCATCAGGCAGCATTCCATGTCAGTGAAACCCAACTCTCTAGATTCTACCAGGATGCAGGAGAAAGACAAATCCCTACATATTTTCCCCCTAAAAACAACAAAACCATACCCAACTACCAAACACACGGATATAAACACCTCCAAAATAATGTGCATGCATCAACTCACTCAACTGAGACACTCTGCCAAACAACATCTGAAACCTTGAACGTCCTCACCGCCGTGGGACAAATTTAACAACAATGCCCCCTCCCCTTTCTGCTAAGTGAAAAGGAGACATCACCGACCTCATGAAAATACCATTTCCAACCTTTGCACACATTGAGGCACCCAGACCTCTCATCCATGTCCACACTCCAACATTCCACAATAAACAAACACTCAACACCCTCACACCACTTCACTCACCACACCAAGGTGTGCCGCGACACACCATCTCCAACCAGGCTGAGTATCCAATACTTGGGTACCTACTTCACCAAAACTCAATGACCCCAGCCCCCCTCACGTGCCTGTATTGAAAGCATTTTGCATTTATGAAGAGGCTAAGTACTAATAGAGAGATAGAAGGTAGGAGGAGAGGGTTTGAGGTGGGTTAAGTGGTGAGAGAGGAAACAGTAGGTGCTGGGGGGAGAGTGGAAGAGATAGGATTTTAGAGAAGTGTGAAATATGGGGTAGGAGGTGATGGAGCGGATGGGAGGAGGAAGGCGGTTCCAGTGGAAAGGAGCGAGAAGTTGGAAGGAGCGGAAACGGGAGGGAGAACAGGAGGAGGTGGAGTAGAGAGAAAGAAGAGATCCATAGAATGGAGAGAACGAGAAGGAGTATAAAGAGTGAGAAGGGAGGAGAGTTAAAGAGGGGCAAGACCATAGAGGGCTTTGAAGATTAGGCAGGCAAAGTTACATTTGAGCTGGGAGTGAAATGGGAGAAAGCCTAGTGAGTTAAGAGAAGAGGAGATGGAGTTGGGAGACAAGAGGAGGCAGAAGGAGCAAATGGCAGACTGGTAGACAGATTTGAGGGGGGGGCATGTGCAAGGGCCTGTTGGAAGGTTGGCTGGGGTGTGGCCCGTGTGCTGCTCACCTTGCTTGGATCTCCTGGAAACACATCTGCTTCTGTCAGACGTCTGAGCACAAGCCCTGTGCTTCTGTTTGTGCACGCATGCAAATGTGTGCACCACCCAACAAAGCCAGGTTTCAGTAGTTCTTGCCCCTGTGTCTGCTGGGAAAGGTAGTCTGGAGGTTCATTTTCCTGCAGAAAGGGCATAAAAGCTATTAATAAGGCTGGAAAGTTCCCTGTGTGTGTGTCTTCATGCTGGTTGTCACTGGGCCATGTTTGAGACCTACATCCAAACTCCTCCCACCATCAGTGTGACTATGACAGCCAAAGGGTGCAGGCTACTGTCTACAGCATAAAGTGCTTCAAGCACATATACAGGCAAGAAAAGAACATAAATCACAATCAACATCAGTAAATGGACATATCAATTATGTACTCACCAAAATTGATTGCAGACATGCCATGGAGAAAACCTACTTAATCTCCACCAGGGGTGTTAACACAAGTAGTACAGAAGCAGACAGGCCACAGATATTACGAAAGTCCAATGCCCTTGTGTAAATGGTTGTAAAACCAAACCATCCTTGCGAGCCCATGGATAGGGGAAGCAGGAGTGGCATATGTCAGGACCACAAGCTGCAACCACATACATGAGACAAGCTTGAAGGGCCCAGCTGGAACAGACAGTGGATGCCTTCAAAAGCCACAAAGCACGACACTGTCACATTAATACACAATAGACGAGCAATTTTAAACTATATTAACTAATTAAACTAACTATAAAAATCAAAAATGGCCACATACGACCCGGGGGAGGCACCCAGTAGGGCAGAGGTACAGGGTGGACCTCAACACCCACATGCGATGAGGTTGAGACCAAAAAAACAAAAACCTAAATGGGCTCAACGCCTGCACAGCCCGTCGTCCACCTCACCCTCTGGCTCAAAAGGTTGACGTGGCACAGTACCCTGACCACGCCTATGCGCAGCTTGCCCCTCGTCGGCAGCAAGTCTGCGGGATGGGTGAGCCTGGTTCTGTGCGGCGATGATACGTAGGTCAGCATGAAAAACCTTGCATGATATGCGTGCTTCCTCTTGCAAGGTAACACGTGTAACAGTTCTTCATGCATGGCCTGGCTGGACATCTGGTACACCTCCTGGCAAGCACGTAGCTCAGCCGAGATGGTATTCTCCAGCTGCTCCAACCTCTCCTCTGTCCGCTTCCTCTGGGACATCAAGAGCACACCCAGAGTAGCTCGGAGGGAAGCATGGTCTTCCCTCAGGGCCTCCCTGTGTGCCTCTACGTGAGCAGCTATTGCTTGACACAGAGGCACCATTTCAGCCCGGCATTCCGTGTCTGAGGCCGCCAGGCCCAGCCTGAGCTAGCGGGCCATGGATTGTGCCGTCTGCTGCTGGAGATCCACCTGCCTAGCAGGGGGGAGCACGGATTGGGCCACACGCTCCATGCTCTGAGCGATATTATCGATTGCTGCCCCTGTTGTTCGGAATTGCTCCCACTCAGTATACCCTGGTGGTGCGCGGCCGCCGCATTGCTGGGCTTGATACCTGTGGGCCCAAGGAGCTACATCGGTCACCATTAAATTCAGGGATTTGGAAATTGCGTAAGAGGATAAGCCTGAGGTGCTAGAGTTTTGTGCTTTTGGCTCATGTGTTGTTAAGTCACCAATGCAAAATTTGGCGTATGTCAGAAGCCAAAGAGACCGAGCGTTCTCTTCTTTTTTGCAAGCCTCCTATTTTGGATTTAGGCGCCAATTGCGTTTTTTTCTTAGCCTCAACATTCAGAGGTTGTTCATCATGCTCATTATTGATATTGGACAGCATTCCTGTTTTCAAAGTATAAGGACCAGTAGCCCTACCAAATTATAATAACAAATAAATATAAATAGCAGGTAAATCAGTATAAAATATGCAATAATGTTATATAATAAAATAAAACAAAACACAACAGGCAACTGCAATCAAGAGAAAAATGGGAGAGGGAAAATAAAAAAAACAAGGTGCTAATGTAAATTTAAACATATGATTCTGACTCCCTTCTGGTTAGGGCTCACTGTTTGCCAGAAGTGAGATGGATAAATGTTCAATTCCCTATATTATCAGTTGAGCCAGCGCCCACGCCGCGCACCGTGAACTGTAAACAGTACTTTCAAGTATTTCACGGTGCACGCAAGTGCCCTGGCTGATGGGTATTTGAAGGGTGGAAAGGCACAGCAGAGTCCAGGGGGCGGGGCCACCAGTTGAGTGAGTTTCTTAAAGGGCCCACTGTAGTTCAGTGTCACAGCTTAAACAGTCCTCCTGTGGGTGATTTGTCCGCACAGCACCAGCAACGTTCAAAAAGGGACGATCCAGCCGGCAGTGAAAGTACGTACGAGCGGAGCCCAGCGCCAGTAAACAGTACTTTCAAGTACTCCACGGTTCTTAGAGTCATATTTGTCAGATGGTAAGTTCCAGTTCACAGTGGTAAACACCAGCATCCTCTCTCTCAGTGGGCTACATCTCAACTGACTCTACTAGAACCTTAGTCATATCAGGGTTATCCCTCTCCTAAAAAAAACAAATCTGGACCCTGAAACACCAACTAACTACAGACCTATTACCACTGTACCATTCCTACTTAAAATACTTGACAGAGCAGCATACCTGCAGATTCAGAACTACTTAGAAACTAATAACCTCCTCGGCTCAAGACAGTGTGGCTTCAGACCCAAGCACGGGACTGAAACAGCTCTTCTTGACCTCAAAACTCAAATTGAGGACCTTAAAGACAACGGTAAACTGTCCCTTCTACTACTACTGGACTTATCCGCTGCTTTCGACTTGGTCAACCACCAAATACTATGTCGGCACCTGAAGTCCGCTGCCCACTTCTCTGACAACGCATCCAACTGGATCAGGTCATTCCTCGACAACAGGCACATGAGAGTTTTCTCACCTACCACATCGGCCGACCCTACACCAGTCCCGTGTGGAGTCCCGCAAGGGTCTTGTGTCTCCCCTACTCTCTATAATGTCTTCACCAAACCATTATTTGATGTGCTTGACTATCTGGGTGTCACCTACACGAACTACGCCAATGACACCCAGATACTCATACCCATTACTGGTGACTACATTGCTGACTCCAAAGCCCTCAATGACATTTACCTTGTCATTCAAGCATGGATGGCCCAGCACGAGCTGTGCCTCAACGATGACAAGACTGAGCTTCTCATTTTAGGCACGCAACAGAGACTTAACAAACTAAGTCCCCTGTTCGGCTCCTTTAACATTGACGGTAATCTAATTAAAGTATCTAAAGATACCAAAACTCTGGGTATCTACTTGGACGCCTCCTTGACTCTCACCCGACAAACCAATGCAGTGGCTGCCGCGTCTGCCTACACCTGCAAATTGATCTCAGCCTGTCGCCCATTCCTTACAGCCCAGAATTGCATTACCCTGGCCAGGACCTTGGTTATGTCCAAACTGGACTATTGTAATGCATTGTACCAATGCACTAACCAGGGCAATCTTAACAAACTTCAGACTACCCAAAATAATGCCATTAGAGCGGCTGTTAATATCCCTCGATCTGCCCACATGTCAGAAACCAGGAAGAACCTCAACTGGCTCTCAGTCGCCCAAAGGATCTCACTGAAAGCACTCACTCTTACATACAAATGTGTTAACCACCAGGCCCCCTCATATCTAGCCTCTCGATTCACTCAACATATACCAACGCGAGTACTCAGATCTGCACAGTCCCACGGTCTTGCAATCCCTAGATTCAAGCTTCATACAGCTGGGGGAGCCAGCTTCCCAGTCCTGGCAGCCAAGCTTTGGAACACTGTACCACTCACCATCAGAACCTTACCGTCATTTAACCTATTCAAACACAAAGCCAAGCTTTGGCTAGTTACATCTCACTAACAACCGCCCTCTGACTCTGACGGGCCTTCTGGGACCTAGCTCTGCTTTGTTCCGGCACTACTGGTCCGCTTATTGCTCTGTTTTGTAACGTCAATTGTATATTCTGTATATTTTGTTCACAATCTGTTGGTACCAATGTGATGATATGTTATAACTGTAACTTTCTGCCAAGATATGCGCCCGGTTGCCTTTGGGCCTGGTCTGCGCTATATAAATAAATAAACAAACAAACAATACATTCCATCAGGCAGCATTCCATGTCAGTGAAACCCAACTCTCTAGATTCTACCAGGATGCAGGAGAAAGACAAATCCCTACATATTTTCCCCCTAAAAACAACAAAACCATACCCAACTACCAAACACACGGATATAAACACCTCCAAAATAATGTGCATGCATCAACTCACTCAACTGAGACACTCTGCCAAACAACATCTGAAACCTTGAACGTCCTCACCGCCGTGGGGCAAATTTAACAACAATGCCCCCTCCCCTTTCTGCTAAGTGAAAAGGAGACATCACCGACCTCATGAAAATACCATTTCCAACCTTTGCACACATTGAGGCACCCAGACCTCTCATCCATGTCCACACTCCAATATTCCACAATAAACAAACACTCAACACCCTCACACCACTTCACTCACCACACCAAGGTGTGCCGCGACACACCATCTCCAACCAGGCTGAGTATCCAATACTTGGGTACCTACTTCACCAAAACTCAATGACCCCAGCCCCCCTCACGTGCCTGTATTGAAAGCATTTTGCATTTATGAAGAGGCTAAGTACTAATAGAGAGATAGAAGGTAGGAGGAGAGGGTTTGAGGTGGGTTAAGTGGTGAGAGAGGAAACAGTAGGTGCTGGGGGGAGAGTGGAAGAGATAGGATTTTAGAGAAGTGTGAAATATGGGGTAGGAGGTGATGGAGCGGATGGGAGGAGGAAGGCGGTTCCAGTGGAAAGGAGCGAGAAGTTGGAAGGAGCGGAAACGGGAGGGAGAACAGGAGGAGGTGGAGTAGAGAGAAAGAAGAGATCCATAGAATGGAGAGAACGAGAAGGAGTATAAAGAGTGAGAAGGGAGGAGAGTTAAAGAGGGGCAAGACCATAGAGGGCTTTGAAGATTAGGCAGGCAAAGTTACATTTGAGCTGGGAGTGAAATGGGAGAAAGCCTAGTGAGTTAAGAGAAGAGGAGATGGAGTTGGGAGACAAGAGGAGGCAGAAGGAGCAAATGGCAGACTGGTAGACAGATTTGAGGGGGGGGGGGCATGTGCAAGGGCCTGTTGGAAGGTTGGCTGGGGTGTGGCCCGTGTGCTGCTCACCTTGCTTGGATCTCCTGGAAACACATCTGCTTCTGTCAGACGTCTGAGCACAAGCCCTGTGCTTCTGCTTGTGCACGCATGCACATGTGTGCACCACCCAACAAAGCCAGGTTTCAGTAGTTCTTGCCCCTGTGTCTGCTGGGAAAGGTAGTCTGGAGGCTCATTTTCCTGCAGAAAGGGCATAAAAGCTATTAATAAGGCTGGAATGTTCCCTGTGTGTGTGTCTTCATGCTGGTTGTCACTGGGCCATGTTTGAGACCTACATCCAAACTCCTCCCACCATCAGTGTGACTATGACAGCCAAAGGGTGCAGGCTACTGTCTACAGCATAAAGTGCTTCAAGCACATATACAGGCAAGAAAAGAACATAAATCACAATCAACATCAGTAAATGGACATATCAATTATGTACTCACCAAAATTGATTGCAGACATGCCATGGAGAAAACCTACTTAATCTCCACCAGGGGTGTTAACACAAGTAGTACAGAAGCAGACAGGCCACAGATATTACGAAAGTCCAATGCCCTTGTGTAAATGGTTGTAAAACCAAACCATCCTTGCGAGCCCATGGATAGGGGAAGCAGGAGTGGCATATGTCAGGACCACAAGCTGCAACCACATACATGAGACAAGCTTGAAGGGCCCAGCTGGAACAGACAGTGGATGCCTTCAAAAGCCACAAAGCACGACACTGTCACATTAATACACAATAGACGAGCAATTTTAAACTATATTAACTAATTAAACTAACTATAAAAATCAAAAATGGCCACATACGACCCGGGGGAGGCACCCAGTAGGGCAGAGGTACAGGGTGGACCTCAACACCCACATGCGATGAGGTTGAGACCAAAAAAACAAAAACCTAAATGGGCTCAACGCCTGCACAGCCCGTCGTCCACCTCACCCTCTGGCTCAAAAGGTTGACGTGGCACAGTACCCTGACCACACCTATGCGCAGCTTGCCCCTCGTCGGCAGCAAGTCTGCGGGATGGGTGAGCCTGGTTCTGTGCGGCGATGATACGTAGGTCAGCATGAAAAACCTTGCATGATATGCGTGCTTCCTCTTGCAAGGTAACACGTGTAACAGTTCTTCATGCATGGCCTGGCTGGACATCTGGTACACCTCCTGGCAAGCACGTAGCTCAGCCGAGATGGTATTCTCCAGCTGCTCCAACCTCTCCTCTGTCCGCTTCCTCTGGGACATCAAGAGCACACCCAGAGTAGCTCGGAGGGAAGCATGGTCTTCCCTCAGGTCCTCCCTGTGTGCCTCTACGTGAGCAGCTATTGCTTGACACAGAGGCACCATTTCAGCCCGGCATTCCGTGTCTGAGGCCGCCAGGCCCAGCCTGAGCTAGCGGGCCATGGATTGTGCCGTCTGCTGCTGGAGATCCACCTGCCTAGCAGGGGGGAGCACGGATTGGGCCACACGCTCCATGCTCTGAGCGATATTATCGATTGCTGCCCCTGTTGTTCGGAATTGCTCCCACTCAGTATACCCTGGTGGTGCGCGGCCGCCGCATTGCTGGGCTTGATACCTGTGGGCCCAAGGAGCTACATCGGTCACCATTAAATTCAGGGATTTGGAAATTGCGTAAGAGGATAAGCCTGAGGTGCTAGAGTTTTGTGCTTTTGGCTCATGTGTTGTTAAGTCACCAATGCAAAATTTGGCGTATGTCAGAAGCCAAAGAGACCGAGCGTTCTCTTCTTTTTTGCAAGCCTCCTATTTTGGATTTAGGCGCCAATTGCGTTTTTTTCTTAGCCTCAACATTCAGAGGTTGTTCATCATGCTCATTATTGATATTGGACAGCATTCCTGTTTTCAAAGTATAAGGACCAGTAGCCCTACCAAATTATAATAACAAATAAATATAAATAGCAGGTAAATCAGTATAAAATATGCAATAATGTTATATAATAAAATAAAACAAAACACAACAGGCAACTGCAATCAAGAGAAAAATGGGAGAGGGAAAATAAAAAAAACAAGGTGCTAATGTAAATTTAAACATATGATTCTGACTCCCTTCTGGTTAGGGCTCACTGTTTGCCAGAAGTGAGATGGATAAATGTTCAATTCCCTATATTATCAGTTGAGCCAGCGCCCACGCCGCGCACCGTGAACTGTAAACAGTACTTTCAAGTATTTCACGGTGCACGCAAGTGCCCTGGCTGATGGGTATTTGAAGGGTGGAAAGGCACAGCAGAGTCCAGGGGGCGGGGCCACCAGTTGAGTGAGTTTCTTAAAGGGCCCACTGTAGTTCAGTGTCACAGCTTAAACAGTCCTCCTGTGGGTGATTTGTCCGCACAGCACCAGCAACGTTCAAAAAGGGACGATCCAGCCGGCAGTGAAAGTACGTACGAGCGGAGCCCAGCGCCAGTAAACAGTACTTTCAAGTACTCCACGGTTCTTAGAGTCATATTTGTCAGATGGTAAGTTCCAGTTCACAGTGGTAAACACCAGCATCCTCTCTCTCAGTGGGCTACATCTCAACTGACTCTACTAGAACCTTAGTCATATCAGGGTTATCCCTCTCCTAAAAAAAACAAATCTGGACCCTGAAACACCAACTAACTACAGACCTATTACCACTGTACCATTCCTACTTAAAATACTTGACAGAGCAGCATACCTGCAGATTCAGAACTACTTAGAAACTAATAACCTCCTCGGCTCAAGACAGTGTGGCTTCAGACCCAAGCACGGGACTGAAACAGCTCTTCTTGACCTCAAAACTCAAATTGAGGACCTTAAAGACAACGGTAAACTGTCCCTTCTACTACTACTGGACTTATCCGCTGCTTTCGACTTGGTCAACCACCAAATACTATGTCGGCACCTGAAGTCCGCTGCCCACTTCTCTGACAACGCATCCAACTGGATCAGGTCATTCCTCGACAACAGGCACATGAGAGTTTTCTCACCTACCACATCGGCCGACCCTACACCAGTCCCGTGTGGAGTCCCGCAAGGGTCTTGTGTCTCCCCTACTCTCTATAATGTCTTCACCAAACCATTATTTGATGTGCTTGACTATCTGGGTGTCACCTACACGAACTACGCCAATGACACCCAGATACTCATACCCATTACTGGTGACTACATTGCTGACTCCAAAGCCCTCAATGACATTTACCTTGTCATTCAAGCATGGATGGCCCAGCACGAGCTGTGCCTCAACGATGACAAGACTGAGCTTCTCATTTTAGGCACGCAACAGAGACTTAACAAACTAAGTCCCCTGTTCGGCTCCTTTAACATTGACGGTAATCTAATTAAAGTATCTAAAGATACCAAAACTCTGGGTATCTACTTGGACGCCTCCTTGACTCTCACCCGACAAACCAATGCAGTGGCTGCCGCGTCTGCCTACACCTGCAAATTGATCTCAGCCTGTCGCCCATTCCTTACAGCCCAGAATTGCATTACCCTGGCCAGGACCTTGGTTATGTCCAAACTGGACTATTGTAATGCATTGTACCAAGGCACTAACCAGGGCAATCTTAACAAACTTCAGACTACCCAAAATAATGCCATTAGAGCAGCTGTTAATATCCCTCGATCTGCCCACATGTCAGAAACCAGGAAGAACCTCAACTGGCTCTCAGTCGCCCAAAGGATCTCACTGAAAGCACTCACTCTTACATACAAATGTGTTAACCACCAGGCCCCCTCATATCTAGCCTCTCGATTCACTCAACATATACCAACGCGAGTACTCAGATCTGCACAGTCCCACGGTCTTGCAATCCCTAGATTCAAGCTTCATACAGCTGGGGGAGCCAGCTTCCCAGTCCTGGCAGCCAAGCTTTGGAACACTGTACCACTCACCATCAGAACCTTACCGTCATTTAACCTATTCAAACACAAAGCCAAGCTTTGGCTAGTTACATCTCACTAACAACCGCCCTCTGACTCTGACGGGCCTTCTGGGACCTAGCTCTGCTTTGTTCCGGCACTACTGGTCCGCTTATTGCTCTGTTTTGTAACGTCAATTGTATATTCTGTATATTTTGTTCACAATCTGTTGGTACCAATGTGATGATATGTTATAACTGTAACTTTCTGCCAAGATATGCGCCCGGTTGCCTTTGGGCCTGGTCTGCGCTATATAAATAAATAAACAAACAAACAATACATTCCATCAGGCAGCATTCCATGTCAGTGAAACCCAACTCTCTAGATTCTACCAGGATGCAGGAGAAAGACAAATCCCTACATATTTTCCCCCTAAAAACAACAAAACCATACCCAACTACCAAACACACGGATATAAACACCTCCAAAATAATGTGCATGCATCAACTCACTCAACTGAGACACTCTGCCAAACAACATCTGAAACCTTGAACGTCCTCACCGCCGTGGGACAAATTTAACAACAATGCCCCCTCCCCTTTCTGCTAAGTGAAAAGGAGACATCACCGACCTCATGAAAATACCATTTCCAACCTTTGCACACATTGAGGCACCCAGACCTCTCATCCATGTCCACACTCCAACATTCCACAATAAACAAACACTCAACACCCTCACACCACTTCACTCACCACACCAAGGTGTGCCGCGACACACCATCTCCAACCAGGCTGAGTATCCAATACTTGGGTACCTACTTCACCAAAACTCAATGACCCCAGCCCCCCTCACGTGCCTGTATTGAAAGCATTTTGCATTTATGAAGAGGCTAAGTACTAATAGAGAGATAGAAGGTAGGAGGAGAGGGTTTGAGGTGGGTTAAGTGGTGAGAGAGGAAACAGTAGGTGCTGGGGGGAGAGTGGAAGAGATAGGATTTTAGAGAAGTGTGAAATATGGGGTAGGAGGTGATGGAGCGGATGGGAGGAGGAAGGCGGTTCCAGTGGAAAGGAGCGAGAAGTTGGAAGGAGCGGAAACGGGAGGGAGAACAGGAGGAGGTGGAGTAGAGAGAAAGAAGAGATCCATAGAATGGAGAGAACGAGAAGGAGTATAAAGAGTGAGAAGGGAGGAGAGTTAAAGAGGGGCAAGACCATAGAGGGCTTTGAAGATTAGGCAGGCAAAGTTACATTTGAGCTGGGAGTGAAATGGGAGAAAGCCTAGTGAGTTAAGAGAAGAGGAGATGGAGTTGGGAGACAAGAGGAGGCAGAAGGAGCAAATGGCAGACTGGTAGACAGATTTGAGGGGGGGGCATGTGCAAGGGCCTGTTGGAAGGTTGGCTGGGGTGTGGCCCGTGTGCTGCTCACCTTGCTTGGATCTCCTGGAAACACATCTGCTTCTGTCAGACGTCTGAGCACAAGCCCTGTGCTTCTGCTTGTGCACGCATGCACATGTGTGCACCACCCAACAAAGCCAGGTTTCAGTAGTTCTTGCCCCTGTGTCTGCTGGGAAAGGTAGTCTGGAGGCTCATTTTCCTGCAGAAAGGGCATAAAAGCTATTAATAAGGCTGGAAAGTTCCCTGTGTGTGTGTCTTCATGCTGGTTGTCACTGGGCCATGTTTGAGACCTACATCCAAACTCCTCCCACCATCAGTGTGACTATGACAGCCAAAGGGTGCATGCTACTGTCTACAGCATAAAGTGCTTCAAGCACATATACAGGCAAGAAAAGAACATAAATCACAATCAACATCAGTAAATGGACATATCAATTATGTACTCACCAAAATTGATTGCAGACATGCCATGGAGAAAACCTACTTAATCTCCACCAGGGGTGTTAACACAAGTAGTACAGAAGCAGACAGGCCACAGATATTACGAAAGTCCAATGCCCTTGTGTAAATGGTTGTAAAACCAAACCATCCTTGCGAGCCCATGGATAGGGGAAGCAGGAGTGGCATATGTCAGGACCACAAGCTGCAACCACATACATGAGACAAGCTTGAAGGGCCCAGCTGGAACAGACAGTGGATGCCTTCAAAAGCCACAAAGCACGACACTGTCACATTAATACACAATAGACGAGCAATTTTAAACTATATTAACTAATTAAACTAACTATAAAAATCAAAAATGGCCACATACGACCCGGGGGAGGCACCCAGTAGGGCAGAGGTACAGGGTGGACCTCAACACCCACATGCGATGATGTTGAGACCAAAAAAACAAAAACCTAAATGGGCTCAACGCCTGCACAGCCCGTCGTCCACCTCACCCTCTGGCTCAAAAGGTTGACGTGGCACAGTACCCTGACCACGCCTATGCGCAGCTTGCCCCTCGTCGGCAGCAAGTCTGCGGGATGGGTGAGCCTGGTTCTGTGCGGCGATGATACGTAGGTCAGCATGAAAAACCTTGCATGATATGCGTGCTTCCTCTTGCAAGGTAACACGTGTAACAGTTCTTCATGCATGGCCTGGCTGGACATCTGGTACACCTCCTGGCAAGCACGTAGCTCAGCCGAGATGGTATTCTCCAGCTGCTCCAACCTCTCCTCTGTCCGCTTCCTCTGGGACATCAAGAGCACACCCAGAGTAGCTCGGAGGGAAGCATGGTCTTCCCTCAGGGCCTCCCTGTGTGCCTCTACGTGAGCAGCTATTGCTTGACACAGAGGCACCATTTCAGCCCGGCATTCCGTGTCTGAGGCCGCCAGGCCCAGCCTGAGCTAGCGGGCCATGGATTGTGCCGTCTGCTGCTGGAGATCCACCTGCCTAGCAGGGGGGAGCACGGATTGGGCCACACGCTCCATGCTCTGAGCGATATTATCGATTGCTGCCCCTGTTGTTCGGAATTGCTCCCACTCAGTATACCCTGGTGGTGCGCGGCCGCCGCATTGCTGGGCTTGATACCTGTGGGCCCAAGGAGCTACATCGGTCACCATTAAATTCAGGGATTTGGAAATTGCGTAAGAGGATAAGCCTGAGGTGCTAGAGTTTTGTGCTTTTGGCTCATGTGTTGTTAAGTCACCAATGCAAAATTTGGCGTATGTCAGAAGCCAAAGAGACCGAGCGTTCTCTTCTTTTTTGCAAGCCTCCTATTTTGGATTTAGGCGCCAATTGCGTTTTTTTCTTAGCCTCAACATTCAGAGGTTGTTCATCATGCTCATTATTGATATTGGACAGCATTCCTGTTTTCAAAGTATAAGGACCAGTAGCCCTACCAAATTATAATAACAAATAAATATAAATAGCAGGTAAATCAGTATAAAATATGCAATAATGTTATATAATAAAATAAAACAAAACACAACAGGCAACTGCAATCAAGAGAAAAATGGGAGAGGGAAAATAAAAAAAACAAGGTGCTAATGTAAATTTAAACATATGATTCTGACTCCCTTCTGGTTAGGGCTCACTGTTTGCCAGAAGTGAGATGGATAAATGTTCAATTCCCTATATTATCAGTTGAGCCAGCGCCCACGCCGCGCACCGTGAACTGTAAACAGTACTTTCAAGTATTTCACGGTGCACGCAAGTGCCCTGGCTGATGGGTATTTGAAGGGTGGAAAGGCACAGCAGAGTCCAGGGGGCGGGGCCACCAGTTGAGTGAGTTTCTTAAAGGGCCCACTGTAGTTCAGTGTCACAGCTTAAACAGTCCTCCTGTGGGTGATTTGTCCGCACAGCACCAGCAACGTTCAAAAAGGGACGATCCAGCCGGCAGTGAAAGTACGTACGAGCGGAGCCCAGCGCCAGTAAACAGTACTTTCAAGTACTCCACGGTTCTTAGAGTCATATTTGTCAGATGGTAAGTTCCAGTTCACAGTGGTAAACACCAGCATCCTCTCTCTCAGTGGGCTACATCTCAACTGACTCTACTAGAACCTTAGTCATATCAGGGTTATCCCTCTCCTAAAAAAAACAAATCTGGACCCTGAAACACCAACTAACTACAGACCTATTACCACTGTACCATTCCTACTTAAAATACTTGACAGAGCAGCATACCTGCAGATTCAGAACTACTTAGAAACTAATAACCTCCTCGGCTCAAGACAGTCTGGCTTCAGACCCAAGCACGGGACTGAAACAGCTCTTCTTGACCTCAAAACTCAAATTGAGGACCTTAAAGACAACGGTAAACTGTCCCTTCTACTACTACTGGACTTATCCGCTGCTTTCGACTTGGTCAACCACCAAATACTATGTCGGCACCTGAAGTCCGCTGCCCACTTCTCTGACAACGCATCCAACTGGATCAGGTCATTCCTCGACAACAGGCACATGAGAGTTTTCTCACCTACCACATCGGCCGACCCTACACCAGTCCCGTGTGGAGTCCCGCAAGGGTCTTGTGTCTCCCCTACTCTCTATAATGTCTTCACCAAACCATTATTTGATGTGCTTGACTATCTGGGTGTCACCTACACGAACTACGCCAATGACACCCAGATACTCATACCCATTACTGGTGACTACATTGCTGACTCCAAAGCCCTCAATGACATTTACCTTGTCATTCAAGCATGGATGGCCCAGCACGAGCTGTGCCTCAACGATGACAAGACTGAGCTTCTCATTTTAGGCACGCAACAGAGACTTAACAAACTAAGTCCCCTGTTCGGCTCCTTTAACATTGACGGTAATCTAATTAAAGTATCTAAAGATACCAAAACTCTGGGTATCTACTTGGACGCCTCCTTGACTCTCACCCGACAAACCAATGCAGTGGCTGCCGCGTCTGCCTACACCTGCAAATTGATCTCAGCCTGTCGCCCATTCCTTACAGCCCAGAATTGCATTACCCTGGCCAGGACCTTGGTTATGTCCAAACTGGACTATTGTAATGCATTGTACCAAGGCACTAACCAGGGCAATCTTAACAAACTTCAGACTACCCAAAATAATGCCATTAGAGCGGCTGTTAATATCCCTCGATCTGCCCACATGTCAGAAACCAGGAAGAACCTCAACTGGCTCTCAGTCGCCCAAAGGATCTCACTGAAAGCACTCACTCTTACATACAAATGTGTTAACCACCAGGCCCCCTCATATCTAGCCTCTCGATTCACTCAACATATACCAACGCGAGTACTCAGATCTGCACAGTCCCACGGTCTTGCAATCCCTAGATTCAAGCTTCATACAGCTGGGGGAGCCAGCTTCCCAGTCCTGGCAGCCAAGCTTTGGAACACTGTACCACTCACCATCAGAACCTTACCGTCATTTAACCTATTCAAACACAAAGCCAAGCTTTGGCTAGTTACATCTCACTAACAACCGCCCTCTGACTCTGACGGGCCTTCTGGGACCTAGCTCTGCTTTGTTCCGGCACTACTGGTCCGCTTATTGCTCTGTTTTGTAACGTCAATTGTATATTCTGTATATTTTGTTCACAATCTGTTGGTACCAATGTGATGATATGTTATAACTGTAACTTTCTGCCAAGATATGCGCCCGGTTGCCTTTGGGCCTGGTCTGCGCTATATAAATAAATAAACAAACAAACAATACATTCCATCAGGCAGCATTCCATGTCAGTGAAACCCAACTCTCTAGATTCTACCAGGATGCAGGAGAAAGACAAATCCCTACATATTTTCCCCCTAAAAACAACAAAACCATACCCAACTACCAAACACACGGATATAAACACCTCCAAAATAATGTGCATGCATCAACTCCCTCAACTGAGACACTCTGCCAAACAACATCTGAAACCTTGAACGTCCTCACCGCCGTGGGACAAATTTAACAACAATGCCCCCTCCCCTTTCTGCTAAGTGAAAAGGAGACATCACCGACCTCATGAAAATACCATTTCCAACCTTTGCACACATTGAGGCACCCAGACCTCTCATCCATGTCCACACTCCAACATTCCACAATAAACAAACACTCAACACCCTCACACCACTTCACTCACCACACCAAGGTGTGCCGCGACACACCATCTCCAACCAGGCTGAGTATCCAATACTTGGGTACCTACTTCACCAAAACTCAATGACCCCAGCCCCCCTCACGTGCCTGTATTGAAAGCATTTTGCATTTATGAAGAGGCTAAGTACTAATAGAGAGATAGAAGGTAGGAGGAGAGGGTTTGAGGTGGGTTAAGTGGTGAGAGAGGAAACAGTAGGTGCTGGGGGGAGAGTGGAAGAGATAGGATTTTAGAGAAGTGTGAAATATGGGGTAGGAGGTGATGGAGCGGATGGGAGGAGGAAGGCGGTTCCAGTGGAAAGGAGCGAGAAGTTGGAAGGAGCGGAAACGGGAGGGAGAACAGGAGGAGGTGGAGTAGAGAGAAAGAAGAGATCCATAGAATGGAGAGAACGAGAAGGAGTATAAAGAGTGAGAAGGGAGGAGAGTTAAAGAGGGGCAAGACCATAGAGGGCTTTGAAGATTAGGCAGGCAAAGTTACATTTGAGCTGGGAGTGAAATGGGAGAAAGCCTAGTGAGTTAAGAGAAGAGGAGATGGAGTTGGGAGACAAGAGGAGGCAGAAGGAGCAAATGGCAGACTGGTAGACAGATTTGAGGGGGGGGCATGTGCAAGGGCCTGTTGGAAGGTTGGCTGGGGTGTGGCCCGTGTGCTGCTCACCTTGCTTGGATCTCCTGGAAACACATCTGCTTCTGTCAGACGTCTGAGCACAAGCCCTGTGCTTCTGCTTGTGCACGCATGCACATGTGTGCACCACCCAACAAAGCCAGGTTTCAGTAGTTCTTGCCCCTGTGTCTGCTGGGAAAGGTAGTCTGGAGGCTCATTTTCCTGCAGAAAGGGCATAAAAGCTATTAATAAGGCTGGAAAGTTCCCTGTGTGTGTGTCTTCATGCTGGTTGTCACTGGGCCATGTTTGAGACCTACATCCAAACTCCTCCCACCATCAGTGTGACTATGACAGCCAAAGGGTGCAGGCTACTGTCTACAGCATAAAGTGCTTCAAGCACATATACAGGCAAGAAAAGAACATAAATCACAATCAACATCAGTAAATGGACATATCAATTATGTACTCACCAAAATTGATTGCAGACATGCCATGGAGAAAACCTACTTAATCTCCACCAGGGGTGTTAACACAAGTAGTACAGAAGCAGACAGGCCACAGATATTACGAAAGTCCAATGCCCTTGTGTAAATGGTTGTAAAACCAAACCATCCTTGCGAGCCCATGGATAGGGGAAGCAGGAGTGGCATATGTCAGGACCACAAGCTGCAACCACATACATGAGACAAGCTTGAAGGGCCCAGCTGGAACAGACAGTGGATGCCTTCAAAAGCCACAAAGCACGACACTGTCACATTAATACACAATAGACGAGCAATTTTAAACTATATTAACTAATTAAACTAACTATAAAAATCAAAAATGGCCACATACGACCCGGGGGAGGCACCCAGTAGGGCAGAGGTACAGGGTGGACCTCAACACCCACATGCGATGATGTTGAGACCAAAAAAACAAAAACCTAAATGGGCTCAACGCCTGCACAGCCCGTCGTCCACCTCACCCTCTGGCTCAAAAGGTTGACGTGGCACAGTACCCTGACCACGCCTATGCGCAGCTTGCCCCTCGTCGGCAGCAAGTCTGCGGGATGGGTGAGCCTGGTTCTGTGCGGCGATGATACGTAGGTCAGCATGAAAAACCTTGCATGATATGCGTGCTTCCTCTTGCAAGGTAACACGTGTAACAGTTCTTCATGCATGGCCTGGCTGGACATCTGGTACACCTCCTGGCAAGCACGTAGCTCAGCCGAGATGGTATTCTCCAGCTGCTCCAACCTCTCCTCTGTCCGCTTCCTCTGGGACATCAAGAGCACACCCAGAGTAGCTCGGAGGGAAGCATGGTCTTCCCTCAGGGCCTCCCTGTGTGCCTCTACGTGAGCAGCTATTGCTTGACACAGAGGCACCATTTCAGCCCGGCATTCCGTGTCTGAGGCCGCCAGGCCCAGCCTGAGCTAGCGGGCCATGGATTGTGCCGTCTGCTGCTGGAGATCCACCTGCCTAGCAGGGGGGAGCACGGATTGGGCCACACGCTCCATGCTCTGAGCGATATTATCGATTGCTGCCCCTGTTGTTCGGAATTGCTCCCACTCAGTATACCCTGGTGGTGCGCGGCCGCCGCATTGCTGGGCTTGATACCTGTGGGCCCAAGGAGCTACATCGGTCACCATTAAATTCAGGGATTTGGAAATTGCGTAAGAGGATAAGCCTGAGGTGCTAGAGTTTTGTGCTTTTGGCTCATGTGTTGTTAAGTCACCAATGCAAAATTTGGCGTATGTCAGAAGCCAAAGAGACCGAGCGTTCTCTTCTTTTTTGCAAGCCTCCTATTTTGGATTTAGGCGCCAATTGCGTTTTTTTCTTAGCCTCAACATTCAGAGGTTGTTCATCATGCTCATTATTGATATTGGACAGCATTCCTGTTTTCAAAGTATAAGGACCAGTAGCCCTACCAAATTATAATAACAAATAAATATAAATAGCAGGTAAATCAGTATAAAATATGCAATAATGTTATATAATAAAATAAAACAAAACACAACAGGCAACTGCAATCAAGAGAAAAATGGGAGAGGGAAAATAAAAAAAACAAGGTGCTAATGTAAATTTAAACATATGATTCTGACTCCCTTCTGGTTAGGGCTCACTGTTTGCCAGAAGTGAGATGGATAAATGTTCAATTCCCTATATTATCAGTTGAGCCAGCGCCCACGCCGCGCACCGTGAACTGTAAACAGTACTTTCAAGTATTTCACGGTGCACGCAAGTGCCCTGGCTGATGGGTATTTGAAGGGTGGAAAGGCACAGCAGAGTCCAGGGGGCGGGGCCACCAGTTGAGTGAGTTTCTTAAAGGGCCCACTGTAGTTCAGTGTCACAGCTTAAACAGTCCTCCTGTGGGTGATTTGTCCGCACAGCACCAGCAACGTTCAAAAAGGGACGATCCAGCCGGCAGTGAAAGTACGTACGAGCGGAGCCCAGCGCCAGTAAACAGTACTTTCAAGTACTCCACGGTTCTTAGAGTCATATTTGTCAGATGGTAAGTTCCAGTTCACAGTGGTAAACACCAGCATCCTCTCTCTCAGTGGGCTACATCTCAACTGACTCTACTAGAACCTTAGTCATATCAGGGTTATCCCTCTCCTAAAAAAAACAAATCTGGACCCTGAAACACCAACTAACTACAGACCTATTACCACTGTACCATTCCTACTTAAAATACTTGACAGAGCAGCATACCTGCAGATTCAGAACTACTTAGAAACTAATAACCTCCTCGGCTCAAGACAGTCTGGCTTCAGACCCAAGCACGGGACTGAAACAGCTCTTCTTGACCTCAAAACTCAAATTGAGGACCTTAAAGACAACGGTAAACTGTCCCTTCTACTACTACTGGACTTATCCGCTGCTTTCGACTTGGTCAACCACCAAATACTATGTCGGCACCTGAAGTCCGCTGCCCACTTCTCTGACAACGCATCCAACTGGATCAGGTCATTCCTCGACAACAGGCACATGAGAGTTTTCTCACCTACCACATCGGCCGACCCTACACCAGTCCCGTGTGGAGTCCCGCAAGGGTCTTGTGTCTCCCCTACTCTCTATAATGTCTTCACCAAACCATTATTTGATGTGCTTGACTATCTGGGTGTCACCTACACGAACTACGCCAATGACACCCAGATACTCATACCCATTACTGGTGACTACATTGCTGACTCCAAAGCCCTCAATGACATTTACCTTGTCATTCAAGCATGGATGGCCCAGCACGAGCTGTGCCTCAATGATGACAAGACTGAGCTTCTCATTTTAGGCACGCAACAGAGACTTAACAAACTAAGTCCCCTGTTCGGCTCCTTTAACATTGATGGTAATCTAATTAAAGTATCTAAAGATACCAAAACTCTGGGTATCTACTTGGACGCCTCCTTGACTCTCACCCGACAAACCAATGCAGTGGCTGCCGCGTCTGCCTACACCTGCAAATTGATCTCAGCCTGTCGCCCATTCCTTACAGCCCAGAATTGCATTACCCTGGCCAGGACCTTGGTTATGTCCAAACTGGACTATTGTAATGCATTGTACCAAGGCACTAACCAGGGCAATCTTAACAAACTTCAGACTACCCAAAATAATGCCATTAGAGCGGCTGTTAATATCCCTCGATCTGCCCACATGTCAGAAACCAGGAAGAACCTCAACTGGCTCTCAGTCGCCCAAAGGATCTCACTGAAAGCACTCACTCTTACATACAAATGTGTTAACCACCAGGCCCCCTCATATCTAGCCTCTCGATTCACTCAACATATACCAACGCGAGTACTCAGATCTGCACAGTCCCACGGTCTTGCAATCCCTAGATTCAAGCTTCATACAGCTGGGGGAGCCAGCTTCCCAGTCCTGGCAGCCAAGCTTTGGAACACTGTACCACTCACCATCAGAACCTTACCGTCATTTAACCTATTCAAACACAAAGCCAAGCTTTGGCTAGTTACATCTCACTAACAACCGCCCTCTGACTCTGACGGGCCTTCTGGGACCTAGCTCTGCTTTGTTCCGGCACTACTGGTCCGCTTATTGCTCTGTTTTGTAACGTCAATTGTATATTCTGTATATTTTGTTCACAATCTGTTGGTACCAATGTGATGATATGTTATAACTGTAACTTTCTGCCAAGATATGCGCCCGGTTGCCTTTGGGCCTGGTCTGCGCTATATAAATAAATAAACAAACAAACAATACATTCCATCAGGCAGCATTCCATGTCAGTGAAACCCAACTCTCTAGATTCTACCAGGATGCAGGAGAAAGACAAATCCCTACATATTTTCCCCCTAAAAACAACAAAACCATACCCAACTACCAAACACACGGATATAAACACCTCCAAAATAATGTGCATGCATCAACTCACTCAACTGAGACACTCTGCCAAACAACATCTGAAACCTTGAACGTCCTCACCGCCGTGGGACAAATTTAACAACAATGCCCCCTCCCCTTTCTGCTAAGTGAAAAGGAGACATCACCGACCTCATGAAAATACCATTTCCAACCTTTGCACACATTGAGGCACCCAGACCTCTCATCCATGTCCACACTCCAACATTCCACAATAAACAAACACTCAACACCCTCACACCACTTCACTCACCACACCAAGGTGTGCCGCGACACACCATCTCCAACCAGGCTGAGTATCCAATACTTGGGTACCTACTTCACCAAAACTCAATGACCCCAGCCCCCCTCACGTGCCTGTATTGAAAGCATTTTGCATTTATGAAGAGGCTAAGTACTAATAGAGAGATAGAAGGTAGGAGGAGGGGGTTTGAGGTGGGTTAAGTGGTGAGAGAGGAAACAGTAGGTGCTGGGGGAGAGTGGAAGAGATAGGATTTTAGAGAAGTGTGAAATATGGGGTAGGAGGTGATGGAGCGGATGGGAGGAGGAAGGCGGTTCCAGTGGAAAGGAGCGAGAAGTTGGAAGGAGCGGAAACGGGAGGGAGAACAGGAGGAGGTGGAGTAGAGAGAAAGAAGAGATCCATAGAATGGAGAGAACGAGAAGGAGTATAAAGAGTGAGAAGGGAGGAGAGTTAAAGAGGGGCAAGACCATAGAGGGCTTTGAAGATTAGGCAGGCAAAGTTACATTTGAGCTGGGAGTGAAATGGGAGAAAGCCTAGTGAGTTAAGAGAAGAGGAGATGGAGTTGGGAGACAAGAGGAGGCAGAAGGAGCAAATGGCAGACTGGTAGACAGATTTGAGGGGGGGGCATGTGCAAGGGCCTGTTGGAAGGTTGGCTGGGGTGTGGCCCGTGTGCTGCTCACCTTGCTTGGATCTCCTGGAAACACATCTGCTTCTGTCAGACGTCTGAGCACAAGCCCTGTGCTTCTGCTTGTGCACGCATGCACATGTGTGCACCACCCAACAAAGCCAGGTTTCAGTAGTTCTTGCCCCTGTGTCTGCTGGGAAAGGTAGTCTGGAGGCTCATTTTCCTGCAGAAAGGGCATAAAAGCTATTAATAAGGCTGGAAAGTTCCCTGTGTGTGTGTCTTCATGCTGGTTGTCACTGGGCCATGTTTGAGACCTACATCCAAACTCCTCCCACCATCAGTGTGACTATGACAGCCAAAGGGTGCAGGCTACTGTCTACAGCATAAAGTGCTTCAAGCACATATACAGGCAAGAAAAGAACATAAATCACAATCAACATCAGTAAATGGACATATCAATTATGTACTCACCAAAATTGATTGCAGACATGCCATGGAGAAAACCTACTTAATCTCCACCAGGGGTGTTAACACAAGTAGTACAGAAGCAGACAGGCCACAGATATTACGAAAGTCCAATGCCCTTGTGTAAATGGTTGTAAAACCAAACCATCCTTGCGAGCCCATGGATAGGGGAAGCAGGAGTGGCATATGTCAGGACCACAAGCTGCAACCACATACATGAGACAAGCTTGAAGGGCCCAGCTGGAACAGACAGTGGATGCCTTCAAAAGCCACAAAGCACGACACTGTCACATTAATACACAATAGACGAGCAATTTTAAACTATATTAACTAATTAAACTAACTATAAAAATCAAAAATGGCCACATACGACCCGGGGGAGGCACCCAGTAGGGCAGAGGTACAGGGTGGACCTCAACACCCACATGCGATGATGTTGAGACCAAAAAAACAAAAACCTAAATGGGCTCAACGCCTGCACAGCCCGTCGTCCACCTCACCCTCTGGCTCAAAAGGTTGACGTGGCACAGTACCCTGACCACGCCTATGCGCAGCTTGCCCCTCGTCGGCAGCAAGTCTGCGGGATGGGTGAGCCTGGTTCTGTGCGGCGATGATACGTAGGTCAGCATGAAAAACCTTGCATGATATGCGTGCTTCCTCTTGCAAGGTAACACGTGTAACAGTTCTTCATGCATGGCCTGGCTGGACATCTGGTACACCTCCTGGCAAGCACGTAGCTCAGCCGAGATGGTATTCTCCAGCTGCTCCAGCCTCTCCTCTGTCCGCTTCCTCTGGGACATCAAGAGCACACCCAGAGTAGCTCGGAGGGAAGCATGGTCTTCCCTCAGGGCCTCCCTGTGTGCCTCTACGTGAGCAGCTATTGCTTGACACAGAGGCACCATTTCAGCCCGGCATTCCGTGTCTGAGGCCGCCAGGCCCAGCCTGAGCTAGCGGGCCATGGATTGTGCCGTCTGCTGCTGGAGATCCACCTGCCTAGCAGGGGGGAGCACGGATTGGGCCACACGCTCCATGCTCTGAGCGATATTATCGATTGCTGCCCCTGTTGTTCGGAATTGCTCCCACTCAGTATACCCTGGTGGTGCGCGGCCGCCGCATTGCTGGGCTTGATACCTATGGGCCCAAGGAGCTGCCATCCTTGTTAGGTTGCACCGCCGCATCTGCAGGACTACATTCCTCCGCTGACGTGATTCCCCAGGCACATCAGCAGCTGATGTGGAGTGTGACCCTGCATCCAGATCAACCACAGGCGGAGGTCCCACCACCGTCTGGCCCCTCAGTGCAGGTGTCATGGACAGAGGAGCGTCCATATCAGAATCACTCACCGTTGACAAATGGACCCGACGCACATCCAACTCGACATTGTCTCCAGAGTGATCATCTGGGCTAGACTCATTGCCAGCCCTAGACACGATGGTCTGGAACACAAGTGGGTTCTCGTGGTCTACCACCCCACGACCCCCACTTGTGACGGGTTGCTGGTGTGATAGCAATCCTGTGCCTGGCATGACAACAGCATCCTCTGGCTCCATTGCGTCATCATCTGAAAAGGGGAAAAAAACAAACATGAGTACACATGTCAGAAGCACATAATCCACACACACATTGACGTCACATTAACAGCCACCACATGAAGCAGTCATGTCACACACAAATGAGAACCTGGCATGCATCCAGTTGATATCCCAAAAGCAGAAATGGATGTGTATGAATAGCAAAGCCTACACAAGTACAAAAAGTAGTATATGAACTCCATCAGACACCACCTCGGTCAGGGACATGTCACAGGCAGAAAAGACAGATGGCAACAAAGAGATGGCACATACCGTAAGCATGTCTGAACTGCAAATTGACCACTGATGCAAGTGAATCCAAACACACAATGATACACGTAATATGCATGTACACATGCATCACTAAACCATCATCACCAAAATAGCTCCATCCATCTGCAGCTCGGCCCGTACCGGGTGACATGGGCCATGTAGATATAGTGAATGTCCCAAGCAAAGCAAGGGCCTGCCACCAGGCATGAGGGACCATAACGCCCAGTACGGTCCGAGCTGCAGGACATGAAGCCTCCACAACACCCCTCAGGGCCTGATTGAGCACATTGTGCTATGAATGTGTCCTATTCCATCATTCCTTGTGTAAAATCCTCACGGCCAGGCCCCACCATATTAGCTAAGTGGGCCTGGGCGTACACATACTGCACAACAGTGCACCTTCAGGATTATGCCAGTTGAACATAACAAGCGCAATGCAGAAATCTCACCAGCATCAATGTCAATCAACTACATATTAGTCAGTCAACAAAAAAGCTGCGGAAGACACATGTGTAAATGAACACTTTCACACACACATAAGTGAGTAGTCACAATTTTGCACTACAGAAACGTTGAAGCTGCTTGCATATGTACATGTGAAAGTATTTTAAAACACCCCTTTCCCCATACACCTGTATTTTGAACATGAACAGCATCCAATACAGCAAAGCAAGCAGCTACAACGCTGCTTGCTTTGATGTATGTGGAAGTGTACACATACACACATGAAGGCAGCTCCACAGTCATTACAACCCGATTGGCAGGTTACATTCAATCTGTGCCCTATGCCAGTTGGTATAGGCTGCAGATTGACCAATCAGCTTTGCTAAACAACCACTAGGGAGTACCATTACTGAGTACATATGTCACAGGATGCACCTGTGCCCGTGGCATTCATGACAGAGAGGGATGAAAATCTGACCATACATGTCGGGTCACTTTGACATTGCATCAGTGAGTAGGCATGTAGAACGGTGTAAAACGGCTCAGAAGTGGGTTGATGCAGTGCAGAACATGTGTACATTACCCACTATCTACATGAACTAGTTAATTATGATGTCTATCAATAAACGTGAAGGCAGTGTAAGGGCAAGTTCAGGCATCACGTGCAATGTGCATGCAATGGGTTGCATGGCTACAAGCAAAACCCCCCTAAGTGAAAATACAGGGAGGCATTGCATGGCAGCGAAAGGGTGACCAGAGACCTGTGTATTGGCAGACAGTGTTGACTAGCGTCAATTGCATCATCTGAGTCAACTGACAACACAGCAGATGATAATGGGACAGTAAGCAGGACACATGATGAACCCTCAGTAGTACACCCATGTGTGCAGAAGCCACTACACCAGTTGAACAGAGGCAGGGGGCCTGAAACACGTGGAGGCCTGTGCCCCACACAGACTGTGACACCCTAAACATGTGCGTGATGCAGGACTGAGCTAGAGTGTGCATGGAATGGATGATCAAATGTCATGAAATGTAGGTCATCCTGGACACCTACTACAATGATCATCCGGTCAAGGACACATAGGGGCATGCATGGAATGCACATGGAGCATGAATGTGCACTCATGTCCCTGTGGAGCATCTGCCATCTGCACAGTCCAAGTGAGACACCCTGCATTAAGGACAAAGGATGTACCCCACTGTATGTGTCTGGCAGGTTGGCTGGGGGAAGTGTGCATGTACACAGGAGCCTTGAACAGGCCATTGCAGTACTCCAACATGATACACACCAATGCCATGGTAAAATTGGGCTGCAGGGGGGTGGACGGGCAATGGAGCATGCCTACGTGGAGTACCCGCATGCAGGCAGAACACACATGCACATCAGTCATGCGATGACATAGTCCCAGTGCTGAGAGGAAAGACACCCCAGGCTACATGCAGAAGGGCCAGTGAGCTGGAACATGGACCGGAGGGGCAGCCTGGTGACTAGCATGTGAGTAGGGTGCAAGTGTGGTGATGAGGACAGTCCCCGTCTGCTCTACATGTCCAGCATGCTGCACAGCAGGCAAGCATCAATGAAGCATTGCATGACTCGCACATGAGAACCATGTACACATGACATGTAGTGGCAGTCAAGCACAACACATCACACAAGCAAAACACACAGGGTCTGGACAAACACGCGACAACACTCACTGGATGAAGCATCTAAGTCCTGCATCTCTCTCACTCCTTCGACCAATCCTGCCGGTATGAACCCTGCAATGACTGACTCTTGCGAAGTGAGGTCTTCCTCCCTCGAGCTGGTGACCCAAAGCCAGTCAACCCAGTCACGGCATAATTGGAGGCACGCTTCGCCTTAGCACTGCATCGGAGGTCATCCCAACGCTTTTTGCACTCTTGAGCTGTGCGCACCTCATGTCCGAATGCACTCACACAATCTGCAACTTGCTTCCAGTGGGACATACGATGGGCAGCCGTAGTGCAGCAATTCGGCCCCACTAGCATATCACGGTTGTGCTCCTGCACGTAGTCCACAAAGAAGTCCAGTTCCTGCATGCAGAAAGTCTTCTTCCTCGACATGCCGGAGACCGGAGCTGTGTCTGGGGTCCCAGCCTCTACTGCAGGTGCAACCTTCCTCCTCTTGGACAGTGGTCCAGACCCTGACTGGCAAATGTCGCCCTGATCAGTATGGGCAGTGGCGCTGGTGGATTGAACCAAGGGAGTGGCAGGTGGAACTAGGATGGAAGCCTGGACTTGCGTCGGTGGATGCTGGGTGCCCCTGACTTGACCCTGCACAGCAACATCTGCTGTGCTAAGGTCACTGACCGGGACTGTCCTGGATGGTAGACTCACTTGCCGACACCCCGCTGCTTGGGGCAGCAGATGACAATACTGCCCCAAGGACATGTGCCTCGGTCAGGGCAGCCCTGCGTACACTTACCCTGTGCCTCCTGAAATCCTGGAAATCATCCAGGGACTCTTCCGGTGCCAACGCAGCATGCACTGGCCCACCCAGAGCCTGGGTGTTGGTGTCCACAGCTGCACCTGCAGCTACCACAACCCTTGGGCCCGTGGCAGTCGATCAAACGGACTGACGGGTCACATGGGTGCCAGTGCCAGATGCAAGTCCTGCATCTCCCATAACCACATGGGGTGGTGACATGACTGCACCAACATGTGGCACAACATCGTGCCAAACAGGCACACCCCTGTCTCTTACCTCTCTGCGGCCACCCTGGACACCCTGGAGTCGCCCTACTCCCTGGTTATCCCTGACCATGCCCGCCACATGGAGTATGCCCAGCTGAGGCGCCCCTCACCTTTTGTGGCCTCCCCATCATGGCACAGATGGAGTAGTGCCAGCACAGATGGAGTAGTGCCAATGGGAGGTGTATACGACAATTGTCCTGGGCAATTGGGATGAAGGGGGTGGGATACAAAATGTTAACAGCACCCCTGTGCACCTGCAAGGCTGTATGTGACCCTGATGATAAAGTGACGGGTCACGCAACACTCAGGCACCCCAAAACTGCAGTAAAACTGTGCATGCAAGCCCCGATAGCCCACGTGTGTGGAATTAACCTCCCACAGTACGCGGTGGCACCCAGGGACACGAAAAACACATACGCGTGGGACACGCAGGCTACTATGACCTCGAAAACGGGTACGTGGTACACAGGGGCACCTGCAGTGGGAAAAATAGTGTGCACGACTCACCGTCAGACTAGCGTGATAATGAAAAAAACACGTAGCCAATACCCCCGCCAAAATAAGAGATACGTCCTTGATCCGCTGTGAAGTTGTGATGGCGCGCGAAACAACCAGAAGTAGCAACACACGTCGGTCTCCACGAAAGGCACGTACAGCAAACTGCTGGCCCCGCTCACCTTTAACCCGTGCTGAGGGAAACGCCTGCATGCGTCACGTCACTTACGCGCTTTGGCCCTTTCCTCGAATTACACGCATTAAAACGCAGCCGTGCTGTTTTTTCACGTGCTGAATCACTATGCACCCGTGATGAGGGGAACGCATGTGCGTGTTACGTCACAGACGTGCTTACGCGCTAACGGCCTTTCCTCGAATTAAACGCTAACATGCTATTTTTTCACATGCCAAATCACTCTGTATCAAGCTGGCCACGCGACAACACACGGAATACCACGCTCCTGCCCAGAATGCCGAATTACTGCCCCCCAGAGCCATGAGCCGACTCCCACCAGCCATCTGCTGCTGCCTGCCTGACTGCTGGCCACATGCCCTGCTATTTGGTGCCTGCACGTCAGCCATCTGCAGGGGTCCAGTTGCTGTGACCACCCCTGCTGCAACAGAAAACTCCTGACTGAAGTTCCATCACTCCACAGACCAGCACCAGGACCCAGTTGCCCACCCACACCTGCCTCTGGGGTTGCCATGTCGGGGGAAACACCATCAGAGACCACTGGCAACCCCCAGCTAGAGATGCAGAGGGCTACCAGCTTCAGTGCCGCAGAAGTTGGTATCCTGGTGGAGCAAGTCCTGGTGCATTATGATGCCCTCTTCGGAACACCACGCGCCGACAATGAAGGACAGAAGAGGTTCTGGAAGGACATTGTGGCTGCCAGCAACGTGGATGGGGTGGTACCCCGCGACATGGCACATGTCCGGAGGCTTTATACAGACTTGATGACCAGGACCCTCAGCAAGGCCCAGTGCCTCTTGGAGGCAGCGCATGCAGAGGGGTGCCGGGTCCACCTTACCAACAACCAGATGAGGGTCCTGGAACGTATACGCCCAGTGCTCCACCTCCAGGTCCTTTAGAGGCAGACCCGTCTGGAGACGAGCGGTAAGTGTCCATGGGTACTGATTGGATGCAATGCATGTTGAGGTGTGCCAGGAGTGTGCAGCTTGGACATATGTCTGGAAAGCCCCATGGATGAATGTTTATGTGCAGGGACATGAGTCTGCATCATGTGAGTCCAGTCATGTGTGAGTCACATCAATGGTGTATGTGTTCAAATGCATGAGGCAAGGATGCATTTGGGGATGCACACATGTTTGCATTTCTGTGTATGTACTGTGGCATGGTTGTGGTGTGACACTTGGATGCTGGTTCCACCTTCATGTATGTGCATGGCATACATGTGCAAATGTGATACACCATGGATGCATGTGACACAGACATGTAGGAGGCTGATTGGCAGATGTGACATAGTTGCTGATGATTTCACTGTGACAGGTGGTGGAGAAGTACAGATGCATGTATGTCTGGTGGCGTGTGTGCATGTGTTCGGCACTCCCTGTGTTGCATGTGACATCAGGCTAACCGTTGGATGCTCATGCTGTTGTATGTGTATGGGTGGTGCTGCCTGCTGCAACATTCCAGTTGATGTGCGCATGTGTGTGGGTTCAAATGATATGTGTGTTGGGGAGTGTGTTGGCATCTGTGAAGTTTGACACTGCCACTCATGTGCAACTGTCATGTGTGTATCAGACCATTGTACAGTGCCCTGATGCCTGTGTTCTGTCTCTCCCTGTCTGCAGCATCAACTGATGAAGAGGGCGGAGACGGTGCTGTGGAGCACAGCGGCAGAGATCCCACCATCAGCCGGAGACGCAAGGCCCAGCTCCACTCCCGGGTTGTCATCTCTACGGTGAGTGAGGAGTCTGGTGCTGCATCAGCGGCCGCAGCTGCCGAGGGTAGGTCCAAGAGGCGGAGGTCAGAGGTGGACACCTCAGCAGCAGAAGAGGCAGCTGAGACCCCACAGGGGCCTATGGAGGAAGATGGCACAGAGTCATCCAGGTTGCTGGGGGTTCGGTTGAGGATGAGGCCATGGAAGGCCCACGCACGGGGCCTGGAGGGGGGATTCCACTGGTGATAGTGGTGCAGTCCAGGGGCAGAGACAGGAGGCAGCACAGGCCACCGCGGAGGTGCCTGTGTGTAATCCTGTCCCTGATCCTGTGACTGCATCATCCCGCACCAGCAGGGATGCCTTCGTCCAGACCCGTTTTCAGTGAGGGGATGCGCAAACAACAACTGGCCTTCATCTCCCTGCGGACGTGGCTATCAGGTACTGGGTTGAGCCTGTCCTAGTTGTGGTTCCATTGCATTAACGTGGTATTCAGGATGACGTGCGGGATTCTCGTGAGGACAATGCATGCCATTCCGATTAACCTCATTGTCGGCCTACTAGGACAGGTCACCCAGGCAGGGGTCCTCCATGTGCTGGATCTTCTAGCGACCCCCTCCTCAACTGAACCCCCTGTGTGCCAGTCGTCCTCCGTGCCATCTTCCTGCCCAAGTATCACCTGGGCACCCTGTGGAGCTGACCCTGAACCAGCGGCCAGGCTGGTGGAGGAAATATCCCTGCCACAGTCGGGAGTTGGAGGTTCAGCAGGGGTGGCCACCCCCACAACTGGACCCCAGCAAGAGGAGGACATGCAGGCATCGACCAGCAGGGCACATGCACGGCAGCAGCAGGCTCAGGGTGGGAGGCATCATGGCTCGGGGACATCTACATGAGAGAGGCAGGCATCGGTCGGAGGGCAGGAGGACCCTGGATTGGGAATGTCTTCCGTGTGGCAGTGGTTGGGCCGGCAAATAGATGCAGAGCGGCAGCGGGCGGAGGAGGCACGGCTCACTATGGTCAGGGCGGAGAACTCCATGCGCAGGGCGTTGAGGCGGGCTTTTTGCCTCGAGGCCACTCGCAGGGAGTTGGAGGCCGCCATGACTGCATCCCTGCGAGACCTCGAGGCCAGGGAAGAGGCCCGCCTCCAGGACGTTGAAAAGTAGTTCGATGATGTCCTGGCCGGGAACATCAAAGAGTGAGCCACAGAACATGCCCGCCACCTTTGTACATACTTCTTTAGTGTTAGGTTTCCATTGTTTATTCTTTTTTTTTGGAGTTCATGGACTTTGCTCCACTTTATGTACATAGTTTTTTTGTAGGAGTTCTGGTAGGTTTCCTTTGGTTTGGGCATCATGGACCCTTTGGACTTGCAGTGTATTTAGTTCCTGACTTGTACATACTTTGGTTATTTTAACATCCTATGGATCAATGGTTTTTCTTGGATTTTTTCATGTACTTTATTTGGACATTGAAAATGGACCACTTCCCTTTTTTCCTCTTGTGGATTTTTGTTTGCCATTGGATTTTTCCTTTTTTCTGATTTCATTGTCTCTTAATTTATAAGTTTGAATTCATGATATGTTTTTTCAATACAATTTTTAATACATTTCATATATCGTCATTATTGGTGTGGTCTACTCTCATTGGTTTTGTGCATGTCTCTATGAGCATTATCTCACTCATGTGTTGCCACTGTGTGGCTCTGGTGTACATTTATGCATGGCCATGGTGGTTCCTTTGAGACTTTCATGGCATGGGTAATTTGGGAGTGGGTGCAGTGGATGGTTGTGTGCTTGTACTGGAGGGTAAGGGGGAATAGGATTGGCATTAGGGACATGGGCCAGTTTTGTTAGGACATGTTGTTTGGTGGGACATGTGTTGGGGCCTGCTGGCAGGTGCCCGTCACTGTTGGGTGGGTGGGTGTTTGGGGGACATGAGTCAGGGCCTGCTGGCAGGTGCCCGTCAGTGGTGGGTGGGTGGGGTGCAGGGGGACATGAGTTGGGCCTGTTAGCAGGTGCCCATCAATAGTGGCTGGGTAGGTGGTTGGGGGACATGAGTCGAGGCCTGCTGGCAGGTGCCCATCAATGGTGGATGCGTGGGATTTTGCAGGGGTTCATGAGTAGGGGCCTGCTGGCAGGTGCCCGTCAATGGTGGGTGTGTTGTCAGTTTGGGGGACATGAGTCAGGGCCTGCTGGCAGGAGCCCGTCAATGTTGGGTGGGTGGGGGTGCAGAGGTCTTGCAGGGATGCAGTCATGGCCTATTCCAACTCCCTACGAGTTGCCTCGAGACACTCAGCCGCCTCAATGCCCTGCGCATGGAATTCTCCGCCCTGACCACAGTGAGCCGTGCCTCCTCTGCCCGCTGCCGCTCCGCATCTATCCGCTGGCCCAACCGCTGACACATGGAAGACACTCCCATTCCAGGGTCCTCCTGCCCTCCGGCCGATGCCTGCCCCTCTGATGTTGATGGCCCCGAGCCATGATGCCTCCCGCGCTGAGCCTGCCGCTGCCTCCGACGCAACTGCCTCTACCAGCACAACGGCATCCAGGATGATGGAATCCACCGGTGCCCTTGTGCACGTGCCCTGCCCGATGATGCCGGAACATCCTCCATCCGGTGGGGTCCAGTTGGTGGGGTGTCGACCCCTGCTGGACCTCCGACTCCTGACTGTGGCAGGGATGGGATCTCCACCAGACCGGGGGCAGATCCACAGGGGGCCCTGGTGCATCTGGGCCGGAAGATGGCACGGAGAATGACTGGTGTATGGTGTGCACAGAGGAGGAGAGGGCTGCAAATGTGGCCGACGCATGGAGGAAGCCCCCGACCATGGACCTTCCCAACTGGGCCACGTTGGCAGACAGCTCTTCATGATGATGTGCTTGGTCCCCCCGGGAACCACGCACGTCATCACAAATGTCACGTGTGCACAACGTGACACCAATCAGGATGGACTACATCCGGTCACGGGTCCCCTTGTCCGCAGGTAGAGGAGTGCCAGATGACATGGACCTCCCCCTATCTGTGGACGGGCCTGGGACGGGGCATCCCTGCTGGTGCATGGTGATGCAGTCACAGTGTCAGGGACAGAGACATGCACAGGCACCTCCGCACCGACCTGTGCTGTCTCCTGCCCCTGTCCCTGGACTGCACCACTTGCACCAGTGGTACCACCCCCACCAGGCCCCATGTGCGGCTCTGTAGCAGCCTCCTCCTCCTCTATGCCCACCACCAACCTGGATGGCTCTGCACCGTCTTCCGCCATTGGAAGCCCCTGTGGGGGCTCATCCACCCCTTCCGCTTCAGCCGTAGTGGCAGACGCGACACCATTCCCCTCGCTTCCAGATCATGGTATTTCCTGGGAGGGTGACTGGGCCTTGCGTCGCAGGCCGGTGGAGGCATCCCTGCCGCTTTCCTCCACAGCGCCATCTCCGCCCTCTTCTTCACTCGCCGCTGTGTAAAGGGAGACATTGAACACAAGCATCAGGGTACTGAACTATAGTCCCCTAGACACAAAGCAATGGCACATGAGTGGCACTGTCAAACGTCACTTCCATCATGTCCCTCCACAACACATGGGTCAGTGTATGCAACACACATGCAGGAACAGGCATGGCACATGCAACATACATTGGCATCCATGTCCAAGGCACCGTAGTTGCATCCGATGGTGGGCTGATTCTCACGTGCACCATGGGACATACTGGTCACATGCACACATGTCACCAGAGGGTCATGCATTCGGCCCGGTATACCCCCGGACACAGTGGATACAGGGATGACTAGGCTGTATCAGTGAATCAACACATCGTCACCAACATGTGTCATGCATCCAAGGCGCACACACTACTCAAACAAACGGACATATACATCATGCATGTCCATGACAACAGCACACATCTCTCACCCCCCAAACATGTCCAATTACAGACACAGGCATGCATACATGTGTGCGTTCCGCATGCTGCTCCTCATTATGCATTGTTACACATGCACCATCCATGTGGGTCACGCCTGACTGGACTCACATGTGGCACCATCATGCCCCTGCACACACACATCCAAACATGACCCATTTCACACATGCAGCCAAGTAGCTAACTACCAGCACACTGCAACATGACCTTTTTTAAACATGAGTACATGGCCGCTCAACTCCAGACGGGCCTGCATCCTGAGGATCTGGTGGTGAAGTACTGGGCGAATGCGCTCCAGGACCCTCATCTGCTGGGTGGTAAGCTGGCCCCGGCGCCCCACTGCATCCTCTGCTTCCAAGAGGCACCGGCCTTCTTCAGGGTCCTGGACTTGTAGTCCTCCCAGCGCTTCTGGACGTGTTTGATGTCACGGGGTGCCACTCATTCCGCGTTCATGGCACCCACTCTGTACTTCCAGATCCTCTTCCGTCCTTCCTTGTCGACGCGCGATGGTGTGAAGAGGGCATCATAATGCCCCAGAACTTGCTCCACCAGGAAACCAACTTAATTTTCACTGAAGCTGGTAGCACTCTGCCTCTCTGGCTGGGGGTTGCCACTGGTGCCGGAAGGTGATGTGTCGGACATGGCAACCCCCGAGGCAGGTGTGGGTGGGCAACTGGGTCCTGGGGCTGGGCTGGTCGTGATGGTACTTCAGTCGGGAGTCTTCTGTTCCAGCAGGGGTAGTCACTGCAACTGGACCCCTGCAGATGGCAGATGTGCAGGCACAAAATGGCAGGGCACAGTGTTAGCAGGCAGGCAGGCAGCAGCAGATGGCTCGTGGGAGGCTGCTCGAGGCTCTGGGGGGCAGTAATTCGGCATTCTGGGCAGGAGCGTGGTATTCCGTGTGTTGTCGCGTGGCCAGCTTGATACGGAGTGATTTGGCATGTGAAAAAACAGCACGTCAGCGTGTAATTTGCGGAAAGGCCCTTAGCGCGTAAGTGCATCTGTGATGTAACACGCACGGGTGTTTCCCTCCCCACAGGTTGAAAGTCCCACGTGGGTTTCCATCGCTCTGTACGTGCTCTTCGTGGGATGCGGTACGTGAATTCCGAGGGTGCGCGTGGACTTTTCCACGCCTCTTGGCTGGCGCGAGCAAGGTATGTGTATTCCGAGGGGTGCGCGTGGACTTTTACATGTTTTTTCGATAGTGCGAATGGGGTACATGTATTGCGAGGGGTGAGCAGGGAGAGTTGCACACGTTTTCGATAGCACGAGCGGGGTACATGTATTCCGAGGTGTGCGCTGGGAGTTTTCCATGTGTTTTCAATAGCGCGAGAGGGGTACATGTATTCCGAGGGGTGCATGTGGACTTTTACACGCGTTTTCGATAGTGCAAGCAGGGTACGTGTATTCTGAGGGGTGCGCCCGGAGTTTTCCACGTGTTTTCGTGCTTGGGGGGCTGTATGCTGGTCCCCTTGCCTTTGCGCCATGTTGGAGATTTGTGCAATGTTTTTGGCGCACGGGGAGCATTGTGGGCGTTACTGGTGCTGCTGCAGGGTCGCTGCGCCGCCCTGCGCCACGGCTGGTCATGGATATTGAAATACATGAATACGCTGTGCGTTGAAATGGGTTTTGGTGCACGCGGCTGGTGCAGATTGCCGCACGCGCACTCTGTGCACCAGCCGCGTGCGCCACTTGTGCGCCGATTTCTATGAATTACCCCCACTGTCTCTTATTTATCTTCATTTTTTAAATAAAGCCATTTTTTTATATTTAGCTTGATCACTGAGTAAAGCCACTGTCTCATATTTAACTGCATTTTTGAGTAAAACTACAGTTGTATTTTTAGCTGCATTTTTAGTATAGCCAATGTCTCATGTTCAGCTGCACTGAGTAAAGTCACTTAGGGCTCATTACAACCTTGCCAGTGTGTAATACTGGCATGTTTCCGCACCGGCAAAGTAAAAGTTTGCCGGTGGGGTGGATGAATTATCTCCAGTTAAGAGGTGGAGGTAATTCCAAAACCCTACTGGCAGAAATAGGCAGTATTACTGTCACCGGTGTTACCGATGCCGGTAATAGCAGCAAATCCACCAGACCAAGTGCTGGTAATGGTAATGGTATTAGTGTTTGCCAGTAATCTGGTGGATTTACTGCAAGGATACCGGAAAACATATAATGAGGACCACTGCCACTTATTTAGCTGCAATTTGAGTAAAGCCATTGTTATATTTACCTGCATTTTTTTGTATAGTCACAGTCTTATATTTAGCTTCACTTTTGGGTATAACCACTGTCTAATATTTAGCTGTATTTGAGTATAGCCACTGTGTCATACTTAGCCACATTCTTTGAGTATCTCACCCTCTAGTCCCCAGGGATCTGTCATCCAGGTGGCTAGGACACAGCCATCACATTCGGATCCAGTTGATGGGGGTGGACCAGTGCGGGAGGATCACCTGGGTGAGGAGCATTCAGGGAGTGGGACAGTGGATGGTGAGAAATGGCATCCCCTTCCTTATAGCACCTTTAGAACACTTTCTCATGGACAGCCTGCTATGAGAGAAAACGGACTAACACCTGAGCCGTATACCTGACATTTCCCAATACAATGGTCAGGCAAGGTCAGGGAATTACTGAACATCACACACACCTGACTTCCATTAAGCTTCCCCAAACAGATAAATGGCCTAGCACAAGAACACACTCTGAGAGAAACACTGCACACGAGGAACAGCAGTTCCAAGATGACAGTTTACCAGGAGGAGAAAGATGGAAAAACAGAAGGGTATTGCAAAGAAGGAAGTTGCCTTGACCTTTTCAACAAGGAACAGTTGCTTTCATGAGCCCTCAAGACTGGAAAGCATAATAACAGGGAAACAGGCTGAAGAATCCTGCATTGTGTGTCAGAGGTATCAGGGTCCTTCCCGCCTCAAGAATCAAGGTGGGGAGAATTACCCATGGTGTACTGTCCTTGGCTCTAAGAACAAAGCAGCATCAGTGAAATCAACACAACCGGTGAGTTGGGAAGACCGATACAAGACCGGTCTGTGTTGAAACAAATGGCAATATTGTATGGCGAGCGCTGGAACAAATATTGTTTGAGACGCAAGTAAAGGTGAACGGCTGTTGAGTGATTGAACTTTGAAACGGAAATATGATACCTTTGACAGACTGGTCCGGCACCACTTGGGTGCTCAATCGAATGTCTCTGTAAGGTATGCACCTAAAAGGTGAAAGAGTTGTAGAGAATTGTCAATCGAAGTGGTCCTGTGATGGATCAAGCAAAACCCTGCGCACAATCGAAAGGCTTCGATGTTGGTACAGTAAAGAACATTTGTGGCAAAGTTGATAAAGTTGTTCCGAGCCCGGCAGAGGGGGATCAATTGAAAGCTTTGTGCTAAAGTGGGTCTGAGTCCGACGGAGGGGGATCCGGGGTGAAGCAAAAATCACCTGAGAAGGTTTTGTGTTAAATTGGGTCTGAGCCCAGCAGAGGGGTACCCGGCTGGGGTGAACAGAAAATCACCTGAGAATTTGTACGTGTGAAACCCTAAGGAAAAAGGTTTTTTGTTTTTTGTCATATTGCGTCAGGCCCTCTGGAAAAGAGACTTTGAATGGCAAAGAGACTTTGGCACAGAAGGTCATGATGTTCAAGTTTTGAACTGCACCCTCGTGCTAAAGAAGCCAGAGACTGTGCTAAGCTCGAGTGTGCTGCATTGTCCTGTGCTGGAAACGTGGGGAAGGGAAGCCAACGGCTTGAATATCCTGACATATCATTTCTTGAACACCTTTCTTTTGCATAACATTGTTTCCCACACTATTTGTATTTAGAAGTAAGGATTGGCAATAAGTTAGTTAGTATAGGCACTTTTATTTTGACAAGACACCTCTAGGACTGCATTATTATTATTTGATGATCGTAGCTTGCTCTCATCTTTAGATTTAGGTTTAGAGGTGTTTTGGCAAACCCAACTGAAGTTCAATAAACACCCTTGAAATGTGATCATCTGTGTCTGTCTTACTGTTTGATACCATGCCTTATAGTTTGCTGTATTTTTTTCAGTATAACCACTATGGGATATTTAACAACATTTTTGCGTATAGCCACTGTTAAATTTATCTGTAATTTGAGAATATCTACTCTGTTTTATTTAGCTGATTTTTGGGAGTATAGCCATTGTGTAGAATCCAGCCTGACTGCCTTTGAGTATATCCACAGTGTAAATCTTACCTTCATTTGAGTATAGCGACGGTGGTATGTTTAGCTGCATATTTTAATATAACCACTGTCTTGTACTTACCTGCGTTTGAGTTCAGCCACAGTGTTCTATCTAGCTGCATTTCTTAGTATATCCATTGTGGTATTTTTAGCTGCATTGTGAGTATAACCACTATGCAACACGTAACTGCATTCATTTTCAGCATAGCCACTGTTATACTTAGCAGCATTTTGAGTATAGTCATTGTGTTATATTCAGTTGTTTTTTTTGTATAGACCTGTGTTCTACCTAGCTGCATTTTGAGCTTAGCCACTGGGCTATATTTAGCTACATTCTGAGTATATCTTCTGTTATGTTTAGCAGCATTCTTGAGTATAGCCACAAATTATATTCAGCAATATTTCCAATATAGCCAATGTGTAGATTCTAGCCATGCTGTGAATTCAACACTTCTAAATTCAGCTTAATCTATGTAACCAAGAAAACAGCCAGGACACAAAGGGACATATCACACTATGATTATGGAAGATAGTCGAAGACACGTCCACCCACCCGCACCAATCTGCTATCATACACTAATCTAAGACACACTGCACAACATTCCTGCCATAAGAATGCAGCTATCCCTATGACAGAAATGTGGTTTAGCTGCACAAATATTGATTCTTCTGCTCTCAAATACTCTCCAGACTACCTCTCAGCACCTATCCACATGCTAGCGCAACATGGGTGGCTAGGAGGGACTTTTCCACCCCTAACTAGCTTGTATGTGGCTAAAATGCACACACACATTCTAAACTCCTCTGACAAATGTTCCGGGAGGACATGGAAGTCGGTGTACGGGCCAATCAAAAATGTGAGGCAAGTCCCTTCTCATGCCAATAAAATAATCTGTAGAGGAGCCATAAATGAGATGCACCATGTACAAGAACTAAACATGTATTGCAACAAACTGCCAGGCAGGTAATTAACAGACATTCAATTCTAATTTTGTCAGAAAGAACAAATCAAGAGATTTGTAACCATTCTCTCTAATGTGATTGGCTAGCAAGCATTGCACTATATGTGACTGAATTTCAATTTTCTATTCTAAACATGTGGTAGGCTGGTTATCTCATTGTGAAGTCATGTCACCTGACTTCTCATGTATTTCTATTGGACAGAAGCATGAGATACATATATCAGTCAAACCTTCTTTCCGATTGGCTGTTCCAGGGAGAGAGGAAGTGGAATGAACAATTGAACTAAACAGATTGGTTACAATAATATATAAAAGTTGATTTCCTGTCATGGTCATGAAGGCAGGGGCACAGGCATGCAGGGGGCGCATGCACAGGAGACCTGGGTGGAAACTGTCCTGCTGTCTTTGGCACCAGGCTCATGAACAAAAGTAAACAAGAACATCCATTTAACACCAAAAAGCTTTTATTATGGACATAGCACTTCAGATGCATTACCCTTGAACATTCCATCCATTAAGCAACCCCAAGTGTATTCTTGGGTGTGGCTGCTAATGGATTGCCTTTGCACGTGCTCACTGTCTATGACTGGCAGGGTGTGTCTGATAAGCCGGCCCTAATGGGCGTGCCCATGATCTCAGTTATATAAGCTGCCCCTATCCTCAAGACAGACGCTTCGCGTTATTCTGCACTTGCAAGCAGCGTAACGCTCACCGTCACCTCAGGTTAGACTGACCTTTGAAGATCCTGCTTCCTAGACATCCTTCTTCCTGCCAGCATACTTACCAACTGGGGGAAGCAGTTCTTACCTGTACATCTCTTTAGCGAACCAAGTATTCATCTTTACACTTTCTGGTACACCGATATGTTCATTTTTACACCTCAGCATGACATGCTCCATCGTCGACAGCAGCGCCTGCAAGGAAAAACAGAAGACAAGGGTAAACATTAAAAAAAATAAGTCGGTTTAAGGTTGCACTTCGCCATACTTTGCGCTTTCCTTAAAGCATCACTTACCTGCTGTCAAACATTGCGGTAGCATCCATCTTCCATCCGGCTGCGTCTCGCGTCTCACAGCTGCATTAAGGCCGCATTTTCATCTAAGGGAAGAAAACAGAAGAGAGACATTACTGCGGGCATAAATAGGAAAAACATATAAAGACATTAAACAGAACGAACATCATCACAAGAGCTCAAGAAAGACTTACCAATCATAAGGAGAAGCATAGTCGCAGCTAGATCCCATTTGACGTGCCCCTGCCAGAAGTAGCACGACGGAGAGCTTGTCTTCCATAATTCACAGGATCAGTATCATCACGTACCACCGCTCACAGATTTTCTACTGAGGAAGAGGCCTGAAGGGGGTGATTCAAGTTCAGGGAGGGCTGCAGCCATGCCCTAACGCCTCCGCAGAGACCAGGTGAGCATATCATTTCCATTCAGTTGGCACCAGCACTCTGTTCTCATTTTATGAAATGTATCTATCAGTACACTTTGTTACCTCGCTCGGTGGGAAGATTTATTCATCTGCATGATTTCATCTGCCCTGTATTTGACCTTATGTTTCGAGGCTCTGCTGTTAACAAGAATTTACTTTTGGCAATAGTGCTGCAATACATATATAGAAATGTTTGTAATGTGTTATAATAGAGGCTGCATTCAATATTAACTGTTGGTAATGTGTTTCCATTATACTAGTTGCAGGGTCTCAAGCAATTCTAGTGTGAGGCAGAGGTACTCATGTGAGCTATGATTGTTCTTAACAGATCCCTATTACTCTTGCATTAGCTCAATGTGAAAATATGAACAGCTGCATTAACTGTGATTTCTATTTTAAACTGTTAATGGATATCGAATCTGGGACACAAAGTACTTTATAATTGTAATTCATCCTGTAGGGGGCAATGTGGTGCTATGTCTGTGCTGGCTCTGTGATCCTATTGCTTTACATTATGCCATTCACTCTTGTTACCTCATATGTTGCATTTCAGTTGCTCTTCCTAGAAAATGGGGCTTTGCTATAATATGTTGGGGTGCAGCTTGTGAAAACTCAGAAAGCCTACGTCATCCTTGGCTAATCAATGTACAATGTCTTGTCTTCGTCTCCAGTGTTTTGTAAGTCTCTTTTTAAATTGCATTTGTATAAATAAAGAAAAACTGCATCACTGCACAGGAAGGACATGCTGACTCCAGACTAGCCTCATCTGATTTGCCTTAAAATGCAGTTTTCAAAAATATATGCATACATGTGAAGATTTCAAAATTAAGGGTACTTGCCATGTGAAGAGATATTGGAGTTTAAAACATGACCCAAGCCTATTTGTCAAAGTGGGATGAAGAGGTTCTCTCCTCCCACAGCAATCCAAAATCACTCCCCCATCCCCTTGTCCTATCAGCACACATGTGGGAGATGGGGAGTGAGAGCTAGAATCATGACAAGTTAGTGATGTCATTTGCCCTATAAATAAGCCAGTTTGCATCAGAACTGGATATCTTCCACTAATTTTGAGATCCAACCTTCTGCCAAAATCTGGCGAGAAACATTCCAGCAGAGAGGCTTAAATCTCATATTTGAGACAGGAGCCAGGAAACATAGAAACTGACTGGGACCCCTTGGAGGAAAGAGAGGACAACCTTGCCTGACCCTCTTGCTGTCCCAGCAGTGCCCTGATGCTCCCTGATGCCCAATTCCAGGCCTCTCCTGTAAGTGGAACTACAACAAAGCCATAGATTGTGTATGCCTTATATTTTTCAAGCAGTGTTTTAGTTATTTCCCTATAGAAAAGTATCTGGTTTGTCTGTGTAGATCTCTAACATATTTATCAAAGTAAATCAATGAATTCCCCTATTGAAATCACGGGAGCTGTGTTGTTGGCATTAGAAACCAGCAATCTCTTCCCAGTGTGTTTTAAACTGGTATAGACATAAAGATTTGCCAAAAAAAATTAACGCCAGAACCCTTTCCCCACATGAGTGTGCAGGGTGCAAAACGAAATTCCCAATTGATCCCCTTCATTGTAAATAAGAAGTGTGAAGCCTGGTAGTGCCTTTGCGTCTGCAAGGTGCAAAACGAAATTGCCCCTTTGTGTCCATTGTGCTCTGACTAAATCCCCAAAGCCCTGCCTGAGCTGTAGAAAAACAAATGTCCCATTCCTTTCATATTGCAGCTGTGCTAAATATCCCAAAATCAATTTTGATATGTAATTTATAACATGCTTACTACTGAGAGGTTTCTAAGCGTGGACCCAGGGATCGAACCTGTGTTGCTCCGTGCCGTATCTTTTCCAAGGCGAGGACGTTGCCCCTGAGCTATCCTCTCGAGACAATTTCCCATTGTGCTCTGATCAAAACCCCCAAAGCCCTGCCTGTTCTTTTTAGGTGTGGAAAAACAAATGTTCACATTTGTATTTTGTCCATTCATACTGCATTTGAGCTAATAGTGCAAAACCGATGTTCCCATTGTGCCCTGATCAAAACCGCAAAGCCCTGCCTATTCGTGTCGGGTGTAGCAAAACAAATTTCCATTATTTTTCTTTCTTTCATATTGGCTCTGTGAGTCAAACCCCAAATCCGATTTTCCCATTGTGTTACCACTCTCTTCCACTAACTTCCATTCAGAGCAATTAAGTCTAATTGATGTTAGCAGCATGAGCAGTGCTGAGAGTTCAGTATTTCGTCCCAACTCTGCAATGACTGTCTGTGTTGGATTGTTCTTTTTCTATATTGGTTGGTGATTTAAAAAGGTATCAATTGTGACTGCATATCTCTGTGTTGGTGCTTTAGGGAACTCATTTTGTTCTTGTGTTGCCACAGCATTGGTGGCTGATGTCAATCTATCTATGACATTTAATTTCATTAAATATATATATATATATATTCAGTGAAAAAACTTTGTTAAAGGGACGTTATGGTTAAGTTGCGCTACCAAAAACCTATGAAATTTAGTGAAAAAACTGTGTTAAAGGGACATTATGGTTCCAAGTAAAACCGAAAAACCCCTGAAATTCGCCAGTTATGGTAAGATAAGCAACCATAACTCGTGCCACCACTGTGCACTGCTAAGACTAACACCCACGACATCAAAGATAACATCACAAATGTTATTGATGACATCACATGTGCATTTACTTTTCATGAAATGTCTGTACAAGGGATTCTTATTATAATGTTGAGAAAAAAGTGTCAAAGATTATTGGAATAAATATCAAGAGCTAATTAGTGCATTAAGCGAAGCATTGATATAAATAGCATTATATTATTAAGTTCTATCCAATATACCAAGGTACTCATGCAGAAACATAGGCATGGTGTACAGCATACATGATGAAGGTATAATATTCATAATGTTGATATGTTGAATAATGAAATGATAACTGTTTTCTTATTAGAGTTTTGTGTACTGTGAAATACGTAATAAGTAGCTAATAAAACCAACCTATAATATAATTGCATTATTACAGACAAAACCACACTAACACATACAAATATGGGTATATACAGGGAAAGTGAAGTAAGCAAAAAAGCAGAAGTTGTAGCAGAAATAATTCATAACCTAACTGATTATCTTTATGCAAATAAATGATTGCTCTGTTTCAAAGCTGCTATTTACCCTATGTACATGTATTACATGATGTGACTGGACCCTAAGGAAAGTAGTGTGAGTGCAATGTATACAAATATGAGCATATACAGGGAAAATACAGTAATAAAAAAAACAACAGAACTATCATAAAGTGCTGATAACTCTACTCATTATCTTCATGCACATAAAGAATTGCTGTTTTTCAAGCTTGTGTCTTCCCATATGTATATGTTTCATATGATATGACTGGACCCTGAGGGAGATACTGTAAGAACATACTTGAAGGATAAGTCTACAAATATAGTACGTTTACAATTTTTAGTTCATGACTGTTACTGAAGAAAACCATGTGGCCTACATATGTCAGTAATGGAAAAAGAGGGAGACACACATGCGATGTCATTAGTGATGTCATCAATGACATTTGTGATGTCATCTTTGATGTCGTGGGTGGTAGTCTTAGCAGTGCACAGTGGTGGCACGAGTTATGGTTGCTTAGCTTACCATAACTGGCGAATTTCAGGGGTGTTCAGTTTTACTTGGAACCATAACGTCCCTTTAACAAAGTTTTTTCACTGAATATCATAGGTTTTTAGTAGCACAATTTAACCATAACGTCACTTTAACAAAGTTTTTTCACTGAATTTCATAGGTTTTTAGTAGCGCAACTTAACAATAATAACTCTGACTTTATGTACATGTAATATGGAACATACTGAACACCCTCTACTAAATTTGATGTCTGCAAACTCTTTTAATGTCCGCGGACATCTTTGGACAACAGCACCACTACCCAAAAAGTCTGGGGGGTATGTTTAATTGTTATATCATAACATATGAAAATTTTACAAATTCACAAACCAGCACACATACACATTATATGTAGTTATAAATAAGAAGTGTAACCCATATATATAACACACTAACCATTCATTTATATACAATATTTTCTAAAATGCAATATACCAAAAGAAGAAAGATAGGCTTCCAACATGATTACCTCACAGAAACTCCACAACTAAGAGCAACAGCAGATCTACAGACCACTCAGATTACACCTTACCTGAAATAGTAAGTGTACTGCATTTTACTCATATATTTGTGAACTTTCTGTATTAGATCCAAAAAAGGATGATATTATGTTTTTTTTTTCTCACAGAAATGTCTAGTACTCTGGAGTGGCTAGAGGAGCATGTCCCATGTCAGGAAATGTCAGAAGATAGTGAATCTAATGGTAGACACTTTACTATATAAACCAATTAATTAATATTATTTTATATACATTTAACATATATATTTTTTTTGTAAGGCCATACAAATTGAAAATACTTATGAAAAAGCTGTATTGGATAAGACTCTTCAGCACAAAAAAAAATGGACCTACTCTTGGCAAATTTTAATAATTTAAAAAACTTTGTGGAGGATCACTTCAAACAAACAACTACATACCATTGTCCCACATGTACCTTTCCCCCCTCACCATATCCCAGTCAATTATCCCCAAACCCTCTCCATGAACCAAAACGTTTTGATGAGACTTACATCCCTTCTTCACCTCATATAAATCCTATTGAAACCCCTAATTCTCCTGTTTTTGTTTCAGTTTCTGCCTCAACTTCTCTGTGATAAATTTAACATACATGTAAAATAAAGTAAAATTATTATATTGTGTTCTTATTCATTCCTTGTTTTTAAAAAAAAAAAAACAATTCAGGTGTCCGCGTACAGCGCGGGTGTCCGGAATGTCCATAAAGAAATGAAAATGGAGGTGTCCTAAGAACACTATACTTGTCCGTACTGTTCACTTACTAAGTTGAAACTGTTCTAAGAACACACGCGGTGTTCTGAAATGTTTGTCAATGGACGAAATGTGGGTGTCCAGACGACGCTGTCCGTATTGTTCGCTGGCAAGATGAAAGTGTTCTTAGAAAATATTACGTGTTCTGGGATGTTCGTAAATAAACAAAATGGGGGTGTCCTGATGACGCTATGCATGTCCGTATTGTTTGCAAGCAAGTTGAAATTGTTCTAAGAACACAGACTGTGTCCTAAAATGTTCGTAAAGAAACAAAATGGGAGTGTCCTTAGGATGCTCTGCCTGTCCGTATTGTTCTCAGGCAAGTTGAAACTGTTCTAAGAACACACACGGTGTCCTGAAATGTTCGTCAATGGACGAAATGTGGGTTTTTTGAGGACACTGTCCGTATTGTTCGCTGGCAAGATGAAAGTGTTCTTAGAACATATTATGTGTCCTGGGATGTTAGTAAATAAACAAAATGGGTGTATCCTGAGGACGCTATGCTTGTCTGTATTGTTCGCAGGCAAGTTGAAACTGTTCTAAGAACACAGGCTGTGTCCTAAAATATTCGTAAAGAAACAAAATGGGAATGTCCTGAGGACGCAATGCCTGTCCGTATTGTTCGCAGACAAGTTGAAACTGTTCGAAGAACACATGCTGTGTCCTAAAATGTTCGTAAAGAAACAAAATGGGAGTGTCCTGAGGACGCTATGCCTGTCCGTATTGTTCGCTGGCAAGTTGAAACTGTTCTAAGAACACAGGCTGTATCCTAAAATGTTCGTAAAGAAACAAAATGGGAGTGTCATTAGGACGCTATGCCTGTCCGTAATGTTGACAGGCAAGTTGAAACTGTTCTGAGAACACAGGCGGTGTCCTGAAATGTTCGTCATTGGATGAAATGTGGGTGTCCTGATGGCACTGTCGTATTGTTCGCTGGCAAGATGAAAGTGTTCTTAGAACATATTATGTGTCCTGGGATGTTCGTAAATAAACAAAATGGGGGTGTCCTGAGGATGCTATGCCTGTCCGTATTGTTCGCAGGCAAGTTGAAATTGTTCTAAGAACACAGGCTGTGTCCTAAAATGTTTGTAAAGAAACAAAATGGGAGTGTGCTGAGGACGCTCTGCCTATCCGTATTGTTCGCAGGCAAGTTGAAACTGTTCTAAGAACACACGCAGTGTCCTGAAATGTTCGTCAATGGACAAAATGTGGGTGTCCTGAGGACGCTGTCGGTATTGTTCGCTGGCAAGATGAAAGTGTTCTTAGAACATATTATGTGTCCTGGGATGCTCGTAAATAAACAAAATGGGGATGTCCTGAGGACGCTATGCCTGTCCGTACTGTTCGTAGGCAGGTTGAAACTGTTCTAAGAACACATCAATTGTCCCGGGATGTTCGTAAATAAACAAAATGCGGGTGTCCTGAGGACACTATGCTTGTCCGTATTGTTCGCAGACAAGTTGAAACTGTTACAAGAACAAACGCCTGTCCGTAACTGTTTGTTTCACTTGTGACACACTTTTAATCACTGCAGGACCCAAACAGTGTCCGTAGAACACCAACGCGCATGCGCAAAATAGTTTCAGTGCATTTGGTGTCCTGTGGACACCCGCTCCCTTTGCGGACATGCTCACAAAGCTATCATGTGACCGCGGCCACGATCAGCGTATTTTCTGATTGCGAACACTGTTTGTGTCCCTGAACAATTTAAAACTACATTTTCAAGTAATCTACAATATTTTCCAACAAAAACTCAACATAGAACAAGTCCCACATAGTAATCCTGAGTTTCTACATACTTTTTGTGACTTTTTGAACCCTTTTTTCTGTTCAACTGTCCACGGACAGCGCGCATGTCCGTGAACTGCGCACAAGCTCCCCTATAAAATACAACACCCTAGAGCTCATTCTCATTGTGTTTCTGGCTATCCTACAGAGCAAAGCAAATTTTGCTGCCAATTTGCAGATTTCCATCGTGAACTTGATGGCATCCGTGGCTCCACTCATACCACCTGGTGCTGCATCTGCCTCAGCACCACCCCCAACCCCTCCTCCACCACCACCACCTCCCCAAGGGCCTGAAGAGGGTAACAGGAGTGAGGATGCACAGGAGAAAGAAGAGGATGATGAGAATCAGGTAGTGGAAGTCCCTACTACCAGCACTCGGCGTGAGTCTTGGGTGTGGCGGTTATTTACCATTCTTGGTAATGGTCCTAAGGCGCGTGCGAACCAAGTCACCTGCAATGAGTGCAAAATGGTACTCAGTCGCATGTTTCATACCGCTTTGGGACAACTACCATGACACCTAAAGTCATTCCACTCGGGGGCCGTTCGCAAAGTTGTACCTTGCGAGGAGCGTAGCAGGTTGACTTCCTCTACTTCATCCTCTGTTTCCGATCCTGTCACCACAAGGAACACTCCTGTGGGACAGCGCATTCCTCAAGCTGCCTCACAGGCCATACGCAATGCTGATGACCCTTACCTTTGGAGGGTCACAGTTGTGTGTATGTACTGCGACGCAGTACTGTGCAGGGGGGAGAGACTTCGTAGTGCTTTTGAGGCTATCGTTTCAGAGCACGAGAAGGTCTGCTCACTACCCAAGTGAAACCCACTCTACATCTTCCTCTCTCAGCTCGCCCTTTTTATCTCCATGGTTGGTGTTCCCCCCTTACCCTCCTTTCCCCTCCTCTCTTAGGGTGTCTTGTATAAAAACAAAAAAAAAATTAAAACAACAAGAATAAAAAAAAGGCTCTTTTCAGAGCCGCCTTTTACAGTTAAAAAATAGAAGTGAAAATAAATGAAGCAGGCCCCTGTGTATTTTTTAGAAGTCCGCGGACAGTCCACGGACATCTAAAATTTTGGGGTGCTACCCTATCATAACCATTGCAGTTTTATCTGGGAGGAAGTGGTGGCACTGAAAAGAGACTTTTGGTGGTGTTTATTTTTGTTTGAAAAATTTGAAATGCTCAACACCTACTATAAAATGGATGCTGTAATTCCAAAAAAGGTCACAATGCATTTTGTACATTTCTCAAAAAAATCTGATTGCCAGCATAAGTAAGATGGACTCCATCTCTGCGAAAAATGTATGTACTACGAAACATAATATTTTCATTGTGAAAAGAGGACATGCCAAAATCTCTTAGAAAGGCACAAACAGCCTTATTGACATTGCGCCTTGCTTTCTCCATTTGTGGACCAAATGAAGAAGAACAAAGCCACATTTGTCTCTGTGCAATCCGTGAAAAAATTACTTGAGAATTTGGAAACATGTTCATGACCTTCCCAAGTCCTTCTTTCATTGCAAATTGCAAAGAAATTCCAGACACATGTCCTAAACTGTTCCCTCCACAATGAATTACAATTATGTCTGGATGTTGCTCTGTCTCCAAAGTAGCACAGAGAGGTAGCAAGTCCAACCACTTCATCCACGTACTCCATGCCAGTGCACTTCCACATGTGGGAATCCAAGATCTACAGCTACTCCACAGCTTTTTGCATGCACATTCAACCAATATATCCACGAGTCTCCCAAAATCCAAACAATCTGTTTTTTTAAGCACACAGCCATAGCTATCTGTTTTTCTCTCAGCAAAAAGAGTATATGAGAAACTGTCACCTGGCACAGAACACCCGCTAAACTTTCCTGACCAATCCCTTTCTCTGCTCATTCTCATTTGCATGGCTCCCCAACCCAAAAATCCCCAGATGTAACACCCGATGTCCACGGACTACCGCCATGTCCGCGGACATATTGTAACAGAACAGTCCTTCTACCATTTCCTTTTCACTTTCTGTGCCATTCCCTCATTGGATATAGCTAGGAAGTCACATGAACATCCACCAATCACATCCAAGACCTCTACATCTAACTGCATCATCATAGATCAGCACTCTGAGTACAAGTGTCATATCATTGGAAAGCACCTTCTACAAGAAATACTGTACAAGTCTCCAAGATATCTACTTGCAGCTGCATGCATATCCATATGCATGAACACAAACTACAGGTATGCATATTTTCTATATAGTACATGTACAATTTGTATAGATTCATATAAACAGATTAACTGACTTTTAGCTTGTATAATCTATAAAATGAATTTGCTGTCATTTTTTCCATCTCCTAAAATCAACTGTCACTTCCAAACCTATCTGCTATTTAATTTCTTTTTACACACACATTTTCAAAGTATGTTGAACTAACATATTTAAAGTACAATACAATATTTACTCAAACAAAATTGCATGCACACAGTATGTTCAAAAATCAAACAACAATACTTGTACAAAAATATAAACATTTTTTTTACTTATATTTATATACTGAGCAAGCAGCCCATGGCATTGAGTCGCTGTTACTTACATGAGCTCAGTTACAGAAATAGTGGTATTCAGTGGTACATTATGATTTCCACAAAGCATACAAATGATATTTTGGTTGGTACAGTTAGTCATTACAATACAGTTTATGCATTAAGAACATATGATATGTATTCAACTGGTGCAACGCATCTTATGTGAATAAGATAGTTTTCATGATTTTGAGGAAGGCGCTGAGGATCAATGTCAATTAAAAAAATCAATGTCTAAATTAAAAACAATGCTATATACAAACAAAATTCCTTATTTGTTTCATTTACAATTGCAGTGAAGACCATTTTCCTGAAAAGAAGCAGCCGAATTTGAAGTACAAAGAACAACTAAGAAGAAACCTGCTCATTTCAGAAAAAAAGTAAGTTGAATAACACCATATTATTTGTACTATTATTCAAAAACACTGTAAGGTTAATTCATGATATTTCAGTGTCTAATAATAGAGATTGTGCACCATTCTGTCTACAAATCCCCATTTCATAAACAGAGATTTACAGGCAGAATGATGCAAAATTTCATAGTTTTCGACACACAAATAACCCAACTCATCCCCTAGAATTTTGATATTATAGAACAAACAACTGTTTTAATTGTAAACAATTAGATTTACTATTTCTACTTCTCCACACCATCAGTTTATTTTCTACTATAATCTGAACCCCAGTTTAGTAGCACATAAATTCAAGAATAGCCATCCCAACTAGTTGTAGTTGCCCAATGGACAACCACACACCATTATATACATATGTATTATCTTACTCACACACTCATGCAAACAGCACACATACATTAAGAACACCCCAACCCATACCTTCTTTATTTTTTAACAGACCCTAAAGAATGCCTACCAAAAATCAAGTCCGTAGAAAGCAACGCAGAAACAGAGCAAATGAAAATAGAAGTGTCCAAAACAAGCATCCATCTCTAGCAGAATTTAATTTTTTAAAAAAGTTAAAACAAAACAGCTAATACAGTCATTTAGCGAAACAAAACAAGCCTCAAGTACAGAAATGTTGTCTCCTCTATCAAAATATAAACAAACTACAAAACAATTAACAAAAAAAGTCAGCTTCCACTACAGATAAAACTGCTCCTATGAATCTTGATATAGTGCAAACTAAGCATACCAAAAAAAGTATTTTAGCAAAAATGTTCCGTCAAAGAGTCCTGCAAAATCTTATAAAAACAAGAGAGAAATCAAACTCAAACCTTAAAACCTATCTTAGGAAATTAATCTTAGAAGCGTTGATAGACAGTGCAATCCTTCTCAAAAGAACGTTATTTATTTTAGTGTTAAACAAAATAAAACCACTAACAAAACTAATGACTAAATTACAAAAAGGACTTCTCAATAAATGAAATGTCAACAGAAATAACTTCTTAAGTATCTGTGGAGGTGAATGGAGTCACACTACGAGCACAGAACCATACTTTAATGAAGAAGCATACAAACAAAAGCAAACAAATACAATTGCCATACATAGCAGTGGACGAGGTTATGAAAAAGTTAATAATACCATAATGGAACAAGAAATACTGCTTACAAAAATATCCCCAGAAAACTTAGAATTACCTCTCCATTCAACTGAATCAGAACGTCTAGTATACAAATGGCCATGCACGTCAATGTGTAACATTCCCAAAGAATCTTTCAAGTCTTTATGCCAATTCCTCAATCAATATGTGAAAGGCAAAGACAAAATGAAAATTAAACTACTGCAAAATATGGTTACCTGTCCAGTGTGCAAGTACACAGGACTACAAGGACATTTATTGGCCTGCATTTCAGGACCTACTTGCAAAACCACCTTCCATTATATCAAAATGATATCAACACATCATTCAATTATAAGAAATCTAGTCTATAAACGGTACTATGCTAAAAGTCCTGCTTTAACACTAGCCAATTTAAATAACATTCTTCTACATGGTACAGCGAAAGACCTACTTGAAGAAATTGACTATATCCAGAAAAAATATTTTGCAAGTGAAAGCCAATTACAGAATGAAATAGCTTTAAAGCAAATTAGCAACAATTCTATGCATGGCATCCTTCTACTACACACATACAAAAAAGAAATACTGAAATTTAAAAGTACATCTGCTGAAGTACCAAACCATGTGTGTGTATGTTGCCGTAGAACTTTATATAAAAGTAACACAAAAACTCCAGACCTAACATATAAAATAGAAGACAATGAAGATTCTAAATGGTTTGAATTATCTCTCTACCTTATAGCAGAAAACAAATACGAAATAACTGACCCCTTAATACTTTGCAGTTACTGCACTACAAAACCTGACAACAACCAAACTCCTTCACGTGCTATCACAAATAATTTGGAATTATTTCCACTACCAAAACCCCTACAACAACTCAATTTATATGAGAGCATCATAATTCAAACAGTGCACCCCTTTCAAGCAATAATACGCCTTCAGCAAAATTACCTCCCTCTGAATTAGTGAAAGGTATTCGTGGAAAAGTAGTGTATTTACCATTAGATCTGAAAGAAAATGTGCACACTCTAGGAGTGCAACGTCCAATGGAGCAATCTTTAATTATCTTAGTAAATGGTGTACCTACAAAAGACAAACAAATTTGGCAACAACTGGTAGATTTACATAAAGTTCGACAAGCTTTGCAATATCTAAAAGACAATAATGAATACTACAAAGAAATTAATATTGAAGAAAACTTGAAGGATACCACTGAAATAATTCAAGAGACACAAGAAGCTGGGTAATTTGAGCTCCTAGATCCTGCTACAATATCCAATACTTTAGACCTTTATACAATTCACCAATTGTATTCTAATGACACCATAGAAGATGCACTAGAAATGTACCAAATGCCTCAAACAAAAGGATCATCCGACTGGAAAAAGAGGAAGGTACGATGATAGACCTATTCAAATAACAGCATCAGAATATCGCTCATTACGGATGTATTCTGAAGATCCCAGATTTAGACCAAATGGGGAATACATATTCCACCTACTCTTTGAAAGTGAACTAGCAACTTTATGTTACGGAGTTGCACACACATTAAAATCAGGATCCCACTTTCAAAATATGTCAATTATTACAAAAAGTGCAACAAAAAGATGAGGTTTTACAATCAAATATTACAAATCTATTAGCAAATATGCGTGGAACTAAAGAATACTGGTTTCAACGTCACAGAGATGTACGTTGTATGATAAGAAACCTTGGCCCACCCACTTGGTTTGTTACATTAAGTTGTGCAGAATATGCATGGGAAGATTTACATTATTTCCTACGCATAGCAAACAAAAACAAAGCAAACATAGATATACTAACACCTGGAGAACATTGTTCTAGATCCTGTTAATGTTTCAAGATATTTTCACCATCGCTTCATTGCTATGCTACACTTTATTTGTAATAAAACTGCTCCGCTCCTTGGAGAAGTGCAACACTTCTTTTGGAGAAAAGAATACCAAGCCAGAGGAGCACCACATATCCACATGCTTTTATGGATTAAAGATTCTCCTAAATTTGGTCAAGACAGTGACACCACTGTTTAAAATATGTCACTTTCAAATTCCATCAGAAGCAACAAAGAGTGATCTTCAAGCACATATTTTACAATTTCAAAGACACAAATGTGGCAAATATTGTCGTCGCAAATACAAAAACAAAGGGAAATACTACACCAAATGCCGCTTTGGTTTCCCTAGACCGGTTACAAAAACAGGTCAAGTGAACAACTTCATGTCTTCAGTTAGACATAGTGTTAAAGGTAAATCACCTAAAAATACATATTACATAAAAAGAACAGAAGAGGAAAAATATATCAGTGATTACAATGCAATCATTGCCCACTTATGGAATGCAAACATAGATGTGCAGTACATTGCAGACAATTCCACTGCAGTTGCACGATATGTTACAGCATACTACTGCTCCTTGACCTCTCTGCTGCGTTCGATCTGGTCGACCACAATACCCTGTGTCACCACCTAGCCACACAAGCCAATTTCTCCCCTAAAGCCTGCCAATGGATCACCTCCTTTCTCAAAGAAAGGGCCATGAAAGTCTTTTCTGAAGTTGCTGCTGCCACCCCCAGCCTCCTCACCTGCGGTGTCCCCCAGGGCTCCTGTATTGCTCCTACTCTCTACAACCTCTTCACAAGGCCACTGTTCAGCATCTTGGACTCCCTGGGTATCTCATACACCAATTATGCGGACGATACGCAGGTACTCATCCCACTCACAGGCGACTACCTAGCGGACTCTAACACCCTCTCCTCTATCTACTCTACCATCCAATCCTGGATGGCGGAGAATTGGCTTTGCCTCAATGGTGAAAAAACCGAACTCCTCCTTATTGGCTCACCTTTCACCATCGGCAATCTCGGAGAACAGTACACCTCTTTCACCATTGATAATATTCCAATTAAAGTCTCTAACCATGTTAAGACACTCGGAGTCTACCTTGACTCCGACCTGTCGATGGACAGACAGGTCAATGCCATCGCCGCCTCCTCAGCCTACTACACCAAAGTCATCAACGCAACCAGGCCTTTCCTGGCCCGTCAAAGCAGCCTCACGATTGCCAGGGCCATCATCGGATCAAGACTTGACTACTGTAACGCCCTTCTCGTCGGGACTTCCAACAAAAACATCGCCAAACTTCAGCTAGCCCAAAACAATGCTCTAAGGGCAGCCACCGGCAACGCAAGGAGAGACCACATCTCCGAAATCAGAAGGCAAGTGCACTGGCTCCCTGTTAAAGAAAGAATTGTCTTTAAAACTCTTGCCATCACCCACAAATGCATTCACGAGCTTGCCCCCCCCTACCTGACGAACAGAATCACCAGGCACTCCGCCACAAGACCGCTTAGATCTTTCTACGCCAACACCATTGTCAGGCCTACCTCGCGGAAAGTGCGTGCTGGTGGCTCCAGTTTCCCCACCCTAGCAGCCACGCACTGGAATGCCCTGCCACCTCACCTCAGACTCATCGAGTCACACCTAGCCTTTCGCAAGGCTATCAAAACCAGACTCTTTGTATGACCTCAACCTGTTTCTGCCTATATGCCTGCTAACCTGTAACTAAGAGCCTCCTGCACCCGAATGTAATCTTAAATCTGTGTATCCTCTGTAACAGCACCTCTATGCCTCATGGGCTGCAAGTGCGCTTAACAAATGCAAATAAATAAATAAAAATACTTAACCAAAGCAGAAAAAACAGAGCTACAAGACCTCTGGAATGACCTGTCATCAGACAAAACACTGTCTCAAAAATGATACAGCTTGGGCATAAAAATGCTCTCCCATAGAGAATGTGGCTCCCATGAAGCAGCAGATCGTTTAACTGGTACTGCTTTGTATGGAAAATCTGAAAATATAGTATGGCTAAGTCTTGGTCCTGCTAAATCTAGAAAAAGAGTTCTAAAATCATATGAAGATATGGAAACAATAGCCAAACATGATCCCAACAGCCAAGACATTTTAAAAAATAATTTGCTTGACACATACTACCCAAACAGAAGCACCACTTTGGAAACCATGTGTCTATACCACATAGCCCAAAACTTCACATACAAAAATAATATAAAACCCGATGAAAAAAAAGGTAGATACAGAGTAACAAATTGTGAAGGCAGCTTAGTAAATCTCACCAAACCAAATTTAATTAATCATATCAAATTGTCATTAAAGACTCCTCAACATAAAGAACTATACTACATGTCCCCGCTACAACTTTTTAAACCTTGGAGAAAAGTAGAAGAAATACTAGATAACTATGACTCCTATGAAGATGCTTTCAAAGCAAATGAAAGCACTATAACTGATGTAAACTTTACACAGTACAAAACAATGTTGCACAATGAACAGCAACACAAAGAAGAACTGCAGGCCCAACTAGATAAGGACACTCCTGACAGTAGTCAACCTTCTGTAACAGGAAACCAAGAACCACTTTGAGAGCCACTAATATCAAATGAGGCAGAATTAGCTATGACAGAAGTAGAAAACACCATGTGTCAGTGTGAAGATAAAGAAGACTTAACTATACTACAATCAAAACTAAACAATGAACAACGTAGCATTTTTGAAGAAGTAACAAAAGAAATTGCACATGGTGTACAACATAAAAACAAAGAATGCACCTGCCAAAATTACAAACCTATACTGCTGTACGTCAGTGGTGAAGCTGGTTCTGGCAAAACATTCTTAATCAAAATCATCAGTAAATTCCTTCAACAATTGACAAACAACAAACTGTCAGCTGTTGTCACTGCCCCCACAGGTTTAGCTGCCTACAACATAGGCAGTGTCACTTTACACCGATTACTTCTCCTGCCAGTAGAACACCAAAACAAATTAGACTATTACAAACTGTCTACAGAAGCTGCAATGGAACTACGCAGAGTATTAAAACAAATGAAAATGCTACTAATAGATGAAGTGAGCATGGTCTCCAACCTAATGTTGGCCTTCATTCACCTCAGATTACAAGAAGTACTCAAAACAAACTACAAAGAGCTCTTTGGAGGAAAACACATTATTGTTTTTGGAGATCTTCTTCAATTGACACAAGTGAAAGGTGAGCCTATTTTTAAAACATTAGGACACAAACTTGCAGATCTCACTTATGCCAACATCTTAAAAAGTATTAGAGTTGGTATATTATCTCAAGAAGCACAAGCAATATTGAAAACCAGGCACATTCATGCACTTTATGGCCATAATGCATGTGCTACGGATGTTATGGAACAATCAGCCCACTAAAATGTCAATTGTATGGCCTTAATGCCAACTCTTGCAAGCTGTTTCAAATTCAATGAAACAATGTTAAATAAGAAATGCAACCAATAATTAAAATTAGCGCCACAGACAAACAAGACATACATGGTATAATACTACCCATGTGTGGACAAGCCACAACGAGAATAAATAGTTTAGAAAATTCAATCTCCAACACAGCTGGATTGAAAAAATATTAAAATTATCCTTAAATTGCAGAGTAATGCTTAAACGTATCCTTGACGTGGATCAAGGACTAGTTAATGGAGCACTGGGTACAGTTGTTGGCTTTCAAACATACTCACATGACAACAGCATTCAGTTTGTCAATATTCTCTTTGACAAACTTTCAGAAGTGAAAAGGATAGGACGCTCAACAGCTTGATTCCTTCTCTTCAAAGACACGTATGTACAAAGGGAACAATTATCTCTAACTCTTGCATACGTAGTCACCATTCAAAAATCACAAGGTCGTACCCTAGATAAAGCATTGATAGACATTGGTAAGACAGTCTTTAAAGAAGGTATGAGCTATGTAGCACTATCACGCTTACGTACACTTGACGGTCTATTTCTAATAAACTTTGATGCAAGTAAAGTAAACGCTGATATTCCTTGCATTTCAGAATACAATAGACTTCGTTCACTATACACCCCCCATCTATAAACATATCCTATTCCACAAAAAGTAAAATGTTCTAAAAGAAAACTAAATCAAACAGAAATGCAACAGGATGTTATGGCAACTCCTCCAAAGAGATTGAAAAAAACTAATACTTCATCAAGTACCTCAATCAAAAAAGAACCTATTAGGGAAAGTAAACCATGTACTTCAAAGAAGGAAGACAAGCTCCAATAGTTGACAACATTTACTTACACAGTACAGACCAATTGTGTTTGCAAATGTTAGTACTTCATAGAAATGCAACAAATAATCCTGACAACATGTATAGTGTTTATGGAATAAGACAACAATTGGACTACTGTGCTGGAATGGTGAAATTCACTATAAACTCACAGGAAGATCCACAAGAATTTCTAATGTACTTACTACAAGTACTGGAAAACAAAAACATATCTATAAATGGAATCTTCCAGATTTCATACATGTGGAAACATACATGCACTCTGTGCATAAATGTGACACAAGAACAAATCCCCAATGAGCGCTTTGTGTATGTATCAATACCTAATTGTGAATCCGTTCCATTTCAGCAACTTGTACAAAATGCAAACCATGGTAGATTGTGTACTACCTGCAATTCAGATAATCGCTCCACCTTACTAATACAAACACATAGTAAATACGTAATACTAATGCTTCTACGTTACAATGCAGATGGTACCAAAAACAACTGCAAGCTGACTGGATTCACACATGGTCAAGTATCACTTGGTAAGAAAACCTTCACAACAATAGGTATAATCTACCACACAGGAGCCACAACCAATGCAGGTCACTATACTGCATATATAAAAAAGAATTGTGGATGGTTCGAATGTAATGATAGTACCATTACTCTAAAGCAGAGATTACCTGCAAATCTTACAAAGCTTATTTAATCTTCTTAAAACCAAAATGTATTAACTGTACTTAAACATTAACTAAACTTCTATTAGAAAACTATAAACTATTACAATATGCCAACAGCTATGTAACTGCCCAAAGATTCTACAACAACTAAACAGATAAATGAATACCAATAAATTATATCAAAAAAATAAACAGTTAGAATATGCCAACTGGTATCTAACTACCCCAAGATTTACAATAATCAAACAGAAAAATCAATACCACTACATTATAACAAAAAATAGACAGTTAGAATACGCCAAATGGTATCTAACTAAGCCAAAATTGTACAATATCCAAATAGATAAATCAATACCACTTCATTATAACAAAAAATAGACTGTTAGAATATGTCAACATGTATCTAACTGCTCCAAAAATCTGCAACAAGCCAATATATAGAGCATTAGACAGAAACAAGTGAACACTGAAAACAAACAAATAGACTGTAGCATAACAAAAAAAGTTTTTATTTTTTAATGCAACATGGATTTTTTTTTCTCCCACAGACCCAATGAGTTTTGCAACAAACACAGAAACTTAGCAAATTGCACAGTACACTGGTTTGTAATCTACTAAATATGAGGGTAAAAAAAAAAATGTTGATTATTCAATGTTATAAGTTGTTACAAAATACCAATACTAACATGATCTTTTCTTTTACCACAGAAATAAACAAGAAATACATGTACTCCAGTTACTAAACCAAACAGTAAGTATGTTATATTAAGTACAACCATCACAGCAAATCACACCCATAGTGACTTATAACTTTGCGGCCTATAAATTTGATCTTGTCCATGCACCCAAGACTATAGACCCTGCCCACAACCACCACAGCATATCACACCCATAGTGGCTTATAACTTCGTTGCTTATAAATGTGTTCTTGAATCCAAAAGTTATAAGCCACTATGGGTGTGATATGCTGCTGTGGTTGTGGCCAGGGCATAGAGTCTTGGGAGCATGGCCACATGCTAAACATTTTAACTATGCCATATGGACACTTTAATGTCCGCGGACATCATGAGTGTTCTTAGAACAGTTTCAACTTGCCTAGGAACAGTACGGACAGACATAGCATCCTCAGCACACCCTCATTTCATTAATTTATGAATATCCCAGGACACATAATGTGTTCTAAGAACACTTTGAACGTGCTTGCGAACATCTGTTCTTAGAACAATTTGAAATTGCTTGAGAACAGAACGGACAGGCTTACCGTCCTGGGGACACCCCCATTTTATTTATTGATGAACATCCCAGAACACATGATGTGTTCTTGGAACAGATTCAACTTGCCTGCGTACAAAACGAACAGGCTTACCCTCCTCAGAACACACCCATTTTGTTTATTTACGAACATCCCAGGACACATAATAAGTTCTAAAACAGTTTGAACGTGCTTGCGAACATGTGTTCTTAGAACAATTTGAAATTGCTTGCGAACAGAACGGACAGGCATACCGTCCTCAGGACACCCCCATTTATTTATTGACGAACATCCCAAGCCACATGAGGTGTTCTTAGAACAGATTCAAATTGCCTGCGAACAAAACGAACAGGCTTACCGTCCTCAGAACACACCCATTTCATTTATTTTTGAACATTTCAGGACGCTGCCAGTGTTCTTAAAACACTTTCAGCTTGTTTGCGAACAATACGGACAGGCGTAGTGTCCTCAGAACACCCCCATTTCGTTTATTTAGAACATTTCAGAACATCTGCATTTTCTGCGGACAAAGCGAACACAACAGGGGGGTCTACCACCTAAATAAATAAAACATTTAACCTATCTCTTACTCCCCCACCCTCTCCAAACACTTTCACACAACAACACACTCTACTTAATAGTATTTTTCAACAAAGTTTCACCGTGCTGTACACGGACGTCCGCGAATCTAAGATGGCGGCCGTTCCCGAAAATCTGACGCACTTCACCGTCCAATCAACGAACACGTTGCATGTCCGCGGACATGTTGCAAGCCGGTTGACCAATCAGGACACTGTCCGCGGAGCAAACAGGGAAGTGTGTCCGCGGACCGAACATAGATATCACACATTTTTTTTAACCTATTTTTTGCTCATTTTCTAAAAAACTACTGGACTGATTTTCACCAAATTTTCAAAAGCATGCTTTCGGGACCAAGCCGCTGCTCCTGGTCCAAATTTGGTGAAAATCCGTCCAGCGGTTTGGGCTGTAGACGCAAACAAAGTTTTTTCCCCATTCAGTCTATGGGAAAAAAAAAGAAGTTTTGGGACCCCCCTTATAACTGTGCCCCCCCTAGACCAAACCTCACCAAACTTTACAAAAAATTTCAGAGTGATCCATATACTTTTTTTGAAAAGTTTGGTGAGGATTCGTCTAGGAAGAGCGAAATTATAAGCCACCCAAAAACGGTTCTTCCTATGGAAACAGCAACTTAACCATAACTACACAGTCACTACCGTGGCTGTGTAATATTCAGTTACACCAGCCTAGTTCCTAGTCCATTGAGCAATTGGCTATTTTTTGGGGGGGGTGCGAGACGGGTTGGAGGCCTTATCACATTGGACGTAATAAAAACCAAAAGTGCTTTCTTGTGCACCACTTCCATTGTGGGGAAAAGAACTCCCTGCGTTATTGATATTGATATTGAAATTGATATTTTATTTGGTGTTGCGGTCGTACACAAGTGTTTCAGAGCGCAACAAGGCAAGGGAGAGGAACAAGGGAGAAACAAAACAACAATCCTACTAAGCCCAGTGACACTGAGAATGCACAGGTGCATGGGAGAGGGAAAGGGGAAAGTGCATGGGAGGGGGGGCCAAGTGGAAAGTGCTGAGCGAAGGTATAAAAATAAATAATAAATAAATGAAAAATAAAAAGCAACAACAGTAGTAGTGCAGTCAGCAAGTGGCAAGTGCTAGGTTTAAGGCAACAGACCGGGTGTGTCTGATAAGTGCAGAAAAACAGAGGAGGCTGTAGGGTTACAGATAAGGCCCCAGTGCAAGTGATTGCCAGGAGGCAGTGTGGGTGGGTGGCAAGGTGAGCAGATACCTGGGGCCGAAAGTCAGAGGTTAACCAGGTGCATGATGCCGAGACAGAACAGATCAGCAGGGGAGAGGAGGAGCCACGGCGGAGGCAAAGAGGAAGGTATTGAGGTGCTTCCAGAACTGGAAATGGTTGTCCTCAAGTTTGAGAGTGGCAAGGAGGCTGTTCCAGAGGGAGGCCCTAGCCGAAGACAGAGATCTACCCCCAGCTTGTGTATTTGAAAAACAACTGACCAGGAGGGAGTTAGAGGTGGAGGAGTGAAGAGCTCGGGAGGAAAGTCATTTACAGAGGGGCAGCTGAAGGTATTTTTGACCCAGGCCCCAGAAAGCCTTGTGGACAATGCAAAGGGTCTTGATTGCAATCCTTGCAGCCACTGGGAGCGAGTGGAGAGATTTCAGGGCAGGAGAGATACGATCCCAGGGCTTGAGTACAAGGACAAGTCTCACAGTCCTATTCTGGATAAGTTGCAAAGGCCGGAAAGTAGAAGCAGGTAGATTTAGAAAGAGGCTGTTGCGATAATCCAACCTAGAGAGAACCAGGGCTCGAGAGACAATAAGCTTGTGGGGGAAGGAGAGGAAAGGCAGAATACATCTGAGCAGGTACAGTAGGAAGTTTTGCTTTTTAGAGACATCAGAGATGTGGGCAGAGAAGGAAAGCGTGGAGTCTAAGATGACCCTGAGGTTCTTAGCCTCACAGGTAGGCTAACCAGAGAGTGAATGGAAAGGAGGGTGGAGGTGTGCCGATAAGGAGGATATCTGTCTTGCTGGTGTTCAGCAGAGATTGTTGAAAGCACATCAATTCTGAATGGCAGAAAGGTAATCAGAGATGAGAGAAGGAGAAGAGGTGACCGAGGGAAGCCTGAAAATGAGTAGTGTGTTATGAGCATAGCACTGAAAATTAGAGCAGAAAATAGCAATGTTGTGGGTGAGAGTTGCCAGGTAGTGGTTGGAAAGCCAGGGTGAGAGGTTAGACCCCTGGGGAACACCGCAGGTAGAAAGGGAGATAGATGAAAGGAAGAACCAAGTTGGACGCGGGAGGGTTGATCAGACAGGAAAGAGTTGAGCCAGGCCAGAGCCTGGTCAGTGATACCCAGGTTGTCATGGAGATGGTTGAGCAGGGAGATATGGCAGACGTGAGTGGAAATTGATGTTAACATCAGACATCGGAATCGGAAGCGGCCTCTCTGTGACTCTGTAGCGCTAACGCTGTGAGGTGCGGCTTGATTCGTTTCAGTGTCACGTTCTCCTACGCCGAAAGGTTCTTTCCTCTAGCTTTGAAGCATCGAGAGCAGATTTCGAGTTGCGGTTTGATTTTGTCGGAGTTTTGTCAGAGTTTTGCAAACCTTGCTGCCTAAATACTGCAGGACATGGGGAGTGGGCAGCCTGAAGCCTGAAACCTGAAGCAAACCCTGCTCGCCCACTCACCCGCTTGCCCTAATCGCTCCTATTTGCTCCTCCCCAGTTCAGCAGCCTGTGGGGGGAAACGGGGGTGAGGCATCTGCCATCCGGCATCCGGCACCCGGCACCTGGCTCTTGGCACCAGTGCACCAGTGCGAGTGTCTGGTGAGGCACTAAGGGGGTAAGGCTCTTGTTTTCTGCTCTTGTTTTTGCTTTTGCTCTTTCTCTTGCTCCTAGGGTGTCAAGCCTCAAGTACTCAAGCCTCAAGCCTCAAGTGCTAGCTTCCAACTAAATAGTTAACAGTTAACAGCTAATTGCTAACCGCTAATCGCTAATTGCTAAATATATATATATATATAGGCTATAGGCTATATATAGGCGGAATCCAGTCAGGCCAGCCCCCTCCAGCCCCCCAGTGTGCGCCTGTGCATTTGTGGAGATAATGTCTGATTCCCCTAAGACCGGACCCCAAACTCGTCACAAGACTCTCCAGCACCGACGGATGCTGAATCCATGGACTGGTGTGCCCCACAAAGGCCTGTCTGGTCTCCCGACCAGCAAGATACACAAGGCAAGCAAGTTAATCGTGCCTGACATCTCGACACAAAATACTCTTGCCACTAACTTTGAGTCACCTCTGTCTGAGTTGCCTGAAGCCGCACCTCAGCCTCAGCCCTTTATGCAGTCTGCACTGGCAGGCTCCTTGATTCATGATGCTCCGCTTCCTTTGAATGATGCTGCCTACTCAGCGGATGGGTGTGACATTTTTCAGGCTCCTGTGGTTGCTCGCCCGATTATGTTGTTGACACTTTCAACTCTTGCGTCAGTTCCAATGTCCGTATCGGACCAGGAGCATACCCTGATCCCACGAGACTCACGAGATTCACCGATTAATGCGGACTCACCCGACATTTATTTCTCCCCGTTCGACATCACGGACGCCGAGATCATGAGCGTCACACAGGTTACCGAGGAGGCCGCACAGCCTGAATCAGCTGATCCTAATGTGACTCTCGCCACCTCACCGGTATTGAGCCACGCTACAGAAAACTCAACCAACTGCTTGCTCGACCCCGATCTTGAAGCTGCTCACATTATTACGGACAAGCCTCGAGCTGCCCCGATATAATGAAATCTGCAACCGCAGCTGTGAAACCCATGGTCTCACTTTCTAACCCACAAGCTTTGAAATCACTGGCAACCAATAACTTACTTTTGCCATCTCCTGTCAAAATTGTCGCAGGATCTTTGCCGCAACCTATTGTGAAACTTACCTCAGCCACTTCACTCGCCTCTACGCCTCAACAAGCGCCTTCCTGTTGCCCCGCCGAGAAACCCTTGGAATCCAGGAAAATTGCAAGCCTGCCCTTATCTTCTGAAACTAGAAATTTGTCTAAAAAAGTGCGATCGATTCCTGATGCGGCCAACTTTTCAAACATGCAAACTCCTCATGGTGACTCATCACATCGAGCGAGACTGAGTGCTGACTGTCCTACAACTCCGTCTGCAAAATCAAATCTCTCAGTTGTGGCTGCCGTACAAATCCACAACAATGTCCTTGCAGCATCATCACAAGGAATGATTCCCTTTGTCAAACTTTATGAATCATTGAATGAATCTATTCGTGATCAGGCTGCCATTTTGATGACATTAACCACTAAAATGTACCAATTTGATAGCATCACCCAATTCTTGAAACATCAAATGCAGACAGAAGCTGAATCAACGATGCAATGGCAACTTCGGCTTGCCGACCTGGCGGCACGTCATCACTGTCAAAATGACAGTCTGACCTCAGGGTTGCTAAATGCAGTCAAATGGATGAGGAAGCAAACCAATTCAGTCAATGCCTCATGTGGCTGCCAAAATCTTGAACAATGAAAACTCAGCCAAATCAGGCGCCCACAGACCCCCTTCTGCGAATTCATTACACACAAACTCCTCTGAGGTGCCCGGCTCAAGCGATGCACTGAGTGTGCCACCAGGAGACCCTCGACCAACGCCAAGTGCTGACCTAATCGTACCTGACTTGCCACCACGTTCCAACAGTGATGTGGCTCAGCCCTCACTTGAGGTTAACAAAAATCTGATCATTCCAGTTTACCAGCTTCCACTACAGGACATGAAAAGCTTCCCAAAGGTCAGCTCCAACTGGACTCGTAAGCATCGCAATGTGCCTCATTCGGAATCTTTGTTGCCCCAACAAAATCAGGTAATGTCGGTATTTCACCAAAAATAATGCCTGCAGCTCCTGCAGTAAAACCGACGGTTCCGACTAAGAAGCAAAAGTCTGCCCCAGTCACAAGGCCTTACAAAAATAAACCCAGCACTTCTGGTCATTCTAACACAAAAAAATGTATAAGAAATCTGACGACCCCCCCAAGACCGTGGCTCTTTGTACGCAACACTGGTGCAAGTGGACGCGCCAGCACAGAAGTGCCGGATGGTAATGCGCAGCCTTCGAAACCACTCCTAAAAAGAAGGCGAATCACTTTTGATGATTGCTCGTCAGCAACGTCCATGGTGTCTGTTTCAGCGGAGCTATGCGACTTATCTACGTATCCTTGTTCTGAGGTAGATGATAGTCGCCAGTTGCCAGATGCTAATTCAATCTTGGACCCCATATATGCAAAGAGTCAAGCAAAAAGTGCCAACGGCCCTGTTCCATCTAATGATCACGGCATGTTCTCATCAAATTCTGGAGCGGACTGCGGAACGTTGCCAACTATAAGTCCGTCTGTCCCGAGCCTAAACCCAAAACTGACCCTGAACCAACGCAAACAACTTACGCACTCTAAATCTCGAGTTCATGATTCAAAGTCAACCTTGCAGGCTGGGTGCAGTTACAAGTTAAGGCTCCAGAACATTCATAGTGATGATAAAGAGCTGAATCTCAACAGAGGCAATGTGCTAAAGTTGTTCAAATGTATCCCACCCGTCCGCTCGATAACTTCAGATGATATCAAAATCGTTGAATATGCAACAGAGCGTTGCTGTGATTCAGTTCTGCTTCACATTGACTCAGCAGGGGTTCGCAATACGATTCTCAAAGCTGCCGACGATCTCCTGTTCTTTGGCTTTGACATGTCTGTGGAACCAGTGCTAGCACCTGTATCTCGTTCGTCTGACTCTGCTGATCATAGGCAGAGGGCCAAGAAGAGTTCTGACGTATCGCAGGTACGGTCTCTTATGCGTACTGCTCAGATCCAGAGCAGCCCTGAAAGTTCAAATGCACGTCTGGAAAATCCAGACAGATGTTATGCACGGGCCTAGCCATGATTGAGTTCCTCGGAAGGGCAAAACTTTATATTTTCATGGAACACCCGAGGATTTAAACATTTGTTTAACAACTTTGAGGTCTCCTTGGATCAAGTCTTCGCAATCTGCTTGCAGGAGACGTGGTTACTAGACCCTCCTTGGAGATATGGTTTCACCATGTCAGTAAATCCAGCGGTCAAAAATACCCAAGGAAGACCTAGCGCTGGGCTACTGATAATGACTCGCATCTCTCCAAATTGGTTTTCTCCGATCTGTTTAAATCCTAACCCATATGTCCAAGGAATCATCATGCACACACTGATTCCTAGTCCAGCGATGAAAAAACACCTTCTCATTATCAACAGCTATTGCAACCATGCAAAAATCTGTGCAAAGGTGTTTGTCAATTCTGTATGTCATTTTTTTTTTTAAACTTTAGTTTTTATTGGTATTTTACAATACAACAAAAAGTTGAAAGAAACCAAAAAACCCTCCACCCCCCATTCCCTCACCCCCATCCCTCCCATCCCCCTTCCCAGTGTCCAAATCGGCGCTTTCATCTAGGGAGACTCCCGATGTTCTCCCCATTTCCTGTGTCTCAGAGGTGATGCGAATTGTGACCATGTCACCGATTGGCTTGCTCCCGCCGTTCCCCAATACGTGGGCTCCCAGGTCGAATTGTCTTGCAGTCCATGGAGGGTCCCGATCCATCCAGGACAGAGACCTTATCTCGGGTTCAATGTACATCCCATCCCCAGGATTGCTGCACTTCATACCAATTCTCTAGGAATGGACCAGTGTCATTATTCACTATTGCAGTTGGCTTGTCCATCAAAAACATGTTTTTCACTTTTTTCAACCAGTCCTCCTTGGAGGGAGTCTCCGGGCTCTTCCATTTCTGGGCAAGGGCGACTCTGCCTGCCCTCAGCATGGTTTCCCACATCCTTGGATATCGGTGTAGCTCCGTTTCCTCCGGGGGGAGGCCTAGTAACATCGTTAGGGGGTTCAGCGGTAGTCGTTCTTCGGTCACTTCCGCTATCCAGTCCCTCACCGACCCCCAATACGCCTGGACTTTCGGGCAAAGCCACCACATATGGCCTCTGGAGCCTCTCTGTCCACACCCTCTCAGGCACCTCGGTGACACCCCTGCAAACATCCTCGACAGTTTCACGGGGTCCCTGTGCCACCCCTGCAACATCTTAAAGATGGGCTCCATGTCTGAGGTGAATAGGTTCCCGTGAAATGCTATCTTAAATATTGTAGCCCAGGCGTCCTCTGAAATTTCTTCACCCGCTAGATCGTTCCAAAACGTTCGGAAGCTCCTCCTACCTTGAAGGTTACATCCTTTCTGGATGTCACCGAGTCAAGGAATTTCTCGAAGGGGGTCAGCTGTCTCCTCAGGTTTGGGCCCCACGACTGGTTAAAGAGGATGTCCTTCAAGCGTAAGTATTCAAAGATGGAAAGTGACCCTCGTCCGAGAGCGTCCCTAAGGTCCTCGTAAGTTAGGAATTCGCCCTCTCTGAACATCTGCCCAGCCCATTCCATTCCCATGTCAGACCAGATATGGGAGTGTTGGATCCCCCTCCTTCCCAGATTAAGGGATTGGCCCCAGAGAGAGTTCATTGGGGACGGCCATGTAGTGAGGTATGCAGTCCGGGGGCTCTCTTTCCAGATGTCCCAGAGGACTCCCAGGGTCGGATGGGACCGCAGGTGTTTCAGTATCGAGCCCACAAAAGATCACGTAACTTTAGGGGGTGGGCATCCATATCTTCCAAATATGACCAGTACGTTCCCATGCCCTCTTTCATGTGTTCCAGTAGGACGCGCAGTTGGGCGGCGCAGTACTAAAGGTGAAAGTCTGGAAACCCAAATCCCCCCTCCTCCCTCCTCCCTTGGCAGAGTCAGGGTGGCCCTTCCAGTTCTTGGGGTTTTCCCTTGCCATAGAAAGTTGCGGATCCCATTCTGTAGATCTCTAAAGGTTTGTGCTGGGATGCTGGTCGGAAGAGCTGTAAAAAGGTACAGAAGCCGGGGCAGTATGTTCATCTTAACTGCAGTCATTCGGCCATACCATGAGATGATCATCTTACCCCATCTCCTCAAATCAGAAGTGATCTCTGCCATCATAGGATCATAATTAGCGGGCCCCAATTTCGATATGTCTGTAGTGAGAAGCACCCCCAGGTACCGTATAGCGGCCCTCTCTACTTTAATCCCGTGAAATCTGTCCAGGGGGTCTAGCACTGGGTCTAGTTTTTTCATTGGGAGCATGACCAATGTAGCAGTGTTCATTTTAGGCCCAGAGAAGCGTCCAAATGTGGCTATCAATGCCAGGAATGGGGGGAGCGAAGATTCGGGACTCACCAGATAGGCCAGAATATCGTCCGCAAACAGGGAGAGCTTGAATTCCACCTCTCCCCTTCTAATTCCCTTGATGTCCGGGTTTGCTCTGATCGCTATTGCCAATGCCTCTATCGTAAGGACGTATATCAGAGGGGAGAGCGGCCATCCCTGCCTCGTCCCACGGGAGAGGGGAAATGGATCAGACAGCCTCCCGTTAATCTGTACCCATGCCGTGGGGGCTCTGTAAAGGGCAGGTATCCAGCTTATAATGTGAGTCCTGAAGCCCATTCTTTGAAGGAGAAGATCCATATAGCGCCACTCGACCCTGTCAAAGGCCTTCTCCGAGTCCAGGGAGAGGACACATGCGTCGAGCTCCGACGTTTGGGCAAAGTGGAGCAGATCTATTGTCTTGCGAATATTGTCTGATCCTTGCCTCCCCCTGATGAAGCCCACTTGGTCCCCATGGACTAGCTTTGACATTATTCCCTCCATCTGCCTCCCCGCCACTTTGGCCAAGATCTTAACATCAATATTTAACAGAGATATGGGGCGATAGGAGGAGCATTCCGCGAGGTCCTTCCCTTCTTTGGGCAAGACCGCTATTATAGCCCCCATCATGGATTCGGGGAGGCTGTCCCCCTCAAGCACAGAGTTAAAGACTCTCACCAGGTACGGGACCAGGGAGGAGCGAAATCTCTTGTAGAAAAAGACAGTGAAGCTGTATTCCCCAGGAGAGGTTCCCACCTTCATCCCACCAATCACCCTAACCACCTCATCTTCGGTTACCAGCACTTCCAGCCCCTCAGCCATCTCCTTCGAGAGGGATGGGATCTGTATAGAGTTCAGGAAGTCTATTTGTGTATCGTCTCCATCATATTCGGAGGAATAAAGGGTTTTGTAATATTGGCGGAAGGCCTCTCTGATATGCGGGGAGTCGCAACCAAGGAGCCCCTGAGCGTCCCTCACCTCCCTTACCCTTCTACTTCTCTGGACCTCTCTCAGCTTCCAGGCCAGGATCCTGTCCGCTTTATCCCCTTTTTCGTAGTATTTTTGCTTCACCATTTGGAGACTCCTCTCCGTTTTGTGCAGGAGGAGGTCTTTCAACTGGAGCCTACACTCTTCCAGTGCGGCCAATCTGTCACGCTCCTGGGCGTGCTCCTGGGAGCCCCCCGGCTGGAGACGGGCTATTTTTTCTCACAGGGTTTTCTCTTGGGCATCTCTCACTTTTTTCTTCAGAGCACCTATTTTTATGAGGACACCTCGTAGGGTCGCCTTAAAGGCGTCCCAAAGCGTGTGCGTGGGCACCTCCCCGTTATCGTTGAGCTCAAAGAACTCTGTGTTGGCATCTAAGACCTCTTGGGCATGGACCTTATCTTTCAATAGGGCATCATTACATTTCCAGCGCCCTCTACGTTCTCTGCACCAGCCCATAGCTAAAGTAACTCGGACCAAATCGTGGTCCGACCAGGGGACGGGGTCTACCCTATAGCCTGCTACGTATGGACGGAGGATCTCGTCCACCAGGATGTAGTCTATCCTAGAGAATAATGTATGTATGGCTGAGTAGTAAGTAAAGGAGGGGACCCCCGTTCTGGGTGTCGGGATTGTATCTGATAGACCCAGGTCCCTGTTAACCCTCTGAAAGTTTTGAACCATGGCTTCGTCCGCGGGTCTTAGGCTACAGGGGCCTACCCGCTTTCTGTCTATGAGTGGATCTAAGACCATATTGAAATCTCCCCCCACCACCATCAGGCCCTGCATGAACAGCCTAAGCCTGTCCCTCACTTCTTCCCAGAATTAAGCCTGTCCTTCGTTCGGGCCATACACTACTGCCAAGGTTAGTGGGGAGCCCTGTGGGGAGCCACGTACCAGCAGGTAACGACCCTCCAGGTCCTTCTGGATGGCCTCCTTTTCAAAACCTACATCCTTTGCCACCAGTATGGCCACACCTCTTTTCTTAACCTTGTGGGACGCATGAAAAACCTCCTTGATTTCCCCCCTCGCATTTTGGGTTCTTTCCCCCCTGCCCAGTGTGTCTCTTGCACGAAGAGCACGTCTAGTTTCGCCCTCCTGAACTCTCTGCAAATCAGAGACCTCTTCGTGGGGGTATTTAGCACTCACACATTCAGGGTGCCCACTCCCAGGGCCGGTCGGGCATCAGCCATAGTCTGTGTTTCCCTCACCCTTGATCAGCAATTTCGCATCGATCCTCCCTTCTCGCTCCCTTTGTTGCACCTTTGGGACACTTTGAAAACATTTCCCCAATGGCCCCCTGATCCGTCTCCCTAACAAACAACCCCCAACTAATTCACATCCCCCCATCCCCCACCCCGGCGTCCAGCCAGTTAGTTCCGCCAATACTGGCATTTTGGCGGGACCACCAGCCTGCCCCTCTCGGCCAAGCGATCATTTGCTAAGTTAAATTTTTTCATGAGCCCCCTCACCCCCTGTTTCGGCCCCTCGGTTGCCCCCACTTTATGCATATCTGGGGAACACCAGATTCTATTTGGCATCCAGTCTTTCAGGCCACCAACCTTTGGGTGCGCTGCTTCATTCGGTCATCTCCGTGATCCTTGCTCTCGCACCGTTGTTGGCCGAGTTCCTTAAGAATTTATCCCTCTGAGTCTTTTCGCTCTCCCTCCTTTGCAGGGGAGGGTGTGCCCATTTTCCTAAATTTTCGAGCACCAGTTTTCTTCCTTCTGCCACTCGACGGGCCCGGACCATTTGCACCTCCTAAAATTGACCCAGAAGGCCCCCGTCGGGGGTTTGGGTCCGACACATAGTCTTGGATGGCTCCCTTGATATCCTCATCAGTACTCAACGTTGTCCGATGGCCCAGATATTCAAAAGTGAGGGAGAAGGGGTAGACCCACCTGTATCGTACCCCCTTCTCCTTCAGAAAACTCGTGATGGGGTGGCACATTCTGCGTTTGGCCAATGTGCATGCAGAGAGGTCCTGAAAAATGGAGACCTGGGAGTTATTATATGTGATCTCTTGAGCCTTCCTGGCGGCCTCCAACACCTGTGTTTTTTCCGAGTAATAGTGGAACCGGACCAGGATTGATCGGGGTCCCCCTACCCTTCCCCCTACTCTGTGCACCCGATCAAACGTGAGTTCCGTGGTCATTTCTTCTTCAAAGAGGAGGTTGATAATGTTACGCACCATTCGGGTGACCTCTCTCTCTGTCTCCCCCTCCGCCTGAGGGACCTCAAAAAATCAGAGATTGTTTCTCCGTTCCCGATTTTCAAAATCGTCCATTTGTCGCAATCTCTCCTCTTCCCCCTTCTCGAGGGCAGATAACCTCATATTTGTCTCTACCTCTAGGGTTGCTGCTGACGATTGGTTGGATTCAACCTGTAGTAGTCTATCCTCTACTTTATCCACCCGTTGATCCATTTTCTCAAACTTTTGGGCAATGTCTGAGCGCATGTCCCTGATCTCTTGCAAGATAGAGGCAAAGCCCCTTTTTAGAGCTGCCGTTGAGGGTCCCGAGGCTTCCGAATGCGCCATTCTTCTGGCTTGGGGTGGACTGGATTTGTTAGGATCCGGTGTTTGATATATATTTCTGCAAGCTCCTGTGTCAGTCCATCGGATTGTCCCTCGGGCTCGCCTTGGGAAGCTCCCCAGCTCTACGAGGGCCTAGAAGGACCTTCTGCGGCCAGCCGATGATGCGCCATTGGATGTGCCCCCGGGGGAAGGGAGGAACAAGCGGGGGCCACCCCCTCACGCCTCTGTAGATCGTGGCCGTGCCCGGGAGTTGCAGCTTGGTGGGCACACGCCCCACCAGCCTCAGGCGGGGGCCTCACACCCAGAGCGTAAGTTCCAGGCCCCTGTTCTCTATGGGGAGGGCTATCCCCTTCTCGCTTCAGTGTGTCCTTGCTGTGCCCAGGGGGTCGCCACCGGGCGGGCACACACCCCACCAGCTTCGGGCGGGGGCCTCGCACCCAGAGCGGTAGCCCTAGGGCCTTCGGTGCCCTTTATTCACTCTGTGGAGGAGGAGGGGTGCTTCACTTGCTAGGAAATGGAGGGCCGTGCGCCCGATCCCTTTGCATCGTTGGTGGGGGGCCCTTCCCAGCACAACCCGTTCTCCCTCCTTGCATGTTACTGTTGGCGGCAGGGGCTGGGCTCCGACAACGTTGAAGTGTGGGCAGGCAGAGGCGCGATCTCGGTGCCCCACGCCCCGCTCTGGAATATTAGAGGCCTCTTGGGGCCGAAAGGTGCGATGGTGTGAGGAGGTCCCCGGGCCCGGTGCTGCCGCTCCCTCTAATCTGGGGCCCGGTCTCGGGAAGTGTGTCCTTCTCCTGTCCGGGTGAGGGTTTCAAACGCACCCGCTCCAATGTTCCGTGGGGAATGCAGGGAGGTCGCCGCTTCGGTGCAATGCGTCGGGTTCCCGCTCTGAAGGCCGCAATCCCTGGGGTGGGGATCCGTTGCGGTGCGGGGGGTCGGAACCCTCCGCTCAGCCCCCCGGGCACAGCTGGCCTCTGCTATCCCGAGGCTGCTTGGGTCCCACGCTGTGTCTTTGCCGCGGAGGCCGCGGCTCACAACCTCCGCCTTCCGTGGGTCCCCGAGCGTCGCTGTTTCGCTCGGTGGGGGGCCCGGGGGTTCGCTGGATGCTCTGGCACTTTTTCACTCTGGGGGGGGTCTCATGGGGGGCTCAATCCCCGCTGTGACCTGCCCTCTAAGGGAGCTCGGGAATCAGGCTGCCATCGCCTGTGGGCCCCCTGGTGGCCTCCCTGTATTTAATTTAATGGATGATGCTATGCTGCTATACAACAATTTAACAATTATTTGTTGTGGGGACTTCAACTGTTCATGGTTTCAATTCGATCAGTCAACCAATTGTTATAAGCGGCGTCCATCAAGGGATGTGCCAGCCAGAGGGCAAATGTGGGCCGACGCAATGATATTGCGAGACTGTGTTATGTTAAATGGTGCTGTCAGTGGCGACACCTCTGCCCAGCCAACCTGGCACCGTGAGCCTCAGCATAGCATCATTGACTATTTCTGGGTTTCAAGGACCTTCGAGCTGAAGATTTTAAGCCTGCAAATTCAACACATGACCAATAGTGACCATAAACTCTTGAAACTTAGCTGTCTATTAGACACTTCTACCTCTGGTCAAGTATACAATCTTCCAATTGAAACCAATACTGCGGGTCATCGTCTTTGCATAAATTCCCAGCAGATCAGTTGTATGACTGACAGATTTGTTGGCCTATTAAATGGTGTTGATTACCCCTCACTACTAATTAACCATCAAATCGTCACCAAGGTTCGGGCTCTAACGCACATTCATCATAATCATGCATTTAGCCTAGTCATCCATGAGGAAAAGAAATCCCTACGTCAAGACCTACGCATAATAACATTTTTTTTACCAAAGAGTCTGGTACCAGATGCAGTGAGAGCGAGAAGTTCCATCTACAGGAATTGGTTAATCTCACATAAAGTTATCATCGAACAAGATCGTGCCGAGCTGATGATGAAGCTTTTAATCACCAAGAACACTCGAGAAATTTGGCAGATATTAAACATGGGTACAATGGACCGTTCAACTACACCTCAAAATACCATCTCTGGCGATAGAAGGTCCAGACATTTCTCTGATGTTTGTGCCAGTTCAACTAACCCTGTTGTGCGTTATTCGGCTGCAAGTCAGGGTCCTTGGGCTGTTGCCACCTCGCTCGATGAAATTGAACTGTCAATCAAAGAGCCTAAAGAATTCTCGTGCTGCTGGCCCTGACTTGATCAGCAATGTGATGCTCAAAGAGAATCTAACTGTCTGGGCCACCTTTATTGAGCAATTATTTGCCTGCATTGCTCTGCAAAAATGTCTTCCGGTGTCATGGCTAACAGCCATTATAGTCCCCATCCATAAGAAAGGTAGCCGGGATTACCCGGACAATTACCAACCAATTGCTCTCCTAGATACAATCGGGAAGATCTTTGGTTCTCAGCTGCGCTTAAAGCTTGTTCAATGGGCGCAATCATCTGGTATTCCCGACGTACGGCAAACTGGCTTCACAAAAGGAGTGGGTGTCGATGTCAACCTCTTGATTCTCACAATCCTGAAATTTGAAGCTCAGAAAGATAGGTATAACATCTAGCATTTATTGATATGAAGCAGGCCTTCGACTGTATAAATAGAGGCCTCATCTTCCTCTAGAACAAATTAAGAAAGTGGAAGTGCCCATTAAATATTCTTGATCCAATTATGGCTCTTCACTCGAACACCTCAATCCGGGTACGCCTAAATAGAAATGGAGACCTGTCCGATCCCATTCCAATGGCAAGGGGTGTAAAGTAGGGGTGCCCCCTTGCCGCAGATCTGTTCAAACTATTTTTGGCGGATTTACTGGATCATCTAGGTCATGTCCACTGTTTTTCCCCAAAGGTTAACCGAGTTCCAGTAAATTGCATTGCCTACTCAGATGATCTGGTGCTAATTGATAGAACTCAAATTGGTCTCCCAAGGTTGCTCAACTCTTTGTATGAGTACCTAACGATCAATGAGCTCACAATTAACACAGAAAAAAAAAATTGTGGCAATTGGCACTGCTTCAAGTAAAAAGGCAAAGGCGTTTAGGTGGACTGTAGACGGCCAGTTCCTTGACACTGTAGACTCAATAAGATACTTGGGTGTGCAGTTTAACAATTCCATTTGTGAACATCAATGGGTGAAAGTCCTGAAATTAAAAACCATGAGTCTTGCCTTTCAAGCGGCAAAAATAAACAAAAGTTATGGCAAATTTTCATTATCCCCGGTCTTAACGTTCTACTTACAAAAGGTAGTACGTATACTAACTTTTGGTGCTGAGGTCAGCTGGAACATCAGCGAGCGCATTTGGAATTCTCTAGAGGGGCGCTTTTGGCGCTATGTTCACCATCTACCACAATGTGTCTCAATGATATCTTTACGTGATGAACTGTCATTGAACTAACTGCATAGCCATATATCTAGCCACTGTGTTGCCCACTCTTAGCCATTGTGTTGCCTATATCTAGCCACTGTGTTGCCCACTCTTAGCCATTGTGTTGCCTATACCTAGCCACTGTGTTGCATACACCTAGCCAATGTTGATTGATAGCTGATCGCAGCCCTGCACTCACCCATCATGCCCAACATCACACCCCCACCGTCAGCACTCATCCCCCCCACACCCTTCCTTCCATCCTTCTTCACCAAACCCAAAGATCACAAACCTAGCACACCCTCGACGCGCCCCAGAGCTACTAACTCTAGAAATCAAATACTAGGCCTCCGCTCCAGATCCTCACCGCAAACCCAACCAGACAAAACTGTAAACAAACCAACTACAGAACACCACAAACTGGCCACTACCAAGAAGGCAGCCAAAGGGCAGAATACCACCCCACCTCCACTGCCACGCCCAGATTTACAATGTGCATTAATTAATGCCAGACCCCTCCCTGCCCACGCTACTGAAATTCATGACCTTCTGACCAACCTCGACCTTGACATTCTCGCCATCACCGAAACCTGGCTACACAATGCCGCCAACCCGGCCATCTCCCTAGCTATCCCATCAGGATACTCCATCCTTAGACAGGACAGAACACTATCCACAGGTGGGGGGGTAGCCCTCATAGTCAAAGATCACCTAGAAATAAGACAACTTTCCTCCAAATTAGGGGAGAACGTAGATTCGCTATCTGCCAAGATCGCACTTTCTCCCAATACCACCATCACCCTCAATCTAGTATACCGCCCACCAGGCCCAATACTGGACTTTCAGGACAACCTCTCACATCTACTAGGGAAAACCTTAAAACTACAGCCAAAACTATCCTTCTAGGAGACCTTAACCTGGGACTCCACGACCAGAAAGATAGACCCTCCAGTACACTAGCACAAGTTCTCGAGGAACTGGGCTTTGAACATAGAGTACTCCATCCTACCCACAACAAAGGACGTAGTCTTGACTGGATAGCTGACCACAACTGTGGCATCGACATCAGCTCCATCATACCTACCCCATGGTCCGACCACTTTCTCATTCACTTCCTCATCCCTATTCCTAACAACTCGGGAAAAAAACTCAAGCAATCACCTCCAGCCCTGGCCAGAAGCGCCAAGAACATCACCAAAGAAAATATCCTACCTTACCTAGACACCCTCACTTCTAACCTCCCTGCCACATCACACCCAGCTGCGCTGGCAGATATCTACAAATCCACCATTAGCACTGCCATAGATATCATCGCCCCTCTACAAAAGAAGAAATCAAAAAATACCAAACACTCAAATACTTGGTTCTCAGCAGAACTAAAAGAATTACGCACCAAAAAACGCAAAGCCCTAAATCTATAGCAAAGTGCGCCCAACGTATCCTCGCTATCCTACAAATCACTGGCCACCCAATACAAAAAAAGTATCATAGCAGCCAAATCCGCGTCCTACAATGAAAGAATCTCCAACGCCTCCTCTGAATCCAAAGAGCTTTTCGCCATCTTCAAGGAACTATCCACACCGGCTACTAAGTCTCAAGAGATTGTTAAGGACCAAGCTTGGTGTAACACCATACAGTCCGCCCTCATAAACAAAATTGAAGTCCTCCAAGCAAAAATCATAGACCACCACAAAAATCTCACTCAGCACAACCTATCAGCATCCCATATGGAAACTGTGACTGAGAACACAAAGACTAAGCTCTTTACTCCTTTCAAATTTAGAGAAGTCTCAGAAAAAGAGGTAGTCGACATCGTCAACAGAATCAAACCTTCTAATTGTAAAGGCGATGCCTGCCCCACTAAACTAGTTAAAGACTGCGTAGAAACACTAGCACCATTTCTTAAAACCTTCATCAATGCGTCCTTCAACTCAAACTCAGTCCCAACCAGCCTAAAAGAATCCTCGGTGCGCCCTCTTCTCAAAAAACCCACTCTATATCCCGAAAACGCCAACAACTATAGACCCATCACAACCGTTCCCTTCCTGCTCAAGATCCTCGACAAAGTTGCTTACACACAAATATAGGAATACCTGGAAGAAAACCGCATTTTAGGAAAAAGGCAATCGGGATTCCGCCCGGGCATGGGACCGAATCAGCCCTATTAGACCTCAAAATCCAACTAAATGACATCATGGACAAAGGCAAACCTGCACTCTTGCTCCTGCTAGACTTATCTGCCGCCTTTGACCTGGTCAATCACGATATTTTAGGCACGCAACTCAAAAATGAAGCCCACTTCTCACCAGAAGCCATCTCTTGGGTCAAATCATTCCTCGAGGGCCGACTAATGAAAGTCTTTTCAGACTCTGCAAGCGCTACCCCCACCACCATCCACTGTGGCATCCCACAAGGGTCCTGCACTGCACCCACCCTATACAACCTCTTCACCCTCCCACTGTTCAATGACCTGGACCGTCGTCACATAGCATACACCAATTATGCTGACGACACGCAAGTCCTGCTCCCTCTCACAGGGGTCTATGAACAAGACGAAGCAGCATTAACCAAGATCTATACAGCCATCCAAACCTGGATGGCAGCCAACGGCCTTTGCCTAAATAGGGACAAAACAGAGATCCTACTAGTTGGCACGAAAGAAACACTAAACAAACTCCCACCGCAGTACAAATCCTTTAACATAGATAACTCCACCATCACAGTCTCCACTGCAGTAAAAACGCTAGGAGTATACCTTGACTCCACTCTCTCCATGACACGGCAAGTCAATGCCATAGCCTCCTCTGCCGCACTCACCACAAAGATAATCAACGATGTTAAACCCTTCCTATCCACCAAAAACTGCTTGGCCGTAGCTAGAGCCACAGTAGGTACCAAATTGGACTATTGCAATGCTCTCTTCATGGGCACGTCTGCACAAAACCTAAAAAAAATGCAAATCACACACTGTTGCTCTAAGAGCAGCCCTAAGCATCCCTAAAAGGGAGCACATCTCCCAAGCCAGGAAAGAAGCCCACTGACTACCAATGAAAGAACGGATACTATTCAAATCCATGGCCATCACCCACAGATGCCTTTCAGCCAAGGCTCCGCCCTATCTTTCTGAAAGAATCACCCTTAACACATCCACTAGACCCACAAGGTCACACATGACCAACCAGACCTACGTACCCACATTCAAAAGAAGCAAAGCCGGGGGGTCTAGCTTCCAACACCTAGCCCCCAAAAACTGTAACGCACTCCCCACAGCGCTTAGGAACGAAAACTCTTACCATGTCTTCTGCAGACTATTCAAAACCACGCTGTTTAACTAACTCCACCCCACCTTCCTAACTGTTTTGTTCACAACTGTATGTAAATAAGCACAACTGTATATAAACATGCATATATGTTCAGCACTGTATCTATATCTATACCATGTTTGCCTGTAACAAGTAAGAATGCTTTCAGCGCCACGATGCCCCTGGGCAGATGTGCGCTATACAAATCCAAATTAAAAAAAAGCCATGTGATTTGGAAATCAATCACATTATTGCGAAAAATGTCTGTTGAGAATCCAATGCCCGCCTATCAAATATTCAACAACTTCGATGTTGATACCAATGTTACCTTATTAGATATGTGGCGTCTGAGAGTACAAGCTTGGGTTGATGCCACGGGAATCTCTGAGTTTGATCTTTTGACTAGACCACAAGTTGCAAAAAAAGAAATTTGAGTCTTGGGGTTGGATCATCAACATAGATAAACGAGAAAAGCTATCTTCAACATACTGGCTAGACATAGGTAAAAAAAAAGCTAAATCTTAAGTCACATTATTATTATTATTTAATGCATTCTCCTTCTCGCTGCTATCGAGAGCAATTCCTCAGGTTTAGATTGAATATCTTGAAATCTAAGGAAATACTTTGGCAACGAAAAGACAAACTGGTAAAAGACAATCTATGTCGCTTCTGTTGATCGACAGTTGAATCGTTGAAATACCGAATCATTGAGTGTGAGAAAACGAATGCCTTGCGATCTATACACCTGGGTCAATTTGCTCCCTCAGATGATGATATGTTCACTTGGTGGCTTAAGATTTCATCTGGCGCAAATGCAAAACATGTTGGTACAATTGTAAACTATCTAGATGCACTTCTGAAATGCCTGTTTTGAACCGTGATTTCAAGATTCAATTCTGTGTTTTGGTGAAAATGAACAGAGAATGAATTGATTTCTTGCATGTTGTGTACAAACTGGCTGATGTATTCTTATCTTTGTTTCTGATCATCTTCCTTCTTCTTGCTTTCCTTGATGTGAAGAGCTATTGGTTTTGGAGGAGTTTGGTGTAATGTTAATAGAATTGAAACAAATGTTTTTACATATGTTAAAACTGTAGATTTTTTCTAATAAAAAAAAAATATGGTTGACCATGTCGAAGGCAGGAGAGAGATTGAGTAAGATGAGGATAGAGGGAATGTTAAAGTCACGATTGGAGAACAGATCTTCACGGATGTTCAGGAGAGCAGTTTACATACTTCTGGCAGTTCTGAAGCCAGACTGGTGGTCGTGGAGACAGCCACCAGAATTGGAATGAAGGTTAAGCTAAGAGATGACCAGCTTTTCAAGGGGTTTGCCCAGAACAGCAGTAATGGAAACTGGGCGATAGTTAGCTGGACAAGAAGGATCAGCAGGGGGTTTCTTGAGAAGAGGATGAACAAGGGAGTGCTACAGAGGGGAGGGGAGAGATCCTTATGCAAAGGAGAGGTTGCAGAAATCAGCAAGGGCCGGAGGAAGGGTTTCAATGTGGTCCTTCATGGTATTAGTGGAACAGGGATGAACCTGTTTTGTTGAGGCTGTCATAGATCGGACTTGTTTAGAGACCTCATCTGGGTAGAAAAGAGGAAGGATGAGAAAGAAGGTGTGGGTGGCTGAAGGAGGGTCAGTATACAGAGATGGGGAGAGGAGGGTGAGAGGAGGAGAGGGAGGACAAGTTGTCCTGGGTTTTTGAGATTAAGTATCAGTCAAGAGCATTGCAAAGAGACTGGAAGGTGACAGGAGGGGTAGAGACTGCACCAGGGTTGGCCAGCTCCTTGCAGATTTTAAAGAGTTTGGCCGAGTTGTTAGATGCCGCAGAGACACAGGCTTGAATGTGGATTCTCTTCTTGGTGAGGACGGAGAGTATTGCCTTTGGAGCAGGTGACAGGCCAATTTGTCAGAGGATGAACAAGAAGCCCTCCATTACCTCTCAGGCACACTATACTTACATTTAAGTGTAGGTAGGTCGGAGTCATACTAGGAATTGCACTTGGCTTTGGACTTCAAACGGATCCTAATGACAGGGACAATAGCATCAATAGTATCAGAAATAGAAGAGTAGGGTAGACACAGGGCTGTCAGGATGTGAGTCAGCCAGAGGTGAAGGGCGGGATAGTAGGTGGCAGCAAAAGCCACAACTGACACACGCTTCATGGGCCGGATGTTCGAGAATGTAGGTGGCAATGTTGGGGTAAGCTTAGCCTGCGGGGAAGAGGGGGATAAATGAGGGGAGAGGAAGGAATGATCATTCTAGGTGAGAGGAGTGGTAAGAGGGATGGATAGGGGGAGGTCAGAGGAGATCAAGACATTGAGTGTATGTCCTGCTGTGTGAGTCAGGCCGGAGGGGAGGATAGAAAGGGAGAGGGAGTCCCAGAGGTCATGGAAGAGTAAAGAGGAGGAACAAGGAGAGTCTAGATGGATGTTGAGGTCCCCAAGGAGAAGGAGCTGAGTGGTAGAGGTGAGGAGGGGGGAGGAGAGGTCTGCCCACTCAGAGAGAAATTAGGTGATTTCACCAGGCAGGTAGATATTAGCCATGGTAAGAGAATGGCTAGGCGAGAGAGGGAGCCTACAGACCAGGCATTCAAAAGAGGAGAAGGTCTGAGTGGGAATGATCAAGGCAGGAATCCACTTGGGAATGATCAGGGCTACACCCCCACCGGACCGGGTGGATCTGGGTACGAAGAGGATCTTGTAGCCATCAGGGAGGAGAGTGTCAAAGCTCGTGATTGAGCTGGCCATGAACCATGTCTCAGTAATACCAAGTACATTGAGGTCTAGTTCTTCAAGGAGGTGGCAGATGTCAGAGGAGTGTTTAACAGCAGAGCGAGAGTTGAGAGTGGCAAGATGAAGAAGGTTGTCAGCCTTAAAGACCTTCTGGGGAGGGGTACAGATCAGAGGTATGCCCTGTGGAGGAGAACTAGCCCTAAGAGGGGCAGAGGAGGAGTGATGGGGCAAGGTAGCCAAGGGGCAAGGGGAGGGGACAGGAGATGAGAGGAAATTGATGAAGCAAGTGAAGCACCTATCAAAGAGGAGGAGATTGCCTGAGGGCCTTAGACCATGACAGTGCCATTAAGGTAGACATTGACTTTAGAGGAGTCAAAGGAAGCCATGAGAACTTCCTAGCGAGTGCCACTATTAATGGGAAAGGAGGAGATAGGACAGAGCACAGAGATCATATGCAAAGTCCATAGATCTGGGGAAGGAACGGCAAAGAGGATGTCAGTGAGGGTCTGTCTAGAGGAAGCGTTGGAGTAGGTTTTGGCGATAGGAAGACCAGGGTTGGAAGCCAAGATATCCTTTTTGAACTTCTTCCTGCCAGACTTAGTAAGAAGGGTAGGATAGTCAATGGAGAAGCAGTTGGAGAAAATACGAGAAACAGAAAGCGCCATGGGATTGATGAGTAGGAAAGGAGGGAGAAGCAGGGTGGGCTAAGGCAGGTAGGTGTGGAACAAAAGTGAATGGTGAGGTCACTGGGCCAGCAACTTAAAGAGAAGCAACAGTTTAGAAGCAAAGTACAGAGAAATTAGCAATGCACAGCAAAATTAGATTTTCAAGCAAAAGACCAAACAGCAATACTCGACTTTCAAGCAGAAGGCAAAAACAGCAAAATTCATCTTTCAAGCAAAAGGCAAAAACAGCAAAAGTCGACATTCAAGCAAATGTCAAACACAGTAAAATTTGACTTTCAAGCAAAAGCAAAAACACTAGAAAAATTAAACTTTTAATCAAAAGGCAAGAACAGCAAAATGTGACTTTCAAGCAAAAGTCAAAAACAGTAAAATTCGACTAAATGCAAATGACAAAAATAGCAAAATTCGACTTTCAAGCAAAAGGAAAACGACAGCAAAATTCAACTTCAAGCAAAAGGCAAAAATATCAAAATTTGACTTTAAAGCAAAAGACAAAAGCAGCAAAATTCAACTTTCGAGCAAAAGGCAAAAACAGAAAAATCTGACTTTCAAGCAAAAGGCAAAAACAGAAAATTCGGCTTTCATGTAAAAAGCAAAAAACATCAAAATTGGACTTTCAATCAAAAGGCAAAAACATCAAAATTTGACTTTCAAGCAAAAGGCAAAAACAGCAAAATTTGACTTTAAAGCAAAAGACAAAAGCCGCTAAATTCAACTTTCAAGCAAAAGGCAAAAACAGCAAAATTCAACTTTCAAGCAAAAGGCAAAAACAGCAAAATTTGACTTTCCAATTTGGGATTCAGATGTTAGCAAAGGGTTTAAGAAACACTGCTATTAGAATGATAACATGGGAGAAAGAAGCAGAAGGAACAGAGATAGTCAAAGGTGGTAAGAGTATTTCCAGAAGGAGGGAACTAACCCATAGATCAGGAGGTGAACAATGTCAAGGCAGTCCAGATTTCGTAGAGGAGTGGGTTGGTAGAATCATTGTAGATATGGTGCTAGGGTGTAGGGTGGACCCCAAATAGCATTCTGGAAGTGGACAGGGAGCAGGTAGGGGCCTTCCGTGTGGGCCTTGGTGTATTGGGCTGGCTCCCGCCTCCTAGTTGCTGTAATTGGTGTATGTGGACCAGTGCATCCAATGTGAGGGGAGACCAGTGGCAAGCCCCAGGCAGTTAGTAATGAGGAGATGTTGCAGCCATCTTGAAGGCCAGACTCACAATGAGGTCCAAGTGCAGGAAAATGAAAATAAAGCAAAAACCCAGCCTCAGGGTAGAAATCAGCAATGGGAATATTTTACATGCAATCAGCACATAGCTGGCAGGTGGAAAATAAGTAATGCAATTGAGAGTGCCAAACACACTGCACCAGTCACAATGAATGCCAAAAATGGAGTGCTTACCCTGTAAAAAGCGGTAGTTCAGTGGCATAATGCAGGCAGGCTGAAATCACCTGGAGCAGGTTTTGAGGGGCTCTGTGTGGCCACAGGAAGCAAGAAGAAAGAATGCAGTGCCTCCGTATGGGCCTTAATGTATTGGACCGGCTCCCACCTCCCGGGTGCTGTACAAGGTGAAGGTGAAGGAGAGCAAGGTGGGGCAGAAGAGGAGGGAAGAGAAAGCAAGGTAGCCGAGTGGGACGGGGGAACAGCAGGAGATGAAAGGAAATTGATGAGACGAGGGACATGCCTGTCAAAGAGGAGGAGATTGGGCTGAGGGCCTAGGGCCATGACAGTGCCATTAAGGTAGACATTGATGATGACTTAAGAGGAGTTGAAGGAAGCCATGAGAACTTCTTAGCGAGTGCCACTATTAATGGGAGAGGAGGAGATAGGACAGAGCACAGAGATCATATGCAGAGTCCATAGATCTGGCGAAGGAACGGCAAAGAGGATGTCAGTGAGGGTATGTCTGGAGGAAGCGTTCGAGTAGGTGTCCACGATAGGAAGACCAGGGTTGGAGGCCAAGATATCTTTTTTGAACTTCTTCCTGCCAGACTTAGTGAAAAGGGAAGGATAGTCAATGGAGAATCAGTTGGAGAAAATACGAGAAACAGAAAGCGCAATAGGAGTGATGACTTGGAAAGGAGGGAGAAGCAGGGTGGGCTAAGGCAGTGGTGAGGTCACTGGGCCAGCAACTTAAAGAGAAGCAACAGTTTAGAAGCAAAGTATAGAGAAATTAGCAATGCACAACAAAATTAGACTTTCAAGCAAAAGACAAAAACAGCAATATTCGACTTTCAAGTAGAAGGCAAAAACAGGAAAATTCATCTTTCAAGCAAAAGACAAAAACAGCAAAAGTCGACATTCAAGCAAAAGGCAAACACAGTAAAATTTGACTTTCAAGCAAAAGGTAAACACAGTAAAATTTTATTTTTAATCAAAAGGCAAGAACAACAAAATTTGACTTTCAAGCAAAAGCCAAAAACAGCAAAACTTGACTTTCAAGCAAAAGGAAAAAAAAACAGCAAAATTCAACTTCTAGCCAAAGGCAAAAACAGCAAAATGTGGCTTTCCAAAAAACAGCAAAATTCGACTTTAAAGCAAAAGGCAAAAACAGCAAAATGTGACTTTCAAGCAAAAGGCAAAAACAGTAAAATTCGACTTTCAAGCAAAAGGCAAAAATAGCTAAATTCGACTTTCCAGAAAAAGGCAAAAACAGCAAAATATGAATTTCCAATTAGGGATTCAGATGTTAGCAAAGGGTTTAAGAAACACTGCAATTAGAATGATAACATGGGAGAAAGAAGCAGAAGGAACAGAGATAGTCAAAGGTGATAGGAGTGTTTCCAGAAGGAGGGAACTAACCCATAGATCAGGAGGTAAACAATGTCAAGGCAGTCCAGATTTCGTAGAGGAGTGGGGTGGTAGAATCATCGTAGATAAGGTGCTAGGATGTAGGTAGGACCCCAAATAACATACTGGAAGCGGACAGGGAGCAGGCAGTGGCCTTCTATGTGGGCCTTGGTGTATTGGGATGGCTGCAGCATCCCGGTTGCTGTACCGGTTGCTGTAATTCGTCTATGTGGACCAGTGCATCCAATGGGAGGGGGAGACCAGTGGCAAGCCCAAGGCAGTTAGTAATGAGGAGATGTTGCAGCAATCTTGAAGGCCAGACTCACAATGAGGTCCAAGTGCAGGAAAATGAAAATAAAGCAAAAACCCAGCCTCAGGGTAGAAATCAGCAATATTTTTCATGCATCAGCACGTTGCTGGCAGGTGGAAAATCAATAATGCAATTGTGAGTGCCAAACACACTGCATCAGGTGCAATGAATGCCAAAAATGGAGTGCTTACCCTGTAAAAAGTGGTAGTTCAGTGGTATCATGCAGGCAGGCTGAAATCGCCTACAGCAAGTTTTGAGGGTCTCTGTGTGGCCAGAGGAAGCAAGAAGACAGAATGCAGGGCCTCTGTGTGGGCTTTGGTGTACTGGGCCGGCTTCCGCCTCCCGGTTGCTGTATAAGGTGAATGTGAAGGAGAGCAAGGTGGGGCAGAACAGGAGGGACGAGAGGGCAAGGTAGCCGAGGGGGGAGGAGGGAACAGCAGGAGATGAAAGGAAATTGTATGAGGCGAGGGACATGCCTGTCAAAGAGGAGGAGATTGGCCTGAGGGCCTTGGACCATGACAGTGCCATTAAGGTAGACATTAATGATGACTTTGGAGGTTTCAAATGGAGCCATGAGAACTTCCCAGAGGGTGCCACTATTAATGGCAGAGGAGGAGACAGGACAGAGCACAGAGATCATATGAAGAGTCCATAGATCTGGCGATGGAATGATAAAGAGGATGTCAGTGAGGGTCTGTCTGGAGGAATTGCTGGAATAGGTGCCAGCGATAGGGAGATCAGGGTTGGAGGCCAAGATATCCTTTTTGACTCAACTGCATTGAGTGTGACCATGCGATAAACCACAACAAACTGGGGTTTCATGCCGTGATTGCTAGAGAGTTTTCACTCGTGAAAGTGCAGTAGCAGCAGATTATTCATTGAGGGTGTAATTGCATTTAAGTGGATGGAAAGTTGTGTTGCATTGTGAAGGTGCCATTCAGACCTGTAGCCTGGATTTCAGGGTGGTGTGTGTAGAGAAATGTATTCATTGATTGTCATTCTAAGTACAAACAAAGCAGGAACAGGGTTGAGATGTTGCCCTTGCATAGAGAGTATATTAGGTGCAGAACACATTTCATAATGAGCACCGTAGAAATCAATATGGCCAGAAAGCACCTTCTATCCAAATTGTTTGTTAAGGGTGATTGGGTAGAACAGAACACAAGTATGAAATGTGGCAATCTAGAATGAAGCAGGAGGTTACCTCTGTAAATGTAGATAAGTGGCAGGATAATGGGCTGTTACATCAGGCCCTGACAGACTTTTATATGACTCAGACTGAAAGATGAGAATAGACAGTTGAACATTAGTGATGTGCAAAAAAGGGTATTTTGCGAAATTATTGAATGCAAAAAGTCTGACCCCCAACAGTCCGACACCCATTTTTCTGCAGATATATATGTGGGTGGGTACATTTCATAAACATATATATGGGTAAGGTGGGGAAGTTGTGGGGGGTCTCCCCCACATATATATCTGTGGAAAAATGAAAGAAAAAGAAAGTCAGCCTTTTGGTAGTCAGACTTTTGCATTCGGTCATTTCACGCAGATCCTATACATGTAATGCTCTGAAACAACAGAGAGAACACCTCAGTGAAGAGAACAGCAAATTGTGTCAGGAGAAAAGTGCCCTGTGTCTGGAAGTGTGTCAGTTAAGAATGGATATGGAGAAAAGTGAGTTATGTTCTCAGGAACTGGCTGACATGTGGATAGAAAATGAAAAGTTAATGGGAGATGTTAGGTAATCAGAGTTTGATCTAGAGCAGGCAACACAGGCCACAAATGCACAGAGTGAGGATATTAGTCTCCTGCAAAAGAAAAGGTCTGAGTATGCCCAGATAATACAAGCCTCACAGAAGGAAAATGAGTCCCTTTGGGAGGAGAACAATGCACTCAGTGACCAAGTAGTGGCACAAAACAAGGTAATATAAGCTATTCAAGCCTTGCTAGCAGAGCTGAACACTCAGGCATCTATGTATCACCAAGAGATAGGGACTGATAGGGGCTGAGAAGGACAAATCAGATGTATTGTAGAAGGAAATAGCTAGATACAAACAGGCTTTGAGACCCTGAACAGTTAGAGTATGGAAAGGCACCCTTGATCATGGAGTGATGTCCTCTTAACCAGGGATCTCAAATCAACTCACCACATTATATGCACAGGGTGCTGCAACATCATGCCTGCCAGTTTGCAAGAACAGGGAAACATGAGGCAGCTGCACTCAACCAGGCTTGGTCCAACTGAGCCGGAAGGCCAGTCCATATCAGACATTGACGGATTTGCATATCTACCCAGATTTCAAAATAACCTAGCAAGCACTTCTGACCAGGAGGGTTCCTATGATGACATGATCAGGGAGTTAGACTGGCAGACACATACGTTTCAAAGGGCCCACATGGTCTGCTTTGCAGACAGAGTATAATCCGAGACCAGGCCTCAAAATAGTATTTTATAAACCTTCCCACATTCAGGTAGGTGGGGGGAATTAACCACCATAACCGTAAGAAGGGATGAGTTAGATGATTACTCCACCTTGAGAAAAGGGGAGCCCAAGGGAAGTGATCCAGAGAGCCCACAGCACTACAGGGGAGAAGAGACCAGACCATGTAATTCTGGGAGGGATTCCTCATCTCAGAGAGGTAGGGAGCGCCTAGAGGACGGGGAGTGGACTGCCAATAGTAGCAGCTCTGAATCAAAGGCTGAGTGGACTCAGGTGCAGCGGAAAAAGAAGGCTGCCAAACAGAAGAGAGGTCTTGTAAAAGGCCCAATTCTGCAAATAAAAGCCATCATGAGCTTCATGACACCATATCACAAGAACGCCAAATACTCAGTATGGGAGCATCTGCATCTGTATGACGAGATGATGACATAATTTGTCATACAAAATGATCAGAATTACCTGGAGTTTGTCAAATGGACCTCCTCCCTGGAATTCTCCAGCTTCTTTGCACGGCTGAAGGATCAAGATCACGAAAGATGGTCCACCTATATTGCGACCACCTTAAAGAATTTCTCTGTTCACAGGAACCCTCATGAGGCCCGCACGGAAGCCTTTAGCCTGCAGTACGGAGAAGACCAAGCACCTTGAGAGTTTGCGAAAGAGCTGAAGCAGGCATTTGCCCAAACCTCTAGAGCGGTGCGCACAAATAGCCAGGAGTTAATTAATACTTATTTCCATGTACATCCGAAATATATTATGACTCAACTGGTAGGGACTTCCATGAACGTAAGACCCTGGATTGGGTGGTAGAACAGGCCACGCGGATTTATGAAGTCCAAAAGCCATCTGAAAACAAAAACAGCCGCAAAAAATCAAAACCGTCAAACACCTCCGCTGCCTCAAAGGTGGCAGAGGTGAAAAATACCCTCATATTGGACTTGAAGATGGGGGGCCTAAAAATATTCCTCCCGTTAATCCAAATAAGCCAAATGAGAGGCCGAGGAGACCCTCTATCAATCCCAATCGTGTGGTAGCCAGGCAGGGTATCCGACAAATGCTCCATCTAACCCTGCCACCTATATCAGCCCAAGATACAAGGGTAACAGACCCATTTGGGGTATGTATGGACTCCTCCGGCACACCGGGAGGGGTGCAATCAGGTAAGTATTGCCACAGGAAACCTCCCTGAAACCTTCCCTCGGACCTTCCCTCAGGAGGGAAGAAATACTCCACCCTCCAACTTAAGCTTCTTTCCCAAATACCCTCCGAAACCCAACTTCCCGAACAATCCTCTTCTATGTCCCCACTTTCAGGATGATACATTTCCAAATCAGGGAGAAGTGAGACCAAGGATGGAGAGTTATCAGGGAATCTCTCAATACCTGAACTATTCTGGGAGAAGGGACAGCTTCCCTTTCCAAGAACAGCAAAGGTACAAATCTAGACCCCCATACCAACCCGAAAGGATGTCTCAACTGGAGCACCAGGTCCATAATTTGACACAAGACATGGGTCGCATGTTCAGGGCTCAGCTGAGCCCTCAAATGGAAATTACTGGTCAGAACAGCTCAACATCCGGGTGTGGTGCCCTGGAGCAGTGATGCAGAGAAAACCCTGACAACCAACAGGTTCTAAAGGAGGGGGTAGGAGGAGGGGAGATGCAAAGTAAGAATGCAAAGAATAAGAAATCAGAATTGGGTGACAAAGAGTGAAACACCCAGTGATAGTCGTCACTCCAGAGGGCAAACCTTGTCTACTGGGGCATGACCTCCTCTGAGGTTTATCACCACTGATTGACTGCGTGAACAAGGTCCTCTAAACTCACACTAACCAGTACCAATTACGTGAGTCTAAATGGCACATGCCACATGGTTGAACAACGGTCTGACCAAATCGAGTTTCAGTTTAGGATGTTTAGGAACAATCAAGTCCCAGACATCACTGTTATCTCTGTTATCTCTGTTGGAGATCAAAATGATGATTTTTGAAAATTAACCTTCCTCCCAGTTTTAAGTGGCTTTCCACACTGGAAGGGAATACTCTGAAATGTTATACTGATGCACAATCTGAAAAATCCAAATCCCATGACAAAAGATGATGAGAAACAAGCTCAAAGCTTCACCGACATGCAGAGAAAGGGGGACAGCTGTTTCCCCCCATTCAGGTAAATGAGGGGGGGCGCTTGTTCTCATCAGAATATGGTTGCTGATCTTTTTCCTTACTTAAGGAGGCCTCCAGCATCTTTTCCTTTGCAGATGGGTAGCAGATGCAAATGAATCTTGGTCACCTGGCCTAAGCACCACCCACCTTCTTAGCCCTGTCTCTTCCTTTCTGCTCTTAACTCTTAGATCAAGGGAGTCTCTATCCAGGGGATCTGAAGTGAAGGGCAGACAAAGAAAACGGTCATTCCTGTTTGGAACTGTTCGGACCAGGAGGATCCAGGGCCTGAACCCCTGCTCAGATAGCAGGTAAGCATGCACCAGCATGTGTTTACTCCCTCTGTCCCCACAAGCCATCACATCCCCCTGATCCCCCTGTGATGTTCCCTTGTGCCCCCCACCTTCTCGCACACAGGCGTTGCCTGGTTTGCTAGATTCCCCTACCCAGCTCCCCCTTACCCCCCTCCAGCCTACTTCTGCAGGAGTCTGTCCTGATACATTCTGGTTTCACCATCACCGTCTTTTGGCCAATGCTGGCTTTGACTTTTATGGACTTCATTGATTCACGGTGCGTCACCATTTCTCATGTTGGCCCTGAATCATGCTGTTACAATCTTCATCTTGTATCAAGGCTTGCAACATTATGTGTTACTACTGACTTCTGCAATTGTATATGCTCTCCACTCTTGCTTCTCCACTCTTTTTGACTGCTTACTATCTGTTCTCTCCTCCTCTCCCTTCCTCACTTTTCCTATCTCCTCCCCTCCTCCCCATACTTTCATCTATGCACTTACTCTATCAGAATTGTCCCTGGACCTAGTATGATAGCAACCTCATCTGTCTCCCCCCGCCTCCCCTTACTTGTTTTTTCCTCCTCTCTACCCCCAAAACAGCACTATCTGAAATGTTGTCAGGCCTAGAACGATAGTCGCTTGTTTTGTTCCTCACCTTCCTTTCTGCATGCCTCTCCCTCACCTTTTCCCTCTGGCTCCACCAGAAATGTTGTCAGGCCTAGTATGGTAGTCACCTGTCTGTTTCCATTTCCTTCCCACTCTCCCCCTCCCTTCCTTATCTATGTCATAGCTCTTGCACTATCTGAAATGTCGTCAGGCCGAGTGCGATAGTTAATTTCACATCCTTACTGTTCATGGACTGTAAGAATGTCATTGTATTTTACCTTGTTCACTCCCTTGCCTTGAAGCGCTTTGAAACACATTGTGTATAGGCTCTATATAAATAAACTATCATATCATATCATATCATGCCTGAATAACGGAAGAAGTTTCATCAGCAAAGCATTATTCAGGAAACTCCCAAAGGATCAGACCATTCCCACATTTAAGTTGATTGATAAATTCCAAACATCTCCTGCCTAGCAGGTGCATGCTAAAAATGTCTATTGGCCACAAAAGGATAGAACATGATTGTTGGGTTGTAAGAGATGTGCCCTCTACATTTTACTTAGGCAGTGACATTCTCAATTGATTCACAATTAATTTGGACTTAATTAATTACAAAGCACGGTCCCGACTGGGGGGTAACTCCATGAACTTTGACAATACTGAGAAAGCATTTCAGTCAGCTCAATTGATGCTGTATGCAGCTGAAATTCAAACAGGAGAAGAGGTCACCATCCCAGGACAGGTATGAAAATTCACAATTCCCCTAAAAATTCAGCGAGGACAAAACCTCAAAAACAAGGACGCTTATATAAATTTGAATTATCATCTCCAACAGGAAGGTTTGGATTTGCACCAACACCACTAGGTGACCTACAACATGACACCATTCGAATATTGGTGGATAACAGTGACCATAGAAGTTTCGCTTTGGGCGCAGGCATCTTTCTTGGAATGGCGGTTGATGCCCAACATTATTCTATTGACTTAGGTAATGAGATCATGGGATCAATTCCAAACAACTGTTACAATTTTGACGACAATATCGCTCCAGGAAAGATTTTCACCGGACTAGGGGGGAATTTCTTGATGAACTCATCCTGCCCTTATGGTGGGGTAGAGGTAATCTGTGACATCAGGAAGGATGAGGTGGCATTTCTTAAGTCAATATTGACTACCTCCCATCCTTGAAACCTCATGGCCAGGCCAACACCATAACAAGAGATCTCTCCACCCAACTAAAGGATACTGCCAAAATTGCAAAACCTGAGGTCTTTCCAGGATTTAAGCAGATGGTTGAGTAACAAATCAATCTTGCTGATGCCTGTGAGAACGGGGATCAAAAGAAGAAGCTGAAACAGGTGTTTTGGGATTTTCAGGACATCTTTGCCGTGGATTTGTACGACTGTGGGCGCACAGAGATACATTCAACCTCCATAACAATGGACCCTGAGATGGCTCCCGTGTTTGTGAAGCAATACTGGTTGCCTCTCGTGTCTATGGAGTCACTCATGGAGATTATAAAAAACGTAGAATCCCGTGGGATAATTTGTCCAGTCCACAGTACATTTAATAACCTGGTACTGGGGATACTCAAATCCAATGGCCAATGGAGACTTTTGACAGACCTTAGGGAGTTAAATAAATGGGTCCAAATGTCAAGATGGCCCCTTCCCTACATTGATCAGGGACTGGCCCAGATCCAAGGGTCAAAGGTGTATACCACCATTGACCTGACCAACGGTTACTG